>NC_050573.1:82424996-83039996 GCF_011100635.1 Trichosurus vulpecula
AAACTGTGCATACTTTTTGACCCAGTAACAACACTACCAGGTCTGTATCCCAAAGAGATCAAAGAAAAGAGAAAAGAACCTATTTGTACAAAAATATTTATAGCAGCTGTTTTTGCAGTGGCAAAAAAGTGGAAACTGAGGGGATATCCATCAAGTGGGGAATGGCTGAACAAGCTGTGGTATATGATTGTGATGGATGAATAGGAGGATGATGAAATGATGAAAAGGATGCTTTCAGAAAAACCTGGGAAGACATATATGAATTGATGCAGAGCGAAGTAAGCAGAACCAGAACACCGTACATAGTACAAGCAATATTGTAAGGATGGTCAATTGTGAAAAACAGAGCCACTCTGATCAAGATAATGATCCTAACAAATTCCAAAGGAAAATGTTATCTACCTCCAGAGAGACAGAACTGATAAACTCTGAGTGCAGACTGAAGCATAGTTTTTTTACTTTATTTTTCTTGGGGATTTTTTTTTTGTGTTTTCTTTTGCAACATGGCTAATATGAAAATATGCCTTGCGTGACTTTACGTGCATAACTGACATCATATTGCTTGCCTTCTCAATACGTGGAAGAAAGGAATGAGGGAGGAAGAGAATTTGGAATTCAAAATTTAAAAAAAAAAATGAATACTAGAAAATTATCAGCATAGAGATGGTAATTGAATCCATGGGATCAGATGAAATCAGCAAGTAAAATAAATTAGAGGAAGAAGGACCAGGACAGAGCTCAATGGAACACCCACAGTTAGTGGATGTAACCTGCTTGAAGATCCAACAAAGGAGACACAGAAGGAGCTGTGGAATAGGTAGGAGAGAGTAGTGTCACAAAAACCTAAAGAAAGTATCAAGGAGAAGAGGGTGATTAACAGTTTCTAAGGCTGAAAAGAGGTCAAGAAAGATGAGCACTAAGAAAAGGTCATTAAATTTGGCAATTAAGAGATCATTAGTAACTTTAGAGAGAACAGTTCTGGTTCAATGATAAAAGTTTAAAGCCGGACAGTAGAAAGTTACAGAAAGCTAGAGAATAGGAAGTGGAGGTATCTTTCGTCTTCTCAAGGAGTTTAGCCACAAAATGGGAGAATAACTATCAGAGATGGATGATCAAGTGAGGATGGGGAAGACACGGGCATGTTTGCAGGAAGTAGGAAGAAGCATTGACGATAAGAGTGGGTGTTATAGAAGGGGAAATTTGCTGAAGGGATGGAATGGGATCACTTGTATACATAGAGGGATTTACTTTGGGAAGAAGGGCTACCTTATTATGTAAGGATCAAATACAATCTCATGTTTGGCATTAAAAACCCTTCACAATCTAGCTCCATCCACTTTTCCAGGCTTATTAAATGATTATTAGTAATAAATTATTAATATTGGGGTCCAGGTTTTTTTCTCTTTTTGCTTCCTCATTCAAAGCCCAGTCCTTGTTGGTCAAGTCAGTCTCTGAAGGACAGGACTGACCATGAGATTGGTCTAACCTTCCAGGAACATTTTCCTCAATCTTGGATGGGACCCCACACAACAGGGAGAGCTTATTTCTGATTAAAATGTAAAAAGAATTGAATCTAGGTGAATACTGGCTCAAAAAAACCATTGGGCTCACACCCCTGAAACCTTACCATTGTTCAACTTAATTGATCTAGGTAGAGATGGATCTCTTTGTTTAGACTGCTGAAGGCTGAGTCTCAGGGTCAAGTCAAACTCTTAGCAGGATGAACCTGAAGACTTCTGGCCCAAATCCTCATTAATATGCCCACCCCCTGCATTGATTGTTCACCAATCAGGGTTGATCTCCACCTGTCAGTGGCACCCACTTTTCAAAAGGTATTTAAACATTCTATGATCTCTATAGTCTTTGTCTTTGGTTACTAAGAGAGACCACTGGTGATCTATTGATATCATATTAATAAATTATTAATTACCCAGAACTTTGTGTCTCAGACTTTTCATTCTTATATTTATATTACTCCTCTTCATAGAATCTACGTTCAAAGGAAACTGGTCTACTTGCCGTTTCCCACATACAATATTCCATCTTCTATTTCCACGCCTTTGAACAAACTGTCTCCCTAGCCTGGAATGCACCATATTCGCCTTCACCTCTCAGAATGTCTAGCTTCACTCCCTCCCAAAGCTTAGCTCAAGAGTCATCGCCTACATAAAAGCTTTCCTGATGCCTGATGCCTAATGCCTACCTCCCCAGCTGCTACTATCCCCCAAAATTACTTTATATTTACCATGTGTATACACATGTGCTTCATACATACACACTTCAGTTGTGTCTGACTCTTCATGATTCCATGTGGGGTTTTCTTGGCAAAGATGGAGAGGTTTGCCATTCCCTTCTCTGATAGATTAGGCCAACAGAGGTTAAGTGACTTGCCCAGGGTCACACAGCAAATGTCTGAGGCCAGATTTAAATTCAGGTCTTCCTGACTTTAGGCCCATCCCTCTATCCACTGAGCCCTCTAGCTGCCTTTTACACACACACACACACACACACACACACACACACACACACACACACACACGGTTTCCTAAAGTCTTAGTGCAGTTTTAAGCTGTAATAGCTTATATATGAGCTCATGCATACATATTCACATATATCTTATGTGCATACATGTCTGTTCTCCCATTAGAATGCAAGCTCATAGAGGGCATAGAAAGACTGTCTCTCCCCTGAAATACCTTCTGGTGTAATGAGACAAACTTATCTGAGTATTAGATATATTATAAATATGAAACATGGTGTTAACAAATTTTTTTGACTTGTTTTTGAGGGCTCCTTGGGCTCAAGGGGGGGGCATGTTATATGGCCTTGTTTAGGAAAAAATATACAAAAGAACAGGTAGCCAAGTATAAGACCAACTACAACTGGACCAAGTGTTGGAAAGATGGGGGCTCAATGGAATCAGTCAGGGTCAATAAAAGAAAGAGGTTCCTTGGAGAAGGGGGCAACAGAAAATCAAGTCTGAAGAAGAGAGAGGGGCAGTTTACCTCTAGAGGGTTGCCCCTCCGTAACCTCAGCTCCTCCTCATAGTGCTCCACAGCCTGACTGTAGTTCTTCAAGTCCCCAAAGGTGGCAGCCAGTGAGACATGAATGACAGCCAACTCCTGCTTTGCTATCTTCAGAGATTTGGCAAACTGCAACTGGATGGAAGCAGCCCCAGTAAGGAGAGGTCCTCTCTGATCCCTCATAGGTAGCTTTCCAACTCCCTCCTGATTTTTCTTAGCCTTGGCCCATTCTTCAACTTAACTTTGTTCACCCTCCCACCTAGTACATCCTGGAAGGCATCTTGAAGAAAGCCCATCCCCAAAAAGGAATGTGCCCTGATAACAACGGAAGGGTGAACTCTACCCCACTCTACCCCCTCCGTTCCAGCTTGTAGGAGGCACTCCCTTACCTGTTTCTGGTAGGCCTCAGCTGCCTTGGGGAAGTCTCCAGATTTGGAGAAAAGGTCCCCAAGCTGCTCACAGATGCCCAGGGCTTCATGGAGGTCACTGCGCTCAGCCTCCTCCAGCCTTTGCTGCAGACTCACCACTTTTAGCACTGCTTGGATATGGAGGGGGAACCCACAAAGTGAGATGTTATAAGAAGGGCTCATATCTTTCAAAATTTTCATATGTGATACTCCAACAACCCTGTGAGGGTGCTGGGAAAGGTGGAGAAAAAGTTAACACTAGCATTTTTGTCACAGGAGCCCTGTGAAGTGGATAGTAGAGGTATTACTGTCCCCATTTTGGAGACAAGTTAAGAGACTCAGAAAGAAAACGATCTGGCCAAGTTCACACAGCTAGTCGGTGGCAGAGTCGGGACTCGAAAGTCAAATTTCAAATCCCAAATTAGGAGCTCATTGCACTGCACAATACTGCCCCCTTAAGGAAGGGTGACACATCATTACCATCACCTTCCATATCCTTCCACTAATCATTTGCCTGTTTTGGAAGTGGCCAAAGCATCTATTATCATGTTCATTTTACCTGCCCAAGACCACATATGTATTAAATGTCAAGACAAATTTAGAACCATGGTCTTTTGATTCCTTATACAGTGTTCTTTCCAATATACTATGATGCTTCTGTAGCAAGTTGGTGAGAACTAGGACTAGGATCCAGGTTTCTTGGTTCTCAAAGTTTTCTAATATATCGTGTTGCCAGGTCAGAAATCTGAAGGGGAAGGAAGGAGCCCAGTCCAGTACCCTTGGAAGCAATCCAATTCAAGTCTCACCATACTTGAGGCTTCTGCAGATCGTATGCCGCTGCCTGGGCTGCTGGGAACCTAGTCTGTAGGCCTTCTTTAGGGCCCTCTTGGCGGCCACAAAATCTCCCAAGTCTTGGAGGATCTGAAGAACAAAGGAAGAAAATGTTCAAATCCTTATCCTGGTCAGTACCTCACCCTTCCCAAACTTCAGAGTGACTAACCAGTCCTATGGTTCCTGAAAGACATGATGCCCACAGACCTCAGACCATGGACTGGGGCAGAAGTGCAACCTAAGGCACCGCTGATTACCTGGGCAACAACAACACAACACTCGCTTTCCATGAACTTCCTCTTCATGACTCGGGCACATTCTCGTGCTCCCTCTAGGCAACGCATGGCCTTTGAGTGCTGCCCATCCCGCCAGTGAATAGTGCCCAGATTGTACCGAGCACGAAAAAGGTCCTCATATAAGTGATTTTGCCTGTAATCAGGAAGAAAGTAAGGCTTAAAGGCACTCAGAAACCTTCCTGCTCTGCTCAAACTGAACAAGATAGCTGCTGTTTGGCCATACTCTATATTCCATACAACCTGGACTACTCTCTGTCCTAATGTACCTTGTGCTTTCCTGCCTCTAGAACTCTGCTCATGCTGTTTCCTCACCCACACATCAGAATTACGTTTTTAAATTATGGACTTATCAAACACTGAACATACACCTCTCAGGATACAATGAACAGAAAACGAGGACTGTATATGAAACTATGGAACTCCTATTATGTACAGATTTTTTTAAGATTATGAGCACCTCGAAGTCAGGAGCTGTCATTTGCCTTTCTTTCTACCTACAGCATGCAGCAGTGCCAGGCACACAGTCAGCACTTAATAAACGTTTATTGAATGACAAATGTAGATGAAATTTAACATGATTGACAGTAACAAAGTTGCTCTGCTTGCCTACATCCCTTTCCAAACGTCCGTCCGCTCTGTTTTGTACAATTTTTGTTTCATTGATGTTATTTCCATGTTTCTCTCTTTTTTTTTTTGGCCACTCCTCACCTCCCTAAATAGAAGTCATCCCTTTCAATAAATAAGTACAGTCAAACAAAACTAATTTAGGTACTGGCCGTATCTGAAAACGTCTATCTTGTTCTATACCTCTAGTCCTCTATTTCTTCACTCACTGAATTCCTATCTTTCTTTTTTTAAAAAATTTATTTTTAGTTTGTAACATTCATTTCCTCAAGATTTTAAGTAACAAATTTTCTCCCCATCTCTACGCCCCCACCTCAAGATGGCATGTATTCTCATTGCCCCTCTCCCCAGTCTGCCTTCCCTTGTATCACCGCACCCCTCCCCCATCCCCTTCCCCTTTACTTGTAGGGAAAGATAGATTTCTATACCCCATTGCCTGTATATCTTAATTCCCACTTGCATGTAAAAACAATTTTTTAAACATTTGTTTTCAGAACTTTGAGTTCCAAACTCTCTCCCTTCTCCCCTCCCCACCCACCCTCCTTGAGAAGGCAAGCAATTCAATACAGGTTATACCCTAGCACTCCTTTAAAGCCCAGCTCAAATGCTACCTTTTCTAGTAAGCTGACACCTGGCCATCAGTAACAATCTTCCCCATTAGATTTCACATCATATTTTTTTCTATACTTTCCTAATACATTTATCATGAAATACAGTGTAATACAGTTCTCAGTGTTTGTACCTTATTCCCCTAATTTGAAAATCTTACCTAAACCCTGTCTTCCCAATGTACAGTGCCTTGAACACAATAAATAATGTCTAATGAAACAAACTGCTTCACAAAAGATGGTCTTTTTTTTAACATGTGTGTATATATCCTGATTCTTTCTTCAAGGCAGAGCCCCCACGAGCCAGGTCTATCTTCATCAAACTGGGGTTTCTTTAGGGCAAGGGCTGTGTCAAGGGAATACTTAGTCAGAGCTTATTTCATTGACCGGCTTCAAATCCTAGGGCAAGGAGTGTGACCCTTTGTTAAGAATCAACAAGTCCCCCCCTTAAAGGCATGATCCCCCAACTGTCCCAATCACTTGGGCCTCCACTTTTAAATACCCAATTCACAGGGCTGGGCTGGCAGAGGGGACCCTGGAAATAAGAGACTTACTCAGAAAGAAAGATGCTCTTCTTGACATAGTCACTACACAGGGCTGGCTGCTTCAGACTATCAAAAGTAAGGCCCAAGTTGAGATAGAGACGGGTCCTCATCTCACTCAGTTCCTGCTGCGTCAGGACTCCTAAAAGAAATCCCCCAAGCCAGACCTTCAGTGGCTCTGTGCATTCTCCTCCCAAGGTCTCCAATTTACTCTGCCCATTTTTCAAACACCCAGTATGATCCCTACTTCCTTTCCTCAACACACTTTCACCACTAATCTCTTTGGGATTATCCCTGTAACAAAAAAAAAAATGAGGCACTGGAAAATTTTAAATTTCATTTGCATTTGGTCATGGAAAGTAGGGCTATGTTTTCTTTCTTGGAAGGGAAGCTCCACAAGTCTCCAACATCTAACCAGGGATTTTCAAGAGCAGGGGCTAGATCTTTCCTATAAGGTCAGGAGTTTTAACAAGCATGAGGACTATTTCTCCACCTCAGATGAGGGGTTCACTGAGGGCAGAGGTCATATATATTCTTTATTATAACTTTCAAGAGCTTTGCACAAGGCTCTCATTTCTCATTTGGGAAATGGAAATTTCTCTCTGCCTGACTCAAGGGACAAGGAAACCAGCGGGTCTCTCCTAATGACGACCTTTCCAAGGTCAAGTAGGTGGGTCATTCTGAGACATAAGTCATTTTGACGGACCCAGGAAGCTGAGGAATGTTAACAAACTAGCGAGGATGATGTCAGCCTGGTTCATGGCTGGAGAACAGGTAAGGTTCCTAAAGCACTTCCTCTGCCCTCTGTTTTAGAAGGCTGGATGATGCATAAACAGGAGTTCTTTCTGTCCTGATGCATCTCTTGGAGCAGAAGGGAGCCCTCCCCTTCCTTGCTATCTTTAGGGGAACTCACTCTCTAACTTCTCATCCACTATTGCCAGGCTCTTCTCAAAGGCAGTCTGTGCCTGCAGGAGCACATCAACTGATTGGCTGTGGTCATAGCTGGCCAGATAAGTTCTACCAATGGTTGCCCAGGCCCTCTGTTGCTCAATGTAGCTGGATAAGGACTCTGCCAGCTCTAGATGACGATGCTGGTGCTAGGGATAAAGTGAGACAATCAATTGTAAGCCATCACACACATATACACATAGAGCCACCACTCAGGTGTATACCTCCCCAAACAAAAAATATATAGCAATAAAAGGCCACAGATTCTTCAGTTCTCACAACTTCCTCCCCCCTTCTAGAAACCTTATTCAAGTCAACAAGCATTTATTTGAGTACCTGCTATGTGCAAGGACCCACGCTAGGATAAGTTCAGCTTATCCTGGTAGCCTTGATCACTAGCAACTGAATGGGGATGAAAAAAAAGGGCCCTACATTAATATCTCATCAACAATATAACATATGTGAGAAAGACAGAAAAAAAAGGGCCAAGTTCAGAAAGGTTTCTTTGTTGCCTAGTATACAAGGTGGGTTGGACCAAGAAGTTCCAATTCCAATAACTCACTATGTAAGCTTGAGCAGTTCCCTTCCTTTTTCCAGGTCTCGAATTGGATTAAATGACTGAGGGTCCCTCTGGTTTAGAATATATAACTTTAATAGCATAGTCGGATTCAATGCTTAGTACATATTACATGCTAATCACCAACTGCTGATTAAGTCCCAACTCAACAGGTTATAGACTAGCTAATGATTTCCTCCTTGTAGGGGAAGACATAGTCACTTTCCAAGAGTAAAGTCATGTCTCTTTGTCTCATCCCAAGCACTCCCCGAGGGTGAGAAGTGGCTGCCTGTATGACACTCCAAGGACAGATTAAATATTTGCTCAGAGCTCTGTGTTGGGGAGTGGGGGGAGTAGGGGAAAGGACAGGGGGTAGCTTCCTGCTTCCCACCTATTGGCCTCTCAACAAGGGGCTCCCATCATACCTTCAGGGCAGCTGTGTAATCCTCCAGCTCTGCCAGCCGCTCACCAATTTTTCGGTGGGCTATGGCACATCCCAGCACATCTCCAGTGATTTCCAGAAGATGAAGCTCCTGTTGGTGCTCAGCCAATGCTTCCCTGTAGCTGCCTGGATGAGCCCAGGAAAAAGGAGAGCCACTGTCAAGCTGGGGTGACGAAAAGGAGGCAGGATCCACAAAAGCACAGATACTGCTTGTAGGCAAGGATGCAGTCCTATCCATTTGACTCCATGATGCTCAGGCAGCAGGGCTGGATCTCGAATGGGTTCACTTCACTTTAGGTCTGACCCATCACCTTCTCTAGTTCTTCCTAGCCTCCAAAAGGGAGAATCACTACCTACTTACAGCACTCTTCATAGTCACGATGGCCCTTTCAGGCTGTGGGCCAATACAAACTGATAAAAACTCCTGACTGGTCTATTCTGCTGAGTTCCTCTCTCAAACTACCTTTATTCAGGGGCTCCTCCAATCAGCCTTGTTCTCTCACTTCAAGCCTCTGCTCATTGGCCAAGATGCCCACAGATGCCCGCTTCCTCTTGTTCCTTATTCCCAGCCCTTTCTTTCTTCTACATCACCGCCACCTCCTCTAGGAAGCACTCACCAAGCCACCAGCCCAATATCTGGCCTCATTCAGTGCACCATTATGATTACTGTATGAAATAGCTACTGATTCCGTTTATGGCCTACTTCACCCTAACTTAGATCATGGAACCTCTAAAGGCAAGGCTGTCTTCCTCAAGGAACACCCCATTAGACTCATATGGCTATGTCTCCCCACCATTCATGGAATCAATCTTCCGTCCTTCCTTTCCTAACAATTGGTTATGTCCAAAAGTGGCACATGCTGCTTCAGGATGTAGTGGGTTCCTCATCACTGAATGTATTCAAGCAGGGGTTGAATATCTACTTTTCTGGGATGTTGTAGAGGGAATTCCTACCCAGGTAAGGGTTGCTTTGAATCAACTCCAAGACACCTTCCAACACTGTGATTCTATCCATGATTGTGTCCCGATACTCTAAGTCAAACTTGGTTCTGAGGCCACTAACAAATTCACCACTGACTCCTTGACTTGATTTGCACTAACACCGCTAGCTTGAAACTCCAAGGAACCTCAAGGAAAGGCCAGGAAGAAAGATCCTCATATATCCAGGACTGTCTGTAGCAGGAACTTAGCTGTGCCACAGGTGAAGAGAGGTTATCCAGTTCAGCCTCTCCATTTGGCAAGAAGCGAGAGTCTGAGAACCCAAACTGCCATGCTCCACCCCCTCCCTTAGGTTGTGGTGACTTGACTGTCTAAAGCAATACTTACCATGGCTAGCCAAAATCTCCCCCAGCTGATTGCAGAGTACAGCTTCCTCCTTCAGCTGTCCATTCTTCTGGGCTTTGGCCTTGGCCTTCTTTAACTCTAGGGGAGATGACTGAAAGCCTCAAAGGATGGTCACCACCCCCCTTCCCTAAGGGAACTAGGTGGCTCAGTGGATAAGACTAGACTGAGTCAGGAAGACTTAAGTTCAAATTCAGTCTCAGACACTTAATAGCTATGTGAGTTTGGACAAGTCACTTAAACCATGTTTGCCTCAGTTTGATCACCTGTAAAATAGAGAAAATAACAGTACCTACATCCCAGGTTTCTTGTGAGGATAAAATGAGAGTATTTGTAAAGCATTTTGTAAACTTTAAAGCACTATGTAAATGGTAGCTATTATTACTATTGAAGTGTTGGTGCTACTAGTGGAAGACAAAGTAGCCCTTAAAGGCCCCTGCTCCAGTTTAGAGGCAGGTGGCCTTCAATGCTTATGAAAGAAGACTGGGGGGGTGGAGTGGAAGACAGGTAGAGGCTGAGCTGACCTTCCTGCATTCAGATCTTAATCAGCATTTTGTACTTCAGTCTAATGAACTTAAAACATAAAATGCTTTATAATTATTTGTGTTTATATGTCATCCCCCTAATGTGACTGTGAGCTCTACAAGGGTCAGGGCTATATCTTACCTAAACTTTGATCCTCCCTCAGTCCTCAGCACAATGCTCCGCACATAGTAGGCTCTTAATAAATGAAGGACCATGTGCCATACTCTCCTTTTGCCCCCATGGTTTTGCTCATACTGGAAGGTCCTCCCATCGCCTCTTTATTTTTAATTCCAACTAACTCAACTGTCACCTCTTCCAACAAGCCTTCCCTAATGCACTCAGTCAGTGATGAAATTCTCTGTTGGAACTCACCTAAGAGCTGAATAAGTGGAAAGAATAACAAGACAACTGAAACTGAATGCTATGAAACTGAAATAACCAAGTTTGGCACAAAGAAGATATAAGGAGGCATTTTCCCTTTTCCTTTACAGAGGTCGGGGACTATGAGTGAGAGAAGTTGCATGTCAGACTTTTTTGACATGTTTTGCTTAACTGGTGTTTTTCTCTTTTTTATTCTTTGCTATAAGAGATGCCTCTATGAGAGAGAAATGGTGAAGGGATATATTGAGAAATGTAGGGGCATAAAAACAAAAGATACAATAGATATTGAAAATAATAGTAATAACTAGCATTTATACACTTTAAGGTTTACGAAGCGTCACATGTATATTTTCTCACTTTATATTCATGACAATCCTTTTAATTAGGTAAAAAAACAAGTATTGCTATCCCCATTTTACAAATGGAGAAACTGAGGCTCAGAGAGGTAGAGTGTCTTCTCAATGGTCACAAAGCCATTAAATGTTAGGGGAAGAGTTAAACCCAGTCTTCTGGAAGCACTATTTACATTACATAACACTGTCTCATGCAATGCTTTGTACTTCTGCTGCACTTTTCATGCAATATCATGTATTGTATTGACCCGGGTTGGTGTCTTATCCTCCTAATAAATGGGGGGAGGAGTCAGTATCTGGATGAACCCAGACACGGGATCTGTCCTACTGGAAGGGTGGAGAGGACAGAGAAGGGATGGTGTGGAAAATCACTAGGGAGGTGGTCTGTGAAGACTTGGGGTGACCAGGAATGCTCTAGGCAGACATAAGAAGTATGACGATCTGAGGAGAGAGGATGGGATGCTGGTCTTCGAGGACCATGAAAAGCCATAAGAGGTATGTTTGATATTCTGAGGGAACATGAGGGATGAGGTTCTGGAAGGTCATGGTCAGGGAGAGGTGGGTATCATGGGGAAAGTGTCGGGGAAATGCGTCCCCCACCCCCACGGCATGACAAGAGGGGAAAGAGCTAAGTGGATATGGGGGTGTGGCTGGAAGGGATGGTGGAGACAGGGGGACTAGGTCAGAGGACATGAGGAAAGTGAATGAGAAAGTAGCGAGGGTTAGTAGGGGGGACAAGGTAAAAGGAAGAAAGTGGGTGTAGGGGACTGAGAAGTGAGTGGGAGGAGACAGTGAGTAGGTTGGAACGAGGGAAAATGAGTGGGGGGGGGAGCAAGAGGGTGGGGAGTGAGGGGGACAAAGGTCAGAGTGGCAGGGACACGGAAGAAGTGAGTGTGGGTGACCAGGGAGAAGTGAGTGGGGGACACGGAGGAAGTGATTGGGGGTCATGAGGGAATTCAGTAGGGGTGGAGAAGTGAGCGGGAAGATACGGGGAAAGTGAGTGGGGGGGACACGGGGGAAGTGAGTATGGCACAGGAGGAGGGTCTGAGGTGGTATGGGAGGTGGGGAAGGGAGTGAGGGGACGGAGGAGGAAGGTACAAGGCGCAGGAAATGACCGGGACGGAAAGATGGTGTCTCGCAGGCCCACAGCCCGGCCCTTGCCCGCTCTCTTTCACTCACGGCGAATCTCCCGTTCCTCGCTCATGTCCCAGCCTTCCTGTCAGTCAGTCCAGGGAGCTGCCCCAGCGGTAGCGGTGGCGGCGGCAGCGGCAGCAACAGCAAGAGCAACATACCAAGCCGCGTCTTCCCGCGCTCCGGCGGTGGCCCCACCTCTGTGCGCGCGCGCAGCTCAGCCATTGGTTCGCAGCCTTCCCCACCTCCATGCGCGCGCGCAGCTCCGCCATTGGTTCGCAGCCTGCCCCACCTCCATGCGCGCGCGCAGCTCCGCCATTGGTTCGCAGACCGCCCCCTTCCCTCCCCCCTCCCCCCCCACCCCGCCCTGGGACTCCCCGGAGCCGGGAGGGCGTGGTGACTCCTGGACCTGTCAGCCTGTCAGCTCCGAGCGCTACCTCCTGGGACCCAAAGTCCTACAGAATAAGGCCCCTAGGCGTTCTGGGAATGGCAGTCGGCCCCAGGAGAACCGCATGGCGTGCCGGGAATCGTCCGAAACCCATGGACGTCACAATGCATTCTGGGGATTATAGTCCGCATTGGGAGAATTGAAACTCACGATGGAACTTGATTCGAATGAAAGAGAAAAGAAAGCACACTGGGGATTGTAGGGTGCGCTGGTCAACCACCAGGAAATCGAATCTATTTTCCTGAAAAATAATTCTGAGCCTCTCCTCAAACGGGCCAGCCCTTAGTCTCTTGGAAAGTTCATAGTGAGAAGGGGGCATACTCATTAGAATAGAAGAGACAGTTCAGAGAGGGTAGTTAACCTCCCTAAGGTTGCAAACAGAAGGGTTCAGCAAGAGGCTGGTTCCCCAAGCTTGGACCCAAAGAGGAATTAGGAGAATGTAGCTCTCCTAATTTGCAGAGGTGGAGGACGGTAGGTGTGTAACGCTGCATATCATTGCGGACTTGGTTGATGTGTTTCGTTTTGATTGATTTTTCTTATATTGTTAGTTACGGCTCTCAGGTTTGGGGTGGGGGGGGCGTGTTGTTGGGATGTATTGGGAAATAAAGGTGATATAAAACCAAAATAAATAAATAACGACTTCTATTAAAAGAACCTGGGTCTCCTGACCCCTAAAGCAGCTAGCTGCCACAACGGATAGAGGGGGCCAGGAGTCAGGAAGACAAGTGTTCAAATCCAGTCTCAGACACTTACTAGCTGTGACCCTGGGCAAGTCAGTTAAGATCTGTCTGCCTCGATTTCCTCACCTATAAAATGAGGATAATAATATCCCCTACCTCTCAGAGTTTTTATGAGGCTCAAACGAATTAATAATTGTAAAGCACTTAGCCAGGGCACATAGTGTTGTTCAGTTGTGTCTGATGCTTTGTGACTTCATTTGGCGTTTTCTTGGCAAAGATACTGGAGTGGTTTGCCACTTCCTTCTCCAGCATACTCTACAGATGAGAAAACTAAGGCAAACAGGGTTAAGTGATTTGCTCAAGGTCACACATCTAGTTAAGTGGCTGAGGCCAGATTTGAATGCAAGGTAATGAGTCTTCCTGACTCCAGGCCTGGTGCTTTATGCACTGTGCCACCTAGCTGTCCTCTGGCACATAGTAGGTACATAATGTTAGCTATTATTATTAAGGTGACCCATCCTAGACTTGGAATCAGAAGGACATAAGTTCAAATCCCATCTCAAGGCACTAGCTGTGTGACCTTGAGCAAGTCATTGAACCTCTTTCAGCTTCAGTTTCCTCAACTATAAAATGGAGACAAGAGCACCTATTTCAACAGGATGGTTGAAGATCAAATGAGATAAATAACAGCTATAAAACACTTTGCAAGCCTTAAAGCACCATATAAATGCTAGCTAGCTATTGCAGGTTCCCTACCCCACTGAAAAAAGAGCTAAGCTCCCTATTCCTCTCCTGTTTTTTTGTTGAAAGGGGAGATGGAGGGATACCCTATTTCCCTTGGGAGAGCAGGGAGTAGGCAGGGACTGGAGGCAGCTTACTCCAGGGAGCTTCCTTTGACTACCTTGCTCTTAAGCTCTTAAAACTCTGCTCTGAAGAATCCTTTCCACAAGACTCAGCCCCTCCTTTAGAGCCATAAATGGTAAGTTACTCTGCAAATATTCAGGTCTCCCTTGGATGTGTCATGTAATGGAGCTCCCTAAAAGTTGAAACTAGCCATCTACACCATCCCATTGGTCAACTCCCTCTTTAGACACCCTTACAGATAATGGATATATTTGCTGGGTTACCTTGGGTAAGCCTCTGGGCCTCTCTTAGCTATCCTGTAAAATGGAAATTTAAAAAGGCTTTTAAGGTCTGGATTGGGATAGAAGTAGGATCAGCGTACAGGTACTGACCCCCTTCCTTTACTTTCCAGAGCAGGGAAGTAGCTTGGAAGAGGTAAGGGACCCTGGGAAGGTTTACTCTTAAAATTTTCTTTGTCCTCTCCTCCAGTCCCCAACTTTTCACCAACTAGAAACTGACTTGGGTTAACCAGTTCTTCTTTCAAAATACAAATGAAAGAGAGGAATGAATCCATTAGTTATTTTGCTTTGCTGCTACCTAGATTCAACTGATGCCAAAATTGAGACTGCAGAGTTTACAACTGAACTCACTAAAATTCAAGTCTCTTCATCAAAGCTTGCTTACACCTTCTTTACATGCAGTTCTAACTCGTTTGGTATTTTGGAAGTGAACTCAAGCACGATTAGAGCCAAGGTGCTCTTCACAGCACACAGAAGAGCAGGTGGGCAGCAAAGAGAAAAAAACTAAATACACAAACAAACTTAGAAAGCCCAAACTTTGAGGGCCAATTAGTGTCCAAGCTCTATAGACCTCAATCTCTTTGAGCACAACCTGATAATAAAGAAGTAGGGTGGTAATAGAATTGAGTTCAAATTCCACCTTAGATACTAACTGTGGATGCCAATATGGTATAGTGAAGAGTTTTGGGTTTGGAGTAAGAGGTCCTGAGTTAAATCACAGATGTCCTGTATATTAACTATGTGACCTCAAACAAGTCATTTCCTTTATCTAAAAGGGTTTGTTTTCTCATCTGCAAAATGAAGAAGTAGGAGACTAGATGATCTTAAGTCCCTGCTAGCTATAAATCTATGACCAGGGCCAAAATTATTTAATCTCCTATCAATCAGTGTTTAAGAACCTACTATGTGCTAAGCACTGTGTATACAAAGCCAAAATTTAAGTAGCTGCCCTCAAACAGCTTACGTTCTGTCAGTCAACTAACATTTATAATCCCTTACCACATGCTTATTAACTGCTAGGGATACAAAAAAGAGGGGAAAATAGACCATGCTTTCAACAAGCATATTCTATTGGGGAAGACAACATTTTATTTATGTGTCCAGACAGAAAGTAAGCTCTTTTGGGGCAGGGAAGTACTTAATAAATGCTTGATTATTCTACACATACCAGTATGTGTATTTGTGTTTATATACATGCACACAAAATAAAGCCAAGGGAATTTCTTAGAAGAAGCATTAGCAGCTGTGGAATTCGGAAGTCTCTCTTGCAGGAAGGGGCTTATTAATCTGGAATGATGAAAACTCACAACCTTGCTTTCTTAGCCAGTATAATACTGAACATAACCTTTTCTTTAATGATTCTCACTGTTTCACACAGGCAGTGGTGTTATGACACAGCAAGGTTGTTTGCCTCAACACTGAATTAATTGGCTAGACTTTGTGAGTTCCTGGTCTGATTCGTAAAGTTCTTTTATCTCTTCTTACTACTGGTATGGTCCTGTGTCTTTGGAGGTAGGAACCTACCACATAAGCTTGTTAACACAGGTTAAGATTAAATGTTAAAATTCTCAAACATTCTTTAAGGGACAATTTATGATCATTTAGAAAGGGAGGACATGATTACTAAGAGTCAGCAAAGGCTCATCATAGTATCAGACATAGAAATGAAGAGAACCTTAGAGGTCACCTAAGCCAACTTGGTGATTAATCAAGAAAAGTTTAGTATAGTAGAAAGAACAGTAGCTCTGGAACTGGAGGCTGAGTTCCAATACTGCCCTGGGTCTTATTACCTGTATAACTTTAGGCAGATTACCTATCCTTAAGTTTTCTCATCTGTAAAATAGAGGCTGGACTAGATACCTTCTAGGAAGAATTTATAATCCTCTGGCTAGGTCAGGCTAGAATAACCTGATTTTTTTAAAAATGGGTTTATTATTAAATCAGAAGAATGTTGTAGATATTCCTGGATGTTAGGAAGTCAACTCCCAATATGCTTTTGGACAAGATAAGAGATGTGGGCTAGACAAAGGATGATAATGGCAGGTTTAATTAGCATTGTTAAGTATGTAAGAAAAAGTTTTCTTTACCAGTAGACCATGAGATAAGTGGTGATAAAGTATTAATTGTGTTAGGTGGGTACAGAACTGGTTGGCCAACAGGATCCAAAGAATGTTTGTAGATGGGTTGATGTTGGTATGAGTGAGTAATAAGCTAGTGGCAAGAGTGCTTTATGGTATTTTATATCTCATTTGATCCTTTCTCTTGGAGTTTCAGGAATCCATTCTTGGCTCTGTTCTATACATAAATTTAAGGAGACAGGCTGAAAGTGCATAGGCCTCATTTCATAACTGTTGCTTCAAGTGCCAGACTCTCAAGTTTACAATTCACAGCTATTCTGAGGGGAATCTGAAATTGCCAGAAGTCTGATATTTGTATAAGGGTGTCACTAAGTCCTAAGTATAAGGGGTTAGAACAGCAAGAATGGATAGTTACAAACTGAAGCATAGCACAAGCTCCTAGGGAGCAGAGACTGACTTTTGGTCTCCAGGGCTTGATATGGATTACTATTTCCTTTGTAACTGGGGGTGAGAGAAAAGGGATGTCTCCCAATACCCATCAACTTTCCATCCTTTATAAAAGGGCTGTCCAAAATGCGGCCCACAAGCTGCATGAGACTCACCTACAATCATAGAAATTTACATAACCTAAGGTTGAACAGCCCTGCTTTATTTCTCAGCCAGCTGACAGTGGTCATGGTTAGGGACAGCTCTTCTGAATGAAGACTTCTCTAGTCTTCTACTCTAGACTTCTTAGTTAGGTTTCAATCATAGTGAGGTACAGTTGTTTATAGCTAGACTATTTAAAGTGAATATCACTATTTGCTTTTATATGCCTACAGCTCCAGACCCACTGAGCCCCATGTCTACACTGCTCATTGAGAGCTGCAGTATTTCTGTCCCTTAGCAAAATTTTACATTAGAGTGATGGGCCAATGTGCAGAAGAATGTTAGATTAAGCCTTTTATTTGAGTTAGGTCTCTAGTGGAAGGTCCAGGGTTTTCTCATTTTTTCTCTTGTTCAATATTTTTTTTATCAGACTTAAGTGAAGTCATTGAAATGCTTTAATCATAATTATGGATGACCTGAAGCTGGGAAATGTGATGATCTGGAACTGGCCTGGGTTTTCATGCTTATTTCAAAATCATGCACATTTCTAAATGGGCCTACTTCCCTAGATCTCTCGTTTCCATCTTCCACCTCTGTGCTTTTGCTTATATATATAGGCTTAGAGCATACCTCTCAAAGCTTTAGCTCAGGTACCAACTTCTATAGGAAGTCCTCTTTGATCTCCCTATTTCTTAGTGTTCTCTTCCTCTTCAAATTATATTTTACTTATCTGTTTGGAGAGCCAGCCTGGTGTAGTGGATGGAGGTCTCTTAGTCACCCTGATCTTGATACAAAAGCCCAGGATCAAATAACCAAGGCAAGTCACTTACCCTTTTTCATTCCCCTAGCAACTTGATGGCGGTTAAGTTGCAGAAGAGATGCATATTTGTATCAATGGGGCTTTCTTCAGCAGGGAATTCCTCACATTAATAAAACCACAGTCCTGCCCAGCCCCTTCTTCCCTGCAACACTCCCCCCCCACCCCCAATCCCAGCACCTTACAATGTAGGCTGATGACAGGGACTTTTTTTTTTCTTTATATCCCTAGTCCCCAACATATAGTAGGCACATGTTACTGAATGTAATTGAATAGATAATATATTGGACAGCACAAGTGGAATCTGAAAAAGGCCTTTAACCAGCTAAGAACAGAAAGTTTGAGGATTTCACTTTGCTTAAGAAATAAAATGTTCAAATACAAGACTGGCAAGGTTTTAATGGGGTAGAAGTTCAATGAGCAAATTGGAGGTTAATATATTGTGCTCTGCCTTATTGAAACCAAACCAAACACCTCTAAGGGTTTTAGTGTTTAAATTCTAGGATCCAGATTTTAGAAAGGTCATTGGTAAGGGGAGTATATACATGAAGGCATCCATGATGGAAAGGACTCATGTCACTTAAGAAACATTTAAGGAAAGTGGAGCTTTTTAATCTGGAGGGGAAAGAGAAGACTTAGAGGAGCAAACTGATACCTCTTTTCCACATGCAAGAGGGACTTAAGTTTGATCTAAGTTACTTCAGAAAACAGTTCAATTCAACATAGGAATTTCCTGATGATTGGTGCTGTCTAAAAAACAGAATCGGGTGGTTTAAGAAGTAAAGTGAGATCCCATTATCCAAGGTATTCAGTGTAGAAGACTACTGTTAGGGATTTTATAGATGGGGTTCCTTTATAGGGTAGGAGATTAAAAGGTTCCTCCCTTTTAAGGTCCTTTTCAACTGAGATTCTGTAATTTTGATTTGGGTTCTATTCCTAACTCCATTAACCAGCCACCCAACTACTGTCAATTTACTTAACCTTTGCAGGCTTGTTTTCCTATCTGCAAAATAGATATTATATCTGTCCTATCTCAAAAATTAAAAGAAATAAAGATATTTTAAGGTGAGAAATGCTTGTGTTACTATGAAGATTAGGGGAAGCCAGATCAAAGTTAGTATATTTTCAGTTTCTGTGGGGTCCCAGCCAAAATGAGGGTATCAAATTGATACTCACCCAAACAAGGCTGGCCCATTTCCTGAGTAAAGTGAAGATGCTGGCAAAAACAAGCAGAGACCCAATCCCAGGAGGGTAATTCCTTCCCACTCCCACTCCCACCCCCACCCCTTTAAGGAAACACAGACAATGCATAGTTTGGCAATTTTTTTTTAAACTACAGTTACATACAGAAAATATCCAAACAGAACGCAGACCACAAAAGTAACATAATGAATCATTCCCAACAGCGTTAAAAACACTTTTCTCTTGCTTTTGTTTAAAAATTATTTTTGTAAATTTCTCATTTTAAGTGAATCAAAGGATGTAGTGCTTGTGGAAGGGGAAGAAAGGGGAAGGGGGGAAGAAAGGAGAGAGAGGAGGGGAAGGGAGAGGGAAGAGATGGATGGCTGAGCCCCTAATAAAACCCCAGCCCCAAGCCTCCTCCCCCACCTCTGGAGTCACTGGAGTCCAGTACTAAGTACTTGTCTCCTAAAGATCCACCCTGCCCTTCCATCTGGACTTAAGGCCTCCAGAGTTTCCAAGGTTAGTTCTTCTCCCCCCGTATCCACTCTGCCAACACTTATCCCTGATCCCCTCCCCCATACCAATGGCTCTCTACTAGGCCCTCAGAAGAGAGCCTCAAAAGAACAAGACAACAAATTAAAAATCAGGTTAGGATACAAGGAGGACACATGATCCCGCAGACAAAGCATTAGTTTCTCTTCGTTTTAATTACTTTAATCTACATTCACTAGTTAAATAAATTACCCACAGTGAATACTGCAAGGAGGTTTGTGATCTGCCCGTCTCCCAGTGGGGCACGAGACACTTGCTACAATCTTTCAAGATGCCCAGTTCAGAACCAGGCAGTAAGGCTCAGCTGCTGTGTATGAACAATATAGGGGCCATGGGGGCCTAGGGAAACCAGAGGAGAATACTGGGGAGTGAAAGAGGGGAGGGGCGGGAGGAGGGACTGTTTGGTGACTATGGGAGATAGGCTATGTAAAAACATCATGATTTATTTACAATTCTCTTTTGGACCATCACCGAAGGACAGGTGTGCACACACACACACTCACATACATACCTTCCAATAGAAGGGGCCTTGGCTGTCTGGAGAGTAGAAAAATACTTCCTGTCACCAGTACCAGTTTGGCAAAGCATTTAGAAAACAAAACCAACCAGACAGGTCTCCTGGAAATCACCAACTTTCCTACTGAGGTGACATCTTCCTGACTTTCTCACCCTGAGCTCACTCCCCACCTCAGTCCTCCTCCTTTCCCCTCCTCCAGCTTAACCAAATGTAGAATCCTGCCCTCATCCTCAATAGAAGGTTCTAGGCAACATACTCAGAGTTCTCTGTGGGAAGGTTGCTCAGGAGCCGGGGTGGAGATAGGGGGACAAGGGGCAACAAAGAAAAAAGAACACTGGTCCCCCTCTTTATCACACACAGCAGGGCCTTCTGGAAGCTAAAATGCAGATGCAGATACACACACACACACAAACACACACACACACACACACACAGATACACAGGGAGAGATACTCACATGCACACAGACCTATAGCTGTTACCATGACAGGATATTATCAGACACCACAAAGCCCACCCTGTTGAAGGTGGGAGGAGATAGTGATGCCCTTCATTAGGCTATTGGGGATGCCACCCTGTCCAGTCTAACTGGCCATCTCCCTTGCCCACTTGCTAGAATTCTGGTGGACTGTCAAGGCACAAGGTAAGAAATACCTACAATGTGGAAGGTCAGGGACAGGGGCACCATTTATCACCTGGGTTCATGTGATAAGATACATTGGTACAGAGTGTTAGTACAACATTACTTAGTTCAATGAAGGGACCAGGTGAAGAGAACAAACTAGCTTTCCTCTGGATTATCAACTTCACTCTCCCTACATGAGAGCCACCCATCTGACCACTCTGACCACCCTCCCTTGACCCATACTGTATTTTATCAGCTCCTGGTGCTGACAATGAAGATGTTGGGGTCACAGGTTGGTTTCACCATTATTCTCCCACCTGCTACTCCCATGCACACACATATTAACAGTAACAACAGCAGCACTGAAGATTTGTCTCGTTATCACCAGAAGATCTGTTGTGTGTCCCTGTTTTTTTCTGAGACAGACCTTCTTAATGCTCAAAAAGCAGAGGCCATAATAACTCTAAGAGAATCTGCCAAAATACCAAGAGGACAGATCTTTCTCCCATCAGGTATTTTGAAATACATATAACAGTCACCCGAGAAACCAGCGAAAACAGTGCCATCATGAGAGAGGCCAGTGCATCATTCCTAGAAAGATACTACAGTGAGGCTACATCTGTTACTAGTTCGCTACCCACGCACTACTCTCTTTTTGCCCCTCACAAGATTTAACCAAAAAGATGACCTGGTACAAAGTCTGACAAGAGTCAATCCTGAAAAGTCAACAAGAATTCACTAACTCACCCAGTGATGCCTACCTGTACTACACAGGAAGCGAGTCAGTCATACCTGAAGTCAGGGCGGAGGGAAGGGTAGAGACAATAATAAAAAACAGTGAAAGGACTACATGGCTGCTCAACAAAGGATGGCTGCTCCCCATCTGGAAACCCAAACCAAGAATTCTGTCTCCCTCCCCACTCCCTTTTAAGGTAAAACAGGTGGCCAACTGTCAATAGATAGCACTTGTGCTGTCAGCTTGTGAGAATGGCCTCCCCATCATTGACAACACACACACCGTCACATATCCAAACACACCTACATAGCCACCTTTATGCCACCTGAAATTAGCCCATTCAAATTAGCAGCTGGGTTAACACTGGATTTTACCTGAGTATCTGATGGTGTAGGAGGACAATGCTGAAGGTATGGGGAGTTCCGTCTTTGCAGAAGGAAGGGAGGCATGTGGGATGGGGGAGAGAAGGGGAGAGGTGTTATTGGCAAAATGAGAAACTTGCCTAAACAGAATTTTTTACTTTAAAAGCTAAAAGCCCAGGCTTTCATGTACCCAGTGCATGTACCCTGGCCTTTAAGGAAGTGTTTTTAAAAATTCACTTGCAAATCTCTTCCCCTCAGCCTCACTCCCTCTGATATTTCCTAAGGGTGAGAGGTTGAGAGGTAGGGAGCACTGGCCCAGAAAAATTGTCTTCTCTCTGCCTTTCCTCAGCCCCATAGGATAAGCTATGTCTACTTGATCTCTTCTGAATTGTCTTGTGTTTACACAGCAGAAGGCCTGTAACCTAGATGTCAATCACATTCCTTCACACCTAGTGGAAGCTCCTTTCACTTATGCTTCCTCCTGAAGATGCCTGGAACTCAATGAAATATTAATATTTGTTACTAGAAGCCCTATGGGGGCCTGAGGATGCAGATACGAGAGATTAGATTTCTTTCCTAATAGCACAAGGGGGATGGGGGGGGGAAGAGCAGGGAGAAGGGGTAGTTCAGGTGAGCCTTGGGTGCTTAGGGTGGAAGAATTTCCTCAGTCAGGGCCCTAGAAAAGCCCTGACCCAGTTGGCAGCAAATACTGATCCATTTCATCACAGACAACCCAGGCACATTGCAGGAATGAAGGATGAATGTTAGCTAAAAAATAATTGAGCCTGACAGTATACGGAGCATTTCATACCAAGATTCCCACTGCCAAGAAGGGGGCAGGAAATTATATCTATGTTTGGGGAGGGGGAAAAGGACCTTGGTGCTTGGTATGGTATAGCTGACCATCATTCTTTGAGAAGATGTGTGCTCTTGCCATGCAGTGTCCTAACCTCATCATTGTCAAATCTAAGAAAGACCTGCTGCTTTTCCTCCACAGTCTCTGAACAGAATAAATGATCCTTGAGGTCAGAAGCTCTCAAATGGCACCCCATAAGCTGGCAAGGTCCTGAAAGGTCCCACACATATCTAACTCTTTGTCTAGTCCTTGGAAGAACTCAGACCAAAAGCAAGCATAGTGAAGATAGTTGCCACATTGCTCCAAAGGACCCATGCTCTGGTTAATTTGGTACCACCTTGGTCACTCCTCCTTACCAAATAGGTAATTGGGGTGGAATCCGGTTTAATTCTACATAGTACATGATGATGAAAGAGTAGGCCTAGTTTAAAGCAGGATTTGAGGAGAAGAGAGGAAAGAGGACTGAAGGAAATGTGGTTCTTTGGTATTTGATCAACAAAAAAGCTATAATGGGTAACATTCTTTCAGAGCAAGGGGTAGGGAGCAGGGGAAAGGAGGAAAAGTTGTTGGTATGCTGTCTCCAGGCAGCTTTCAGGGGGTGCTGAGAGCAGGGACTGGATCAGGAGAGTTGAAAGCAAAGAGAGGCTCTCCCCATACTTGCCCTTTTGAACTTCCACTTTACCACACACCACAAAAAAGCTTTGTCAGGAAAACACTGTAGCTCTCTCCTCTTACATCACCCCTTCCCCATACATTCTCTCTCTCTCTCTCTCTCTCACACACACACACACACACACACACACACACACCCATATACACAGATTCACACTCTTCTCTAGCAAAAGCTAAAACCCACCTATGGGTCAACAAGACAATTTTTTGGAAACCACTTATAAATCACCCTAGAGCTCACTCTAAAAGACTATGTTGCCTTTACCTCCTGAGGGTCACTGAGTCACTGACACACGAGCTTCACCAGTTTACCACTGGTCACAACAGGAGAAAAGGTAACCATGCCAGACTGGGAAGAGATGACCGACATCCAAGAAAAACCCAAAGCAGAGAAGCCAGAAGCATTGCAGTCTCGTAGTGGATTTTATACGATGTACAATTGGACTGATCCAGTTATTCCACAGACACAGTACAAAACCATGTCCCAAAGTGGCCAATGTGACGGGGGTAAGCTGGCTTTAGACACCATCTACTAGCCACAATTTCCTAAGACAGTTTCCCTCCACAACTAAGTCACATACTTCACTTTGCTAAACAGTGTTGAGCAAATATCCCTGTAGAACTCTTCACAGTTTGGTGAACGGCTATCCTGGGCCTGTCCGCAAACATGCCAGAGACATCATATATAAAATACATATTCTTTCTCACACTGGAAAATTGTATAATTGCTAGAAGAGCCTGTAAAGAGGTTAATTTCTTTTTTTTTTCTGGGAAGAGACAGAATTTCACCCTGCATTCCGAAAATGTCTGTTGAGCCCCAAAGGCATCGTCCTGTCTCAGTGAGAACTGCAGCCTGGGCTATATTTGGCAAGTGGGTAGGGACCGGAGTGGGAGGCAGGGTATGAAACATGAAAATACATTGTGGCCCATGGTATTCCTTTTTTCATGATTGAACATAATACAAAAATGAATGAGAACTCCATTATTTTGAGTGTAGGTTTCTGGGGACCCTGAAGGAGCTGGAGTGAGGCTGGGAGAGGAAAGAAAGAGAAAAGCAAACAGCTTATTCCCATGTGCCATAAATATAAACCTGAAGATAATGCCCTGGGAACCCAATCAAAAGCATGAGGATTCTGTGCTGGGAATTAACAAAAACTCACCCCAGGGATCTAGGCCTAGAAGTCACATCATACTCCCATCAAGTTAGCTCCCTTGACCCTTAAGCTGGTCTCTCCCAAAGGCCTCAGGATACCTTGGAGGGGGGGGGAAAGGAGGGGACGCACATGTGGGGAGAGGAAGGGGAGAAGATGAGGAGGGCCCAGCTTCACACATCAGACAGCTTAAAACAGCCCTTCCATCTCTGTCTACTTCCCAGATACCTGAGAGGTGGATGGCATGGGATGGTGCATTCCTTACATGAGGATTTCCCTCATTCCCCTTCGTCCAGCCCCTATCCCCAGAAACTTAGGCTTCACCTTGTTAGGTTTCTCAAAGATACCGTAACATTCCCATTGGTCTTTCCTGTGGATAAGTAGATTAAAAAAAGGGAAAGGAAATTGGATAGCTTTCTTCCCTTTCCAATTCCCCATTTGACTGCATAAAATCAAAGAAAATAGTATTCTCAAATGTTAAACCAGAGCTAGACTTCTCCACCCAAACAAAAGAAAAAAATAGGAAACAATGTTGCCTTTTTAATTTCAATCAAATATGCTGTCTAAAGTCAGCCAGGATCCCCTGAGCCCCCATGCATCAGGAAATTGTGCACTTAACCATGAACAAGCCAACACTGCTCTGCCACAATGTAACAGAGTAACAGGGGATGACTCGCTGTTTTCCCACACGCTCCCTGGCAGATGAGGGCAACGCTGCAGAGGTCTCCACTGCTGTCTAGCTCCCCACTGACCCGGCCTGCGAGGGCAGCTGGGCAGGCTGTTGGTTGGGGAAGGCCCTGGCCCAGGGTATCTAGGAGAGGGGAAGAGAGAAGGCAGGCTGTGGCTGCTTACACTTTTGCATACGCATGCAGACTCTGTTCCAATTGGTTTGGGTTTTTGTTTTTGTTTCCTCCCTCCTTTTTCTAAAACGATCCGATTATACTGTGAAATCACAACTGGTGCAGGCCGCCCAGACGAGGTAAGTACGGTTCAGTGGTGCTTGCTTTCTCCTTGAGCTTGCCAGCATGACCCCGGCCCTGCCTATTTCTGTATCTGGAATATAAAGAGCCGCAGGTTGATGTTCTTGGCGGCCAGCAGTTTGTTGCACTCCACGGAGTCTATGATGGGGAGCGGCACATAGTCGGTCTCGTTGTTCTCATTGGTGAAGACAAAGTGATATATCACGGGGTTGATTTTCACGTCGTCATAGGGCCCCTTGAGCAGGAGGAAGGAGCACTCCATAGGGGAGCTGATCTTGCTCTTCAGGATGAGCTGAAAGGAGAGGGTGCGCTTACAGGACAGATTTGGGTTCCTCTCAGAGTCGTTCACCCGCGCCTTCAGGACCCATGTCTGGCTCAGCACGATGAACCTCGGTGTCTCGTAGTAGAGGCGTGTGATGAAGTCGTCGGTACGGTACGGGCGGAACTGAACTTCTGCAATGGCACAGAGAGGGACGGGGAAGAAAGACCAGGAAGTTATTGAGGGCCATTGGCAGGGTGGACAACCAGCTCACATTACCTGGGGCTACCGTGTGGAGCCTTCCTCAGAACGGATGAAGACCGAAGGGGTCCAACCGCTCGAAGCTGGGTTAGTCTCAGGAAGAATGTGACTTACCGAGAAGAGACTCAATGCACTTTAATTTTTAAATGACAAGTTAACTACAGGAGGATTTTCAGTTGCATAAGCTTTGGGGGGGAAATAAGATAAAATACAAACATGGTTAATTAAAATCAGCTGAAGAGAGACAATAGGTTGCAAGAGGTAAACAGCAAACCACTCTGTAGTATAAACCAGGAGCTAAGTATTGGCATATCACATACCCCAAATAGTCATTCCTTAGCAGGGTCAACTTGTCCTATTAATTTTTATATTTTAGTTGGGCTGCCATCTAGAAGAGTCCTGTAATTCTAAAGTTTTGAGCAAAAATTCTTCTGACCTACAGGGTCCTGCCAGGCACTGAGTGGATGGGTGGGGAGCTCCTAGAATTGGCAACTGGCACCAGTTATGGCTTTGGTAGACTAGCTCAAGGTGTGTGTGCCCACACTGGAGTAGGGGCGGAGAACAAGCAGAACACACAGACAGGATAAAGTTCTGAGAACAATGTTCATTTTATTTGGATTTGGATACACAGCCGTCAACAAGGTAAGGCACAGACTTGGCATCGCCGCAGAGCAAACCAGAGGGCAGGGCAAGGGAAATACAGACTGTCCGTTTTCGGGAGGGTACAGAGAATGCCAGATGAGATACATGTATAGATTATGTATAAAGAAAACAATACATTGGGTTGAGCTGCTCTGGGCTCAGATTTGCAAAGAGGCTAGTAAATCAAATACAACTAACCAAACCTTTCCAGACATAGTCCTCTTGGCTCAGTCCAGGAAACCCTTAGCCAGCCAGGTCCACCAGAGGGCATAGCCAACGTTCTCAAGCTATCACCCTGGATCAAGCAGGTAGTTTCCATGTGTTAAGTCTTTACTTTACAAACCAAGAAATCTCAAAGCACAGCTACATATACAGCCTTATTGTGCAATTCATACAGAGGTACATATTTTCCAACATTTTCTATGAGAGAGAATCGAGCAAGCATAACATATATCTGTGTAGTAAGGTTGACCAGTTATTTCAAGCTACACACAATTTATGGTATTAGCCTAAGACCAACATCATCATTTTCCTGAAATCGATCATAACCCAAATGCTCCTCTGGCAAATGTCTCATCACAAAAGTGTATACCTCCATAGGAGGCAAGAGAGCAGTCCTAATCTGGCTTCCAGCCCCACAGACTGCATAGGATATGGTTAACAGCCCTGGCTCATTCCCACCCCTCAACTCCCCAAGGATAGCTAGCGATGGAGAACATGATCCTTAACTGAAGATTCCATCACAGAGCACGGCCCAAGCCAGCCCCCCGCATGTCGGGAAACAAGTCTCTTCTCTCAAGCGCATCCCTGCGCTTGGTGCCAAGACAAGGACTCCTGTGTGAGGCCAGGGCTTGGGATTCCCACAATGGCCCCAGCATGTTCAGACCCCATGTAGCACGGCATTGCTGCCTCTTAAAAGTCCCACGCTTAGGCCAAAGATCCAACGAGATCCAGCCAGCTAGTATTTAACAGCTCTGTTACCGTTCTGTCTCAGCAGCACCTAGGACAGATGAACTGTGTTTTCACAGCTAAGTCTGGTGTCTGAATCTTCTAAATGGGAGACATTCTTTGACAGCTTTATACAATGCATTGCTGATTAATTGCCCGAGAACAAGGATGCCCTGCTGTTCTTCTCCGGAGGGCAAGAGACTTCAGGGCCCCCAAGGAACTTCTCATCTCAGCCCCAAGAGTCAGTCATTTCTGAGTAACAAAAAATTAGGTGCCCTATTCCATCTCAACTCAGACCCACACCCATACATTTTTTTTAGTTCAGATCCACATTATCTAACCTAATACACCGACCAGAGAGATCTACAAGAGTTGTGAAAGATTATCAGTGAAACAGGCAACAGCCAACTTACCTGGGTCAACAACACATCCTTGTCTGTCCAGGATAAGACATGTGGGGTAATGCTGTTTGCCAATTCCTTTTAATCGCTCTTCCCCAATCATCCCATCAACCCACACCCCAAGGCTTTTGCCCCTTAATTCTCTGCCCTTGGGATTAATCAAAACCTAAGCTAGAGTTCCTAGGTACCTAAGGAAGGAGAGAACAGGCTCAAGGTTGGGCTAACCTGAAGATGAACCTTGCTATGGTTCCTCCCTAACCTTTCAACACCAGGGAGAAAACTCACATGAGATGAATATAGAAGAGACCTATCACATACTTCCCCCTCCTAGGGCCAGGCTGCAGCAAGGAGAGGACTTGTAACACCCACTTAGGTCAGGGGATTCTCTTGAAGCACAGGATCCTAGCCAGGAAGGCAGACAAGGCGTGTCTGTCAGTAAGCGCACTGTCAGATGTCACTTTGACTTTCAAGAAGACAAAAAGGGTCATAGCAACAGTTTCCTGGATTTCAGATTCTAAGTTCTCCCTGGTCTTACGTATTTTGCAAGTGGTTGCATCTACCGTCTTACCTCCATCCAACAAGGGAATGACCACACCACATCACAGTTCAGCCCAGCCCAGCACACATAAATCTTGTTGTCCAAGGAGCCTGAGCAGCTCCAGCATTCTCCATCACCCTGGACATACATATGTCCCTATTCACCCCTCCTCCCCTAACATGCCATTCTATCAAATGCTTCTAGACTATCCCTCCATATACATTCTAAGTCCCCATTCTTCATTGAGAAGAAAGAGAATACATACAACTGAACTATGTTTCCATGTCAGAATGAACTACGAGTACACACAAAGTACAATGACTGGAGACAGTCACTGTATAGCTTTTTATGAAAAGAGGGGCCATGGGTTAAATATATGACAAAATATACTTAAAGAAATGTTCAGAGGAAGAAGAGTTCCCAGGGCCCCTCACAGCCTCTCAGATGATTACCTGTGTAGCCGATCTTCTCAAAGCTGAGCAGGCTGAAGATGCTGTTATATAGCTGCATCTCTTTCTTGTGGGTTTGGTCCATCTCATCCAAAATCTCCATTAGCTCATTGCCAGTCTTGGTGGGATGCGTGCACTCTGCTTCATGCACAGTCAGCTCGTGGAAGGGGCCCTGCCACGGGCAACCGATGCGTTTGTATTTGCACTGCGTGACCCTGCCAGAAAGATGACACACATGCACATGTGCATCACTGGAGACTCTGGACATAAAGCATGCACATAGAGGGCATAACCAAAGATCCTGCAGGCCCTAGGGCAGAGTACAAAACCCTGCCCTACCCCAGCAGCGTCGCCTGGGACCCATGGGCATGTACCATGAAGAAACCTGAACTTGCGCTGCCCTAGGCAAATCAGCACCAGCCTCAAGTCAACATAGAACCCTAGATTCCTAACACACACAAATGATGCCCTGTTTTTCCTATACCCTTCTACCTTCATGCACTACTGCAGCATTACACAAGCACACTATGCTAGTACTACTTCACTCCAGAATGTAGTGAGGGTTTTTCTGGTTAAGGAACACTATCTACCACTGTTTGAAATCTCAAGTTCAATTCAATTCAACGAGTGATTGAAGTCCTACTTTGTGCACACAGCCCTACGCCTCCCAATCCGTGTTGCCAGTAAAAGACTCCCTGGAGGCAATGAGGAACTAGGCCAAGAGATGCCAGAAGCCTTGTAACTGGGCAGTCAATGCCCCATCTAGGAAACTCTTGTTATCGTACAAGCCCAAGCCCTAAATAATCTCTAACCTTAGCTAATCTGACAGACTACCCCATACTAACAGGCTTTAGACTAAGGTCCTGGAACTGTCAAATTAGATCAGGGAAGGATGAAGGTAGGAAGCATGGGGAAAAGCCAAACCAAATCATCAGGACCATGAGCCCCAACACAATGAAATTGGGCCTCTCTCCAAGGTACTTTAGGCTGAGAAGGACCTTGACCTGGATCAGGTCAGGACTGCCCCAGGAAAGACACACATCCCTAAGGCTGAACAGGAGTCAAACTGATTTGGGGAAGGGATAAGAATGGGTAGAGTAGCAAAAGAGAAGCATTTTCATTCAGCCGATAGGGCCCTCTGATTTCCCCAATCCTATTTGCCAGCTATACTGTTGAAAAGGGACCAAGAGAGGCCACCAAACAGGGCATATGGGTTGGCCTTGAAAATAGGCTTTTTTTAATGTGTGACTTGGAAGAACACTTCAGCCAAAGACCACGAAAGTGTTTTCTTGACTTATGGTCTAGGAAAGATAATAACAGAATTTGTGACAAGCTAGCTAGCTGTCTACCCCAGAACCAGTGTACCTTTGGTCACAACCTGACTATAGGCTTACTGATTTGCAACAGGGGATCAGCAATAGCCACCCCAGAATTAGAATCTTATCTAATCAAAAGCCTAGATTTCTTGCCAGCTCCAGGACCCCTCAGCTCCCATGAAACCCTCTTTTCCCAGCCCACCAAATGCCTAGGCTTGGTTCACAAGTGCAGCCTTTGGGCCACTTCCCTATTGGGACCCTTCTTCCCCCAAGGGAAAGATAAGACTGGAGACCCAGGCAGGACGGATCAAGAGTATAGAAGGACACCCAGAGGATAATCCAATAACTGAAAACTAAAGCTTAGTCTAATGATCAAGGGCTTGCTTAGCAGAGGTCAAACACAGTAGGATGAAGGAAATGGGGAGATGAAACAAAACTTACATCAACTATGACACAAGAAAGGGCTGGGACAAGTATAGCTATAAGACTGTTCTACCAATTTCTGAATTAAGTCACTTCCATAACCTTCACTCTGAAGGTAGGATTTAGGATTTCTAGCCAGTCACCCTCAGAAGGTTCACTGAGTCATCAAGCTTCTTCTGGAGTTTCTAAATTCTTCTGGGAGGCCCAAGCTGCAATAATTTTTGTTCTGCTTCTAGGCCTTAAACTTTGATTAAAGAATTAGAGATCTGGCTACAGGCCCCAGGCCTATCTCTTCCCCAGAGCAGGATCTAACGATGTTGGCTTCTATCTGCTTCCTCAGAAATATCACCTTGTTCCTTTCAGAAATGTCATTCTGGGACCATTAAGCCAGAAGGCCATGGGGAGAGCAAGGAATTAAAATCACTCACATTTTTCACCAACTTGGAGATAACTAAGCTCTCCCTACCCTTCTCTTTTTACCTAATGTTAACCATGGCACAGTGGCTCCAGGGAAGCCAGGCTAATTTCTGGCAGAGAAGACCTATGTTGAGACCAACACCCTGACAAGAGGACACTGTCCATCCACATAACCTTCTCAGGAGATCTCAAACTCCTCCCTCACCTGGGAAAAAAAACAACATACACACAAAAAACACTAAAGTACTCTAATAACCGTGGGAACCGAAGCCAAATAGCTCGAAGCAGCCAGAACTCAAGAAGGATGAACATCAGCAGGAATCCAGCAAGATTTGTGTCATGCCACTTGGGTGAAGCGCAGCAGCCTCCTCTTCTCCATTTGTACTGTGAGACTGACTTCGATAATAATGGACGCGGCACATGATCTTAAGTCTCTCTTTCTATTCAGTCTCTAGCATCATATCCTAAGGAACACTACAGGAAGTTAAGCCAACCTTCCAGTACTAAGTCAATGGCACTTAATCCAGGATACATGGATCCCGTTTTTTTCTGACAAGACAAGAATTTGGTGCCATTACACAGAGATTTTCCAAGTAGCACCCACTCAGAAAAAGTGCCCTCATGAGTACAAGAATGAATGTAGGAAGATCAAGGTTCATGTTTCCCAAAGGACTACATCAATCACTGGGAAGAATTTTGGGCAGATCTGGGCCTTTTGGGAATGCTTTGCTTGGTTAAATCGGGCCTGGGAACTCCAGGGAAGGCAATGCTAATGAGGGGTCTTATGTGAAGAAGCCTCTCTCCAATTCCAAGTAGAAAAAGCAATTCTCAATATCTCAACCTCACAGCCAACCCTCCCACCTGGGAAGGCAAGCTGACCAATAGCTGGGCTCCAGAAGTGACTCAATTAACAGACTCTTGGCTGCCAGGGCTCAGGTCTCTAGTTCCCGCACCACTGCTATAAGGCCAACTACCAGACTTCAGAGCCACACTTGTCCAAACAGCATCATGTTTCCTAAATAAAAACCAAGAAAACCTAGCAACGCTAAGGAAAGACCAAAGTAGACTCCCTGGGAGAACAATAGGGCCTTAGCCCAAGGGTGAGATGCCTGCCCTATGAGGCTCTTTTCTGGAGATATGGGGGAAAAGAAACAAAGGCCTGCATCCTAGGCTTTCACAGGGTGCCCAGTCAACCTTGCCAGAGTTCAACACTGCAGAGGAACAACAAAAATAATTCTAACACCTTAAGGTTATAAGGTCTTTCCTTAGAACAGCTCTGGAAAGTGGAGTGTGTGAATTCATCTCCATTTTATAGGTAAAAAGACAGGATCTGAAGTAGAGTGACTTTCCCAAGGTCAGACAGCTAATAAGTGGCAAATGCAGGGAACTGAGAGAGCCCATCTCCAATAGGGCCGTGACTTCCTGCAAAGGGGGAGGAAGGTAGGAAGGGAGGGGCGGAGAGCAGCCACTGGGGGCGCTTTACCTGTCCTGGCACTCCTCTTTCTGATGCCTCTCCAGGAGGGAGCGGGGGAACTGGCGCATGCAGAAGCCGCACTCTGACGGCAGCTCACTCACTGCTTTTTCCACAGCCAGGTTTCGGCAGCAGAGGCTCTTACTGATCTCACAACGACAATTGGGGCATGTGGCCTGTTCCTCCTTCAGCCGGGCATCTGCTAGTAGGTGGATAAAACAGCCAGCGCACATCAAGTGACCATTAGTACACTGTGAAGAAGGAAAGGGAAATGGAGCTTCATAGACCTGGTGGGTACCCATACACAAATGCATGCGCGCACGCGCTTCCTCCAATCCTCCCACGAAGCCCCAATGTGCACACAGGAACCAACACAGTACAAAACCAGCATCATGGCCTGATTCAGGCTGGTGTGGGCTCAGAGGGCACTTCTGTGGATAGGGCAGTCTCCAAAGACAAGTACAAAATGACTGTCTTCAGTCAGCAAAGTGGCTCCAGAGGATGTTTACTTCCTCTTAGGCTATCTGCCAGCAATTAAGGAAGCAGCCATCAGGGAAGAGCCTATGCTTCCCAGGAATAAATAGGCAGTCTTTAGGAGACTGGCATGGCTTCTTTATTAATTTTCTCCCAAAACAAAAATGGTATTACTCTTTAGTAAGTAAGCAAAGAGATTTCTTTAACCATTAGGTACTTCTCAACTTGATTCCTTTGTTAGAATGTAAACTCCTTGACAGGGATTGTTTCAGTCTTTCTATTTGTATTTGTGTCTGCTATATGTCAGGCACCTAGCACAGTTCCTGACATATAGCAGACAATTAATACTTGTTGATTCCTTATGAAGAGAGAATTTTCCACCCAAATTATGCCAACTGCCTGGGAAATAGAACAGAGTTTGAAATAAAACTTTACGCAAACTGCTATACTTCTGGTAGTCCAGTTTCTTCCAAGGCATATGTACTGGCTAAGCTTTACAAAAAAGGTAGACCATCTCCCCACAAAAACCACCTTCCTTTAGCCATTTGGTCCCTCAAAATTTTAACCATAATATTCTCAAGGAAAATCCCCTCAACAAGGCCAACAAACTCTGCCAACAAACTTTGGGTCAAATGACAGAATTTGAGAGGCAGAAGGGACTTAGGAGGCAAAGTAGTCTAACTGAAAAAATATCCCCATTACAACATAACCAACAAATAGTCATCCAGTCTTTTCTTTAGGGTAAGGAAGAACCTACCACCCCCTGAAACAGCCTCTTCTAATTTGAGAAAGTTCTAAAAGTTAGGAAGTTTTTCCTTATGTCAAAGCCAAAGTCTGCTTCTTTGTAACTTCTATCTATTGCTATTACTTTTGTCCTCTGGGATCCCTTACTAGAAATGTAACCCTTTTCCCCCATGAGAGGCCACTGAAGACCTAAAGACAATTACTATGTCACCCGAGTCTACCCTTCTCCAAAATAAGCATCTCTACTTTCTTCAAATGGTCCTCATATAATACTCACTAGCTGTTACAATGACCATGGGCAAGTAACTTAGCGTCTCAATTTCCTTATCTATAAAATGGGGATAATCATGCCCACACCATCCAGCTCATAGGGTTGTTGTGAGGAAAATTCTTTGGAAACTTAAGAATTACTAAATAGATGTGAGTTACTATTATTAAACAACAGACTATAATGTCCCTGAAGATAAAGTAAAGAAGACAGCTTCAGCAGAAAACAGTGGTCAGCAGTGTTAAGTACTTCAGTGGTAAAGGACTCTTAAAAAATCTTATATTTAGTGGTCATGTCATTGGCGACTTCTAAGAAAGCAATTCCAAAAGAGCAATTGGAACAGAAATATGTTGCCACGTTGTGGAGCATATGGTATTCTATTCCTGAGCTAGATTATTCTATAGGTACTGTACGAGATCTGAATTGGGCCTTTTGTTGAAAGGGCATTTGGTGATAGTTTTATAAGACAACTCATAACACATGAAAGACATCTCACTAGACCTCAGCCAAATGTACATGAACTCAAAACAATGAAGACTAAAACAAAGGTAACCCAAATTGGCTACTAAGTCTGCATTTCTAGGTACAATTCACATAGAAGAATTTCAGTTTCTTTCTCCAACATTTCCACTTCCATTCCTCCTTCCCTTTTGTCTCCCCAACAACAGGTATCACATGGAAGGAAAGATCTCCAACATCCCTCAACTTGACAGGAATAGTCTGGCTCACTGAGATCCATAGCTAATCCAAAGGCTCCAGTTTCCTCAGCAGGAAAAACTGACTGGCCTGATAACTTCTCTCCTGAGCAATTTTCTACTGCCTTATTATCAGCCAGAAAACTTGTTAGGCAGCTGAGGAAACCTGAAATGGTTCAGTGGCAGCCAACAGGTGGGAAATAGCAAGAGCTGGCTAAGGGGCAGGTACAGTCCAAATTAATCTGACTTTTAAAGCTCAAATGACTTCAGAGGTTTTATTTTGTTTTTATTTATGTAGTATAAAGCTCCCTTTAAGTGTGGTAGGTTCACTCACATCCCTAACCCCCTCCCCCCAAAAAGAAAAAATCCAAACAAACAAAAACAAAAAAACCAGTCCTGCTTTTCGAACAACCAAAAACAAATCCCCTCTTAACGTCTGGTTCCTCCTAGAGCAGGCCTGCATAAAAAAGTATCACTGGGCCAGAGGATGTAAGTAAAAGAACTCCCCCTCAAGAGTTACACAGTTCTAATAAAACAAACAGAACTAAAGACCTCTGAAAGTGACAGGCTCCTGTGTGGAGAACGGAAAAGTACCTGAGATCTGGCTCAAGTAAGCAGGCTATCAATACTTTCACCTTTCTTTTTGCGTCTGGCACTTCAACAGACCCACCAACTATACAGGTTTCCACTTTTCTTGCAGGAAACTTCCCCTGGGTTCTGGGGCATTCTCTTTGCCCCCATCTTGAATTATGTATCTGCAAATATACCATCCCATCCCTTCCTTGTCCTCATTTTTTAAAAGAGCGTTTTGCTAGCTCACGATACACAACACTAGGAAAACATGTCAGTGAAAAATGCTTCAAAGTTACCTTATGTTACTTATCTGTGTAATGGATGTATAGTATTAGTGGTAGATAAGGAGAAATGCAGAGGTGGTGGGGGCCCCCACACAAGGTTCAGGGACCAAGTAGTTAAGGCCAAAAAAGGCTGGGAAGCACTTTCTAAAAGTTACCACAGGTCAAGGCAGATGGTATAGTGTGTCCTCTGTTGTAAATCTCCACCCATTAAAGTTAGAGGGCAATGGTATTTATTCCCTTATGCACTACTAGCTTTAAGAGTGACAGATAAAACAGGAAACCCACTACGGGGAAGTAGATGGCAAAAACATTAGTACACAGGTAAAGGACTCTCATTCCCAGATTTTTGCTTAACTTGAAAATCTTTATTATCAACTTGAGCTGACTTAAGAATACTATCACAAAATATCTCCAAAGTGTTTTTGAATTCCAGGGAGAATCATTACCTTTGGACTTCCAGTGGTAGAGTAAAATATATTTGCTTTCCAAGCAGATTTGCTACTAATATTAACCACACAACAAAAATTACCAACTGCTAGTTTTTATGTAGAAGGGAATGAAAATAAATGAAATTACAGGGCACGCAGCTCATGCATATGTGCCACCATTCTTCATATCTGCCAAACTGATTTTCCTAAAGCACAGTTTGTGCCAAACCACTCCTGCTCAAGAAGCTGCAGTGACTCCCAAGTGCTTTTAGAATAAAATACAAACCCCTCTGTTAGAAATTTAAAGCCCTTCACTATCTGGTTTCAGTCTATCTTTCTAGCCTGATTATTGTTAACACCCTTTACTCATGTTAAGCTCCAGAAAAATTGGCCTACTTATTCCCTAAAACTAATATTCCATCTCTCACGTAAAATACTCTCCCTAATTACCTCCACCTACTAGAAACCCTGAAGTGCCACTTCCTTCAAAAGCCTTTTCCTGATTCCTCTATTTGTTAGTTTCTCTCCCTCCTACACCCAGCCACAGTTTATTCTTGTGTAAAACCTACATTTATTTATGTTGCAACAGTCTTACAGAAAGTAAGCACCTTTAAAAAAAAAAAGTAAGTTCCTTGAGGGCAGGATCTGTATCTGTATCCATAGTATCCAGCACAGTTCTTTGTACTTAGTAGACAATGGATGCATGTTATTATAGATGTTACCAGAGAATCTTGCTTTTCATAAAGGAAGGGTGTTGAATTACTAGACCTGGTCTCCTCGAATGTTTGAGGTTCATATCTATAAGTATTTAAAAGGACGGTGCATTACCTTTCATGGATTTGAACAGCCTGTGTCTTCTGGAATCTGAATTCCACTACCAACCTTGGTAATAGTATTTGCACTTCCTCAGACTAGCTCATCTTTGATCTGTAAAGGGGCTTAGTGAAGAAATGAATTGCTCTGGCCCCTTTGCTAACTTTTCTTGATTCTCATCTGTGTATCTCTCATTACTTCCCAGCTCAGTCCAAAGCTGGGCCATTCTTGGACCTGTTGCTCTCTGGGGCTCTGGGATCTTAGCTGGAAAATAACTTACGATTCATCTAGATTCTTATTCCACAACTCCAATTGTGGCTTCAATTCCACTACTACCTACCAGGTACTGTAGGGCAGCAGGGATACAGAACCAAAAATGAAACCACCCCTGCCCAGAAGGTTTGTAGGACCTGGGCTTGTCAGTCACTTATACTCTCAGTGAGGCTCAAGACAGCTGCAGATCTGTGCTGGTAGCAACTCTCCCCAAGATTACATCACAGATCAGCTTTCCCAAGCCCTGCTCCAACTCCCATGTATAAGGCAAGGCCAAAATAATCCTTATGCTGAACAAGCATAACTGACTGAAAGTGGTAGGGAGAGGTGCTGGAAAGAATCGCTGATGATGACTCCAAGGTTTTGAATCTAGGCGACTGGAAAAATGGTGGGGCCCTCAACAGAAATAGGGAAGTTGGAGAGAAGGTAAGAAGTTGTTCTGGACACTGTGAATTTGAGATGCCTATGGGACAATCCAAGCAGAGACTGATCAATCAATCAACGTTTATTAAGCAAGCGAGCCATCCCGGAAGCTACTGGAGATATAGTACTGGAGCTCAGGATAAAATTAAGGGCTGGGATTTGGGAATCATCAGTATAGAGATGATAGCTGAATCCATAAGGGAATGATAGCAGAATCTAGGGGAGTTGATGAGATCACCCAGAGGGTTTCAAATAGAACCGTGCAGTACACCCACACATGGGAGTAGGACAAGGTTGATGAGCCTAAAAAGGAGATCATGAAGTCCTGACAAGTAGGAAGAAAACAAGCATTTATTAGGCACCTACTATGGGTCAGGCATTGGGTTAAAGCTTTGCAAAGATTATTTCATTTGACCTTCACAACTACTCTGACTTGCCCAGGATCATATGGCTAGCCTAGTGTCTATTGCCATACTGAAACTTAGGTCTTCCTGACTCTAGTCCCTAGCTACTTACATGAGAACCACAGCAGAGCAGTGTAAAAAAAAAAACAACCTGGGGAGGAAAGAGTCTCCAGGAAGAGGGTATGGTCAACAATGCAAAAAGCTTCAGAGAAGTCAAGGTGCATGAGAGCTGAGAAAGTGGTGGATTTAACAATAATAAAGAGCCCATTAGTAACCTTGGAGAGAGTAGTTAAGTGGTGGGGACAATTAGGTAAGAAATTGAAGGCAAATTAATACTGACAGCTTCTTCTAGGAGATGGGCTATGGAGGAGGGATACAGAAGGATAGCTTGAAGGGACAATAAGGTAAGTAAACATTGTTTTATTTAAGTATCGGGAAGATCTGAAAATATCTATAGGTAGCATGTAATGCAGTGCAAAAGAAGAGAGTGAAAATTAGGAAGAAGCAAGCTCCTGTAGGGGATAGCAACAAAATGGCAAGTACAGGGTACTGCCAGGGAATTGGGACACCTTACCTTTTGAGTTTGGAGCAAAGGAAAACATGGGGGATGCTGCTGAGGTTGTTTTAAGTATGGAATTGCACAAGGCCTTGATTTTTTCCTGTAAAGTATGAGGTATGGTCCTCTGCTTGGGATGGAGGGGTAGGGATGGGCAAGGGAAACATGGAGGCTTAAAAGAAGGTTTGGAAGAGCCCAGAAATACAGTCCATTAGGGTGTAACTATGCAGATCCAGTTAAGACTGGATAAATTCATAGTAGATCCAGTCAACACAGTTGTGTGATTTCTCCTGGAAGCAGAAAAGGCGAAAAGATGGTAGCAGTAATCTAAGGTTAGAGTCTGGAAAAGGATGGGATGGCCATGGATAGGTCCATGGAGTAAGAGATTCAAAGTTCAGGCAGCATAAAGTTGAACTGGTTAAGTAAAGGGTTAAGATTTTAAAGGGAAGTGAGGCCAGAGTAAAAGTGGTAGCCTGGGAATGGTGGGAGGGGTGGAGTGACAGGAAGTTGCCAGAGAATGGGCACAGAGAGCTTGAAGTACAAGGGGTTTGGGGTCAGATAACAGGGATTTCAAAGTTGTAGATTGTGGAGGCTGAATGCTTGTGAGTGATAAGATCAAGGATATGGCCATCTCTTGGGGTGGCTAGAGTAAAGTGAAAATACAGATCATCCGAAGCTGAGGAGGCATAAACAGGGAAGGAAGCAAGAACATTTGAGGGGACAACATGGAAGTTAGAGGCAGGGTTTGAGGTATAAGAGAAAATCCTGAGATATGTACAGAACTCTGAGAAAGATGGGGAAGGGAGAAAAAAAAAAACCAAGAATTTACTAATTGCTTACCATGTGCCAGGTACTATGCTAAGCACTTTACAAATATCTCATTTGGAAAAGATGGGAGAATGACACGTGGGACCCAACAGATAAGAGCCACTAGGATCTGAAGAGGGTGACATTTAGATCAAATGGACCTCAAAGGAAGAGAGGTAAATGAGTAAAAGTGGCAGGGAGAGATCCTAAAGGGCTTTGGAAGTATGTAAGAAGCAAAAAACATGTCTAATCTCCCTCCTGGCCTCATACGTGTAAGAAAGGGTGATGAAAACATGCTATGTTCAGGGAGAAAGCTATACTTCTGTGACTGCAAGGAGACAGAAAGGATAAGAGAGAGTTCTAATATACGGGGTAGTTTAGTATTATGAAAAGAAAATTACTTATGCTCTGCAGTCATTTCCATTACAACCGAAGTTTTTTTAAAAAGAAATTTATGACTGCCTTTATTGACAGTAATGATTAAATCAACATAGATTCTTTTTTATTCAAGTTCTGAATTATGTTTTTGCTTAAAAGTTTTGTTCCCAAGGTGTACAGGAAAGAGTAAAAACACCCCTTCCCTGGCTTTCCATGACACATTTGAAGTGCAAGGCTCATCTACCGGGCTCAGACAGCATTCTCCACAAAACCCCTCTCCAATGTGTGAACAATACACAAAAACAAACAAAGCCTCAGGTAAAGAAGAAAAATATCAAAGACAAACTAGTATATTAATGTCTATAAACCATGACACAGTTGATCAACCTGCAAGCAATGTTGGTAGCTATGAAGATAGCTTATACAGAAAGAATATCAGCTAAACACTACTAGCTCCTCCCAAGATTACTAAGTCCTTGCACAAAATCTACACACCTGGAATTTAAAGAAATTTATTTCCGCTGTAAGCAAACACATGCCTCATGTGGGTCTTGCCTTTCCTGACCTAGATTTTAAATTATCTTCCCTTGGTTAACCCAGCGTCCTGGCTGCACCTGTTCCCCAGCACTGAAGGTATGTGTAAACACCAAGCCCATTATACAAGATGAGCTCAGTGGAGTCTGAGTAGCTCTTGGCAGTTCAAACACCATGCCCTAAATCTTAGCATCCCAACCTGTTCATTCTGTGATTCCCATTAGTCCCAACTAACCGTACACTTTGTAATTCCTTCCTTTCCCACTGAAAGAAATGAGCAATTCAGGCCCTTCCAGACTTCTCCAGTTGGTAATGCTAAAAGCACTCTATATTTATTTTGTGTGCTTTTTGTAGTTCCTAATCAATGTATGTACCTACCATCCTCCTACTCCAAGCAGAATGTAAACTCCCTGAGGGCATGGGCTACTTCCATTTTTGTCTTTTGTATCCCCAGCATCCAGCACAAGGACTAGGATATGGCAGGCACTGAGCACTTAGTAAGTTGAATTTCTGTTCTATTCAGAATAGCAGCCTCACAACAGAGAAAAATGACAATCTGGCAGTCCTCTGTGATAGCATTTATGTTGTGCTTTAACATTTGCCAAGAGCTTTACAAATGTCATCTCTTCTTATTCTCATAATAACCTCTTGGAGATAGGTTCCATATCTCCTTATGAGGAAACCAAGGCAGGTATACTTGAATACATTCTCTTCCCTCCTCTGACACTGCTATCCTTCTGGTGCAGGATGTCATCAACTCATGCCTAGACTATAACAGCCTACTGGTGGGTCTCCCTACCTCAAGTCTCTCCCCAGTACAATCCCATCCTCCATTTATCTACCAAAGTGATTTTCCTAAAGAGCAAGAAAGACTATGTCTCCTCAATAAACTCCAGTGGCTCCCTATTACCACCTGGATCAAATGCAAAATCCTGTTTGGTATTCAAAGCCCTTCATAACCTAGCACCCCCTCTAACTTTCCAGTCTCTTTACACCCTACTCCCCAACAGGTGACTCAGTGACACTGGCCTCCTCGTTGTTCGACAAACAAAATATTCTATCTCTTGGCTCTGGACATTTTCTCTGGCTGTCTCCCGTCCCTGAAATGCTCTCCCTTCCTGATTTCCTTTAAGTCCCAACTAAAATCTCCTGTTTTATAAGAAGCTTTCGCCAACCCCTCTTAATTCTAGTGCCTTCCTTCTGCTAATTATTTCCTATTTATAATGTACTTTTTTATATGTTTACATGCTGTATCCCCCATTAGATGAGGAACCCCTTAAGGGCAGGGATTGTCTTTTGCTTCTTTTCCTATCCCTGGCTCTTAGTACAGTGCCTGACACATAGCAGATGTTTTTAAAAAATGTTTATTGACTGACTGAGGTAGAGATTAAGTGAGTTGCCCAAGATCACACTGTTAGTAGGTATGGATTTCATTTGGATATGTGATATGTCCATTCCCTTAATATGAATTTTAAATCAGGTCCAAATCTAGGTCCTGGGCTCTATCCACTGTGCCACCATTTCTACTGGGAATTCCGCTATGAAACAGCTTCCCTTAACCAGGATGCAGCAGGACGTGAGAAACTAAGAGGAAAAGAACTCTAAATAGCCCTCCCTCCCCAAATGGAAACAGATATACCAAGCTCTTAAAATCCAGCTGTAGAACATGAACTGTTTTAAGAGTCAGTAGACCTAGATTCTATAATTTTGGCATTGGCACTATCAGTATGATCTTAAGCAAATCACAGAAGTGATCAGAAGGGAAACCGGATGTCATCTAGTTTGACCCCCATCTGAAGAATCCCATTGTGTGAGGTAAATAAAATGTGAAGACTTCACAGAGAAGATATATACACACACACACACACACACACACACATATATATATATATATATATATATAGTAAGAAATGTTTAAAAATCAAGAAATAGGGAAGTAGGGAAGTGGAAAAACTCTGAGGCCATGGGAGTCTGATGGCTCAGCCTCTGGGAAAGTTTACCCTGAAACTTTTTGTTCTTTCTTATGGTTCTGGTTTAAAGATTTGCTCAGTAAGAATAGGGTCACTGTGACCTGCTTTCCCTTGCTGTAAAAGTACTGTAAAAGAATGGAGAGGGTCTCCCCCTCCCCTTATCCTATTCTCCTTCTTTAGATTTATAGATGTCACCTCAGTTGTAATCATTAACTAAGGGAATGGGAATTGGAGTTTCTGTGCCTCCATTTCCCAGTTCTTTGTCTAGCTTTCATGCTCAGATTGTAAGTCCACCTCCCAGCCAATGGTCAGAAGGGTCAGAGGTGGGTGGGAATTCTCTTGTGTTAGGTATAATTATTGGTGTTTTGCCTCTTGTAAAGCGCCTCCCTTGCTAGATCTGTTCTGGCAGAGGACGCCCTATTCTCGAGAACTGAATAAAATTTATTTCTGTTTCCACCCTGATATGGCTTCTTATTATAAATTTAATTGGTGAGAGTCTCTCATCCCACACACCATATACTAATATCTCCAACAAATAGCTACCTAACCTCTACTTAAAGAAACTGAATGTGAGCCCTCTATCCTCAAAGGCAGCCATAATCCCAAATCTACCAATCTTTGCAACTTCTACCTAATGTCCCTAACGGTGCCCTGTCTGGAGCCAAGAAAAACACAGCACAGGAAACACAAAGGTTAAGTGCAGAGCAGGTGGGTCTAAATTCCAGATGTTCTACTTAGTAGGTAGAGATCTGGGGAGTAGCTAGCATTACATATTGAGGTCACTCCCAAAATACAGACATCATTATGATTAGCTCATCTTTAAATACTTGACAGACCTGAGGTCACTTTACTTCTGAGCTTCAGTTTCCTAATGTGTAAAATAAAGAGGTTAAACTATACCATCTACTAAGGCAGTTGCCCAGGCCCTCACTCAGGAGACACGGGTTTTACACAGGTTTAATTCCAACAAGCTTGCTTAGGCAGATTAAAAGCAACTAATTAGGAAAGGGAGGAGGCAGGTATACTAATGGCAGGAAGAAATCAGAAGGCAGAAGCAGCTAGTGACTAAAAACAGAAAATTCTAATTAGGCAGGGAAGTATGTAATGTGTTTGAGAAAGGCCCAAATACAATAATAGTGGCTAGAATAATGAAACTAAAGGGAGTAAAAACTCTTTGATGTTTAGAAAATTAAACCATAAGAGGACCTGGACCTGATTTTCCTTAGATGCTGAAGGTATGTTGGAAAAAGGAGTTCAGACTAGAGTACTCTTACTGAGAAAAGGCTCACAAACTAGACAGGACTCTGAAATGCCAGAAAAGCCTCTGAACAAAACTACTCCATGTCACCTAGCTTCTCTATAGTTCCTGAAAAAAAAATTCTTTTTGCTGCTTCTCACAACTACCACCAAAAACCTAAAGTGTATTTGCCAAGAGATCAGCAGCTCCAAAAACATGCAAGATTGCATCTACAGGCAGAATGAATGTGGCCCCTGGGCACTTTAAAATACACATACCTACATTCTTTCCTTTCCTCCCCACAAACAACCAATCTGCTTTAAAGCTCACCATAGCCAATGATGATGGAGCTTTGAATCACATGATTCTATCTCCATGAATGGAGTCTTCAGTGTAAAGCAAGTGACCTCACTACTCTAATACTCTGGGAATCTTACTAGGCAGCCTACAGAGCAGCAATAGAAAACAACAGAGCCCTCTCTCCCAGTACACCTTACATTAGCTCCCCACTGTAGCATCAGAAGTTCACTGTCTAGCCTTGATCTCAGCAATTAAAGGACTCCCAATTCGAAGAGAAATTTCACAAGGCTTTTGGGCACATGTTAGCCATCATTACCATAACCATGTTTCTGCCATGCACTACACACCATGGACATAGCTTGTGCCCTGGAGGAGCTGAGCCACTTTACTTTCTAATTCTTGATCTGGTGCCTCATCAGTCCAATTTCTACCTCCAGTTCAGGGAGCAATAATCAAAACAATTCCACCACTGCTTTAGGAAAATGTTGGTCCATATCCTCGAGATTTCACGCACTATCCCAGTGCTTTCAGAGACCAAAGCATCCTTGCTAATTCACCCCTCCCCAATATAAAATTAATCTCCTAGAGGGCAGGGATTGTTTTTCTTTGTATTTGCATTCCCAGTGCTCAGCAAAAGGCACTTAACAAATGCTTTTCAAAAGCATTGAACAAAAAAGCATTTAAATGCTTTTCATTCATGCTCCTAGGAAATGACATGTTTCTCACCAGAACCTGGAGGTTCCTCCCTCAAAAATTACTTCCACAGTGACTAAGGTATCCTTATCCCCTCTAGGGGACACATTCACTTTGCTCCTTTTCCCAGGATCTAAACAATTTATAGGTCTTAAGAACCTTAAGGTGTCCATGGGGGGGGGGGGGGAGGAAGAAGAGGAAAGGGAGAGAGAAAGGTGAAGGCCAGTGAAGGCAAGCCGCATTACTTAGGGGTGAGCTATGTGGTCTATGTATTCTTCCTTCAGCCTTTAACGAGTGCCTACCATGTAGACGAAGGCCCTGTACTTTGAGGTTCACTATACATGAGCCTTGTGCCTTGGACATCTACTAAACATGAGGGAAATCTTGTTCTGGAAACATCTATGTGTAGGGCTCTGTGATCAGAGTACTCATGTGTAAAAGAGGCTTTGAGTGCTAAGCATCTACCAAATGTGGAAAGACTTTATATTCTAAGCATTTGTTATGTAAAACTCCTAGTATCCCAGATAGAACTCCAGCAGGCCAATGAAAAAGGCTCTGAAATTATATTCTGCTCACCCAGAGGATCTTCAAAGACAGTGGTAATATCTTTTCAAGACAGGAATAATTCATTCAATAATAACTGATATTAAGTAATAACAGCTAACACTTCTGTAATACTTTACAAAGTCCTTACATGCTATCTTAATCATCATAACCACCCTAAATGAAATTGGTAGAATTATTATTTCCATTAGTCAGGAGGAGGCTGAAGCTCAGAGATTAAATGTGTCCAATAACACAACAAAAGATCTGAACAAAAACCACAGCATCACTTACCTAACTTCAGAGTGTGTATGAGAGAGAGAGAGAGAGAGAGAGAGAGAGAGAAAGAAAACTGGGAATGAGGAAAGAACATCAGAGAGAGGTAGATGAATTATCTTCATGTATCTGAACTGCTAACATGTTACTCAGATTCATCTGCTTAGCCCCAGAGAAAAGAACCAGGGGCAGCTGGGTGGTGCAGTGAGTAGAGCACGGGCCCTGGAGTCAGGAGGACCTCAGTTCAAATCTGGCCTCACACACTTGACACACTTACTAGCTGTGTGACCTTGGGCAAGTCACTTAACCCCAATTGCCCTGCCTTCCACCCTCCAAAAAAAAAAAAAAAAGAAAAAACTAGCAGTTCTCTGGATACAAAGTTACAGGGAGGCAGATTCAGGCTCAATATTATTATTGTTATTAATTACTATTAGGAGTCAGCCTCTAGCCAGAAAGGTTCAAGACCCAGCTCTGACATATACTGACTATATGATCCTGAGCATGTCACAACTTCTCAGTACCCAAGGTAATTTCCTTAAAAAAAATAAAATTTTATGGTTATCTTTTGTTTTCATATAGCCTAAATTTGTCCCTGTATCCCTCCTTACACCTGTCCCACAGAGGGGAGAAAATCAGCAAAACTAATCACTACACTGAAAAACCTAGGTGATTTTCTAAGACTACTTTGCAGAAGAACAGCTGCTGATCTGGATTGAGTTTCCCTCCTGGATAGTTCCCTACCCATTACAACCATGCGTGTGCACACACACAGGCATATGCACGCTCTCTCAAATAAATGATATTTATGCTGGGGCATAAGGATTGCAAAGTGTCTTATGTATAGGCTTTTCTCCTCAACAATTCTTACAAATAGATCTTACTCCCATTTAAAAGGTGAGGAAACAGGTTAAACGCTATTAAGTGACTTGCCCATACTCATATCTAGTAACTGGAAGGTATTTGAACCCAGATCTCTCCTGACTGCAAATTCAGTGTTCTTTCTGATATACCATGTTCTCTAAGGCCACATTTACCTAAACAATTAGGGCTGTCCAGAAATTACATAGTCTGCTTCAAAAGATCATTTCTGGCTTAGATTTCCATTAGTTCAGGAGAATGTAGAGGAGGTTCCTGTTCAGTTTTAGGTTAGGTTTGAGATAAGCCATCTCTAAGATCCCTTTCAGCTGTGAAATTCTAGGATTTTAATAGAGATCAACACTGTCCAACTAGGGAGGCTTCACACAGAAGTTGGTGCTTGAGCTATAACATAAAGGAAAAGAGAGATTCTGAGGCAAAGGTGAGATAATGTATTCAAGGTATAAGGGCCAGCCAGTGCAAAGACATGGAGATGGGAATGCCATGAATGAGGAAAAGAGAGAAGGCCAGTTTGGCTTGAGTATGGAAAGAAAGCTATCTCTAGTGAGTCTGGAAAGATAAGTTGGACCTGGTTGTATAGGACTTTTAAAGCCAAACAGAGGAGTTTATGCTAAATCCTGGAGGCCACAGGACATTTGAATTGACTGATGGTCATATCTACACTTAAAAATCACTTTGGCAGTTATATGTAGGATAGATTTGAGGCAGAAAGACCACTTAGGAGGTTGTTGCAATAATCTGACAGCTAAATTGGTAGCTATGTGAATGGAGAAAAGGGATTTGATGCAAGTAATGTGAGGGTAGAAATGGCAAGATCTGGCAACTGACTGGATATGCAGAGTAAAGAAAAATGAGAAGTCCAGTATAATACCTAGGTTATAGTCTTGGGAGACTAAAAAGATGGTGGTGCCTTTGAAAGAATTAGGAAAGTCTGGAAGAGGGGAGAGGTTTGAGGAGGGAGAAAATAATGAAGATAATGAAGTTTTAGACATATTGAATTAGAGATGTCTCCAGGATATCCAGTATGAAATGAACAATAGGTAACTGGTGATGTGAAATGGAAGCTCAGAAAATAGACAGGGGCTGCACATACAGATCTTTGAGTCACCCACATAGATAAACTTATCTGCCAGGCACTGTTCTAAACACTAGAGATATACAGAGGAAAAAATTGCTCTCTGTCTACAAACAGCTCACAATAAGGGAGACAACAGGCAAATAACTATGTACACACTAGATCAATCAACATTAAATGTTTACTATGTGCCAGGCACTGTGCTAAGTAACTGCTGCAAAAGACAATCCCTGCCCTCCAGGACATTACAATCTAATGGTGGAGACAAGAAGGAAATACACAGAGAGAGAGAGAGAGCACACTCAAGTACAAGCACTGGAATTAAGGAGGATTAGGTGTAAGCTCCCTGTTGAAGAAGGTATTTTTGTTGAGACAAAAGAAAATGCCCAGAGTGAAGAGGAGTATCTTGTTCTTATGGTAGCCAGGAGGCCACTGTCACTGGTTCAAGTAAGTACTTTTCAAGGAAGTAAGGTGTTAAGAAGACTGGAAAGGTAGGAGGGGGCTAGGTTATGAAGGGCTTTAAATGACAAAGTATTTTGTATTTGATCCTGGAGATAATAGGAAACCACTGGTGTTTACTGGATGTGGGCATGTCCACAACATGATCAGACTTGAGCTTTAGGAAAATCACCTTAATGGATGAAAGGGAGGATAGACTGGAGTGGGGAGAGACTTGAGGCAAGTAGACCCACCAGCAGGATATTGTAATAATCAAGGTGTGAGGGTGTAGGATTGTCTCATGCTTCTCCCAGTGGTGTGGTATCTACCAGGCCAGGAAACCGGAGGGACTGAATTTTCCTCTCCTCTTCTTCTTCCTTCACTTTTTCCTCCTCTTCCTCTCCCTCTATACCTCCTCCTCACTGATAACAGCCTAGCACCTCAAGTTTTAGAGATAGCCACCTTCTCACTGGAGCTTCACCACCACCCTGGGAAACAGGTGCCCTTATCGTGCCCATTTTGCAGGAGATGAAGCAAGACTCCTCTCCAAATGCTGCCTACACCACGGATTGTGAGGATTATGTTCATGCAGTGGAACTTAATCCCTTTGAGAACAGTGATGCAGGAACCTTAACTGCATATGGTGGCAATAATTATGTGGTTGTTGGCACCTGTACATTTCAGGAGGAAGCAGAAGCGGATGGGATTCAGTATACAACGCTGAAAACATTTCAACAGGGACTCAGAGTTGATGCCATCTCTTAGAGTCCAGAGACAATGCTTGATACTTTGCCTCCAGAGATCAGATTTTTTACTGCAGCTGCTGCTGAGACTATTCACTATCAGATCTTCAGGATAAAAATGAATACAAGGTTTTAGCAAATCATTCAGATTACATAAATGATTTAGTGTTTGCCCCCAAAGAAGTCCAAGAAATTGCAAGTGTGAGTGATGATCATACATGCAGGGTCTGGGACTTAGAAGGGAATCAGAAAGCTCATTTTGTTCTCCATTCCCCTGGAAGGAGTGTCTGCTGGCATCCTGAGGAAGTCTGTAAATCGATGGTTGCAGAGAAGAATGAAACAATCAGGTTCTATGATCTCATTACCCAGCAGGCTATCCTGTCTCTTGAGTCTGAACAGATACCATTAAGGTCAGCACACTGGTGTTTAAGAAACACCTTCAAAGTTGGAGCTGTTGCAGGAAATGATTGGTTAATCTGAGATATTACTCAGTCCACTTATCCACAGGATAAGAGACCTATCCATATGGATTGAGCCCACTTATTCAGGTCAATAGTTAATGAAAACCTATTTGCAACCTCTGGCTACCCTGGCAAAATGACCATTCAATTAATTCATCATTTGGTTCTGCAGCTGTGGGATCTGGTTTGTCCTGGCAAAGGACTCTCTCTCTTTGTGTAATGGGAGGTGACCACAAGTTATTGTTTGGGGTGACTGAGATGTGAAAAAAATATCTTTCTTGTACACGAAGTTCTCAAACTATATTTTTAATAAATATTTTGGTCAGATCCTTATTTTTTATATTTCAAATATACCTTAAACAATCAGATGTTTTTAATACGAATGTCCAAGTGTTTAATCTTATTAAATGATTTTTTTTCTTCAAAAAAAAAAAAAATAAGGTACGAGGTGATGAGGGCCTGCACTAGAGTGGTGGCAGTGTCAGAGGACGTTTGCAACAGTGTGGATATAGAGGATGAGAGATAGTGAGGAATCCCATTTGACTCCTAGGTTCCAAGCCTGAGGAAATGGAAGGATGGTGTTTCCCTCTACAGAAAGCAACAATGGGGAAGGTAGGAAGGGGGCTGGGTTTAAGGAGAAAGATAAGTAGTACTGTTTTGGACATTAATGAATTTAAAATGTCTACTAGACATCCAGTTCGAGCAACTGAAGATGTGAGAGTGGAGGTCAGAAGAGAGATTGGGGAAGGAAAGAAAGATTTGAGAATCATCAACATAGATATAAACTAGGTAGGAAGTTCCTCAAATGGAAGGAAGGGAAGAGAAGAGGGTGGGAAAACGGAAAAACCTCCAGCAGAAGGTAAGATCTGCATATTGGCTAATATGACAGAAAAGGAAAATGATAAATGTTGGAGAAGATGTGGGAAAATTGGAACACTAATGCATTGTTGGTGGAGTTGTGAACTGATCCAACCATTCTGGATAATAATTTGGAACTATGGCCAAAGGGCTATAAAACTGTGCATACCCTTTGACCTAGCTATACCACTACTAGGCCTGTATCCCATAGAGATCATAAAAAAGGGAAAAGAACCCACATGCACAAAAATATTTATAGCAGCTCTTTTGTGGGGGCAAAGAATCAAAAATTGGGGAACGGCTGAACAAGTTGTGGTATACGAATGTAAAGGAATACTAATGTTCTCTAAGAAATGATAAGCAAGCGAATTTCTGAAAAACCTTACACGAACTGATGCTGAGTGAATTGAGCAGAACCAGAAGAACACTGTACATACAACATTGTTCGATAATTAACTATGATAGACCAATACAATGATCCAAGACAATTCTAAAAGATCTGTGATGGAAAATGCTAACCACATTCAGAGAAAGAACTATGGAGTCTGAATGCAGATTGAAGCATACTATTTTAACTTGTTTTTTGTTTTTTCTTTCTTGTGTTTTTCCCTTTTGTTCTGAATTCTTTCACAACATGGCTAATGTGGAAATATGTTTAACACGATTGTGCATGTATAACTTACATCAGATTGCTTGCTGTCTTGGGGGAAGGGAGGGAGGTAGAGAGAAAAACTTGGAATTCCATATTTTACAAAAATGAATGCTGAAAACTATCTTTATATGTAATTTGAAAAAAAAATACTATTAAGGAACAAAAGAAGGCAAGATTTAAGCTGTTTTGAGAGAAGCCAAGGAAGCTAAGAGGTAGATATAAAGAGAAGGAGCATTTCAAGCATGGCAGCAGCCAGTGCTGAGACATAAAATTAGTAGATGGAATGCTGTGTCCCAAAAATAGCCAGTATAGCTGATTTTACAGTGTATGGAGGGAAGTAAAGCATAAAAAGACTGGAGAGGTAGGAAGGGAGAAATGTTGCCCAAGGTCATATATAAATAGTAAAACTGATGGAGCCGGGACCAGAATCCAGGTCTTTCAACTGAACCTAAGTATTCCTTCCACTATACCACCTTCAATACTTTCAAAAATTAATAATTTCATTAGTGTAGATACAGGTTCTAGTTCCTCAACAGACAGCTCCAATTTGACCCCCCACCCCAAAAGAAATATATTAGCTCAAATTACAGGCAACAAAGGTCAGCATGTTTTTTAGTCTAAGTCTATTTACTCTACACAGGGCACTACCTCACACAGGAGCTGCTTGGCATATGGACTTCTGTAATCACTCACTCACAGTAATATACACAAAGCCTCAAAATCAGGATGCTTCAAGACAGCCCAGTCAAGTACACTTACCTGGGCAGCTGCCCACCTTCCCATTTCCCCTCCTTTAGGCAGAAATAAACAAAGGGTCCCACAGAAGTCTTTGGAGCTCTGAGAGATCTAAATTGGAAGAAAAGAGTCACACCTACTCCAAGAATCCACTAAAGGCAACAGCCTACAGAAGAGGTAAAACCCAGGCCACTAGGGAGATTAAATAGGCCTCAGGAGTAGACCAGATGGGGCTAGAATTCTAGACTTCCCCTTTCTGATTCAGAGAGTATTAATAAGCATATTACAGTCCTATTTGTATTCAAGACCCCATAACACAGAAAGGGGACAACATATCTCAGATAAGTCAATCCCACTCTTTGGACCAAAGATCCAGGTGTAACCCAGCCTGTTTCAGCAACTACACAAAGGCTATGGAAACCATCTGGCCAATCCAAGAACAACTAGGACACCAAGGCCAGTTGAATGTCAATGCAAAACTGACTGGTCAGTGGCCACAAGGGTGCCGGATTTCTTCCCTACACTGAGAGCCATCAGGCTGGGTTGTTACCCAGGGAACTGCAACAAACATTCCCTCCTAAAAATAGCCCATTTCTTCCTGGCAATGAAATGCCAAAGACAACGGCTTTCTTTTTGCCTGGGAATATAAAGCAGAAAAAAGACCTCTCTGTTCCTTGTTTGGCCTTCCTGGACAGAGGACTTGGGACCAGGATAGATGAATGGTAGAAGTCAGACATTTCAGAACATCAGCAGAAGGAGATTAACAGTGCACAAGCCCAGTCTGATTACTGCCTTTCTCTTGTCACTGTCTAAAGTAAACATCCCAGAGATACATGGCTTGCTTCATCAAGACTACGGTAGGATGCCCTCAAAGTTGGTCCAGCACACAAACTTTCTGCATTTCTGCAAGACAGATCCATGAATCTAACTCAGAGCCCCCAAACAGGATTTGGTTTAATTCCAGGGCTTAGAGCTGAAAGGACATCTTGTAACACCCAGCATGCCAATTCACCAATCCAACACCAGCAGAACAACCTGTCAGGTCTAGATCACCAGCCATACGAAAAGCTTTGAAAGAAAAAGAAGGAACAGGTGGCCATGTGGGACAGAGACTGCAGTGGAACTCCCTTACAACTTGATAGCTAAATTCTGCTGCTGTAAGGAGTCAGTTTCAACCTGCCATGTTCTGCCTCCTATGCCAATACACTGTGCGTTGTACTGGAACTAACTGTACCCTAATGTGGAGTTAGCAGCAGCCTATGGGTCAAGCAGGGCCTGTAGAAGACACATAATGTCACAACCCACCCCTCCCCCCAACACTACACTCTCTACCCAAACTCCAAGTAAATGTTCATCTTGGTCCAAAGCCACAAAGCTCTTCCTACCCAGTTTTTTTTTTTAATTCTGAATTTAACACTTAACAAAATGGGCATTTCCATATATACGGTACATAGGACAGGTTTGTATATGAAACTGCAAATATCTATTTAAGTTTGCTTTTCAAGTACATAATAAATTTAATATGTAACTTTCAAAGCTGCCATGCTTGTCTGTGATTCTTTCTTTGTTAAAAATATTTCCCAGGAGATGAATCACAGTAAAGTGGAAGATGACTGGCTCTGGCATCACAGGACCTGGGTTTAAATCTTGCCTCAGTTAACCTGTCCCTGAGTAACCTTGAGCTAGTCACTGACCCTTCTCTAGACAGTTTCCTTATCAGTAATGAGAGGGTTGGGCTGGATGGTCTTTAAGGTCTCTTCCAACTCTAAATCAAAACCATCATCAAAAGCCAAAGTGTATGGGCCTATTGTGGAAAGTAATTTGGAACTATTACACCACTCCACACAGCTGAATTACTAAACTATGCCTACCCCTTGACTCAGTGGTGCCACCACTAGGTCTTGTCCCCAAAGGAGATCAGAACTAGAAATGGGGTCTACCCATCAAGTGGGCAGTGGCTGAAGAAATCGTGGTACACGAATGTAATAAAGTACCACTGTGCAGTAAGAAATGATGAAAGGAACAGTTCAGACAAACTGAAGCAGAATAAAGCAAGCAGAACTAAGAGAGTACTTTATAGAATAACAACACAAGACTAGAAACCGACCACTGCAATGATGAAAATCAATTCGACAGGGCTGGTGAGGAAACATGGTTCCCCCTTCATGACAGAGAGAGGATAAACTCAGGTACAAAATGATACATATATATTTTTGGACCTAGTCAACAGAGGAATCTGTATTGTTTGACTATGCATACCTGATACAAGGATTTTGTATTTCTTTCAGTGTTGGGGGATGGGCGTGTGTATAAACAATGGAATTACCAAAATGAAAGGAAAAAGATAACATGTTAAATCTGATATATGCTTAGAGGGAAGAGAAAAATTGTACATGGAGATTATTAGCTTCATGTTTGAACCCTTTTTATGTTTTACCTTATATATAGAGATACTCATTTTGGTGTTCAATTCTGAATTTAAAAAGTGAATGGGCCTTACTTTTCCTAAGCAGTCTCTGGGGAACATAAGCATTGTTGAAAAAATAAATGCAACTGATACATAACTTCTTGGGGAAGAAAGGGGGGGGAAGGAGAATATTGAAGAATTCCTGATTTGGTAGTCAGGGAGAAAAACAGCAATTGAGAAAGCCTACAGTTTTACTATGCCAAACCTAGCCCCAAGTGCTTTAGGAAGGGAATCCGTTTGCTACTTTCAAGAAAGGCATTGTGTTATATATGTGTGTATATACACATATATGTGTAGATAGATGTATGTACATATATGCATACACAAAATTTATTGGGATTTAAAAAATAAAAATTCTAACAAAAAAATTCCTGTTCTTTCATCAGAATTTCACAAAATTTCTACCCTTTTTGTCTTGGAGTTTTTAACTGTTGGGATAAATATTTACAAAATGGAATCTTTGGGACTTTTTTTATATTAAAAGAATCTCTACTGCACACATTTCATGATGGTCTTACTTATTAAAATGTATCTTCTCCCAAAGACCTCTTGGTCCCATGTTTTTGAATCCTCTCTAAAAATGGCAATTCAAACTATCTCCACGAGCCCAGCTCAGCCTCCAGCTCCACTGCCCAAAAATAAAAGTTCCCAAAGGGTCTGTAATATGCTATTTTGCTCAGTTATATGCAGCAAAATTAAACCTATGCAGGGAAACAAGGTGCAGTTGCCATAGGAACCAAAACTGAATTCCTTGAAATTATGATTTAAACTTTAAGTATAGCATTAACAGGAGAAAAACCAGGGGGCCAGCTGTACGATGCCCTTCTGCACCCTTTACCCCAACATATAAAGAAGCTTTCCTATAGAGCCACAGCATAGGCTTGAGGAAACCAAACAGAGGTTTGGATGACTTCCATTAATACAATGAAGTTTGGGGCTGTTTTAAGTCTCCGCTGCCCTAAGGAGAAAAATAAGGTATGACCCTTAATGTGTTCCTGGCTTTCTCCAGATAGGGCCCCAAGAGAGGCTCACGGAGAACTCTTACACAGATGATGGGGCTGATGCAGTCTAAGGATGCTGGGAATCCCAAAATGCAAGGGTACAAGGGTGGGTCTGCCTCTGAAGAATTAAACCACTCAAGCCTTCTTTCAGTCAGAGTAGTGAGGTTTTATTATACACCGATTGGGCAGGCAAAATTTATTCAATATTTGTGACACCAACACAAGCAGGCCAGACTCTGAGAATCTGTGCAATTTAATGAGAAAGATTGATATTTTTATACAGAAAGACTGAGAAAATTTGGACGGGACCTAGGAGTGGCTAGTAGCAGATATCATTCTACTTTCCCGCAAATGGTGGAAAAGGTTAAAGTTCCATTTGGGGAGTTAAGGGGAGACAATGGGAAGAACTATGGCCTACAACAATAACAATGCAAGGGCACCATGCTACAGAAAGTGGCATTCACTTCCTGAGGGAGGTGTGGCTAGGCATCTCCAGTTAGTATAATTTCTCTGAAGTAACTCAGGATGGGATCCTACAAAGTGCTACAATGAATACAACTTCAGAATTCCTTATTTTTGGTAAAAAAAACAAACAAACAAACAAAAAAAAACCTAACTGATTTTCAACCTTTGTCTCCTATGATTAAGCCAAAAATGCTAGTCAATTTACACTGTGCTTATCTGATATCTCCAAAAAGATACCATAGTTAACTCCAACCTTCCAGTCGTCACATCATTGTGTATAAACAGAAATATGGATCAACTAATAGGTGGACAGGAGTACTGTAAAAAAAACACCCACATGGCATGAACCGATGCTGAGAGAAATGAGCAGAACCAGAACATTGTACACAGTAACAGCAACACTATTCGATGACTAACTTTGATAAAGACTTAGGTCTTCTCAGCAATGCAAAGATCTAAGACAACTCCAAAAGGCTCACGGTAGAAAATGCTGTCCACATCCAGAGAAAAAACTATGGAGTCTGAAGGCAGATCAAAGCATACTATTTGCTCTCTATTTTTTGTTTCTTCTTTCTTGTGGTGTCTCCCATTGGTTCTAATTCTTCTTTACAACATGACTAATTTGAAAATATGTTTAATATGAATGTACATGTATAGCCTACATCAGACTGCATGCCCTCTTGGGGCGGGGGGGAGATGAGGAAGGGGGAGAAATTTTAGAACTCAAAATCTGGTAGAAGTGAATGTTAAAAACTAAAAATAAACTTTCTTAAAAAATAAAACAAATAAATTTCAAACCAAGGTCAAGAGCCATTAAAAAAACACAAAACACCCACATGGAAATATCTTCAAGAATACCCTCACTGGGTCTTCCACCATTTCTGACAATGATTTAATAGAACCAAATGTGATTAAAAAGGATGCCACAAGGCGGCAAGTCCCAGGTTGAAGTTTTAATTTTTTGTGAATTTTACATGAAAAAATTTTATATTAATTTACACGAAATCATGAGGTCATATACATTTAGGAAGTAGACCAAACAGGCAGAAGAAGCCAAACTAGTAATTCCTTAGGAACCATAAGGAGCCTCTTTTTCCCTGGGAAAATGGTGTGATTGGACTATTTCCATCTTGCAAGGCAGAATGGCAGTTTTGCATCTGCCTGATCTTGCATTCGCTTTTCAAAAAAATAAATTTGCCAATTCAACTCCATTTAAAGCTCCCCCTGAAGAATGTGGCGGGGTATTCCAAATGACTAGCATTCCAGATTAATACCAGGAGGGTCTGTTTGTAGTAGATCTAACAATCCCATTCTTAATACCCTAGATAAGGTGAGATCTATGGCAACAATGACTAAATGTACAGGATTGGGCATATACAAATACCCAAGCTTGCATTGCCAGGGATGGGCACATCATCTCAGGTGTGCAAGGACTGTCTTTTAGTGGAAAGGTATGCAGGCCTGTGTCTTTGGGGAAATTTTGCTTCCACTATTCCCTCTTCTGGGCTACCGTTCACATGCTGCTAAACTAATCCTCCTTATGCATATTGTTCATGCCAGTCCTCTGCTCAAAACCTTTAAACTGCTCTCTATTGTCTACATAGTAAAATTTTAAAAGTCTCAGCCTGGCATTCAAGGCCCTCCATTATATGACAGTATACTATCTTCCTAGCCTCTCTACTATGTACTACCCTGTGCGCTAGTCAGGCTGGACTACTTCCTAGTCCATATGCATGCACTATACATGTTTTTTGCCTCCAAGCCTTTGCTCACACTATTCCTATGCCTGGAATTTCATCCTTCCACCTGATGAAATCTTACCTATCCTTTAAGTCCAGTTCAAATGCCACCTACTCTATGAAGTCTTCTCAGGCTCCTACCAACTCAGTAATGACATTCCCATCTTCAGAAGGGACATTTACCTCTCTTACATTACTGGATTTTATAGTTATAGCTATTATATACAAAATGACAAATTCTATGAGGATCAAGAACCTAATCTTTGTGCACTACTTCTGTATAAATTAGGCCCTTAATAAATGTTTGTTGAAGGACTTTTGTTTTTCCTTTTGCCTCCCAATGGCAGCTAGGTGGTACAGTAAACAGTCTTGGATCTAGAGTAAGAAAGACCTGAGTTTAAATCCAGCCTCAGATACTTACTAGCTGTCTGACCTTAGGCAAGTCACTTAACTTGTCTGCCTCAGTTTCCTCATCTGTAAAATGGGGACAGATAACAGCACCTACTTCACAGGACTGTTGTGATAAAGAGATATTTGTAAAGTGCTTTGCAAATTTTAAAGCACTATAGCTATTACTGTGTTAGCTATTATAATTTTATTATTATATTCTAGCTATAATTATTATTTTCCTCAATGAAAGAAATTGGTAAAGAGAGGGGGGAGAGGATGGATAGCAATAGGGTTGCAAAAAGCAACAGAAAAGAGGATCATTGAAGCACTTCTTAAGAATGCAGAGGGAAAAAAAGACAGGCCAGAAGGAAACACAAACAGGACAGCTTTGAAAGTTCCATTTTGAATTTATTATATGATTAAAAGGAAAAGAAAACTATATATAATATTCACAGTACTATAAACAATCCTCCTCTACTTTGTATATGGAAATGCTCATTTTTTTAGGTGTTAAATTTAAAATAGTATTTTAAATGTTTGTTGAATTGAGATGGAATAGATCACAGAAAGACCCTTGGAAAACCCTCTCAACTTGGATAAGTCATAGCCTCTTTCAGGTAAAATGAATTAATTTCACTGAGCATCATGAAGCTTTCTCATCTGTAAAATGATGATGATGCCACCTGTCACAAACCACTTTCACAGAACATTTCTGAGCATGAAATAAACATGTGGGACAGCACTTTAAAGAGTTAAAAGTACAGCACCGGCCCTGGAGTCAGGAGGACCTGAGTTCAAATCCGGCCTCAAACACTTGACACATGTACTAGCTGTGTGACCTTGGGCAAGTCACTTAACCCCAACTGCCCTGCCAAAAAAAAGCAAAAAAAAAAAAAATACAAACAGAAGCAATTATTTAAAATGTGTGTCTCCTCCCACAAGAAAGATGGTAGCTGCCCAAATGGTAGCAGTGTGACCACCCCCCTACCATCCAGTTGTTGAAGCAATACCAAGGCACAGCAGCATGGCCTGGCTCCACCTGGCCTTCCTGAAAACTGCAGCACCTGACTCCAAGTAAATAAATCAGCTACCTTCATAAGGTGACTGTCTTCTTGGATAAATACTTTGTACAACTTGTTCAGTCATTTTTCACTTGTGTCCAACTCTTCATGACCCCATTTGGTATTTTCTTGGCAAAGATACTAAAGTGGTTTGCCATTTCCTTCTCCAGCTCATTTTACAGATGAGAAAACTGAGGCAAACAAAGTCAAGAGAATTAGCCAAGGTCAAACAACTACTAAGTGTCTGAGGCCAGATTTGACCTCAGGAAGACAGGCCCAGCACCCTATCCACTGCCACCTAGCTTCCCTTACTTGTACAGAGTGGGTGCTTAAACAGCGTTCGTTGGGTTAGTGGTCACCTCCTTACCATCTGGATTGATTATTTGAAAAGCTAAAGCTAAGACTTAGAGAAGGACTGAGAAGTGAAGAAAGAAAAATTTATCATAAGGTATATCTTAAATCATAAGACTTAGAAATGAGGGACCTTGGAAGGCATTTAGTATAACTTCATTTTTAAACATGAGGAAATTGTGGACTTAGAGAAGTCCTATCTTTGCCCCAGGTCAAATATAGTGAGAGAGGCAGGATTTGAACCTAGGTCCTCTACTCCAAATTCATTGTTTTTTCCTACTATATCACTGTTTACTTAGGGAATACCACTGTTACTGAGAAAAAAATACACCTAGCCCCTAGAAAGTATCTCACTTAGCCTGCCACTCTAGGCAGAGTCCCAGAGTGGCCCCAATCAATCCATCACTAGACTCATTAAACAGCTACTAAAACTGATGCCTCAGTGCCCAAAACACAGGCCCAGAGCAACAGTCGGTTGAGTTGGTCTTCGCCTCTGACTCTAAACAATCCACCTGATGTCCCCTGATTAGTTAAGACCTATTTCCCTCCACTCCTAACAGACCATCTGAATTTGCTAAATAATATACTAGCCTCTTTCCTTCGCTTAACAAGAGCTTGACACTTGGCATGTCCCTGAATAAGACTGTTTACTTCAGACCATAGGCAAACAGAGGTCATGTCAATTTAGTTTGGCTTATCTAATGAACAGTATATATTATTCCAAATCACTGGCTCTCCTGTCAGCTGAAGATATGGATCTAGTAACACCCCCACAACCACCTGGAACAAATCCTCCACCAGCTACGCAGAGGAAACTCATGCCAACCCAGTGCCATCATCCAACCAGTTTACAACTCATGCTTCTCACTATCCTGAGCTCTGGAAGGACTTCCTGCCTTCTAAGGGAGACCCAATTCATGAGGCCTGCTATTCACAGGATTTACTTACCACCTGATTTGGGATTACACAACATTTCTGTGTACAAATAAAACATATGCAAACTAAGGTGCACCACAATACAATCCCTTAAAATTAAACAGATATCTCATTTCTTGCTCATTCCCAAATCTCCAGGGGCCTCTGAAGGCAGTCTTTCATATAAGTAAATGAGCTTTTCAAAATTTGGCACATTCAATAATGGGCTTCTAGTCACCCTAAACCTCTAAGTGGCACAAATATAGAAAGGATAGCTTTGGAGCTCCTCTAAGGCCTTGAAATGGTCAGCCTCTTATTTCATGCTGTTGAAGTGGCCCCAACACTAAGAAAACAGAGGAGATGATGAGGATCACCCTCATATATCCATCTTAAGGTAAGAAACCTTAACAACCAAAATCCACCTTTTACAACAAGATTATGCACAGCTTTGGAAATTTACAAGACTACTATACATCATGGTTAAAATGACATTAATGTTTATGGAGGCACAAAAAAAGCAAAAAGCAGTGCCACAACTCTGCCATATGCCTCTAGAGAAGAACCTTATTGGCATTTAGGCTGGCATAGTGGACTTTTTAATTTTCCTAACTAGGCTTGCCAGTTAAGTGTTTACTAATAAGTGGGAATACCACAACTACAGAAAACAAGACAGACTGGTTTTAACCAGTCTGACCAAGAGGGCCCAGCCACCTGCTCAATCTGCCTGCTTGTCAAGGACCCAGCCTGAGGTCTATAAGGAGAGACCATTGCCCTGGAGGCCCGAGGCTGCCCCCTCAACCTTAAAAGCAACAAGCTGGCCACATGATTGCTGCAGGACTCTTCTTCCCATTTTACCTCCTTAAGGTCGATATTGTCAAGTCTAAGCTAGAGCCCTCAGTCTAGGAGCTTCAGAGCATCTTGTCAGTGAACAGGCTTATAGGCTGGTGAGTTACAGCCCATGTTTAGCTCTTGTACAAATTTGACAGTCTCCCTGGAAATTCTACACAATATCTTTTGCAGAAGACTATTCCAGAACTACTTATAGCTCCAGTCCCACTTTATGGGCTGAGAGTGGGCTTCATGGAAAAGGAAGCAAGAGAAGGCTGGTAGACCTTATTTTCAGAATCAGTAGCCATTTTAAGAGCAGTCACAACTTGTCTATGTCTGGACAACTTGTCGACACAAATTATGCTTTTCCCCATGAAGGCTGCTGTGAAAAGCTATCATGGCCTTCCCTCCTGGGGAAAGAGGAAGCTGCCCAGACTTGCTCTCACCCCAAACAGGGCAATCACAGAAGGATCCTCTTAAAACACCAGGTGGATATTTTTAGGGCCAGCTCAGCAAAGTGTAACGTCACTGCAGCAATGACCTTTGCATTTTGATGGCTGGCTCAGCCCCACGGAGGTGATCCCCAAAGCCTTTCTCTGGAATTCTCCTTTTTCTGCCCTACCATCTCAAAATGACCCTCCCAAATCATCCCCACAACTTGAATTACAGTATTTTTTAAAAAGGTTCTGATTCAAATTCTAATGCCAGCCTCTGAGGTTGGGGGAGGGGGGAAACACTGCTGGCACAATGAAGTCCTGTAACATTCACGAAGAATCACACACAGGTTTATTTATATCAAAGACTGGATGAGAGAAGTAACATGTTGCTAACCACAGAAAGGCTCAAGGACTATCTCAAACCCCAGAAACTCTCAGCATGATCCTAGCACCAAGACTAGAGAAATGTTTGCCTTAAGTCTCCTGTCTCCAAGGAGATGAAGCCTCGATCTCTCAAAAAAAACAGACCCTCCATCCCATTATCAGAAAAAGAAAAAAGCAAGACTTGACTAGGTATTTGGTGACTCTGGACAAGCCCACACACTATTTACAGTATCTGCCCACACGAAGCTCTGGAGACCTGCCAAGACATCCCTACCTGTCTCAGTCTCCTGCCAGTTAGAGGGGTAAAGGAGAAAGGGGGAGAAGAGAAAAGGAGTATGCCCCGCCCCCTCCCTTCAACTGCCAATCTCACTTCCACCAGGTGCAAGCCAAGCCTTCAAAAATCGACTCATAGACTCCAAAGCCAAAATACTGTTCACTGTTCCTAGATTATAATCCTGATTCCTACAGATGTAACCAGAGCTTTTCAGATGTGGGGCAAAGAGAATCGGAAAAGGGGGATGGAGTAGAGAATGAATGCCATATTCCCTAAGTAAGATCTCAGGAGAGCCAAACTAACAATCTATTTCCTAAGGAACTAAAGAGTATACATAAATACGTGGGTATCCTTCCATCCAAAAAAGATGTGTTCAAATTTCCCTAACTCCCACCAAAAGTCCTTTTATTCACATATGAAGCTTAAGGATTGACAGCACTATCTCCCCCAAATGGTGACACTGAGCTTAGTCTATGTCTGAAAGGGGAAAAGAGTACGTATAGAGATGTATTTATCGGTCATTCTTAAATCTGGACCGTTTTGTTTTGTTCAAAAGAAGGCAGAGGATGAAACCAAATTAGAAGAATGAACAACAGGAGGGAGAAAGTAGGGAGGAAAAATTATCATTCCTCAGTCTGGGGGAAAGGAAGCAGATGGTTTGGGGTTGGAAGAGAAGGGAATTAGGGTATAGATTTTGGGAAGGGATAGCCTCAGGTTGGACACCCTGGATTTGGCTAGAAGAGAAAAGGGGCCTATAAATTCAAGAACCAATGAGGTGTTATGAGGGAGCCTTTGACTTTGTGACTTGGGGTCAGAAGTCTGGAAGGTAAAATGGGGTCAAGAAAATGTCTAACAAATTCTGGGTGAAAGGATTCTTAAGCTACATTGAGAGGGGGAAGAATCAGGCAGAAAAACCATGGAGGGAAAAGACATACCTGTCCTCAAGGGTGGAGATCAGGATGAATGAGTTGTATTATTTCTCCCTGCAGGGTCACACAAGGGATGTTTGGCACAATAACAGGTCAAGGATGGTAAGAACCTACCCTACAGAGGACACTGGATAAGGAGCCAGGCATAGCCTCACCTGCCCTAAGGGGTAGAGGGCCCCTAGCTTTTCTGCCCTGCTCTCTCTCAAGCCTCCCCAAGAGATTGGGGGTGGGGTGGGGGGGCTATGGAGAGCATCAGCCAGGTGTGAAGGAGGGAACATCTCTTGGACCTGAAAAGAGATTAAGGGGAGTGATATTAAAGAATAAGTGGGGATAATAAGGAAAAGAAAGCTGGATTACACAGTTGGGGGGGGAATAAAGAGAGAGAGAGCCAAGCAGGAGAGTTGGGAAAAAAGCCTTGACATGAACAGGAATCAGAAAGAACTGGAGGGAGGAAGGGATGCTGCCTTACTGAGGAAGTGGCTACAAAGAGAGAATAAGGAATGGGGTAGAGAGGAAGTGTTTAAAACCAGGGAAGTTGGTGTAGGAATTGTAGTATCAGTCTAGACCCAGGGAATAAACAGATATTGGGGTGGCATGAGGTGATCAAAATCGATGAAGTGGATATTGCTGAAATTACTTTATATTCACTAATCTCTACTTACATTCTTCCCTTACACTGTTTTTCTTTGCATTACCAAGAATGTTTGTTGGGATGAATGAAAGACAAAATATAGACAGATGAAGTATCAGGGAAGGAAAGGATAGGTCAAAGGACTGTAGGAAATCAGATCAGGGATAGAAGACAATCAGAGTCCCAAAGGGTGGAGGTAGGACAGACTATGGGAAAAATAAGGATATTATAAGATTCCTAAAGATGATGTGATGATGAGATAGGGTTGTCAAAAATGGTAGGTCAGGTGGTAGAAGCCTGTAAGGAGACAACAGAAGGAAGATCAGACTACTAAAAAAAATGGGATTAGTGGGTTTGGATGGGGGGGGGGGCAGAATGGAGGAAAGAATAAAGAAAATAAGGGTGGGGGAGAGAAATGGGAAAATCATAAGAGATCCAGGCTGAGGGAGCTCCCCTCAGGGAGAATGGGGGGGAGGGAAGAAGGATGGAAGGAAAAAGAGAAGATGAAGTTGCCTAAGGTGAAATGGGGGGTGTATGGGGGTGCGGCTAGGGAAGAGAATACGGGGAGGATGGTGTAGCCAGACTTGATGGGGAAGATGGGGCCCACCCTGGGGAGACTAAGTAAGGAGATAAAGAAAAGCTAGAGTGGGAAAGGAGGGGAGGGGAAGGGGTTCCCTAAGACAATGCCTGAAGGTGGGGATGGTGAATACATGGGTGGTATTGGTATTTCCAGGCAGGAACGGGGGCATAGGAATCCCCCAAAGTACTAGGGGCTGGAAAACAGACTAAGAGATTGGCGAGGAAACAATAAGGGGGGGCAGGGGACGGTGTCAGGGTTCTGGTGGGTGCGTGTGCCCGGATTCTCGAGGAAAGAAGGAGTAGAGGCCACCGAGGGGCGGGGGGCTGAGGTCCCTGCGAGGGACCCCGGCCGTACCTGGTAGACTGAGGCCTTGGGCAGGTCCAGGCAGACTGTACAGCAGAGCACGGAGTACAGGCGCTCCTCCAGCTTCCCGCTCCCCGCGGACGCCGACGCCGAAGCCGTAGCTGCCGAGGCCGCTGCTGCCGCCGCCGCCTCCGCCTCGGCCGCCCGCAGCCGCTTCTTGGGCGGCGCATCTGGGTCGCCGCCGGCCTCGGGTAGGGGCAACGAGCGGCCCGCGGGCAGGCCCGCATCATCTGGAAGCCCGGGCCCCGCCGCCTCCCCCAGCACGGATACGGACACGGCCATGGAGGAAGCCCCCGGGGGCCCGGCACCGGAACCCGCGGGTCCCCCCGCTGCCGCCGCCGGGCCCCCGGCCTCCTCAGCCCCGGACATTCCGCCGCGGCCGCCGGGCAGAGCCGGGCGCGCTCCCGCCGCTGCTGCTGCTGCTGCTGCCGCCGCCGCCGCCCGAGGGGGAGGGGGTTAGGGGCACCGCGCGCTCCTGCTGCTGCCGCTGCCGCTGCTGCTGCCGCTGCGCCGCCGCTCCCGCCGCCGCTTCAGAGGGCCCGGCCGTCCGCGCGTCTCCTCGAAACTACTGCCGCCGTCGCCGCCGCCTCAGTCGCTGCCTTAGACCCAGATGCAGACACCAAACCCGGCGCCGCCGCCATCTTTGTTTTCACTGCTCGCTCCCTCGCCCGCCCCCCCCACCCCCCGCGGAGGCGGTGGTGGCGACGCCCATCACGTGATTCCGTAACCTCCACCAATCAGCGTGCTACTTGGGAGGGGGAGGGGAGAGAAGGGCGGGGTAGAGAGAGGGGAAATCGAGGCCTAGAGCTGGAGCTCCAGTAATGGCCAATCGGCGCGAGGAGGAGGGAACCTCATAGACCCCGCCCCCTCCTTTCTCCCCGGCCCCTGCCCCGCCCTACCTCAGAGGACAGGAAAAGGCAGGGCTCGAAGGGGTGGAGCCAATGAAGAGCAGAGGGCTAGACTAAAAGAGACTGAGAAAGGGCCGGAAGGCCAAGAACTGCAAAGTTCTCCCTTCCCTAGTCTGAGCCCCCTGGGGTAAGGAGTCGTAGGTTTCCCACAGTTTTCCACACCCCGCCCCTCAGGCCTCTTTAAGAAGAAAGGTATTGTGCCGATTTTCCAGACGCTGGAGGTGAGGCTCCCAGCCAGCCCGGGTCCTTTCCTTGGCGATGTCCCAGGCTGGTAGCGTAGCATGCTTCTCCCTCACTCGAGGGAGGTCAGGGTGTCAGCACGTTTGGGTTTCCCCCGAGCCTTGCGGAGGGACGGGGGGGCAGGGGGCCTGGCCCTTCTTTGACCTTACCGGAAAATGAGTGTGTGTCTCTTCTTCCCTTCCTGTCTCCCCAAACTTACGGCCCCAGGGAAACCTTTCCCAGACCACCTGGGAAGAGAAGGCCACTCTAGGGACCCCCTGAGCTAGGAGTGGAAGACGGAAGCTCAGAATCCCGGCGCAAATTTAAAGTCCAGCTAAGGCTATGTGGCCTGAACCACGCCTTCTCTAAGGCCCACGCCTCTCCTGCCGATTCCCATTGGTGGACTGTTAGTGGTTAGGGCGGGGACGTCCTTTATCCACCCAATGACAGGCAGGGGGCGGGGCCTGAGCACTTTCCTCCGGAAATAATGTTCCCGCATCCTAAACCTTCTTACCTTAAGCCTCTTTAGAGGAGCTCACATCATTCCAGAGCCCTTTCTGGTAATCTTGGGACTGAGAGCCTCCTGCCAGATACAGCTTCCTGATCTCTGGGGGCGGCAGAGCTCTATAGTGGGGTTAGCAGATGAGACTGAGGGCCTGCATTAATTAAAAACCCTTTGAGGGAGATAAATTAAGTTCCCTTTAAAGTTTTAGTGTACCACTGTGCCTGGAGTTTGGGGATAAGCAAAGTAACTTCAGAGGGGAGCGCCCCCAGGAAAGGGTTGTGTCTTTGACTAACACTGATTGTACAGACACGACGGAAAACGACTGAACAACGAAAACCTTTCTTCCTCCCCCAAGTTGGCTGGCCAGTAAATACCAGTATGAATGGTGAGGGTTCCCAAGGCATAAGGATCTCAGATATGATGGATGGGGACTAGGCCAGGGTAGCTTCTTTTCTTCCAGTTCAATAAATGAAATATATACTAAGTGCCTATATTTTGAGCACTGTGATGGGAGAAAGGGAAAGATACAAAATATAGATAAGGTCCCTTCCCTTATGAAGCTCAGTCTTGTAGGAGGAAAAGTTATATCTGGGAATAAGGAAAGGATTTGTGATTTTATTATAATCCTAGTGAATTACCTAGAACACTAAGAGGTTGAGTGACTTGGCAACCATGTGTCAGAAGTAGGATGTTGACTCAAGCCTTCCTGGTCCCAAGGCTGGCTGTCTATCCACCATGCCATGTTGCCCCCACAATCATACTAATAATTGTAATATAGAGTATTACTGAAGTATGTTGAAAAGGTGCAAGATAAAGTGTTGTGTAAACTCTCATGGGATTAAGAAGCCTGCTGTAGGAAGTGGTGGGGGCCTACTTCCCCATTAAGGTCTGCAGCTCCTGAACAGGACTTAGCTATTTCAAAGCCCACCACAATCTCATCCCAATTACTAGTCATCCCAATCTACCTTCCAGCCAAACTGACTTACAAATCACTCCTCAAACCCTGACTTATGCTTTCCTGTTTTCATTATCTTTCCTCATTGCCATTCCTTCTGTCTGGAACCACCTAGTGAGATTCTGTGCATTCTTCAAGGCCCAGCTCAAATGCCTACTTGTCCGTGTAGCCTTCAGCCTATAAGAATCTCTCCCTTCTCTGTATTCCTATGGAATTTATTGTCTATGCCACTCCTCTAGCCCTTATTTTTATTTTTAAAAAATGTATTAAGTGTCTATTAGTGCTTGGCACTGGGGGTATAAAGATGAATGTGAAAAAGAAAGCTTACCCTCAAAAGCTTAAGATATACTAGGGAAAATGTGGCATGTACACAAAATAAGGTAGAATTTGAAAGAGGCAAAAGAGAGGACCAGATAAAGTGTCCAAGAAAGTGTGAGGTGCAAGACTTCATGGGGGAGGTAGTATATGACCTGGGCCTCAACAGGGAAATATGAGGAATTGTTTCTGGCATGAGATGTATGTTATGGGAATGCAATAAAAATGGGAATTGGGACCTAATTTGGCTGGAATGTAGAATCCATGAAGGGATATAGTGTGAAATAAGTCTAGAAATGTAGATTGGAGACAGACTAAGGAGTCTGTGTTTTATCCCATAGGCAATCTTTACCCACCCACTGAACACTCTCAAGCAGAGGATTGACATGGTTAGGCCTTAATTACAAGCCAGCATCCAAAAGTAAAGTAACCTCAGAGGGGAGCGCCAACCTAGGAAGGGGTTTTGTCTTTGGCCAAGACTGATTGTTCTTATATCCACTTATAGACTGTAAGCTGGGGGTGGGGAGACTTGGGGGGAAGGAATAGAGCAGGGAGGCAGAACCAATGTCTTCAGTCAATCTCTCTATCTTTCTGTCTCTCTCTCTTTCTCTTCCCTTCCTCCCTCCCTCCCCTATCTCCTCCTAAAAAAGGTCTCTTACACAGAGTAGGTACCTAATAGGTCTATTGAATAAATGAATACATGAATCCTGCCCCATAGCTGGAGTGGGGAGAAAGAGGGACAAAACATAGATCCCAATATTGGGAACTTGGAATACTGTATTTATTTAACTTCAAGTGGTTAAATGGTGACTGCTGGGAAATGTGGGGCCTCAGGCCGCCTAGGAAAAATTTCTTCATTGAAGGAGATTGGGCACCCTAAATCCAATGTTCTTCCTTTTCCCCCACCCCAGGACCACCTTGCTGAATAGTTTGAGACAAGTCTATTCTGCTCCTGAGCTCAGGGCTGGATTTAGCCTTGGCCATACAGGGGATTGAAAATATGGAACAGAAAGGGCCAGGTTACCTTCAGGAACAGGCAGATTCACATTTCCCTAATAATCCACAATATTTATTAAAATGTCACTGAAAGGAAGAAGGCAGATTCCTCTCCTGCCCCATATACAAGTTCAGCCAAAAACAGTGCCCTTTGGATGAAACTCATATGTCCCTCGATGTTCCATCCTTGGTAAGAGGAAAATTAGAAGGTAGGTCCTAAGGGTTATTACATTCCCTCCTCATTCCAGCCCCCAAGCAAATGGAGCACCAATCCCTGGGTATGGGGAAGTACTGAGGTCTTGGGGCCTTAGGAAGGGACTGTGAGGGAGATAGTTCTAGAAAACCCAGTCTGGGTAGAGCCCCTCACTAGCAGGACACCTGCTCCATCTCCACAGGCTCCTTCCTTGTCCAGGGTGTGCCAATCCCTTTGCCACATTCCAGCAATCATAAAGATTGTATTTCTTCAGCAAAGAAAAAAAACCTAGGCAGCTAACCCCATAGGAAGGTCCTAGCCAATGAGGGATGGAGCAGGAAAGTACAGGAGGAAGGAGGCAGCCAGCCCCAACCACACACACCTGCCTTGCCTTTTCCTCCAACACAAGTCCCACAGGATCCAGCACCTGCCCAGCTAGCCTCAATGGCATCCTCAGAATCAAGTTGATACCATAGGAATCATTTGCTGCTGAAGGGGTCTTGCTTGCATCAGCCCTAGGCAGTGGTCAGTCCAACTCCAGGTGCTGAGTGTGAAGAGCCCAACGATATGCCCAACTCCCCACAGCCAGGGCCCATCTGCATGCATCTTCTTTTTGGAGGAATACCAGGAGAGTCTCCTCCTCCAGCCGGCTCATGAGGCTGGCTGCACCTAGTGCCACACCACCACCCATTCCGTAAGTGTTGACAGTGAAGACAGACACAATGAGGATAGTTACTGCAGCCACCAGGGCCACAGCTTGACTAGCCACAGCCCGGGTCTCTGGGCCCAGATAGTCCCCGGCCATGGCCAGGACCATACCACCCCCCAGAAGCAGATTGGCTGTAGAGCGGTCTCCATTCACCCAATGGAAATCAAAGGCCAAGAGAGGGAGGCCGATGACTGTGGCCACCCAGGTTCCCATCTGGTTATTGGTATCTGGCTGGGGGCCTGGAAACAATGCAGCAGCTGCAGCTAGGGCTTGAAGTAGGAAGCCTGCTGCAGCCCCTCGGTTCACCTGGCAACACGGGGAAAGGGAAAATTAGGTCACTGGGACAAGAAAGGACCATATACCACCCTCTGAACAGCACAGAGCCAGAAGCTGGTCCTCTAACTTTAAACTCAACTTCCTGTCCATTCCCATCCACCAATATTTACACTAATTTTCTCCACTTGAATCTACATTGTATCACACACCTTCTTTACACTTTTACACTGGCCAGACTAAAATGGAGCTGATTAACCTACACAGGGTCCAAAAACAATCTTTGTAGCCTGAAAGGTCAAAACAAACAGTTCTTGGCCCGCCCACCACCCAGCCTACAGTATCCAAGGACTCCCATTGAAGTATTCTATGACATCTGATGATGTAAAAGAATACAATTTCTCAAAACTCCACCCCCAGATACTGGGCCACTCACCCTGGCAGTGTACACAGCAGAGTGTAGAGAGATTACTCCTAGAACAAGGTAGGAGAGTCGGGTACTCCATTCCTCAGGCTTGTCTGCCATGGAGCCAGAGAAAGGGAAGGTGAGGAAGGGGCCTTCTGCCCAACCTTCAAAGGAAAGGAAGGAAACAGTCTCCTCAGCAGCTTCTTTATCCCTCCCAAGACTCTGGACCTTCAGGGTACCAGAGCAATCTGGGGGAGATTCTGTTATCTGAGCAACGTGTATAGTTGAAAAGAGTGAGCATGAGTTAAGCTGAGGGAAGCCACAGCTGGGCAGGAACTGGAGTTTACACTAATAAGAAATGGGTAAAAGTAGGAGGATGCAGAGTGTAGTTGGCCCAAAGGAGATCGAGCTGTACAGGAAGCAGGGTGGGGATGGTGATGGCAAGTAAAAAGCTTAGCTTTGTTACATAGGGAGCAGGTGGGTGGGAGCAGCGTTGGGAAGGATGGACCAAGAACCGAAATTACCTTTGGTGAAGCTCAAGGGAGAAGGGTGGATGGGCAGGTAGTGGGGCTTGGAGAATGTTGGATACCACGTCAGCTGGAGCGGTGGAGAGAGAGAGAGAGAGAGAAAGGGAGCCAAGAAGATCTGGGGTAGGGGTAGGGGATGGATTTTGCAAGGGCCACCGGCGAGGGTCCGTGGGGCGGGTGTTGGAAAAAGCCAGGCCCTGGCTGAAGCAAGCTGCCTAGGAGGCAAAGGACGGGCGCTGTCCAGCTGCTGGGGTAGGCGGTCCAGGCGGGCTGCCGGGGTGGCGTAGCTGCCCTGGGAAAGAGCCCGGAGGAACAGGCGAGGAGGGCTGAGCACGGGGAGGAGCTAGGGCCCCGGGAGAGAGGGAGTAGCACGGGAATCCGGCCCAGCTAGGAGCATCTGCAGGCCTAGGCCTAGTCCAAAGGACAGCTGGGGTGGGGGTGGTGACAGCGCAGCTCCTCCTCCTGAGGAGGCCCCGCCCCTCTATTACCATAGCAGCGCCAGGAAGCTGGGTGTAGGCCAGGAAAAAAAGGAAAAGAGGGTAAAAGGAATCATAGACTTAGCTCCGACTCATCAGCGCCCCCCCATGTCCGGAGGGGGAGGAGTCTGTGAAGACAGGCAGGGGCATTTGCGGGCAAGTGGGGTGTCCTGGGGGAGGAGCTGAAAGGTGGAATGCAGGAGGAAACTTGTCCTAGGAATTCAAGATTGCACTGAGGTGGGAAAAGCTAATTCAAGTGCAAGACTGAGGCTTCCGTTCCCGACATTAGAATTTTTCTCAGCTCTCTTCCATTTTTCAAACTTTTCCAGCAAAATCATCTTCCTACTTTCCCTTAATTGTTCTCCCCTATTATAACAGACCCATTCTTACCCCACCTTTCTCTACTGAAATTATTGAAAATTCAGCATGTCCAATATATAATTTAAACTAAACCCATCCTTTCTCCAAATACACCTATTTCTGTTGAGAACATTATAATGCTCTTTCAGTGTCTCAGCTTCCCAACTATGGATCCATCCTTTCCTCTTCCACCAAACCCTTTACCTCTGTATTTGCAAAGTTAACTGGCCAGTATCCTAGTTTAGGACTTCATCATATCTCAGTGGCATTATACAATTTCCTCATAACTGGCCCCTCCTGATCTTTCTAATCTTCCCAGCCTCCATTTTCTTCCTTCTCAATCCATCCTTCACACAGTATACAAACTAATATTCTTAAAGTATCTCTAACCAGATCACTCCCCTATCAAAAAAAATCCCAAGTGATAAAATATAGAAGGGGGCAGAGCCAAGATGATGGATTAGAGGCAGCAACCCAGCTGAACTTTCTCAACATTCCCCTCCAAACAATTGTAAAATAACAACTCAAATCAAATTTTGGAGTGGCAGAGCAACTAAATGTTGAGATGAAACTTTTTTTAGAGTAAGATATGTTGGCAGGAGAGATCTTTTACACTGGGGTAGAGGCCTGTCCCGAGCCCGTGAACAATGACTGCAGCACCAGCAGCAGCTGGCTTTGGAGGTAGTAGCAGTAGCAGCTGCTTCAGGAACTTTCAGCCCAAGGATAGTAAAGGAGTCAGAGGACCAGTGAGAGATTATAAAGGTTGCTTTGCTGGCACTGAGTACAACTGTGGCTGATTGGCAACTCTATTGCCAACAAGCAGTTCTGGATCACAATTCCAGGGCAGAGAGGAGTGCTTTTGATCAGTCACAAGGGAGCAGTGGCCCTGATTGCAGTCCCAAGGCAGAGAAGAGCGCTAGGAATTGTAGCCAGATGGGAACAGGGAGATTTGGTTACAATACCGGAACCAAGAAGATAGCTAGCACTTGCAGCTGCAAGGAGCTGCTGTAAACATCAAAATACAGACCAGGAAAGCCATGACTACACTTCTCACCATGTCACACCACCTTGGAAGCACCAAAAACTTTCAGACCCTCAGGACTAGTTCTGAAAACAGCAGTATGAGAAAGCCTAAAGCTTGATACAGTGCCTCCCCACTCCAGGTGAGCAGAACCCAACTTTTACAAAATGTTCAAAGTCAGGAAATAGGTTGGAAAAATGGGAAGACAGCAAAAAAAGAATGACAAAAAGCTACTATGGTGGAAGGGAAGACCAAGACACAAACTCAGAAGACAATAACATGAAAACAGCTACAACTAATGCCTCAATGGAAAATGCTAATTGGGCCTAAGCTCAACAAGAATTTCTGGGAGAATTAAAGAGCTGAGAGTTGTAGAGGGGAAAGTGGGAAAAGAAATGAGACAAGATGGTGGAGTAGAGAAAGCATTTAGCTGAACTCTTCAAAATTTCCCTTGAAACAACATTAAAATAATGCCTCAAATTGAATTCTGAAGTGGCAGGGTCAACAAAAGGTCAGAGTGAGATGTTCTTTTAGGCCAAGACAACATAGAAAAGTAAGAAAGACAGATTTGTGACACAGGTAGAAGCTGGCTGGAACCCATGTGGATGAAACACTAGTGGTGGGACTAGGACTCAGGTTCCCCACCCCTGGACTAGGTGGTAGTTACAGAAGCAGCAACAGCCATGGGAGCTCTCAAGCCAAGGACTGTAAGGGGACCTAATAATTAATCAGAAAGAGATTACAGGGAAAACTTGTGCTAGCACTAGATGCAGGTCTGGACAATGTTTGGCAACTCCATTGCCTATACCTATTTCTGAGTCAGAGTTGAAGGGCAGAAAGGAGCACTTTCATTTAAGAGGGAATGGAAGCCTTGAGGAGCAGTATTACTTTTGACCCTAAGGGATCAGAGGCTCAGAAGAATAGCATTATTTTTGGACCCTGAAGATCAGTACCAATTGCAATACCAAGGGATTAGAGGACCTTCCTGGGTGAAAACAAGAGTGCAAAACAAGAGAACAGCGCTTGAGACAGTACCCAACATTAACAGAGAATTCCAAATCAAGAAATAGCATCAAAAATGAGCAAATAACAACAACAACAACAAGAATTTAACCATAAAAAGCTACTGTGCTGACAACTCAGAAGAAGAAAATGAAATCAAAACAGCTACAAGCAAAGTCTCAAAATAAAAATATGAGTGGGACACAAGACCAACAAGAATTCCTGGAAGAGGTTAAAAAATGATTTTCAAAATCAGATAAGAGAGGTAGAGGAAAAGTTAGGTAAAGAAATGAGAGCAAAAGAAGAAAATTATGAAAAGACAACTACTAATTTGGTAAAAGAGGAACAAAAATATTCTGAAGAAAATAACACTTTAAAAAGTAGAATTGTTCAATGGAAAAAGAAGCACAAAAGCTCACTGAAGAAAATAATTTCTTAAACATTAGAATTGGGTAAGTGGAAGTTAATGACTCCATGAGACATCAAGAACAATAAAACAAAGTCAAAAGAATGTAAAAAAAAATAGAATATGTGAAATATCTCCTTGAAAAAAAAAACTGACTTGGGAAATAGATCAAGGAGAGATAATTTAATAATTATTGGATTACCTGAAAGCAATGATTTAATAATTTAATAATTATTGGATTACCTGAAAGCAATGATCAAAGAACCTAGACATCATATTTCAAAAAATTATCAAGGAAAATTGCTCCAATATCCTAGAATTGGAGGGTAAAATAGAAATTGAAAGAATTCACTGATCACTGCCTAAAGGGGATTCCAAAATTCTATTCCATAGAATATTATAGTCAAATTCCTGATAGCCCAGGTCAAAAGGAAAGAAGCCAGAAACAGCCACAGAAAGGATCACACAAGATTTAGCAGCTGCTATATTAAAGTAGCAAAAGGCTTGGAATATGATGTTTTGGAAGGCAAAAGAACTGGGATTACAACCAAGAATGACTTACCCAGCAACACTGAATATAATCCTTCAGGGGGTAAAATGTATATTTAATGAAATAGAAAACATTCAAGCATTCCTGATGAAAAGACCAGAGCTGAATAGAAAATACGACTTTCAAATACAAAACTTAAGAGAATCATAACATGTAAACAGGAAAAAGAAATCATAAGGGACTCAGTAAGGTTACTATATACCTTTCTATATGCAAAGATGATATGTGTGTCTTCTAAGAATTTTATGATTAGTGCAGTTAGAAGGATTCTATACAGAAAGAGGGTGTGGGACTGAGTCGATTATGTTGGGATGATTTTTTTAAATGGATATGTATAAAAGAGGGATACCCTGGGAGAAAGGGAAGGAAGATGACAAATAGTGGGAATTATCTCACAAAAAAAGAGGTATGCAAAGAAGAGCTTTTATAGTAGAAGGGAAAATGAGGGAGACCAGGAAGGCAATACTTGAACCTCACTCACATCTAAATTGGTCCAAAGAGGGAAAATATATATGCATAATCATTTGGTTATAGAAATCTATGTTATCCAAGAGGAAAGTAGGAGGAGAAGGGGATAAGAAAAAAGGAGGAGTGATAAAAGGAAGGGCAGATAAAAGAAGGCAGTGGTCAGAAGCAAACAATTTAGAGGAGGGACGAGAGAGAGAGAGAGAGAGAGAGAGAGAGAGAGAGAGAAATATGAGAAAATAAGATAGAGGGGCAACTAGGTGACACAGTGAATAGAACAGTGGCCATGGAGTCAGGAGGACCTGAGTTCAAATCTGGCTTGAGACATTTACAAGCTGTGTGACCCTGGGCAAGTCATTTAACTCCAATTGCCTCCAACAAAGAAAAGAAGATGGAAGGAAATGCACAGTTAGTAATCATTACTGTGATTGTGAATTGTATGAACTCACCCATAAAATGGAAGTGAATTAGAAAATTAAAAACCAGACTCCAACAATTTGTTGTTTAAAAGAAACACACTTGAAACAGTTAAACACATCTTGGCTCCACTTCCTGTTAATTCTCTTTTCATAGTTTTCTGGCATCACTCTCATTTCTTTTCATTTATTTGTTTCTAGTCTAATTTCTTTAAAAATATTTTTATTAAATATCTCCCAATTATATATATAACATTTTTAATAAATTTTTTAAAAAAATTTGAATTCTACTATGCCCAAAGGTCTACAAAACTGTGAATATCCTTTAACACAGAGTTAAAATGGGGGGCTGGAGCAGAATCTACAATGCTTCAGCTGAAGTAAAACAGGCAGAGGCAGTAAACATGGATCTCAGACAAAGAAAAACAAAAATAGACCCAATGAAAAGCAATAAGCAAGGAAACTACATCTTGCTAAAAGGAATCAGAGACTATGAAGTATTATCAATATTAAACATATAAGCACCAAATGGCAGAGCATTCAAATTCTTAAAGGAAAATTAAATTAATTACAGGAGGAAATAGATAGCAAAACTATACTAGTGAGGGACCTCAACTTTGTCCTCTCAGCATTAGATAAATCTAAACATAAATTTAATAAAGAAGTCAAAGAGATGAATAGAGTCTTAGAAAAGTTAGATATGATAGACCTCTGGAGAAACTGAATGGGAATAAAAGGGAGGTCTTCCCCTCACAGATCTATTTTTTTTTTTAAAGAGGCCATTCTTTGCCTCATTTTTTACTAAGCATTAATCACTGAATGGGCATGGCCTCAGTCAAACTCAGACCTGCTAAATACCTTAGCTTGAAAGGGCCAAGGTCCCCCACTACATCCTGGGCCCTCTACAGTTATTCTGATCCATATCTGGCCACTGGACCCAGATGGCTATGGAGGAGAAAGTAGGCTGGTGACTTTGCACAGCCCTCCCTTACTGAAATCCAATTCACTTGCATGTCATGGCATCACCTCCCTGATGTCATGATCCTCTTTGAAAATGAAGGACAAACAGCAGCAGCAGCAGTTTATGTAAATCTTTCGAGGTTTTCCTGAAATCATCCTAGTTGTCATTTCTTAGAGCACAATAATATTCCATCATAATCATATACAACAGCTTGTTTAGCCATTTCTCAGTGTTGGGCATCCACTCAGTTTCCAATTCTTTTCCACCACAAACAGAACTGCTATAAATATTTTTGTACAAATAGGTCCTTTTTCCTTTTTAAAAAACTTCTCTTTGGGATATATATCTAGAAGGGGTATTGCTAGATTAAAGGGTATTCACAGTTTTGTAGACCTTTGGGCATAGTAGAATTCAAATTTAAAAAAAAACATATTAAATATGTTATATATATAATTGGGACATATTTAATAAAAATATTTTTAAAGAAATTAGACTAGAAACAAATAAATGAAAAGAAACGAGAGTGATGCCAGAAAATTATGAAAAGAGAGTTAACAGGAAGTGGAGCCAAGATGGCAAAGGAAAGTCAAGGATTCACCCAAGCCCTCTGAACAATTTTAAATAATGCCTTAGGACAAATTCTGGAGCAACAGAATCCACAGAAGGACAGGTAGGAAATTTTCCAGCCCAAGACAACTCAGACGGTAGGAAAGGTAGGAAAAGTAGGAAAGGTCTGTCCCACTGGAGTAAGAGTGGAGTACAGTCTAATGTAGGCTGTGCAAGTGCCAACCAGGCCCCAGCAAACCAAGAGCAGGCCTTGGGAGTGCCTAAATCAGCATCAGCAGTGGCTGCTTCCACAGCTCTCAGACCACAGACAGTAAGGGGGTCAAACAACAGGTCTGAAGGAGATAACTGGTGTCTCTTTGCTGGCACTGGGGTCAGGACTCTTTACCCATACTTGGATCCCAGGTCACAGTCCTGGGTGGCAATTCCAGGGTGAGAAGGAGCAGTAGCACACCAGAGCTTGTAGCCACTGTGGAGCAGGGACCTTTGTCATAGTTCCAGGGCAGAAAAGAGTACTTGTGGTCACTCACAGACCAGAGCACAGGCTAGGAGAGTAGTAAACACATCTCTCCTTAGATCATAGCACTTTGGAAGAATTGAAAATGTACAAGTCCCTAGAAGTATCTCTGAAAACAGCTACACAAAACCTCTAAAATTTGGGACAGGGCACCTTCCACCCTGGAAGCACAGCCCCACTTTAACAAAAAATTAAAAATCAAGAAATGGGCTGGGAAAATGAGCAAATGACAGAAAATATTTTGACCATAGAAAGTTCTATGGTGACAAAGATCAAAACAAAAACTCAGGAGACAACAAAGTCAAAGCTGCTATATTCAAAGCCTCAAAGAAAAATGTGACTTGGTCTTAGGCCATAAAAGAGCTCAAAAAGGATTTTAAAAATCAAGTAAGAGAGGTAGAGGAAAAACTGGGAAGAGAAATGAGAGTGATGCAAGAAAATCACACACACACACACACACACACACACACACACACCACAAAGTCTAACAGCTTGGTAAAGGAGGGACAAAAACATACTGAAGAAAATAATACCATAAAAAGCAAAATAGACCAAATGGTAAAAGGGACAAAAATCCAATGAGGAGAAGGATGCCTTAAAAAGCAGAATTGGCCAAATAGGAAAAGAGGCACAAAAATTCACTAAAGAAAAGAACTCCTTAAAAAATAGAATTGGCCAAATGGAGAAAAGGTATAAAAGCTCACTAAAGAAAATCGTTCCTTAAGAATTAGAATTGAGCAAGTGGAAGCTAATGACTATGAGAAATCAAGAAACAATAAAAATGAAATCAAAACATGAAAAATAGAAGAGAATATGAAATATCTCACTGGAAAATACTTTGATGAGAGATAATTTGAGGATTACTAGACTACTGGAAAGCTTAGAAGGATCAAAAGAAGATGCTGGCATCAAGTTCAAGAAATTATCAAGGAAAACTACCCTGATATCTTAGATCCAGAAGATAAAACAAAATTAAAAGAACCCACCAATCATTACCTGAAGGAGATCCCAAAATGAAAACTCTAGGAATGTTATAGCCAAAGTCCAGAACTTTCAGGTCAAAGAGAAAATAGTCTAAGTAGCCAGAAAGAAACCATCAAATATTGTGGAGCCACATTCAGGATCACACAAGATTTATCAGCTATCAAGTTAAAGGAGTAGAAGGCTTGTAGTATGATTTTCTGGAAGACAAAAGAGCTAAAATTACAACCAAGAACACTCTATCCAGCAAAACAGTATAATCTTTGGGGGGGTGGGGGTGGGAATGGATTTAATGAAATAGAAAACTTTCAAGCATTTCTGATGAAAAACAATAGCTGGATAAAAAATTTGACTTTCAAATACAGCCTCTGGAGAAGCACAAAAAGGTAAACATGAAGGAGAAATCATAAGAGACTTAATATGTTTGAACTGTTTACATTCCTATATGGGAAGATGATTCATTTAATTCCTAAGAACTTTAGCATTATTAAGGGTCTGCCTAGAGAGAAAGCATGAATGTGAGTTGGTTGTGTCAAGATGATTCCTCCCCCCCAAAAAATGAAACAGTAGGAAAGAGGGATGTATGGGGAGAAGGAGGAAGGGACAGGCAAAATGGGAAAATTTTCTCACATAAAAGAGTAATGCAGGGAAGAGCTTTTACAGTAGAGGGAAAAATAGAGAGGAATTGGTTTAAAGAGAGAAGATTATATATCATACTCAGGTATAGAAATCTATCTGATTCACTACAGAAATAGGAGGAACATAGGGTGTATTAAGGAGAGACCAGTACCTCTGAGGTGAAGGCTGCTAAACACTTTTCAGGGCTGTGCCCCACCTTTGGTATCCACCTGATTCACTCAACTCTTACCTGCGGCTCCAAAAAGCCATGTACAGCATGTGCAGCAGCCACACTCCAATAAACCGTTTTGACAGGTGGGCTAAACCAAGTTGAGGGTAATTGAGGGGTCTCAAACCCTTTGGTAAGTTAAGGGGATATCTACCCCAAGAATATAAAAACTTCTCCTGACTGAATGAGCAAATGAGAACAATTTGTTCCAATGGCCAAGAAGGCAGCTGAAAAAGGCACTGTGGAGTGCTTAGAGCTTGGTTAGACTTTGGAGATGCTAAGATCATCCACTGCATCCTTAGCCATCACCAGTCATCTTGACTTTGTTTTGCTATTCTAATGACTCTGGAAGACAGAATGAGGCTGATGACTTTGTGCAACTCAGCTTCACTTAAATCCAATTCATCCATGAATCAAAAGACATCACCCATACCATTTTACCATTTTTACCTGCCTTAGAGTCCTGTGGCAAGAGGCTAATGACAAAGCAACAAGTGTGAATACACTGGGAGCTATAGTCACAACCCTGCACACAGGTGGCCCAGGCCATAGGGTCATCTTCTCACAGAACTGAAGCACAAGTGACACTCAGCAGCCCCATGCTGATTCTATTCCAGCTAAGATTTACAAGGCAGGGGGTCCACTGCTCATACAAGAACTGACTGAAATTTTCCGGGTTATATAGCAAGAGGAGGTTATTCCCTCAGGCATTCAAGAATGCTTCCATTGCCCATCTCTAAAGAAAAAGGAAATAGACAATCACAGCTGTGTGTGTGTGTGTGTGTGTGTGTGTGTGTGTGTGTGTGTGTGTGTATGTGTGTGTGTCTTAGTCATTGCTGGCCAGATTCTTGCTCAGGTCCTCCTTAATATGCTGATCCTTCACCTGGAAGATAGTCATCTACCCAAGCACCAGTGTGGCTTCAGGAAGGGCTGAGAAATAGTCTATATGGTGTTTGCTGCCTGACAACTCCAGGAGAAATGCTAGGAGCAGAACAGAGGTTTGTACACAACATTCATCGATCTGACCAAGGTCTGTAATACTGTCCATCATGAGGACTTGTGGAAAATTGTGGCAAAGTTTGGTTGCCTGGAGAAGTTTATCAGGATTAAACATCACTTTCATGATGGCATGTTTGCATATGTTCTGGATAATGGATGATGCTCTTGCACTTTCCCAGTAACCAATGGAGTGAAGCAGGGTTATGTACTTGCTCCCGTGCTTTTTAGCATGATGTTTTCAGTAATGTCAGACACCTTCAAAGAAGACAAAAAACAGCATCAAGGTCAGCTACCACACTGATGGTAAATTATTTAACTTGCAAAGGCTACAAGCCAAGACTAAAGTGCAGGGAGAGTTGGTGCATGACTTTTTGTTCCCAGTTAATTATGCACTCAATGCAGCCTCTGAGGCCTAGATGCACAAAGTATGGATCAATTCTCTACTTGTGCTCATTTTGTCCTAACAATTAACACCAAGAAAACAGCTTCTCCACCAGACAGCACCACACCATCCATACATGGAAGCATCAGTTACAGTAAATGGAAAAATATTGAATGCTATGGATAAATTCACTTACCTTGGCAGTATACTTTCCAGGGATGTACACATAGATGATGAAGTTGATGAACACTTTGCCAGAGCTAACTCAGTGCTTGGAAGGCTGCAAAGGAAAGTGTGAGAGAGAAGAGGTATTAGACTGACTACCAAACTAATGTTTTCTACGGAGCCATTGTACTGACCTTGTTGTTGTACGTCTGTGAAACCTGTACAGTATACCAATGTCATTCCAGGAAACTGAATTACTCCCATTTGAATTGCCTTAAGAAGATTCTGAAGATCACCTGGCAGGATGAGGTATGAGACACTTAGGTCCTTTCTCAAACTAAACTGCCAAGCATTCAAACTCTACTTCAGAGAGCACAACAATGTGGGCTGGCCACACTGTTCAAATGCCACGTGTACACTTGCCAAAAAATCAGAAGAGACAGCACTTTCAAGGTCTCTCTGAAGAACTTTGGAATTGATTGTGTGTCATGGGAGACACTAGCACAGGACTACCTAACTCGGAATGTCCATCTCAAAGAAGGCACTGTTCTCTCTGAGTGAAGCAGAATTGCAGGAGCTCGAAAGAAACACGAGAAGCACAAATTTAGAGACATCTCCACTTCAAAAGTTCACATGGACTATTTTGTGTGAGACCTGTAGTAGAGCCTTCTGAGCTCATATTCCTCTGATCAGCCGCAGTCAGACACACTATACCTTGATTCCAACATAGTGATGTCATTTTGGTCCTCTTTGAGAATGGAGGACAACAACCAACCAATTGAGAGGGGAAGAGGATAAGAGATATTGGGGGGTGGGGGATAAAAGAGAGGGCTGATAAAAGAGAGAGCAATTGAGGGAGGCAATAGTCAAAACTAAAACAAATTTTTGAGGAGGGACAGTATAAAAAGAGAGAAGGATAAACATAAGAAAATAAGGTTAAGGGAAATACCCAGTAACCATTACTGTGAATGTGAATGGGATAAGCTTACCCATAAAACTGAAGCAGCTAGGAGAACAGATTAGAAACCAGAATCCAACATTATTTTTTTAAAGGGACATACTTGAAACAGAAAGATACACACATAATTCAAAAAAAGGGCTAGAGCAGAATCTATTATGGTCCAGCTGAAATAAAAAAGGCATGGGTAGTAATCATGATCTCATCCAAAGCAAAAGAAAAAATATACCTAATTAAAGAGATAATCAGGGAAACTACATTTTTCTATAAGCTACCATAGATAGTGAAGAAATATCCAAAATTTCTTCAGCAAGTTTCTCTGATAAAGGCCTCATTTCTCAAATATATAGGGAACTGAGTCAAATTCATAAAAAAACAAGTGCCATTCCATGGTCAAAGGATATGAACAAGCAGTTTCTAGGAAAACAAATCAAAGGTATTTATAGTCATATAAAAAATGCTCTAAATCACTACTGTTAAAATAACTCTGAGGTACCACCTCAAAAATGACAAATGCTGAAGGCGTTGAGGGAAAACAGGTATACTAATAAACTGTTGGTTGAGTTATGAACTAGTCCAGTCATTCTGGAGAACAATTTGGAAGTGTGCCCAACGGGTTATAAAACTGTGCATGCCTTTTGACCCAGTATTACCATTATTGGGTCTATACCAATTTCCAATTCTTGGGCTGCTGTGTCTCTTAAGGAGAACAGCATCACCCTAAATAAATGCCCTTGCTTGATTTAGAGACAGTCTGAGTCTGAATTCTTTCGAGACAACACCTCAACAAGGTAACATCCCTGTGGTTTGATGAAATGAGGTGAGGTAACCAAAACTTCTTTAGAGGAGAACAATGGAGAAGAGTCCAAGAAACGGAGGACCACCAATGAGAATTCTCCAACGTGATTGAGGTAATCTCCTTCAGGACATTATTCTACAAATATCTAAATATTTACCCCTTCTGGATTAGGCTCATGCACTACAAGTTTGTCAAAACTGGAATCAGATATATCATATTTCTGACTTGTGAAGGTGTTTTGAGTTTGAACTTAACCAATCAGCTATATCTTATCTGAAAGCTACACCCAGAGCTGATAAAGCAGATTATTAAAAAACATTTAAACTATCTACAGTATGTCAGTTTCAAAGTGGACAGCAGCAAGGTATTTTATCTCAACTTGTAAATTGTTCTTTAAAAAAACACTTGGATTTATTTCTATTCCTTGACCAAGCTTTGTGGATTTACCAAAGTCTCATTTTATCTCTGCACTTACTGTTGTGTTTGTAAACTCCAAATCACTGTTGTCACTTAAGATTGATGATACACCTATAGATGATCCATCCCTCAAGGTACTAGTGGATAACTAAAATGATACACTTAGATTGTTAAATGAACAGTTGTCCTTATGTCTCTCCAGCAGGTATTCTTTGAGTGACTGACCAATGTCATGGCTTACTGAACAGGCCTTGAACTACCACCTCTTAAGCTGCTTCCTGCTTTGTCTTCCGAGAAACATATCAGATTAGAACAATTGCACATTAATATAGTCAGTGAAAATCCAGGACAGACACACTTCCATACAATTCATAAGAGCAACTGAGATTCTTTTGTCAGACATTTGCTTAAAGTAAATTTAGTCATGTATTCTTTTTTGTATGAAGAAGAATTTGACCCATTCTTTTGTTATGAAATTCTTGCCACCCATCTTTACTTTGGCAGATGAGTAAGTAAAGATGTGCTTGGCCATGTTGGAATGACATGCCCTCGTTTAGTTGAACTAGTAGTGTGTACCAACAGATCATGACCACTGGATGAGGAATTAATTCAAATTGCAGAATGTTGCAAAAATTTGTTAGCTTTTGGAGTAGGTGAATGTGAAGTCTCTTGCAGTGCCTTTGTTGAGTTTGTGGAGTTGTATGAAGGCTGTCTGCCTCAACTATCCATTATGGAAGAAGTACTAATTCCTGAATAGAAGTATAGTTTGGAGCTGATTCATTGGGAATTATTGGTGCATCTTGATAAAGTTTGGTTTCCAGGCATGATGCCCACTTGGAAGATGTTATGCAAAAAGCCAATTTTAATAGCACCTTAAATTTGAGCATATCATATTGTGGAAAAAAAGGGAAAAAACCATATTTAGCATAGTTTTAATATAATTATCTGACCTTGTGGCAAAGAAATTTGATATTTGCAGTCAGTGACTAATAAACAGGCTTAAATTGATTATAGTGTGGAAGGCCTATGGGCCCAGTAGCAATCAGGCATCAGTAGAAAATTAGTTAGTAGTTCAAATATAAGAATGATCCAGAGTTGTAAAGTTTAAACATGTTAAGTCTGAGAAACTTGTTTACTACAGATTATGAAATCCAAGTAGTAGATTTTCAAAAATATTTTGTTCTCTATACAGTTTTTAAAAATGTAAATTTGACAATTTTTAGGGTCTTCATATACCTGTTATTCGGTGTCATTTATAGCTCAGCAAGATAAGGTTTATGGAGATGGGTATAGGTATGTTTTACTCATGAAGATCGGCCAAATTTTTACAGGTTTTACACAGCCCAGTTTTTTCTTACTGTACATGTCTCTTAGGGGAAAACATATATACACTTATTAGGTAAATGGTAAATTTAACCAAGTGGCTATTGTATAAGAACACAAATTAGAGCCAAGATCAAACTACCATAGAGCAAATGCACAAGGAGTATAAGGAATAGCATTTGATTTACATTTTGAAAATTGGTCTGTAATCTATTAAACTTATAAAGTCTATCCTGTAATAGATTATTCTGTAAATTGCACTTGAGACATTTGTATGCAAAGGAATGTTAACCAATTTTCTTTGGGTTTTGTATTTTGTTTAAATTAGTTTTGAGGTTATATTGTAACTGAAATTCATAATGGCAAACTATTCAAAGATCCAAATCAAAATTATAATTAAAAGTAAATTCTAAAATGTTTATAAATTGTGTGAAAGATTATCAGATTGTTGTCAGTCTTAAGGGCGGCTTATTTTTCTTTTAGGGTTTGTACAGCTAAATTGTGTAAGATATTTTGGTTTTTATTAATCACACATGGAGCTCCAAATGTGTATTTTTAGGGTTAGCTATAATAAATTTAAAAGGCATATTTGTTTATAATTATATTTTTTGAGTCAATATTGCTAAGTGGATAGATTGGTGGATAGATTTTGAGTGAATATTGCAAAGTGGATAGATTTAAATCAATATGAACAGAAAAAAGTTTTGGCAGGTTCTTGTAATTAGCAATCACATTAGTTGATTAAGTATTTTCTAAATGAATTTTGTCACTTTAAAGTAATGTCATTTTAAGATGCTTCCATCCATACAAAGGTAATGTTATATTCTATAGTCTGTAAAAATATTAAGTTTATCCTCAAACACCTGAATCTCTTTCTTTATATAAACTTTAGTTCTGGGGACTAATGCTAAGTATTTCCCTCTTTGAAGGAAATTGGAAGGGCACTAACCATCTATTTTTAAAAAGTATTCCTGATAGTATAAACTGATTCTTTAAATTACTTCATGAGTGTTTCAGAAACAGCTTATCTCTGTTAGCAGTTGTGGGCACTAATTGTTCATAAATTTTATCTATTTCAAGCATTACATATTGAATAGAGTAATTTATGTTCTTCTAAATAATTGATTTGCCTTAGGATTTTGAAATGATGAGAAAATCTTCAGCCATATATAAATAAGCAGAAATAATATAATAGCCCAAATTAAAAAATCAGTAACAAGTGAACTCTAGTGGTTATTTTGCTTGCACACATGCTCACATGCATGCAAACACACACACTTTGATAAGCTTGACTTTTAAGAGGAATATGACTTAAGTACTTGGGGTATTTATTTTTAATAGAAGCATAACTCTCCTTAAACATCTTTAGTAAATGGATCTGACAAATCAAATTCAAATACCAAAGCTTTATTTGAAAGTTTACTTTTTGTAAGAGATGATTTGTATGATGCTTGAAATACTTAAATTCATTATATAAAAATATGCATAATAGGGGCAGCTAGGTGGCGCACTGAGTAGAACACCAGCCCTGGAGTCAGGAGGACCTGAGTTCAAATCTAGCCTCAGACACTTGACACACTTACTACCTGTGTGACCTTGGGCAAGTCACTTAACCCAAATTGCCCTGCCTTCCCCTCTCCAAAAAAAAAAAAAGAAAAAATATGTATAATGTTGAAGATTAATTTTTACTTATACTTTATATGCTCAATACTTCTATTTCAAAATAAAGATGGTTTAAAAAAAGAATTGGAAATTGAAGGGATCCTCATCAATTGGAGAATGGCTGATCAAGTTGCAGCATATAATTGTGATGGAGTACTATTCTTCTATAAGATGTGCAACGTTCTAATGATGATCAACTGTAAAAGACTTGGCTGGGTGGGGGGCAAAGCCAAGATGGAAGCTGGAAAGGAGGGACTTGCTTAAGCTCTCCCCCAAAACCTTCCAAACACCTGTAAAAAATGGCTCTGAACAAATTCTAGAGCTGTGGAACCCACGAAATAGCAGAGGGAAGCAGGTCTCCAACCCAGGATGGCCTGGACGGTCATTGGGAAGGGTCTATCTCACCATGCTGGGAACAGAGCGCAGCCCAGCATGGGCTGTGCCAGGACAGACCAGACCAGGAGTTGGCCCACAGCAGGCCTTAGGGACATGAATCATTGAGCTGTGGCAGTTACTAGACTTCTCAACCCACAAACGCCAAAGACCACTGAGCAGGTTAGTGGGAAAACTGCTAGATAGGGGTGAAAGCGTTCGGCCACCAGCCCTGGGAGTGGTGGATGTGGTGTGGTGGTGGGGGCAACAGCACCAGGAACCTCCTGAGGCTGCTTCCAGAGCTCCAGAATCAGCTGCTTCCCAAGTCCTTGGCTCACACAGTGGGAGGAATCTAGCAGCAGATCAGAGTGGGAGTGCAAGGAGTGCTTTCAGGGCACAAAGGAAGTTTCTCTTGCTGTGCCCTGCTTGGATCTGGTTTGCAGTCCTGGTTGGTGGTTCTTGGGTGAGGAGGAGCACTGCTGTGGCAGAGCTTGTGATGACAGTGGAGTAGAAGTAGCTCTGAAAACAGCAGTGCTTGGACCCTAAAGCTTGGGACAAAGTACTCTCTACTCTACAAGCAGTCATACACTGACAAAAAGTTCAAGGGTCAAGTAGTTGGCTGGGAACATGTACTGGCAGCAAAAACGAACTCAGACTCAAACTCAGACTCAAATTCAAACTCTAGATTCCTTCTTTGGTGACAAAGAAGATCAAAACATACAGCCAGAAGAAGTCAACAAAGTCAAAGATCCTACATCAAAAGCCTCCAAGAAAAATATGAATTGGGTTCAGGCCACAGAAGAGCTCAAAATGGATTTGGAAAAGCAAGTAAGGGAAGTAGAAGAAAAACTGGGAAGAGAAATGAGAGTGGTGTAAGAAAACCATGATAAACAAGTCAACAACTTGCTAAAGGAGCCCCAAAAGAATACTGAAGAAAATAACACCTTAAAGAATAGACTAATCCAAATGGCAAAAGAGCTCCAAAAAGTTAATGAGGAGAAGAATGCCTTGAAAGGCAGAATTAGCCAAATGGAAAAGGAGGCCCAAAAGACCACTGAAGAAAATACCACCTTAAAAATCAGATTGGAGCAAGTGAAGTTAGTAACTTTATGAGAAATCAAGATATTATAAAACAGAACCAAAGGAATGAAAAAATGGAAGACAATGTGAAATATCTCATTGGAAAAAGCACTGACTGGGAAAATAGATCCAGGAGAGAGAATTTAAAAATTATTAGACTACCTGAAAGCCATGATCAAAGAAAGAGCCTAGACATCATCTTTCAAGAAATTATCAAGGAAAACTGCCCTGATATTCCAGAACCAGAGGGTAAAATAGAAATTGAAAGAATTCACTGATCACCTTTTGAAAAACATCCTAAAAAGAAAACTCCTAGGAATATTGTAGCTGAATTCCAGAGTTCCCAGGTCAAGGAGAAAATACTACAAGCAGCCAGAAAGAAACAATTTGAACACTGTGGAAACACAATCAGAATAATACAAGATCTAGCAGCTTCTACATTAAGGGATCAAAGTATGATATTCTGGAGGTCAAAGGAGCTAGGATTAAAACCAAGAACCACCTACCCAGCAAAACTGAATATCATGCTCCAAGGCAAAATACAGACTTTCAATAAAATAGAGGACTTTCAAGCTTTCTCAATGAAAAGACCAGAGCTGAATAGAAAATTTGACTTTTAAATACAAGAATCAAGAGAAGCATGAAAAGGTAAACAAGAAAGAGAATTCATAAGGGACTTACTAAAGTTGAACTGTTTTGTTTACATTCCTACATGGAAAGATGATGTGTGTAATACATGAGACCTTTCTCAGTATTAGAGTAGTTGAAGGGAACATACATATATATAGACAGAGGGCACCGGGGGAGTTGAATATGAAGGGATGATATCTAAAAAAATAAAACAAATTTAAGGGATGAGAGAGGAATATACTCAGAGAGCGAGGAAGGGAGAGATAGAATGGGGTAAATTATCTCACATAAAAATGGCAAGAAAAAGCAGTTCTGTTAGAAGGGAAGAGGGGGCAGGTGAGGGGGAATGAGTGAATCTTGCTCTCATCGGATTTGACTTGAGGAGGGAATAACATACACACTCAGTTGGGTATCTTATTCCACAGGAAAGTATGGGGAAGGGGATAAAAAAGGGGGGATTACAGAAGGGAGGGCAGATAGGGGGAGGAGGTAATCAAAAGCAAACACTTTGGAAAAGGGGCAGGGTCAAGGGAGAAAATTGAATAAAGGGGGACAGGATGGGATGGAGGGAAATATAGTTAGCCTTTCACAACATGACTATTGTGGAAGTGTTTTACATAATGATACACATGTGACCTATGTTGAATTGCTTGCCTTCCTAGGGAGGGTGGGTGGGAAGGGAAGAGGGGAGAGAATTTGGAACTCAAAGTTTTAAATCAGATGCTCAAAAGAAAAAGTTGTTTTTGCACGGAGCTGGGAAACAGGATATATAGGGAATGGGGCATAGAAATCTATCCTGCCCTACAAGAAAGTAAGGGGAAAGGGGATGGGGGGGAGTGGGGTAACAGAAGGGAGTACTGACTGGGGAATGGGGCACTCAGAATATATGCCATCTTGGAGTGGGGGGGAGGGTAGAAATGGGGAGAAAATTTGTAACTCAAAACCTTGTGGAAATCAATGTTGAAAACTAAAATATTAAATAAAAAAAATTAGAACGGAGGAAATGGAAGCTAGTGACTTTATGAGCAATCAAGAAATCACAAAATGAAACCAAAAGAATGAAAAAATAGAAGACAACGTGAAATATCTCATTGGAAAAACAACTGACCTGGAAAATACATCCAGGAAAGATAATTTTTAAATTAGTGGACTACCTGAAAGCCATGATCAAAAAAATAGCCTAGACATCATCTTTCAAGAAATCATCAAGTAATCCTGATATTTTAGAACCAGAGGGTAAAATACAAAGTGAAAGAATCTATCAATCACCTTCTGAAAGAGATCCCGAAATGAAAACTGCCAGGAATATTATAGCCAAATTCCACATCTACCAGGTCAAGGAGAAAATATTGCAAGGAGCCAGAAAGAAACAATTCAAGTATGGTAGAGCCACAATCAGGATAACACAAGATTTAGCAGCTTCTACAAAGGTTTGGAGGGTTTTGAATATGATATTCTGGAGGCAAAGGAGCTAGGATTACAACCAAGAATCACTTACTTAGCAAAACTTAGTATAATCTATGAGGTGAAGAAATATACATTCAATGAAAATAGAGGATTTTCAAGCATTCCTGATGAAAAGACCAGAGCTGAATAGAAAATTTGACTTTCAAATACGAGGTTCAAGAGAAGCATGGAAAGGTAGATAGGTAAGGGAAATCATAAAGGACTTATTAAACTGTTCACATTCCTATATGGAAAGATGATATTCATAAGACCTTTCTCATTATTACGGTAGTTAAGAGTATATATAGACAGAGGGCAAAGGTGTGAGTTGAATACGAAGGGATGACATCTAAAAAATAAAATTATGGGGCAAGAGAGGAATGTACTGGAAGAAAGAGAATGAGAAAGGTAGAATGGGTAAATTATCTCACATAAAAGAGGCAGGAAAAAGCTTTTCCAGTGAAGGGGAAGAGGGGGGAGTGAGAGAACACTACTCTCATCAGAATTGGCTCAAAGAGGGTATAGCATATACACTCAATTGGGTATGGAAATCTATCTTACCCTACAGGAAAGTAGTGGGGGACTGGGATAAGAGAGAGGGGAGGGTGATAGAATGGAGGACAGATTGGGGGAGGGGGTAGTCAAAAGCAAAACCCTTTTGAGGAGGGACAGGGTGAAAGGAGAGAGAGAATAGAATAAACTGGAGGGGGGGATAGGATGGAGGGAAATATAGTTAGTCTTTTACAACATGACTATTATGTTAGTGTTTTGCATAACTGCACATGTACAGGTTATATCAACTTGCTTGCCACTTCAGCGGCGGGGTGTGGGGGTGGGAAGGGAAGAAGAGAGAAAATTTAGCTCAGAGTTTTTAAAATGAATGTTAAAAGTGTTTTTACATGTAACTGGGGAAAATAAAATACTAAATACTAAATAATTTTTTTTAAAAAAAGAAACATATAAAATTCAACTGTGACAGAAAAATGAGGGGAGGCATCAAGATAGTATCAAGAAGAGAACATTCACTAGGAAAACAGACTTCCTTATCCAGACAAGGAGAATAAAAGAAAAGGGAGAAAAAAGCTAGAATCTAAGGGGGTGCCCATTAGTTAGCGAATAGCTAAACAAATGAATGTAATAAAAAATTATTATGTTGTGAGAAATGACAAGAGATGATTTCAGAGAATGCATAGTAGTATGAACAGAGGAAGAGTGAATTGAGCAGAAATAGAACAGTTTATTCAAGGATAACACTATGAAGGAAACAAAAAAAACTTTGAAAAACTGCCCTAAAACTATTCAAGATAATCAAGCCTATACATTAAATTATAACTACTTATACTGACTACTTAATGAATATAGATAAGAACTAAAATACCATATATAGTTTTCAATATTAGAAATATTTGTTGTATTTTACCACGTATTCCCATTCATTTTCTTCACATCAAAAGCTATGATGTTTATGATGAGAGAACTCAATTTCTAATCGCCTACTACTCCGAATCCTGTGTAGCACAAAAAGAAAATGCTGTAAGATATTTTTCCTTATAACTTTTTCAGCAGCAAAATAAAAAACTATGATCAAAGCAATGATCAATCATGTCTCCAGAGGATCTATGATGAAGCAGGTTACCCACCAACTGACAGAGAGGTGATGGACTGAAAGCACCAAGACGTAAATTTTTGGACATGGCCATTCTGTGGATTTGCTTTGCCTGACCAAGAGATTTGTCAAAAAGGTTTCTTTTTCTTTTATCTAAGCTTTTTAATAGGAGTGAAAGGGGGGGAGGGATTGTGAGAGAGGGGTGGGGTTAGCAATAAAGATACCCTATAATGAAAAAGAGAAGAATTGAAACTTTTTTTTTCAATGCAAAGAAGATGACACAAGAAAGCAAAAAAAAAATGAAAAAAATGAAAAAAGCAGGATAGTTTTGAAAGCAAAGTATGGAATTTGCTAAAATTTTTTTTTTAAAGCAAATGGAGTGAAATGGAGACTCACAATGTCATATAGAATCAGCTTTTGGAGTTCTGCTGTGCATATGAAAATATTTCTTTATTTGGTGTTTAAGTTCAAAATAAAGATGATTTTTTAAAAATAAAGCAACCTATTCAGCATGATGTTTTGTAACATTCTGCCATAGTTTTAGTTTTGAGAACTTCTCAGCTCTCTCTCCCACTGTGGAGCTCAAAATTCTGGACAAAAATCAGAAAAAAAATGCAAAAGGAAGGTTCCACTTATCTACACAGTTGCTGTTATCTATGTACATAGCATATTCTCCACCCACCCATAGAATGTAAGCTCCTTGAAGGGAGGGACAATTTAATGATTTTTTAATTTCTATATCTCCAATACATAACATAATTCATGGTGGGCACTATGTGTGTGTGTGTGTGTGTGTGTGTGTATGTACAATATGTGTGTATACATATATATGTATATGTATGTATGTATTTAAATTTCATTTCATTGTAGTTTTTTTCCTCTATGGGCAAATTCAGATTTTTGTCCCTGATAATTCTCCTGCCCAGGGACCACTCTTCTTTTGCAATCTGGCTCTCACCTTCCTCTCTCTATTGAACTCTACGTAAGAACTGCTTTTAATGGGTGACTTTCAGGTCACCAATAAACTCCTAATCACTAAATCTAATATCCTTTTTCAGTTTCATCTTCCTTGACTTCCCTGTAGCTTCTGGAATTGTTAACCAACCTCATTCTGAATACCCTTTCCTCTGTGGACTTCAAATTCACCACAGTATTGTGGTTTTCCTTCAGTGTTTATAACTGCTCTTTCCAGGGTTCTTTATCCTCTTCCCAACCCCCTAATTGTGGATCTTCCTTTGGGCTTGTCCTTACTGTTTTTCAATCTTCTTTCCCAAACCTTCAATTAACAAACCTTTACATATACTTATCCTCTTTACTGAACTCCAGACTGGACCTCCACCTGGTTGTTCCATTGGCACCTCAGTCCAAGTTGAAGGGGTTTTTTTTAAAATTTTTTTTTATTTTTAGTTTACAACACTCAGTTCCACAAGTTTTTGAGTTCCAAATTTTCTCCCCCTTCCTCTCCTCCCCCCTCCCCCCCAAGATGGCATGTAATCAGATATAGGTTCTACATATACTTTCATGTTAAACTTATTTACACAATAGTCAAGTTGTAGAGAAGAATTATAACTAACAGAATGAATCACGAGAAAGAAGAAACAAAACCAAAAAAAGAAGAAAAAAAAGAGAGCAAATAGTTTGCCTCAATCTGCATTCAGACTCCGTAATCTTTCTGTGGACGTGCACAGCTTTTTCCATCATGAGTCTTTTGGAGCTGTCTTTGAACCTTGTATTGCTAAGAAAAGCCAAGTCTATGAAAGTTATTCATCATAGATACCGTGTGTCTGTAATTGTGTATAACGTTCTCCTGGTTCTGCTCCCCTCACTCAACATCAGATCATGTAAGTCTTTCCAGGTTATTACAAAGTCCATCTGCTCCTCATTTCTTATAGCACAATAGTATTGCATTAGATGAAGGGTTTTTTTTTTAATCGATTTTTCCCCCTAAACTCACTCCTTCTGATGTTTCTGTCACCACCACTCACGTAACATCCCACATTTAAAAACTTGGTTGACTCTTCCCTCATCTCTCATATCCAATTAGTTAACAAGTCCTGTTGATTTCGCCTCCTCCCCAACTCTTGAACTCCCTTGTCTATTTCCATGATTGCCACCCGTGAGTGACAAGGGTACTCAGATCAAAATTGCTTAGTCTCCTTTGGAGCTCTGAGGACATAGCTACACAGCAGTTAAAATCCAATCAAGGGCTTTGGAGTAACTCAGCATGCAGAATTTGAGTTGGTCACCAATTAGGGCTCCTCTCCTACTGTTCTTTCCACATGGGCTATACATATGATTATGAGATTATGCCTATGGTCCATAGAGAGTAATCAAAGCCTGAAAAAGCTTGAACTTTTCCACTAAGGGTGACGACTTTTCATTTTTTTTGTCCCATATGAAGGCATGAGACACTATCCTCTTTTTTTTTTTAACTCCCTGCTATAATTATAGGAAGCAACTGGTGCCACAGTGTACAGAGCACTAGGCTTAGAGATATGAAGACCTTAGTTCAAATCCAGAGTCAAACACTTACTAGCTATGTGACCCTGGGCAAGTCATTTAACCTCCATTTGTCAATTTCCTCAACTGTAAAATGGGAGAGGGGGCTGTCAAGGTAAGTTCCTCTGTAGAAGATGGCATTTGAGCTGAGTCCTGAAGGAAGCCAGGGATTATTTTTATAAAATAATATTATTTCCCCAATTACATGTAAAAACAATTTTTAACATTCAGAGTTGCCTTTTTTTAAAGTTTTGAGTTCCAAATTTTATCCCTTCCTCCCCGAGACAGTAAGCAATCTGATATGTTATATATGTGCAAACATATAAAACATTTCCATATGAGTTATTTTGTGGAAGAAAACAGGAAGGAAGGAAGGAAGGAAGGAAGGAAGGAAAGGAAAATAGTATGCTTCAGTCTGTATTCAGATACTATCAGTTCTTTCTCTGGAGATGGATAGCATTTTTCATCATAAGTCCTTTAAGATTGTCTTACATCATTGTATTGCAGAGAATAGCTAAGTCATTCACAGTTGTTCATCATACAATATTGCTGTTACTGTGTACAATGTTCTCCTGGTTCTGCTCACTTCACTTTGTATCAGTTCATGTAAGCCTTTCCAGGTTTTTCTGAAACCACCCTGCTTATCATTTCTTATGTAACAATAATACTTCATTACAATCATATACCATAATTTATTTAGTCATTCCCCAATTGATGAGCATCCCCTCAGTTTTTAATTCTTAGCCACCACAAAAAGAGTAGCTATAAATATTTTTGTATAAATTAAATTCTTTTCCCTTCTTTGGTATTGCTGGATCAAAGGGTATGCACAGTTTTATAGCCCTTTGGGCATAGTTCCAGATTGGAAGCTGGGGATTCTAAGAGGTAGAAGTGAGGAAAAAGAGCATTCAACATGGGGTTAAGAAGTGCAAGGTCAGAAACTAGAGATGGAGTGTTATGTTTTAGGAACAGCAAGTAGGCCGATACAGCTGGATTGCAGCGAGTATGGAGGGGAATATTATATAAGAAGACTAAAAACGTAGAAAGGGGCCAGGCTGTCATAAATTTTTAATGCCATAAGAAGGTATTTATATTTAATCCTTATTGTTATCCTGCCAACTCAAAGAGGACCAAAATGGCATCACTATCTTGGAGTCACCGTACAATGTGTCCAGCTATGACTTATCAGACCAATATGAGCTCAGAAGGCTCTATCACAGGTCTGGCACAAATAGCTTGCTATCTTCTTTTGGGAGGGAAATGTCTCTAAATTTGCACATTTCATGTTTCTTTTGAACTACCACCCCTTCTTTGAGGCGGGGCACACCATGCTGGATGGTGTTATGCCAGTGTCTCCCATGTCTCATAATCCATTCCAAAGTCCTTCAGAGGATGTAGAGAGTATCCTTGTATCATTTCTTCTGACCTCCCTGTGAGTGCTTGCCTTGTGTGAATTCTCCATAGAATAGTTTTTTAGGCAAAGGTACATTTAGCATTCAAACAATGTGGCTAGCCCATCAGAGTTGTGCTCTCTGCAACTGAGTTTGAATGCTTGGCAGTTCAGCTAGAGAAAAGACCTCAGTGTCTGATACCTTATCTTGCCAGGTGACCTTCAGGATTTTCCTAAACTAATTCAATTGGAAATGATTCGGTTTCCTCGCATGGTGCTGGTAGTCTCCAGGTATCATAGGCATGCAACAGTGAGGTGAGCATAGTGCCTCTGTAGATCCTCAGTTTGATAGGCACCCTATTATCTCTTCTTTCCCACACTTCCTTTCAGAGACCCACAAACACTGAGCTAGCTCTGGCAGTATATGCATCAACCTCATTGTCTACATGTACATCCCCGGAAAGCTGCTCTTGAACCTTCCCTGTCATCAGTGAAATGAAGGAAGGTTATGTGCTCGCTCTCACGCTTTTCAGCATGATGTTTCCAGCAACGCTATCTGACTCTTTCAATGAGGGCAAAAAAAACAACAAAGTCAGCTGCCACAGTGACTAAATTATTTAACTTGAAAAGGCTACAAGCCAAGACTAAAGTAGAGGTAGAGTTGGTTCGCGACTTTTTGTTCATGGATGATCGTGCACTCAGTGCAGCCTCAAGTCTGAGATGCAATAGAATATGAATAGATTTCCTGCCACTTGTGCTAATTTTGGTCTGAAAATTAACACCAAGAAAACAGAGGTTCTCCGCCAGCCAACAGCACACCTTCCATACATGAAACCATCAGTTAAAGCAAATGAAGAAATATTTAATCCCAGAGACAATAGGGATACACTGGAGTTTACTGAAGGGGAAGAAGGGATTTAAGGTTTAAGAAAATCACTTTGGTAGGTAAATGGAACATGGATTAGACTGGGAAGAGACTTGAGGCAGGGAGACCAATTCAAGAACTAAACAGTCCAAGTGAGATAGCCTGAATTAAAGAGGTGGCTGTATGAATGGAGAGAAGAGAACTTACATGAGAGATGTAGAGAAAGGAATTACTTGATTTGCAACTTGACTGGATATGTGGAGGGAGCAAGAGGAGTCAAGACGCTAAGAGGTCAAACCCACATGACCCAACAGATAGTGGTGCCATCAACAATAATGGAAAAATTTACTGCTGTAAGTGGAACAGAGAGCTGATTAGGGAGGAATGGAAAGATTGCTTTGCAGCTGTGAAAGCCCAGTTGACATTAGGTCACATAGATTTGTAGTGAGCTCAGCACAGTTTCAGGACTCCCCCCACTCCCAATCTGGAGCAGATAATAAATTACAGACATTTTTATCTTGTTGTCTGCCTCAGAGAGAATAGCATGACCCTGGGGTAATCCCATTCGTGGTGGAATGGTGCTAGAATTTTCTCCATGTTGCTTGGGGCTCAAGGGAGATCCAAAAGGCAAAGTCAAGGGAAAAAAATTCTCCCCCTTTCTTACCCTACTGTTAATTAAATCAGGTCCTTATTACTGTCTGCTTGAACTACTACAATACTAGTATTTTATCTAGTATGGAAGACCCTCCATAACCTGGTGCCACCCTACCTTTATCTAGCCTTACAATACTCTTTTTCATATACTTTGGCTAAACTGGACGATTCTTCACTTTACACCATGGAGCATACCCTGAACTTTCTTGCCTCCATGCTTTTTTGCTCACACAGTTCCCTGTGTCTATAATGTTCTCCCTCTCCATCTTTTAAAGCTGAAATCAAATACCACCTCCTCCAAGGAGCCTTCCAGGATGTCCCCCAGTGATAAGCATTCTATCTCTTACCACACCAAAACTTGTACCTCCCTGTAACTATCTAATATAGCTATGTAATATTGCGTGTAGTGTTGTTTTTTTTTAAGCCGAGACCTGTCATTATACTTACATAAAGAAATCCCAGAATGAAAATTCCCTCTCTTTAATGCAGATCAATAACTGTTGAAATTTATACTATTAGAGAGTTACTTGGGGAGAATTGTGTAGCACAGTGGCTGACACCCTGTAAGCATTTAAATTCTTTCTCTTTGTTTCTATCTATCACACTCAAAAAGTAAGTGATTTGCCTGTAACTATTGACTGGGAGCTGTACAGAGCTGTATTGTGGGAGGTAGAATTTGAACACAAGCCTTCCTGCCAATGCAGGCCTTCCATTTATTATCCCATGCAGCCCTTTGGTATTACATGGTTCTTGACAAAAGTTTCTGGAAAGAGGCAAAGGCATATTTTGTGATTTGTAAGATTTGTAGATAGGGATTGTCTTTTGCCTCTTTTTGTATCCCCAGCACTAAATACTGTGCCTGGCATATAGTAGGTGCTTAATAAATATTGATGGATTGATTAATATATGAGGGGATTTCTGGGTAGATGGAGTGGTTTGTGCAATCTATGTGTAGATGGGATGGGGGGATAGGATTGGGATAGGGGTCTTCTAATTGATTGGTATGTGAGAAACAGTATACAAAGCAAGCAATGATAGAAGGAGCATCAGATTTAGAGACAGCCTGGCTCTACAGTTTACTATCTGTATGACCTTGGCCAAGTGCCCACTTCTCTGGGCCTCAATTTTCTATGTGTTAAAGAATGACATGGTACCAGATTAGCTTATTTAATCCATTTAATCATCCCCACCCACCCTAATTTTCTACCTCTTTTTAACTGGCTCCTCAGCTGCCCGCCTACAAACATGTCCAGGTTTCCTCATCCTTAAAAAAATTTTCACTTGACTCCACCATCCCCCAAGGCTATCCTCTTCTATCTCCCTTTCCTTTCTCAGCCAAACTCCTAGAAAAAGCTGTCTATATTCATTACCTCTTTTTCTCACCTACCATTCACTTCTTAGCCCCATAAACTCTAGCTGAAACTGTTCTCTCCTATGTAGATTATACACGTAAGGCACCACTTTTCTTCTAGTCACTCAGGTTCTAAAACTAGATTGGCTCTTCAATCGATCGGAAGCATTTAATAAGCACCTACTATGTGTTAATTTGAACTATACTAGGTGGAAACTGAAGCAATCCCTGCCCTCAAGGAGTTTACTTTCTTTCAAGGGACCCAACATGTACATATATGTGTGGTGATCCTGTTGAGCTTTTGTTTTCAAAGAGGATCAATGACATCATGGGTGAATCGGATTTAAGTGAGTCAGATCTGCACAAAATCATCAGCTTCACTCTAGCTTCCAGAGTCATTGGAGTCCAGTGGCAAGACAAAAGTCAGGACAACTGGCAGAGCCCTGGGTTGCAGTAGATGACTTTGTGGTCTTCAATGTCTGACCACAGCACTTGTTTAAGCCACCTTCATGGCCATTGGAACAAATTGTTCTCATCTACCCATTCTACATGCGTGGGGTAGACATCCCCCTAACTCTCTTAATGGTTTATGGCCCATTGATTACCCTCAACCTGGTTTAGCTCATCTGCTGAGGTTTACCTGGGTGTCGCCGATGCACATGCTACAGCTTATTGTAGCCACAGAATTGAATGACAAATAGACACCAAAGGTGGACAAGCAGCCCTGAAGAGGGCTCGGCAAACTCACACCAGAGGTGTGAACACCCATAGAGAGCCAAGCCTGGGGTCAGAAAGACCTGAGTTCAAATCCAGCCACAGACTACCTGGATTTACTAGCTATATGTCCCTGGGCAAGTCACTGAACTTCTGCTTACCTGTTTTCTCATCCGTAAAATCGGAAAAATAATAGCACCTGCCTCCCCGAATTCTTGTAAGAATGAAATGAGATAATCATTGTAAAGCACTCTGTATAGTGCCTGCCATATAAGTGAGTGCTGTGTAAATTTTAGCTATTATCATTATTAATTATCCCTGAAGGTCTCTGGCCTTCAAACAAAGGCCATTTGCACGGTTCCATGTGTGGAGCCAACTCACTCTGTACAATCCATGGAGTCACTTTGTGTGCTATCTCTGTATGGGGCTGGTTTCCTTCTTTGGAAGTCTCCTGCACTAGCCTCCCTGGAATCCATTTTCTATCTGCTCCAATACATCTTCCATACCGCAGCCAAACTGGTATTCTTAAACCACAGGTCTAACCATGTTACTCATCTGCTCAAAAAATTGCAGCAGCAAAAAGTTAGGTTAAAATATACAATCTGTCCCCAGCCTATTTTTCCAGACTTGATTGCAGTTTACTTTCTCTACTTCATTCTATGCTCCTGACAAAATGAATTTCTTGCCTTTCCCTGTAAACAACACTCCATCTCCCACTGCCAAGCCTTCGGACAGTACACTGTCCTTCCTGAGTTGTGCTCTCTCCTCACCTCCACCTCTTTGAAACCCCAGCTACCTTTAAAGCTCAGCCCAAGTGCTACCTTTTCCAAAAAGCCTTTCCTAATCCCCTAAAATGTTAAGTGTCCTCCCTCCCACCCCCAACTACTCTGTGTGTGACTTTTGAGTGTGTTTCATTCATTTACTTAGCTGTTAATGGATTGTATCTATGTATCCTCGAGGGCATCTCCAGAACCTTGCATGTTACCTGGCATATATATAGTAGAAGCTTAATAAATGTTAGGGGATTGGTGATTGATTGATTAAGGCGGGGGGAGCGTTGACACAGGCGGCTGACTCCATTGAGAAGACAGTCAATGTGAGGGGTGGGGTCAGTGTGAGGAGGCGGAATCTGCATGATGATTAGAATGGCAGGGGAGAGTCTGTGGAGGTAAAAGGATTACAGAATATTAGAAGAAAAGGAGTGGAGAGGGGGAATGTGTGTGGGTGGGGGGGTCTCTGTTCAGTGAGGGGCTGGGGTCCTCAAATTCAGGGGGCAAGCCCCGTCTATTCCCCGCCCCACTCCCTCTCCAGCCCCAGGTCCCCTTTTCCTTAGCCCTTTTTCACTGACACTCCTGGATCCCCATTCTTACCGCCGCCTACCCTAACCCTTCTTTTGCCCAGGGATGCGACCGAGGGAGCGCTCGCCTTAGCTGCAGCGAAGCTGGGGCGGCTGCAGCAGGAGCAGCAGCAGCGGGGGTGGGGTGGCCTGTCTTGGGCATGCGCACCAGCACTGCGGCTGCGGGCCGGGAGGCGGTGGTGGGCCGGGGGCAGACCTCGGAAAACCCCCCACCCCCTCCTCTATGTATGCCTTCTACTCGCTCCTGGTCTACATCTTTTACACCCTCTTTCGAAGGGATGGGGAGGGAGCAGCTGCAGCAGCTCAAGCCCGGGACCCCTCACAGGTAAGCAACGATTCAGAGTGGGCAAGAGGAGGGATGGGATGGTGAGTGAGGGCTTGCCTGAGCTCCTCTGCCCTTGGGAGGAGGCCACTTGACCGCATACCAATCTATGTCCCCAAAGCCACTTCTCTAAATAGGCTCCTGGACCCAGATTTGGGGGAGGGCTTTTTGCTGGAGCCTGTTCCAACCTGTTTCCCCTTCTCTAGGGGAGGGGTCTCTGCTTGCTGCCCGGGCCCACCCTAACCTGCGCTTGCCGCCTGAGTCAGCCACTTGTGGCGGAAGCAGAGCAGTTGAGCCTCCCCCACCTATCGGAGGAAGCATACAGCATCACTGCCTGGCCCCGGTTTGCACAGCCCCATTCCCCAGCACGAGCCTGACAGGTTGGCATGGCTTACAACTGAAAGCTAAGGTGATAGAGGAATGGTTCCTGAAGCCCCCTTCCCATCTCTGTTCTGATCCCCAGACTAACTATATAACAGCTTTTCACTTCCTCTCCCCCTTCCTGGGAGAAGAGGAAGACCTAAGATATCCATCGCATGCACCTCAGGAAGGAGGAGGCGATCCCACTTTGCCTTAAGGATCCCATTCCTTTTCTCCTTTCTTAGGGTGCTGGCTCTCTCCCCAGAAATAGCCGCAGCCGCTGCCGCCGCCGCCGCCGCCACCACCGACTGCAACAAGATCTCTGGACTGAGCTGAATGGCCTAGACAGTAGGTGACCTACTAAGTCAGGGCTGTGGGAAAATTGGGCAGTCCAGAAAAAGGAGGGCAACCTTCCCACTCTACCACCATTGATCCCTCTGTGAGCTCTGCATGGCCATTTTGTAACTCCCTGTGTAGCCTTCGCCTTACTCTTCTTTGCCTTCTCACTTTTCTTCTAATACCCTGTAGGTTCTTCAGACCCAGACTCTGAGAATGACAGGGATGGGAAACAGGAGGTGCCAGCTGAGGGAGCTGCAGGCAGCTCCCCAGAGGTCTCCCTGGAAGAAGCCATCACCCACCTGGCTGAATTCCTGTCTCTCCAGCTGGGGACAGGTGAAGGCTGGACAAGATCTGTGGACCCAGACAAGGTGAGTAAGCCTGGTTCTTCCCTTATCTCTCTTTCACTCATATAACGTTAGAGTTGAAAAAACCTCCTTCAAAGATCTAGTCAAACCACCTCCCTTTACACAGGGAGAAACTGAGGACTTTACTAGGGTGAGTATCAGGACTGATACTAGAAGCCAGGTCTCCTGATTCCTAAGTTGTTGGGCCCATGCAGCCCATGATTCAGTCTGACAGATGAGAGGGTCTCTGAAGGTACTTTTTCCTTCTTTAGTCTTATCCCTTTTCCCCAGGTCTCTTTTCCTAACTTTCTGCCAGTCAGCACATCTCCGCCTACTTTGAGGAACCTGCAGTACACTAGAAAGAGCCAGAGAATCTAAGTTTGAATCTTGAGCTTTCTTTTTAGCTGAGACCTCAGACCTCAGTTTCCTCATATGTAAAAGTGGGGCGAGGGGAATGACTAGCTAATCCCTAAGATATCTTCCAGTTCTAAATCCTATGAACCAGCTCCAGAACTGCATCTGCCTGTATAGCCTTAGACCTATGACCCTGTTTATTGTGACTGCTATCCCTTTTCTCTGACCATCCCTGTTTCCTCACAACCACCACAGGCCCCTGCTCTAATCCTTCCCCAAATTCCCCACTGACCCCCGACCCCCAAAATCCCAGGCTTCCTTGCTGCTGACACTGACTGGGCAGCTCCTGGCAGTGGTAGCCTGGCTGCAAGGGCCAGGTGAGAATCGACCCCCAAGGCTCCAGCATGGCCTCCAGCATCAGCTTTCTGGATCTCAGCAGAGTGGGACCCCAGCCCCTGCTACAACTCCAACTTCATCTTCAGGAGGGCAGCCCTTAGCCCCAGATGGTACATGCAGTATAATGGAGTGGGGGAGGATGGTATTTGATCCAGGAGGGAGGTGAAGATCCTATTGCTTCAGGATCCCTGGGAAACTAGGGTTTGGAGAGTGGATATAGGGCTGGGAGCCAAGGCTCCAAGATATTCTTTCCAGCTCTTTTTCCTTGGGTGGTCCTTGTTTGGGGTTAAGAGTCCTTCTCAGCCCTGATAGAGCCCTACCCCCTGTTCCAAGGTAATAATTATTCTCCTTGCACCCCTCCTCATCTCCCCACACAGGCCTAAGGGTAGCCACGAGGGTTGAGCCTAAGGGGCAACCCCAGCAGAGGGAAGAGGAACATAGAGACTGGCAGTGGCTGGAGGGGACCACCCTGGGGCAGGTAAGAGGACCTGGAAGCGTCTGGAAGATCAGCCCTGGAGTTGAGGACAGGATACCCTAGAGCAGAAAAGGATTCCACGAGGATGGGTAGGGAAGAAAGAGAGCTAAGCAAGTTTTTATGAGGAAGACTTGGGAGTGGAGGAGGGGGCCATAGGATAAGCAAAAAGTGGGGATGCCCAGACAAGTAAAGAGATAGGGCTGGGGTAGGGGGGAGGTGGGGAGGGAGAAGAGTCCTAGAGTAAGGAGCTAACTGCCTTATGTCCAAGGAAGAGGTCATGGGAGGGTGGGGGGAGCAGGAAGCTTGTTGTAGAGAGATGGAAGGAGGGTGGAGAGTACTGTCCGCCCCAGGACTGGAGAGGGATATGATGGGATAGGTGGATAGAAGTGTTTTGTGAATATAGGGAGGAGGGGCTGGGGGGAATAAGGAGCTGACAGACAGGGAGGAGGTTAGTGAGGGGACAAGAGCAACGTATTCTACCTGCTGATGTCAGTGGGTAGGAGAAGATTCAGTTCAAATTCATTAAGTATCAGTTGCATTCCAAACCCTGGGATGAGGACCAAGGCAAGGCGCTGGTGTGAAACAACAGCCTTTGGGACAGGACAGGGTCTAGGAATCACTCTCCTCCAGCCCCTCCACATCCAGGGCTTCCCTCAAACCATTTCCTCCAGATAGAGGAACTTAAGCAACAGCTGGAACACCAGGAGGAGGAACTGAGCCGACTTCGGCTGGGAGTGGTGAGGCCTATACTTCTGGGTCCCTGGAAGGCAGAGACCCTGTGAAGTGAGGGGAGGACGTGGGATACTTGGCACCTGAATGAATCCTTTTTGGGGAAGGAGAGGAAGCACTCCCACCTGACACATGACCCTGGGGGAAAGAAAAGGATTCCTGCTTCTGGGCTCTTATAAGGTTATGGAGTGGGAAGGAGGAAGGGGTTGGGGATTCCTGGGTTCCAAGGGGATACATTCCTCCCAGGGGGTAACAGACTCTGAGAAGCGGATTCAGCACCTGACACTGGAGAATGAGGCCCTGAAACAGAGCCTGAGCCTTACCAGGGACCTGCTGCTCCAGTGGGGGCCTGGGCCCCTTGTCCGGACTCCCTCCCCTGCCCAGGTAACACCTTCCTCCAGAGTCTCCCTTCTGAAGGCATCTCTTTTTCCAGGTAACTTCACACCACTTCCTCTCCTCCTGCCAGTTGGGAGATGGCAATCTAGAAAGACCACTGGAGAGAGTTTTGAAGGACCTCCCTAGGTTCAGATCTTTGCTCCATTACTATGTGATATTGCAGAAATTACTTCACTCCCCTGGACCTCGGTTTCCTTATTGTCAAAATGAAAGAATTAGACCCACCTAAAATCCTTTCTATCCCTAATCTATGAGCCTATGACCACCACCCCCAGGCACTCACTCTACCCTGACAATCCAGGTGTACCGTTCTAGACCTTGTCCATTTTGGATCTATGTATAGGTTTTGTTTTGTTTTGCTTGTGATTTAGGTCATGTCTGACTCTCTATAACCCCATTTGGAGTTTTCTTGGTAGAGATACTAGAGTGGTTTGCCATAGCTCATTTTACAGATGAGGAAACTGAGGCAAACAGTTAAGTGACTTGCCCAGGGTCACACAGCTAGGAAGTGTCTGAGGCTGAATTTGAATTCAGGTCCTCCTGACTCTAGGGCCCAGTACCTGGATATACCACGTTACCACCTAGCTGCCCATGCATGGGCTGGAGGGAGCAGAGGCTTCAGGGCCTAGGTGGCCCTCCAGAGAGTTAATACCTCACCCTCTGCCCCCCCAAACTCCTGACTCCCGAGTCTCCCTCCAACTGACAGGAGGAGGCAGAGGTCCTGGTGGAGCTTAGGAGTCGGCTGAGAGAGACTGAAGAAACCACAGAGACCCTCAGGGCCCAGGTGAGGACCTGACCAGACCGGGGAAGGGAATAAGCATTTACATAACACCTACTATGTGCCAGGCGCTTTTGATCCTCACAACAACCCTGGGAGGTAGGTGCTGTTACCATCCCCATTTTACAGTTGAGGAAGCTGAGGTCAACAGAGGTGAAATGGCTTGCCCAGGATCATACAACTAGTAAGTGTCTAAGGCCACATTTGAATTCAGGTCTTCTCAACTCCAGGCCCAGTGCTACAGCCATTGTGTAACCTAGCTGCCCTGACTAGGGGGTGTGGGGTGAGTTATAACAACAGCTCGGGGTGGGGACAAGACCCTAGTCTTCCTCGACCCCAGCCCATGACAGGCTGTCTTGGGGTGGGGACAGCTAGGAGTACAGGAAGGGCAGCTGTGGGAGCTTCAGGGCGCCCTTAGAGAGCTGCAGCTCGAGGCAGCTGTCCAGGAGTCTGAGCGGAGAAACAGGAGGGAGCTGAAGCAGATCCTGAGCCAACTGGCAGGTATGGTGGAATAAGGGATTCAGACCAGGAGAAGCAGCTTCTGATGGGGGAGGGAGCGGAGTCTGGGCAGGTGCCCCAGGGTCCTCTGTCACCATCAATCTGTCCTTCCCTCTCCACCCCACCCAGGACTTCGAGGGCACATAGTTGCCTTGCGCCAGGGCTGCGGGGACCTTCGTGGGCTGGTCATTGCCTTCGCCCAGAACTACCAGGGGGCTCTGAAGGAGGCCCAAGGACAGGTCAGTAGCTGTCCTTCCCAAGCTTCCTTTCCCCTTCCCCACTGCCACCCCAGCAAAGCACTTCCCAGATGCCTGCTCTGGGGACAGGGCACTGTGCTGAATAAGAGGTAGAGTACTCCATACCCTACCCAGTAACTGTATTACCCAATATCACATGATAAGGGTATTTGAGAGGTACAAAACAAAGTCCTATGTGAGGTCAGGAGAGAAGGCTGTTCATTACCAAAAGAGGAAATCAGGGAAGGCTTCCTAGAGGTGTCATTTGAGATTGGCTTTAAAGGATAGATAGGAATTTAAATACAGATAGGGAGGACTACCACCCCAGACACATGGGAAGCAGAAGGCATGGAGACATCAGAGCACAATATATGTTTGATGTGTTTTTGGTGGGCAGCTAAAAGGGAGAGTAGATAGAGATCTAGACTTGGAGTCAGGCAGACCAGAGTTCAAATTCAGCTCAGAGTTCCTTCCTGAGCTTAATGAGTGTTTAATTAATATTAATAAATGCCAGTAGAATTAAGCCTGAAGTCAGGGACAGCCTGCTTTAGTATTATTACACCTAGCACCTATTATGCCTACCACATAGTAGGTAACCTAATAAACGCTCATGGATTAATTGTTGGTGGTACCAATTTGTAGAGAGCTTCCAGTGCCAAAAGGAGCAATCTAAACTTTTATCAGAAGTCAGTAGGGAGCTACTGAAGATTTTTGAGTCAGGGAGTGACATTCATGGATCTATGTTTAAGATTATTCTTAGGACAGGTAGGTGGCGCAGTGGAGAGAGCACCAGCCCTGGAGTTGGGAGGACCTGAGTTCAAATATGGCCTCAAACACTTACTAGCTCTGTGCAAGGCACTTAACCCTGATTGCCACCCAGCCCCACCTCCGCACCCCGACAAAAAAAAAGATTATTCTTACACGACACTTGGGAGGGAAGAGAATAAAGGTAGGAAGACCTCTTAGGAGGCTATTGTGATAGTTGAAGGTTAAAGGTGGTAGCAGTGAGAATGGATGCTAGAAAATATGTAGAAATTCAGTCAACCAGTAATCCAGTCAGAAGGCAGAGCAGAGGTTTGGGTGGAAAAGTTAATAAACTTGGTTTTGGACTTGTTGAATTTAAGATATTCGTTCAGGTGGAAATCTCTGTAGGTAGCTGGAGATGTAGGGCAAGTCTGACCCTGAGGCAGGTTCTATTTCTAGCCTTTCCCCAAGTGTCCCTGAGATTAATCCAGTCCCAGCCCCAACCTTTAAATCCTCATTTTCTGCCCCAATTTCCCAATCCTGTCTCTCAGAGAATTTTAGAGACCCCAAAGGGCCTCAGAATGTAGTGAAAAGAGCACTAGATTTGAAGTCTAGAATGCTGGAAACCTGGGTTTGACTCTGGACTGAGATTTTTTTACCTCTGCAACCTTGGGAAAGTAATTTTCTCTCTGACCTTCAGTGTCCTCATCTATAAAATGAGGGATTGGACTATCGGAGTCTAAGGGCCCTTTCAGATCCCAATCTGGGATCCTAATCCAAAGGCCACCTGAATAGGAATTCCCACACCCTACTGTGTCTGTCTCCCAGGTGTGCTGGGCCTTGGGGGAACTGTCAGGCAGTCAGTGGGGAAGGAGAGTGCCTGAAGAGCGTAAGAAACCCAGAAGAGCTTATCAGGGCCGACTGCTGGAACTCAGAGGTATGGATGGGTTGGAGAGCTTTCCTCACTCTGCAAGTGAAAGTATACTGGCCTTCAACAACTTTGGCCATTTTTCCTCTTTGGATGGCATTGGTGGTTGGAAACAAGCAGAGTGGCGTTGCTGTCTAGATACAGGATAGAATGGATGACTTCTGAGTTCTCTTCAAAGTCTGAGATTCTACGGAGGATGGAACCATAAGGAGGTTGAAGTGTAGGGAGGTATTTAAAGGATGATCAGTGGCACTCAGTGCTGTGGTCCTGTCCTGCCTTACCACAGGGAACATCAGAGTGCTGTGCAGGCTGAAGCCAGGGAGCCCTGGGAACCTGCTGAATGTGAACCCAGGCCCTGGGGGCACAATCACTGCTAACTACAGAGGGCGCCAGCGTCACTTCCGCCTAGACCGTGTATTTCCACCTGATGCTACCCAAGAGGAGGTGATCTCTCTCTCTCTCTCTCTCTCTCTAGATATATGAATAGAGAATATATATTCATATGTAAAGTGAATGTATATATTAATATGTAACATGAATATACATATATTCATATTATTATATCCCTCTTCCATGGGGATGAGGCAGCTAGGTGGCTTCAGGTTTTTAATCATGAAGACTCATCTTCCCCAATTAGAATCTTGTCCTTAGACACTACTTAGTGGCTTTGTGACCCTGGGCAAGTTACTTAAAGCTGCTTGCCTCAGCTTGCTCATCTGTAAAATGAGTTAGAAAAGGAAATGACAGACTACTTCAGTATCTTTGCCAAGAAAACCCCAGATGGGGTCACAGAGTCTGACTCGACTGAAATGACTGAACAACTTCAATGTAGAGAAAGCTGTCCAGAGGGATGAGAAAGATCTTAGATATTAAAGTCTGACATAGTTCTCCCCCGCACCCTCACCCCATTGTTCAGATGGAGAAACTGAAGCCTAAAGAAGGGAAGGTGATTGTGCCCAGGGTTACTTAAATCAGCCTGGTGCAGAGTCAGGAATCAAATACAGATTTCACAAGGCCCAGACTAGGGCTCTCTTTACTCCCTCAAGGAATTCCCCAGCTCCCTAGTACCTAGAGCAGGTGACCTGCTCCTCCCCACCCCCCACCAAGCACCCATCCACATTTATCTTTCCTGTTTCATTTTCCCTAGCACTTTTCTCTTCCCCCAGAGTTCCTACATTTAGATATGTGGAGGCCCAGACACTACATGATTCATACAAACATTCTTTCACATTTTCCCTCATCCAGCATCTTTATATCATCCCCCAGGTGTTTAGGGAGCTAGAACCTGCCGTGCTGTCCTGTCTCCAAGGTTATAGCGTCTGCATTTTCACCTATGGTCAAACTGGGACTGGCAAGACCTACAGCATGGAGGTGGGGGCAGGAATCCCACAGCTGGAGAATGAGGAGGGGAGGGGAGCCCTCTCATTAGGATGGGGGGCTAAGGAGGGCCCACACCTAAGGGTAAATGGAATGGGAAACCTCAGGAGCCAAGGGCTGATATCTGAGCCTGATGCTTTCCCATTCCCAACTCTGTCCCCGCTCAGGGTCCTCTAGAGGACCCAGGCATTGCCCCAAGAGCCCTACAGTCACTCTTCCGGGAGATGGGGGCACAGGGAGGGCCAAGACAGCACCGTGTGACAGTCAGCATGGTAGAGATCTACAATGAGGCTGTGAGGTCAGTGTCCAAATATACTCCCTTATCCTCACCCACTCCACCCCCAATCTCCCTGCCCAATCCCTCTAAAAGCATCACTCCTCACTCCCCATTCAGGTTGGGCCCCTCTCCTGTACTCCTGTACTTGTCTTCCCTCAGGGATCTCCTGGCCTCAGGACCCCCTGAGCGCCTTTCAGTGCGTCAGGGACCAGAGGGCTGTGGGGGAATCCATGTGCCTGGCCTCACCTGCTGGGATGTGTCTGATCTAAGAGCTCTGCACAAGGTAACCCCTAACCCTTGATGCTCAACATCAGGTAACCTCTTGACCTCACTGGCTTGACCTGCTGTGTAATGTAAACTATGACCTCCCAGATCTAATCCCTCAGTTTCGGGGAGCTGCCCAAGGTAACCTCAGACCTCACCCCCATTTCCTCATGCAAAAAACCCCTTTGCCTCTGCCCTTTGGTGCTCTCAGAACCTAAAGGACAGTTAATTGTGCCATGTAGATGCTGAATCTGGGGAGGCGAAACCGAGCCACAGCTGCCACCCACATGAATGAGCACAGCTCTCGTTCCCATGCCTTGGTCACCCTGACATTGACCACTGCCCCCCCTCCTCATGGCCCAGGAACTGCAGGTACCAGCCCCAGCTGCTCCAATGCCTGTACCCCGAGCCCAGAACACCCCAAGTGCAACTCACTATTGATCCCTACATCCCATCTCATAGAGGGCAAGATGATCCCAACACTGATCCCCTCCCCACCCGTAGGGACGCTACACCTGGTGGACCTGGCAGGCTCTGAGCGGGTGTGGAAGGCGGTGATGACGGAGTCCAGTGGCAAGGCTGGGGTCCGGGGCCGGAGGCTGCGGGAAGCGCAGACCATCAACCGCTCGCTGCTGGCCCTGGGGGGCGTGATGGCCGCGCTCCGGGCACGTCAGCCCCATGTTCCTTTTCGAGACTCCCAGCTCACCCGGCTGCTGCAACCCGCGCTGGGCCCGGGAGCCACGGCTGTAATGCTGGTGCAGGTGGGCAAACGCGGGACTGGCGCGGGGCGGGGCCTGGTCGGTAGAGGAGGGCCCCTCTGGGAAGGTTGGAGCCACGCTTCATTAGCCTATTTGATTTCCCAGCCAGTCGATTGGCTCTAGCACCGCTAACCGAACGCTGGTGACGCGAATCGTTTGCATAATGTGTCTCACCTGGGTAGAGAAGCCTGAGCAGATGGGAAGTCACCCTCCCCTACCCCCACACCGCTTCTTTCCCCCCTCCTAGATCTCATCACGCCCAGAGGATGTGGGGGAGACGGTGTGCTCCCTGAAGTTCGCTGAACGTGTGAGCCAAGTGGAGCTGGGACCCGCCCGGCGCCACAGGACCCCAACGTCACCTAGCACCGAGGGCACTCCTTCCTTGGGGACCCCCACCACACCTGGCTCTGAGGGGATCTCCCCACAAGCAGAGCAGCCCTCTCCCTCTGCGGGACTCCCTCCTCTGTAACCCCATTTTGTGTCCTGACAGCCCATGCTAAGGACTAGGGGAGACCCTCAGCGGGCTGGGACTGAGGGCTGTACATTTCCCAAGATACTGAAATAAAAAAGGTCTGCCCTCAAATGCAGAGGTAGCCTCCCTGGAGGCTAGGGACTCCCCAACTCCAAACTCTTATCCATTCCCTTTGGATGGGGGCGAACCTCTCATAGATCCCAACCCTGCCATCTCACATCTTCCTTCTCTCCCCACCCCTTATCAAACCCTTGCTCTTATCAGCCTCGCCCAGCAGGGTGCCCAGACCCCACAGGAAGGGGGAGGGGAGACCTCAGCTGTGACCACCACCCCCAATCACAGACTCTGGGTTTTAAAGTGTCTCAGTCCTTTATTGCCTCTATCCCTGTGTGCCCTGACCCCCGACAAGCCCTGAGGCTCTGGAGCAACCAGCTCACATCCCTTTTCTCTACCCCTGCCCCCCACAACAAAGGTGCTAGTTCCTCCCCTCCCCAAGCCCAAGGGAGGGGCCATAGGCAGTGTCCCAGCCTCTTCTTTCAGCCCAGAGATAATATAAACTGGAGAACAGACAGGACCTGATGGATGAAGGGGGGAAAACGTGATAGGAAAGAGTATAATGCTGAAGTTGGAGGGGGGCAGGGATAGTGGAAAGAATTCTAGGTCCTATCAGGAAAATTGGGTTGGGGGTCTCAGTTTTGGCTCTAACTCATTGGATGACCTTAGGTAATTCCTTCCCCTCAATGAACTTGTTTTTTTTTTTTCTCTGCAAAATCAAGGGGTTAAACTCTTGTGATCTCAAAGGTCCTTCCCAGTTCTAAGATTCTGTGACAAATGGACTGTCCCCAGGACTCCAACCAGGATCCAACTACAAAGTGAGTCTCTTCCTCACTGTCTCTCTCCCTCTGGGAAGCCATGGCAGTATCATTCCACAAGGGAAGCGGTTCTAATAAAATTTTCAAAAGACTCAGTTTGATGGTTTTTTTTTTCCTTCTGGTTTTAAATCCTATGACTGATTAGAAAAATGATAATAGGGTGACAAGTCATTGGCCAGTCCTCAAGGATGGGAACAACTGGTTTGTAATTGTGGACTTAAGTCTGAGGATGTTTGGGAACCCCCAAGGTGAAGCCTTATCTCCTTTGCTTTCCTTATGTGGACTCAAGTTGGGGTGGAGTTTGGGGAAGAAGACAAGGAATGAATGGGAGAGAGATCTTGGTCCAACTTCTTCACACATTGTACCAGGTGAGTAGTGCACCTGGAGTAGACCCCCTGGGGTTAGGAGATACCAGGTCTAAGGGGTGAGTGACCAACACATCATAGATGCTCTTGTTGGGTGGTACCACCTGGAAGAGCGAATCCAAGTCCCCTACAGAGCCAGAGGGACCTGTGGTCTTAGGTGCTAGCCCCCAGTAGGAAGGTCCTGGTGAGGGCAGACACTGAGGGCAAGGTGGGGGTGCTAGGGGCATCACCACATTTGGGGTATATATGGGGGAGTATGATGTGGGCAGCTGTCCCCAAAGGGGAACCCTGGTACCTCCTGATAGCTGCACCTGGCTTGAGGTACCTTGAATTACAGGCAGGGGCAAGAGAGGCCAGGAGCCTTGCTCAGATGAGAGAGTAGGAGGGAGCTGAGACCCCCCTGTGGTTCCCAACAGCCCTGCCTGGGTTGAGGTACCCTGCAGAAGCGGGATGGGCCGGAGGGGCCAGAGTCCCCCCTCTGAGGGAGAGGAAGAGGACAGGGGAGAAGTAGGTGCCCCATGGCTCCCCAAAGACATCTCTTGTGACTTGGAGAAGGGTCCCAGGGGCCAGGACGCTGGCTCTGAAGTAGAAGAGGAGGAAGAAGAGGAAGAGAATGGCCTTGAGGGCTGGGGCCCTTCTGAAATATCCCCAAGCAAGGAATCAATACTGAAGGAGTCACTGGCTAGGTTGGGGCTAGGGGGCCGGTAGGGCCAGCCATGGAGAACATAGGGGGTCAGGTCCTTGGCAAAGGCTTTGCCCTGGCCACCCCTCTCCCCTCGACGGGCCACAGCTGTGTTTTGCAACCGAAGTGCCTCAGCAGGGATCTGGCTCACGTCCACTGCCCAAAAATTCCCCTTGGCCTGTGGCTTTTCCGGGTCCTTGGGCACCTAGAGAGAGAGAGCCAAGGGGATTGGGAGAACTTCTGGTACGTGATGTGATCTGGCCCAGCCCTAGCCAGAGGACTGGACTCTTACCCTCCTCCCCTTAATTTCTCCAAATAGCAGGCTTCCCCCCTCAGCATGGCACCCCACCCCAGGCTTTCCCAACAGTTGTTCTAACCTTATGGAAGCATCGGTTGGAGGAGAGGTTGTGCCGGATGGAATCCTTCCACCCTTCATAGTCATCCTTGAAGAAGGGGAACAGAGCTTGAACCTGGTGAATAATCTGAAACCAGATTCAGAGGTAGGGGGTGAGACCTCTGGGACTCAGTCTGGGTCTGAGAGGGAGGCATGGCCCCTGACCTCAGAGAGCTCCTGGTCTGAGGAAGAGAACTAAGAGTGAGCTGGATTTAATGGACACATGTTCTAATGAGTTGAATGGGATCCTTGGGGGAAAATAGGGACCAACGGGATGTGGTAGAAAGAGTACTGGATTTGGATTCAATGGTTTAAGCCTTGGACAAGCTATCTGGTTTCCTCTTCTGGTAAGTGAGTTTGGGATTGTATTTCATTCTAGTTCTAAATCTTATGACCCATAATAATTCAGAGCTTCAAGAGTTCTTTGGGGAAAATGACATCACCCAACTCTCCAGGGATCTCTATCCTGTCCCTTATTGGAAGAGGATCCTAACATAATCCTAACCTGTGGTCCAGACTGTCCTTGGGCCAGTCTCCCATTTCCTAGAATTCCTCTATTATTGATTCACCCTGGGGATGAGCAATTACTAATCTCTGTCTCCATCTACAGGGGCTGGTGACAAAATTCTGCATTATTATAAAACTTGATTTCAAAATAGAGGGCCATCAGAAGAATAGTTACCCAAAATACACACAATTCACTTGGAGTGTGGAATAGCCAGTGGTAATCTTGGATCCAGCTGCTGAGGACACACTGAGCATTGGGGGCTGGTAAACACATGCCAGGGACTGAGTGTGACACAACACAGGGGCAGGGGATGTGTCTGAGGTTGGAAAGGGAGTGACAGGTCAGCCAAGAGTGGAGGACGAAGAGCTGTCTGTCATGTTTAAAGGGGCTGCCTGGAGAAAGACATTCAGCTTGTTCTGCTGCTTGGTCCCAGAGGATAAAACTAGGACCCACCCAAAGGGTAAAGCTACAGAGACAGATTGAGATTCAATGTGAAGGAAAACTTACTAAAACTCTTCATAGAAGGAGGGCATCAAGTGAAGGGTTATAAAATCACTTGACCTGGATATTGTAGAAAGGAATCCTGACCAAGTATATGTTGGCCTGCTGTCCAGAGGTTCCTTCTAGTTCTTAAGATTTTGTGCTTGTTAGAGCAGTCTGGGGATGGAAGGTGTAGAAAGAACAGAATAGCTAGGGAAGTTGAGTTAAACTCAAGCAATCAGTGTACCAAGCATTATCTTAGAAACTATATTGGATGCTGACTCTGGGAGTGAGGTCTTCTGGTACAAGGGGTGTCCGGATAGATCTAAGGACAGGGTCAGAGCTGAGTGTAAAGTATCCAGGATAGGTAAGCATAGTGTTCAGGGGAGGGAAGGCTTGGGGAATGTGTAGAGAGGGTAGGTCTGTCAACCAGGATTAGGGATAGGTTTGGGGGAGGGGATTGTCTTAAGTTTTTCTGAGTTTGGGGAGGGAAGTGGGGAGAGCTGAATATGGAGTCCCAGTATTTGAGAGACTCTGGAAGTAAGAAGTCAAGGGAAAGTTGAGTAGGGTGTCTAGAGTTGGTTGAGTCTAGGAATAGGAAGGTCTGGGAAGTGAGGGTAGGAGGGTAGGAAATAATCCTGGGGGTTGGGATTAGAGGATCTAGGGATCAAGGAAGGGGATAGGTGATAAGGACTGGGTAAATCTGGGGGTGAGGGCAGCAAAGTTGGGTGGTCTGGGAAATGAAGTCAGGCTCATACAATGGGCCAAGAATTAGAGAAAGGGAGGTAAGGACTAGGTGCCCACATGGGGGAGTCTGGGAGTGGGGGACCAGGGGGGCTATTAAGGTTAAGGTTGAACTGAAGATTGGAGATAGAGCTAAATGGAGAATATCCAGAATAGGCAGGGATGAGGAAGTAAGCCAGGGTTAGTCAGGGGAGAAGAGAGGGGGGAAAGTTATAAGTTATCATGAAGGGTCTGGATTTGGGGGGGGCAGAGGAGGGAGGAAAGGACTATGAATTCAGATTTGGGTAGATTGGGAGCTAAGGGAAGAGTGGGGAGCCCAGGGAGGGGAGTATTCATAGTAGGAGAGAGATTAGGTCAGGGACGGAAGGGTCTCAGAGTGGGCACAATTGCTGAGAGCAAAGGAGTAAAGGATGAAGGGGGCAGGAAGGACTTATTTGGGGAAAGGGGGTCTTTACCTCTGCCTCTCACCTGGGCCAGTTTGAGCCTCCGGGCCGGGGCAGCCTGGATCACCAGGGCTATCATGGCCAGGTAGGTGTAGGGAGGCTTGTCATGCCGAAGATATTTCTTCTTCCTTTTCTTCTTGGGGGGCTCTGGTTCCGGTTCTGGTTCCGGCTCTGGCTGTGGGGGGCCAGGGCTTGAGCCCCCTTGGGGCACCGTGGTAGGAAAGGACCCAGCACTGGGCATGGAGTTCTTTAGGCGGTGTGGATCTAGGAAATTGGGACCTAGGATCAGAGGATTGGGGCCTGGGTGTATGGCAGCAGGCAGGCGGGGCCCTGGGCCCTTTATCATTCGGATGGAGGGGGGGAGGGAGAGAAGGGAGGAGGGAGTCTAGGGTGGGGGAGGGGGCAGCCACAATTAGCAGGTTTCTGTTAATCTCAGAGGAAAAGGGAGGATTGGGGGAGGGGATAGAACTGTTTCCCAGGGACTGGGGGTGCTGAGAGCCTAAAGGTTGGGGGGGCGGCTAGCCTTGTCCCCTTATACAATTAGACCATAGCACCCCTACCCCCACCCCACCCCTGGATCCCTAGAAGAAGGCTCCACCCAGACCTTGCCCTCCCCCCATCCGAGGTCCTTTGCTGTCCCCTTAGGGCCTGGCTCTGGATTGATTAGTTGAATTTAATCGCTCTTCTATCTGGAAGAAGCTTCCAGTCCGTCAGTGCCCTGCCCCCAAACTTTCCTAGACTCCCCACAGAACTAGGGCTGTTGTTTCTCATCCTGGGATTTGAGGCCATTCCACAACTTTCCCCTTCTAGTCATTTTAAGGTACCCTTCTTGCTCTAAATTAATAAGCACTTATTAAATGCCTGCCTTGTGGCCCCCAGCACTGTGATAGGCACTGGAAATATACAAAGACAAAGCCAAAGAAGCGCCTGCCCTCAGGGAGCTTCCATTCTAACTGGGGAAATAACTTTAATGGACTAAGTGGTTTATAATATACACAGAGTAAATACTATACAATTGGCGCAGAGGGGGGGATAAGGAAAGGTTTTCAAAGGGCTGAGCCTAGTTGGTAGGAGGCTTGTATTTCCTAGACCTTGAAGAGAGGAAAGAATCCATACCACTTCGGCTGCTGGTGCAAAGGCAGCCAATCAATAAACACTTATTAAGTACCTACTATGTGCCTATTTAGCAAGCCAAGTGCTAAACTCAGGGGACACAAAGAAAGGCAAAAAAACAATTCCTTCCCTCCAGGGGACAGAATGTTGTATGAGTGAGAGCCTGTGGAGGGGCCAGTTTGTTGGGAATGTCAAGCATGTGCCTGGGATTAATTCTTAATTAATCAGTAAAAGTAGGCTGGAGTCTGTTTGAAAAAAGCATTAAACACCAGAGGAATTTCTATTTTATCCTAGAGGTAATAGGGAGCCACTGGAGCTTCTTGAGTAGGGGAGTGACATGATCAAACTTGTTGATCTCACAGGATCATAGATTTAGGGAAGAGACCCTAGAAACCATCTAGTCCAACTCCCTCATTTTATAGATTAGGAATGAAGACCCAGAGAGGTTAAGAGATTTCTGCAGTGTCACACAGACACTGTGTCCTTTAACTAACTGTTGTACCATACAGCCTCATTTATATATCACATTCCTATCTTTATGATATAATATAAAATCTTAAGATTCCTATAAGGCTTCCATCTATAACCTCTTGACCAACAGGATGCCTTCTTACTGGGTGTTTAGAAAAGGGATTGATATAGGCTACTTAAATGGTTGGTTGGTAAAGGCTTCATGGAAAGGGTCTTAAAAGATAGGTAGAATTTGAGAGGAGGAAGAAAGCCAAGGGAAAGAGGAAGTGAGGGGAAGGGAACAAGCATTTTAAAGCACCTACTATGTGCCGGGCACGATCCTAAGTGATTTACAATATTATCTCATTTTAGCAGGAGGATGTGGGTGGAGACCTTCTCGAGATCCTTAGTATCAGAGCCTGAAGAGGCCTTCAAATCTAAGTCAATCCACTTATTTTACTGATGGGAAAACTGAGAGCCGGAAAGGGGAAGAAACTTTTCCCAAGGTCATAAGGGACTTCTCCAATTAAGAGTTTTTATTTCAAGTTCCCTGGCAGATGACCTTCCGACTTCAGCATCAATGCTTGCAATGACAACAGAAGTGGACAAATACTCATTGTTTCTTTGTGGCAAAATGACTCCGAGAAATCTGAGTTTAACTCCTGGGGCCAAATTAAATAAGACACTAGTTGCTTGACCATGCCCAACCTTTCTGCCCGAGTTTCCTTATTTATAGAACAAAGATAAAAAATACCTGTACTGTGTACCTGCCAGATTTAAAAAAATTTTTTTTAAATATCATGAGAATTTTTAAAATCACTCTAATTTCTCCCAGCTAGTTGGGCAGCTAGTTGGCACAGTGGATAGAGTGCCAGGCCTGGAATCAGGAATGCTTGAGTTCAAATTTGGCCTCAGATACTTACTAGCTGTGTGACCCTGGGTAAGTCACTTAACCCTGTTAGCCTCAGTTTCCTTATCTGTAAAAATGAGCTGGAGAAAGAAATGACAAACCACTCCAGCATCTTTACCAAGAAAACTTCAAATGGGGTCATGACGAGTCAGACAAGACTGAACAAAACAATTTCCCCCAATAACTTTCCCCTTCCCCTTCACAGAAAGCAATCGCATATAACAAATTTTTTTAAAGACAAAAAAAAGAAGGAAACAAGGGGAAAATCCATGTAAGGATCAATACATCCAAAAATGTCTGAAAATATATGCAATGTACAACACTTGTAGACCTCCCACCTCAGCATAAGGGTTGGAGTGTCTTCTTAGATTTCCTTTTTTTAAGACTTGTTTGTTTGATTTTGCAGCAGTCATTTTTTTAGCAATTCTTTTGATTTACATCATTGCAATTATTGTGTATATTGTTTTCTTGACTTTAATTCCTTCACTCTGCATCACTTCATGTAGATCTTTCCAGCTTCTCTATATTCATCACATCCTTCTTTTCCTACAGAACAGTAATATTCCATTGCATCCCTGTGGCATAATTTGTTTAGCCATTCCTTCAAACTACGGGCATCTTCTTTCTTTCCAATTCTTTGCTCTCACAAAACGTGCCTCTATAAATATTTTGGTGTATATCAAGATTTTCTGCTTAACAGTGGCCTCCTTGGGATATAAGCCTAGCAGTGGAATTTCTGAGTTAAAAGGGTATGGACATTTTAGTTAAGCTATTTGCATAGTTCCAAAATGCTTTCGAAAATATTTGTACTGATTCACAGCTCGAACAACAATGTACTAGTGTGCCTAACTTCCCACAACTCTTACAACATTGACTATTCTCATCTTTTGTCTGTTTTGTCAATTTGCAGGGTGTGAAGTGAAACCTCAGGATTTTTTAAATTTGCGGTGTTCTCTCATTATTAGTGATTTGTATCATTCTTTCATATGATTATTAATAGTTTGAAATTCAGCTTTTGAGAATTGTTTGTTCATATCCTTCGACCATTTATCTATTGAGGAATGATTTTTTTTTTGTCATATGTTTCCATTGTTTATCTTGGATAACAAACCCTTATCAGAGAAATTTAATAGAAAGATTTTGTTCCCCCATTTCACCACTTCCCTTCTTATCTTAGGTTTATTAGTTTTATTTGTGCAGAAGCTTTCCAGTTTGCTATAATCTGTCATCTATTATTTTATTGTCTGTAATTGCCTCTATCCCTCGTTTGGTCAAGAATACATCTTCTACCCCTCGCTGTGAGAGGGACAAGATCTGTTTATCTTCTAATGTCTTGGTACTGTGAGCTTTAATATTTAAGTCATATGTCTACTTGGGATGTATTGTGGAATAATGGTGTGAGGTGTTAGCTTAAGACTAATTTCTTCCAGATTGCTTTCCAGTTCTCCCAGAAATTTTTATCAAGCAAGGAATTTTTTCCTAAGTAACTTAGATTTTCTGGTTTATTAAATACTGTGTTATTTGAGTTCCATTGTTTCAGTTTCTATCTTGTCCAATCTGTTCCATTGATCTATCTCTCTGTTTTAACCAGTACCTGATAGTTTTGATAACTGTTGCATTGTAATATAGTTTGAGGTTTGGAAGTGCTACCTCTTCATTTCCCTTGAGGTTCTAGAGCTTTCATTTTTCCCAGTGAATTTTGTTGTTTTATCGAGTTCTATAAAGTTATCCCTAGCATTAAAAAATATAACTTAACTTTGGTAGTACTGTCATTTCTATTATATTGGCACAATCTAGCCACCAATACTGAATATTCCTCCAGCTATTTAAACTGTTCCTTATTTTCTTCTTCTTCTTCTTCTTCTTTTTCTTCTTCTTCTTTTCCTCCTCCTCCTCCTCCTTCTCCTTTTCTTTCTCCTTCTCTTCCTCCTTCTTTTTGGTATTAGGAAGGCAAATACTTTAAAATATTTTATTTTTTTCCAATTACATGTAAAAACAATTTTTAACATTCATTTTTTAAAATTTTGAGGTTCAGGAGAACATTGTACACAGCATCAGCAACATTATGCCATGATCAACTATGACTTAGTTCTTCTTAGCAATACAAAAATCAAGGACAAGTCCAAAAGACTCGTGATGGAAAATGCTATCCACATCCAGAGAAAGAACTGATGGAGTCTGAATATAGATCAAAGCATACTATTTTTCTTTTTTTCTCTTATTCTGTTTCTTCTTTTACAACATGACTAATATAGTTATATTTTACGTGGTTGCACGTATATAACCTATATCAAATTGCTTTGCTGCCCTAGGGAGAGAGAGGGATGAGGAAGGGGGAGAAATAAATATTAAATATTGTCTTTACATGTAATTGGGAAAAATACTATTTACTAAATAATAAATTAAAATTTTGAAATCCAAATTTTTTCCTTCCCTCTCTCTCTCCTCCCCCCTCACGGAGAATGCAAGCAATTTGATATAGGCTATACATATGGAATCATGTAAAACATATTTCCATACTAGCCATGTTGTAGAAGAAAACACAGACAAAAAAAAAACCCAAGAAAAATAAAGTAAAGAAAAAGTATCCTTCGATCAGCATTCAGACTCCATTAGTTCTTTCTCTGGAGATTTTTCATCATAAGTCCTTCAGAATTGTTTTAGATCATTGTATTGCTGAGAAGAACTAAGTCATTTATGGTTGAGCATCCTAAAACACTTCTGTTACTGGGTACAATGTTCTCCTGGTTCTGCTCACTTCATTTTGCATCAATTCATGTAAATCTTTTCAGGTTTTTTCTGAAGTCATCCTTCTCATCATTTCTTATAGCACAACAGTATCCTATCACATATTACACATACAACAATTTGTTTAGCCATTCCCCAATAGATGAATATCCCTTCAATTTCCAATTTTTTGCCACCACTAAAAGAGCTGCCATAAGTATTTTTGTACATATAGATCCTTTTTCTTTTTGTTTTTTATCTCTCTTTGGGATACCATTACTGGGTCAAAGGGTATGCAAAGTTTTATAGTTCTTTGTAGCTCTCTGTAGTTCCAAATTGCTCACCAGAATGATTGAATCAGCTTTACAATTCCACCAGCAGTGTTTTAGTGTCCCAATTTTCCGACATTCCCTCCAACATTTTTCATTTTCCCTTTCATCATATTAGCGAATCTGATAGGTGTGAGGTGGTACCTCAGAGTTGTTTTAATTTGCATTTCTCTAATCAATAGTGATTTAGAGCATTTTTTCATATGACTATAGATAGCTTTGATTTCTTCATCTGAAAACTGCCTGTTCATTATCTTTAGCTATTGTTGTTAAATGTCCAGCCCTATGGGGTTTTCTTGGCAAAGATACTGGAGTGGTTTGTCATTTCTTTTTCTAGTGGATCCGGTGGATCCTTTTTGTCAGGCAATTAGAAGTCAAGTGACTTGCCCCGGGTTACACAGCTAGGAAGTGTCTGAGGTTGGATGTGAAGTCAGGTCATCCTAACTCCGGGCCCAGTGCTCTAACCATTGAGCCACTAGCTGCCTCTCATATCCTTTGGCCATTTATCAATTGGGGAATGACTTGTATTCTTATAAATTTGACTCAGTTCTCTACTTGAGAAATGAGGCCTTTATCAGAAAAATATGCTATAAAATTTTTCCATGGTTATGATTATTAACTGTGTATTTCACTCCTAGTTTTTCCTCTGTTTTTCCTTTTCTCTCTTTCCTTTCACCTTGTCCCTCCTCAAAAGTGTTTTGCTTCTGACCACCACTTCCTCCAATCCTCTCTGCCTTCTATCAGCCCCATCCCCTCTTCCCTTATCCCATTCTCCTCCAACTTCTCTGTAGGGTAAGATACATTTTTATACCCAAATGATTGTATATGTTATTCTCTCTTTGAGAGGCTCTCCACCATTCTCCCCCTCTAGTATAAAAGCTCTTTCTCAATAATCATCCCATTCTACCTCTCCTTTCCCCTTATCCCAGTGGATCCCTCTTTCTTACCCTTTAATTTTATTTTTTAGATATCATCCCATCATAGTCAACTCACACCCATGCACTCTGTCTATGTATACTCCTTCTAACTGCCCTAATAATGATCAAATGCTTAGGAGTTACAAGTATCATCTTCCTAAGAGTAGGAATGTAAACAGTTTAACCTTATTGAATCCTTTATGATTACTCTTTCCTTTTTATACTTCTCTTGAGTCTTGTATTTGAATGTCATATTTTCTATTCAGTTTTGATCTTTTCACCAAAAATGCTTGAACGTCCTCTATTTCATTAAATATCCATCCCCCCCCAATGGATTATACTTAGTTTCTCTGTATGGGTGATTCCTGATTCCTGGTTGTAATCCTAGCCCCTTTGCCTTCTGGAATATCCTATTCCAAGTTTTTCTTATTCTTTAATGTAGAAGCTGCTAGGTCTTGTCTTTTTCCTGACTGTGGTTCCATGATATTTGAATTGTTTCTTTCTGGCTGCTTGCAATATTTTCTCCTTGATCTGGGAACTCTGGAATTTGGCTACAACATTCCTGAGTTTTCATTTTGCAATCAATGGATTCTTTCAATTTCTATTTTACCATCTGGTTATTATTAGATATTGTTATATATTAGAGTAGTTTTCCTTAATATTTCTTGAAAGATGATATCTAGGCTCTTTTTTTGACCATGGCTTTCAGATAGGGCAATAATTCTTAAATTATCTCTCTTCGGCCTATTTTCTAGGTCAGTTGTTTTTCCAATGAGATATTTCACATTGTCTTCTATTTTTTCATTCTTTTGATTTTGTTTTATTTTTTCTTGATATCTCATGGAGTCATTAGCTTCTATTTGCCCAATTCTACTGTTTAATGAGTTATTCTCTTCAGTTAATTTTTGTACATCTTTTTTCCATTTATCCAATTCTACTTGTTACTGAATTCTTCTCTTCAGTGAATTTTTAAATATCTTTTCCATTTGAACAATTCTGCTTTTTAAGGGGTTCTCTTCATTAGATTTTTGTGCCTCTTTTACTCTTTGACCTATTCTGTTATTTAAGGTATTATTTCCTTCAGTATCTTTTTGTGCCTCCTTTACCAAGCTATTGACTCTTTTTTCATGATTTTCTTGCATCACTATCATTCTTTTCCCAATCTTTCCTCTACCTCTCTTATTTGATTTTTAAAATCCTTTTTGTGCTCTTCGAGGAATTCTTTTTTGGAATTCTTCCAGGAAATTTTTTGGACCTGAAAAATTCACATTTTTTTTTTTAAGTTTTGGATATACCTGTTTTGACTTTGTTTTGTTCTGAGTTTGTGTTTTGATTTTCTCTGTCACCATGGTGACTTTCTACGGTCAGGTTCTTTTTTTGTTTGATCATTTTTCCCTCCTATTTCTTGACTTTGAGCTTTATGTTATAGTGGAGCTTTGCTGGGGCAGGTAGGTAGGGAGTATCCCAAGCTTCAGGTTTTTTATGCTGCTTTTTTCACAGGTAGTTCTAGAGGTCTGTAAGTTTTTAGTTCTTCCAAGGTGGTAAGATCTAAGGAGAGGTGTATTTACTACTCTCCTGGTCTGTACTCTAGATTGTGAAGTACCACAGTACTTTACTTTGTAACTGTGACCATGCTGCCCCCTGTGCCCCTGCAACTACACACTCAGTGTGTTAGTGTTCCTCCTCCTCACCTTGAGACTGCAACCTGGAGCCATACATGAGCAATGTAACAGAATCCTGCACCCAATGCCAGCAGAGGGTTCCCTGTAATTTCTTTCTGACCATTTGTCTTACCATCTGTGGGCTGAGAGCTCCAAAATGTGCTTCTTTCAATTCAGTTGCTCCGCAAGGCCTGCTGCTGGCTTGCTGAGGTATAGTCTGTCTGCACTGTACTCTACTCTCCTCTTACCCTTGTGAGACAGAGCTTTCTGGCCAACTTCCTAAGTTGTCTTGGGCTAGAAAATGGTTTCACTGCATCTTTTTGTTGGTTCTGCCACTTTAGAATTCATTCTGAGGTGTTCTTTTAATTTTGTTTGGAGGGAAATTTTGCAGGGATCAAGTGAGTTCCTGCTTTTACTCTACTATCTTGACTCTGTCCTAAATGTTCTTTATTTCTTTAAGGAACATTTTATAATTATATCTATATCATACATCTATATCATGCACACACACACACACACACACACACACATATATACACACACACACACATACATACATACATGCTTTGGTGGATTGATCCCCAGGCATTTTATGCATTCTGTAGTTATTTGGAATGAGATTTCCCATTTTTATTATTGCCTCTTGGATTTTGTAATTATTATTTAGAAATGCTATTGATTTTTGAGGCCCTACTTCATAGTCTGCAACTTTGCTGAAGGTATTAATTAGTATCTTTGCTGATTCTCTAGGATTTTCAAAAAACTATAATATCATCAGCAAATAGCAATATTTTTATCTCCTCTTTACCTGTCTTTAATTTCTTTTTTTTGTCTTATTGTGATTACTAGCATTTCCAATATTTATTTGAAAAGGTTCTAGTGTATTTCCCTTATATATGATACCTTCTCTGACTTTAGATTGTTCTATTATGATTTTTTAAAAGGCCTCTCTATGTCTCTATTGAGTTTTTAGTATAAATGAATACTGTACTTTGTAAAAAAAAAATCTGCATCTATTGAGATAACCACGTGGCCTTGGATTTTTTTTTAAATATAATTGTGTTGATTGTTTTCCTAATGTTGAACTATCCTTACATCTCTGGGATAAATCCAACTTGGTCATGATAAATAATGTCTCAGATGAATCCTTGTAGTTTGACAAAACTGTATTTAAAATTTTTGAATTGATAATCACTAATGCTATTAATCTATAGTTGTACTGTGTTTTATTAGTCCTTCCTTGGTTTAGGTATTGAATTTATATTTGTCTCATAAAAGGAAACTGGTAAAGTACTTCCTTTATTAATTTTTGAGAGCAATTTGTGTGATATTTGTTCTTAAATGTTTGAATTTTCTTAGACCAGCAAATTTTTTCTTTGGTAGTTCATTTATAACTAGTCCTAGTTCCTTTTCTGTTTTTCATCTTTTGTTAATTTGCTTATTTTTCATTTTGAAGGCATTCTACTATTTCTCTTGTTGTCTTAGTTCTGTTAGCATATGTTATACATCGATAATTCTCTTTTTTTGTTCCAGTTTCATTGTGATTTTACATTGTTCAGTTGTTATTTTGTTGATTGTATTTTCTGCCCTCTTCTTTTTAATTAGATTGACTTAAAAGATCACCAATTTTATTAGTTCTTTCCAAAAACTAGCTTTTAGTTCATCATTTCTATGATTTTGGTTTCCAGTTTATCTGTTTTTCCTATAATTTTTAATATCTCTTCTTTTGTGCTTATTTTAGGTTTCTTTTTCTGTTGGCTTTTGAATTTTTTAAAATACATATTTAATTCATCAATCCTCTCTTTTTCTATTTTGTTAATGTGTATTCATAGGGATATGATTTTTCCTGAGGACTGCTTTAGCTACATTCCAGAAATTTTGGTATGTTGTTTCATCATTAGAGTTTTCTTCCACATAAATATCATTTCTATTATTTGTTCTTTGACCTACTCATCATTTAGTATTTTATTGTTAATTCTCCATTTAGGTCTATGTCTTGTTTGTGCTCCCTGAATTGATTACTATTTTTATTATGTCATGATCTATAAAGTTTATTGTTTGTATCTTTTTTATAGTAATTTGCAGTTTATCTGTGCCGTAATACATGGTCAATTTTTGTCAAATTCTATATGGTGCTGTTTTAACAACCCGGCTAGCAGCTCCTGTGGGAGCATAAGATCCCCCCACAGCCAGCACCCAGGAGGCTGCCGGGACGCAGGAGGCTGCCAGGACACCGGGAAAGCACAGGTTCTTTTTATCTGCTTAAACAAGGAAAGCATGGTGAAGGGGTTGACCAGCTTACTTTAATCCAGCATTCAGTTAGCATACAGACAACATTCATTTAGTTCAGGGAAAAAACGCCAGCATCCAGTTAGCATTCAGTTAGTTCAGGGGAGCATACGGGCAAGCATCAAGAGACATACTTCAGGGGAAAAAACCAGCACCCTGAGGTTCAGAACATTCATTTAGTTCAGGGGGAAAACAAACCAGCACCCCGAACCTCAAAACCAAAATACAAACAAATTACAAATATCAACAAACAGACCCAATACAATTCATACTTACCAACATCTGGGCTCAGCCCGAGAGCAAGGGCTGGCCCAGAGTCACGCTCCCCACCGCTGCTGTGCCAACCGGAAAAGGAAAGAGGGCTCTTCAAGCTGTCCTCTCCCCTCTTACAGAGTTTTTGACATCATCAAGCGCCGCCTGAATGACCAGGGCCGATTGGTTCTTGAGTTGGCCTCTCCCTCTAGCGTAGACTAGGTTAACACCCAATAGGGCTCAATGAGGTAAGCTGAGTCACTCAAAGAAAACAAAGGTCACTCTGGTTACAGGTGCTCAGAAATATTCTTTAGTAATCCTGTCTAAAAGATACCATGAGTCTTTTAGCTCAGTTTCTCCAGCAATAATTGAGTCAATAACATTTTAAAAATGCCTGTCACATGTCAGGCATTGTGCTAAGCATTGGGGATATAAAGAAGGGTGAAAGACAGTCCCTGTTCTCAAGGAGTTCACAGTCTAATGGGGAGACAACAAACAAGTAACAATGCACAAAAAGGCTATATGCTGGATAAGAAAAATAATCAACAGAAGGAAGGCATTAGAATTAAGGGGGATTGGGAAAGGCTTCCTGTAGAATGTGGAATTTTTACTGGGACTTGAAGGAAGCCAGGGAAGCCTGGGAGGTGGAGATGAGGAGGGAGGCTATTCCAGGCATCAGAGAAAGCCTATAGATGGAGTGTCTTGGAAAAGTAGCAAGGCTAGAGTTGCTGGCTTGCAGAGTAGATGGAGGGATACAAGGTATAAAAAGACTGGAAAGATAAAGGGGTGAACATGTTATGAAGGACTTTGAAGATCAAGTAGAAGATTTTATATTTTATCCTGGAGGTAATTAGAGTTTACTGAGAAGGAAGGAAGATGAGATGGTCAGAATTGAGCTTTGGGAAGATCGCTTTGACATCAGAATGGAGGAAGGGTTGGGGGGAAGACACTTAAAGCAGGCAGATCCACCAGCAGCTTATTGCAATAGTTTAGGCTTGAGGTGATGAGGGCCTGCACCAGGATGGTGGTAGTATAAGAACAGAGAAAAGAACTTATGTAAAAGATGTCATGAAGGTGAAACTGACAGGCTTTGGCAACAGATTGGGTTTGAAGTAAGAGAGAGTGAAGAGTCAAGGATGACACCAAGGATGTAAGCATGGGTGACTGGTTGGATGGTGGTAGTCAAGTTAGGAAAAAGGGAAGGCTTTAGTGGGAAAGATAATAAGTTCAGTTTTGAATATGATGACTTTAAGATGGTTATAGGACATTCAGTTTGAGATATCCAATAGGCAGTTGGAAATTAAGAATGTAGTTCAGCAGAGAGGTTAGAGCTGGATAAGTAGATTTGAGAATCATCAACATAGTAATGATAATTGAATCCATGAGAGTTGATAAGAACATCAAGTGAAATAGTATAAAGGGAGAAGAGAAGAAGGCCCAAGACACAGCCCCATGGGACATCTGCAGTTAGTAGGTATGAGTTGGATGAAAATCTCAGCAAAGGAGACTGAGAAGGACCAGTCAGATAAATAGGAGGAGAACCAGGAGAGAGTAGTGTCCCGGAAACTTAGAGAGAAGAGAATATCAAGCAGAAGAGGTGATTAATAATATTAAAAGTCGCAGAGAGTTCAAGAAGGATAAGGATTGAGAAAAAGCCTTTTGATTTGGCAATTAATCATTACCAATTTTGGAGAGAGCAGTTGCTGTTCAATGACAAGGTTGGAAGCCAGACTATAGAGAGTTGAGAAAGAGGAAAAAACCCAGAATATTGTAGATGACCTTCTCAAGGATTGTAGCCACAAAATCAAGGAAAGATGTGAGATGAAAACTAGCAAGGATAGATGCATCAAGTAAGGGGTTTTTTGAGAATTGGGGAGACATGGGCATAGCTGTAGGCAGTAGGTAAGCAGCCAGTAGACAGAGAGAGACAGAAGATAAATGGAGTGGGGATGATAGAGGGGGCAATCTGCTGGAGAAGATGGAATGAAATGTGCAATGTACTTGTGCAATGTAGAAGGGTTTGCCTTGGCCAGGTGAAGAGCCAACTCTTCATCTGAGATGGGGTGAAGGAGGAAATAGGGGTAAAAGGCATCTGAGCGAGATGAGATGAGGAGAGAAGGAGCTCTCAGAAAATGGCCCCAATCTTTTCACTCAAGTGTGAGGCAAGGTTCTTAGCTAAGGGGATGGGAAGGGGGGAAATAGAATTTCTTCAATTCTGTATTTTTCCTTCTGCTTAGCTTTCCTTTAGATAATCCAAAATTGAAAGAGGGACATTGAAATCTGCCACTACTGTATTACTATCTATGTCTTCTTGTAGTTCACTTAATTTTTCCTTTATGAAATTAGAGACTAAGGCATTTGAGGCATATTTAGTTTAATATTGATATTGGTTTGTTTTCAGTATAATGTAGTTTCCTTGTTATCTCTTTTCAGGTTGTAAGTGTTAGTTTTTACTTTGTCTGACAGCATGATTACAACTTCTGCTTTTTTGTAACTCTTACATAATAAAATTTTTCCCTAAGTCCTCATTTTCATTCTGTTTGTCTTTTTTTAGGTGTGCTTGTTGTAAGCAACAGATTTCGTGGTTTTGTTTTCTTATCCAATCTGTCACTTATTTTCATTTTATTGGACTGTTTAATCCATTCACATTTAAATTTATTAATTAAGTTTATATTTTCCTCCATGTGTCTCTAATATTATTCATTTTTTCTGAATTAGAATTTCTCCCTCTTTTTCTGTAAATATAGTACTTTGTCTCCAGTTATTTTAGCTTATTCTACCTTAAGGCAATTCTATTCCCACTGACTCTTCCTTACCTTCAACCCTGACCTACCTCCCACTTGTTACTCTTTTCCTTAGTTTTGAGTTTTGCTTAAGTTGGCAGTTTCTTTTTATTTCTTAATGTTATCTAGTTATTTAATTCTTCCCCTTTTTTCCCCTCTCAGTTTAGTGAAGTAAAATTTCCTTTACTCTCCTCCTCTTGAACTTATTTTGTTTTTTAGGGCTTTTTAAAAATAATTTCATTTTCTGCACCTTTTTTGAAAAAGCATTTCTTTCCTTCATTCCCTTCATTATTTCTCTTCCTTTTCTGTCTGTTCTAGAGTTTTAGTCTTTGATTTATAACGCTATACTTATTTAGTTTTTCTTTAGTCTCTGTATTCCACATGGAATTAGAGCATCTAAAATACTTATTTTGGGTTCCGTTTTCTAAACATTTTATATGTATTGCCTTTTAGATCTTACCCCCAACTGTAATACCAATTCCTACAAGTGATAGAGATGATATTACCGGAAGATAGAAATTCTAGGCAGTTCATTATTCTTTTGCCCTTCTTATGGTCATCTTTTTCCCCATTTGCCATGCAATTTCCTCTCTAGTCCCTCTGACTCTCCTGGCGGCCAGTTGCCCCCAGAAGCTCCTATTCCCCTTCTCCTCACTCATCACAAGATGAATGATCTCTCTAAACACCAAATTCCTGCAGATTATATTAACTGTAAGGTCCCCATCTCTTTTTATAGAACATCTATTTTCCCATGGGCACTGTCTTCAGTGGTATCTCCTCCCACCACTGAAACAAGATTTCCTCCTTCCTTTGCATCCTCAGCCATTCTCCTATAGGCTCCCTTCCTACTGAGACTACAGAAATTATTTTCCCTTCATTATTCATATTTGACTTGATTAAGGTATATCACACATTCCCTTCCATCTTCTTTCTCTCCTTTCTCCCTTTAAATGTCCCCCCCTTCTGAAATTTAGTTTCACAAAAACATTGATTCACCTGTAGGCAGATGTTGTGAATTTAGTCCATGATGTTTCAGGCCTGTTTCTTCTGTTTGCTTTCCTCTTTCACTCCTGTCCTCTTACATACTTTTTGAAAGATATCCCTCTGTTGTTATTTTGTTGTTGTTTTTGGTCTATGTATTTGTTGACTTTTCTTGTATTTCTATTGTCTGTGGTGTTTTTCTAGGAATATTTCAAATGTTTCTTTTTTATTGAATGTCCATCTTTTATCATTGATGATTAGGGTCAGGACGGCAGGGTATGTTATCTCGGATTGTATCTTGATCTCCTTTGCTCTTGGAACACATTTCATTCATTTTTTACATTCATTTGTGCAAAATAGTCTTTCCTTATTCACATTTCCTTTCCTTTATATTTGAAGGTCTTTTTTCTGGTCACTTACAGAATTTATTAAACGTTTGTCATTGGATTTGTTCACTGTGTCTTGTGATTTTTTTTTTTCCGAAGGTGATTTGTGTATTCTTTCTCTTGTCACCTTGTGTTTTTTGTTCTGAAGTTCTGGGCAATTTTCTTCTATTATTTCTTGCATTGCGGTGTTCAAATTTTTTACCTGTCATGTCCTTTTGGGACACTTAATCCTTAATCCTTAAATTGTCTCTATCCTTCTTATCTTCAAGATCAATATGTTTTGTTTGTGTGGAGATCATGTTTTTTTTTTCCTAACATTCTTTCTTTTTGCTTCTCTTCTCCATTTCTGAGTATTTGCATTTCCAATCAGTTATCCTTCTGTTTGTTTCTTTGGTGAGATCTGCTCCTACAGATTCAAGTCTTTCCATTCTGCCAACTATTACTGCTGTGCAGGCAATATTTCCTGTTCTTACAATTCTTATTTTTTTTTTTAAACCATTCAGAAACATCTTGTTGTGGTTGACCACTCTCTTGGGAATCCATAGAAGGTCCTCTATGTCATCAAGTGTTGATTTTCCTTTGTCTTTTGTATTTATTCATAGATGTCTGGACTTATCTGATCTGGAGACCATATTCCCTTCTGTTATTAATATTTTCCCTGTTGGTTTACCTGCTTATGCTCGAGGTCTTTAATTGAGTTTTCCTCCTTCTGAAATCTTTGGTAATTTCAGTCTTTTTTTCCCCTTATGATCTCCTATTGCTCACTTTCTAACTCTGTTCCTTTGGTGATTTCCCTTAGGGCTAGACCTTAAAGCTATCTCGGACTCCTTCTGTACTGGACAGTTCACCTTTTGCTGGCCTCATTCACTCCCAAGTGACTTGTGAGAGGACCGAATTGGCTTAGCTGGATGCTGGACTCTTTCCCTCATGAGTAACATACCATAAAGCCACACATGCTGGCATTCTGCCCGTTCCCTCTGTTGCTCAGTTCTCGGCTAGACTGTATTACAGCTTCTGCCTTTTGATTTTCTGCAGCCCTGATGGGGGAGAAGGGAAGAGTTGAATTCTGTTGCAAGCTAGGCTAGCTCTACCAGGTAGTGATAGGTGGTAGGCAACAGTGTGCTAAGTGAACACCTTTGGGGTTAGAGATTGCCTTCTCTCCTATTACTTCATCAGGTTTTTACCTTGTTAATTTTCTTGGTGTCCCAAGATTGTTTTGATAATCAAATGAGAAAACATATGTAAAGGTACTTTAGCCCTTTAAAGCACTATATACATGCCAGCTATTAGAATTATTATCTCATTAGCTGTGTGACAATGAGATGTTCATTATGGAAGAATTAGTGGGATACTGTGAAAGGAATACTGGCTCTGGAGTCCTCAGGACTAGAGTTCAAATCCTACCCCTGAAACTTATTACCTGTGTGACCCTGTGCAAGTTACTTCTTTCTGGGACTCAGTTTCCTAATCTCTAAAATGAGGGGATTAGACTCGATGGCATGGAGGTCCCTTCCAGCTTTAGAGCTATAATTCTCTGATCATTTGCCTTTTTTGCCTCAGTTTCTCTAGCTGTAAAATAGGGATGATAATATGTATACAAGTTATCTCACAGGATAATTGTGGGGAAAGTGTTTTGTAAACTTTATAGCACCATAGAAATGTGAGCTGTTCTTTTCATTATAAGGCAGAAGTTCTGCAGTAAGAGAGAAAGAACCCTGCTCTAGTAGTCAAAAGAGCTGGGTTTGAATGCTGTCCCTGTCTGCTACCTACTTGCTCTGTGGCTTCCTTAAGTTCGAGGTTCTTCATCTGCAAAACAGGGATCATAACCTCTATCCTAGGTTGTGTGTCACTAGGCTGTGTGTCACAGAGACAGGTAACTAGGGCCCACAAATTGCCCTCTTAGCTATGTGTTGATGGATGCAAACTGAATGTGCCCTTGACGGGTTTTCCAGGGGAGATGTGAGATATTGACAGAAAAAGCATTCCCATTAGATTGTAAGCTCCTTGAGGGTAAAGACTGTCTTTTGCCTCATTTTGTATCCCCTATGCTTAGCACAGTCCCTGGCACATAGTAGGCACTTGATAAATGTTGATTGATTGATCGAAGCAGCAGAAGCCTATACCCAGGTTGTTTTCCTGCTTCCTGTAAGCATACAGGAAATAGGTTGTCACTTCAATTAAAGAAAGAATTCTTTAAGCCCATGCATTAGCCACTTCAAACCTGCTGGAAAGGGGCTAGGCAAGATGGAAGCCTTAACGGCCTGTGTTTTGAATTCTAGAGGAATGAAAATGGAAATCTGCTCCAACCATTGAATAACTCTAAAACAATCTCTGTGATGATGTGCTGCTCTCCCTATTCCTTGTGGGACTGAGGTTTCACAACAGCTGCCAAGCCAATCCTGGTCTGGCTCCATTGTCCACTGTGTTGCTCAGGTCTCTGAGCCTCAGGTCCCTTGGTCACTAGTCACAGTCAATCAAGAAACATTTATCCATGTCTACTATGTGCTAAGTATTGTGGATGAAATGTCTATAAATATGTTATATGCGCTCTCAAAGTGATAATTACAATTTGGCTCAAAAGAAATGAAGGAACATCAATGAAAAAATAAATATTATAAGGCCCTTGTGTGTTTTCAAAATTTTAGACCAAAAGACAAAGTTTTGAAGTAAGACTTTTGTGTACAGGGAATACTGATGAAATTTGACAAATGCTCAATTATAGAATTCAAACAACTATATTGCAGTCAAAAGGAATACCCGTTCAGATGATAGAGGATTAAACCCAGAAGCAACCCCATTTTACCCTAATACCCTGTTCTAGGGGAGGGAACAGAGTACACCCATAAGGGACTATATATAGTTCAGAGTTACTATTGCATGATATTACTAATCAACCATTTAGAAATTTAGGAAGTCAGGATAAGAATGGCAGAAGTACTAAAATCAGAAGAGATCACTCATGTCACCAAACAATTCTTTAATGGGAAATATGTGAGTGCTTTATATAACTTCATTTTCCTCTGTTTATTGTTATTCTGTTTGTTAATTAGTTGTTTCAGCCATGTCCAATTCTCCATGATCCCATCTGGGGTTTTCTTGGCAAAGATACTGGAGTGGTTTGCCATGTCCTTCTCCAGCTCATTTTACAGATGAGGAAACTGAGGCAAACAGGGTTAAGTGACTTGCCCAGGGTCACACAGCTGGTAAGTGTCCAAGGCCAGATTTGAACTCAGGAAATTGAGTCTTCCTGATGCCAAGTCTGGTGCTCTATGCACTATGGTGCCACCTAGCTGCCCTGTTGCTCTGTATATGTTGTTCATATATATTTTTGGTAATGTGTATTATTGCTGTTTTTGTACATGCAAGATTGTTACATGTGAGTTATGTATTTGATTGCTTTTGGTTACATAATTGTATGTATTTTTGTTTATATATATGTGTGTATGTGCACATATATATACACAACTATATAGATATAGATTGTCACAAATGAGAAAACTTTTAACTTATATTGAACCAATATAACACATGTTGATAATGTAATATGACACAAAAGACATATAAATACGCATTAGAGAATACCTAAAACATAAAAACAACAGCCCTTCCTCACCATTCTATGCTTTTTGAAAAGTAAAGCAGTTTTGTGGGACTGCTAAGCAGACACTTTACATAATTTTCTTGTCTTCTTTTTGTTCTTATTATGATTTTGATTGAAGTTGGAGAGCATAAGTTCCAATTCTGCTGCTGCTGCTGCTGCTGCTGATTACTGTTTACCCCTCTCTGAGTTTCAGAGCCCTGAGCTTCAGCTAAGGTGGCCCAGTGGACAGAAATGCTAGGCCTGGAATCAGCTCAACTCTAGCTTCAGACACATCCTAGCCATGTGATCCTGGACAAGTCACTTAACCTGTTTGCCTCAGTTTCCTCATCTGTCAAATGAGTTATGGAAAGAAATGGTAAACCACTCTTATGTTTTTGCCAATAAAACCTCAAATGGGGTTGCGAAGAGTCAGACACAATTGAACAATAATGAGAAATTCAATTTCCTTGCTGTAAAATGAAGAGGTAGGACTAAATTGTTTCTGGGATCTCTTTTAGCTCTAAATCTATGATCCTATGACCCTCAGACTTGAACTGTTGGAGTAGCTCATAATTAGGTGACTCCTTAATCTTTTCAGTTATAGGATGATTTCATCAGTAAGCCATTCTCAGATTAGTAATTTCGATGCAGGAATCACCTCCCAATGGACAGCAAACACTAACTTGAGAACTCTTAAACTCCTGAAGTAGCTACCAAGGTTTGAAACCTGGAAACCAGAATAACTGGTTACTACTTATAGACCTGTGCTCATGTTAAACACACACACACACACACACACACACACACACACACACACACACACACACAGAGCAAACAGCAAACAGTTAGCATTTCAGATTTACCAAGGCAAACCCATGTTCCCACTATCACGTGCTCAAGCTGTGGAATCCTCATTTGGGCAAGTGCCCAAGCAAACCAAACTTACTCGTCCTGTTAATTTTCTGACTCTTAGGATATCACCTTGCACCCTTACAGCAGCTGCTGTCTCTTCTTGCTTTACTGCTCTATTTCTTCAAATATTCTTTGCCTTGGCTTTTGGCTTTACCGTCTGTTTCTGGTCATTGATTCCAGTCTCAAAGTGGGGCCTCCTCAAGTGAAAAAATTTCTCTCTCCCTTAAAGAAGCCAAAAATTCATGCTTCTGTCGTATACACCACATATTGGCAATATGCAATTGTTCCACAGATACCCCAAAATTCTAGTTGTCATAATTTTCCAGCCATCACCCTCAAAGTCTGCACAAGTTGTATGTAGATGACACAATCATGTTTGTCTTCAGTAATCTCTCTTTTTTTTTCCTGAGAGGCTGCTTTTTCTTTTCTTTCCTTTTTAAAAATAATTTATTTATTTTTAGTTTTCCACATTCACTCCTGTAAGATTTTGAGTTTTAAATTTTCTTCCTCTCCCTCTCTTCCCCCCTCCCCAAGATGGTGTGCAATCTGATATAGGTTCTATTTATACATTCATATTAAACATATTTTCACATTAGTTGTGATGTAAAGAGTTAGAACTAGTGGGAGGAACCATGAGAAAGAAGAAACAAAACAAAAGAAAAGGAGTGAAAATAGCCTGCTTCCATCTCCACTCAGACTCCAAAGTTCTTTCTCTGGATGTGGATAGCATTTTCCATCATGAGTCTTTCGGAATTGTCTTAGATCCTTGCTTTGCTGAGAAGAGCTGAGTTTATCAAAATGAGTCATCCCACAATGTGGCTGTTACTGTGTACAATGTTCTCCCGGTTCTTTTCACTTCACTCAGCATCAATTCATAGAAGTCTTTCCAGGTTTTCCCAAAGTCCAGCTGCTCATCATTTCTTAGAGCACAATAATATTCCATTACATTCATATACCACAACTTGTTTAGCCATTCCCCTCAATTTCCAGTTCTTTGCCACCACAAAAAGAACTGCTATAAATATTTTTGTGTATGTGGGTGCTTTTCCCATTTTTATGAACTCTTTAGGATACAGACCTAGAAGTGGTATTGCTGGGTCAAAGGGTATGCACAGTTTTATAGCCCTTTAGAGGTATAAATTCCAAATTGTTCTCTAGAATGGTTGGATCAGTTCACAATTCTACCCACTATGCATTGGTGTTCCAATTTTCCCACATCTTCTCCAACATTTATCATTTTCCTGTTTTGTCACATTAGCCAATCTGATAGGTGTGGTGTAGTACCTCAGAGTTGTTTTAATTTGCATTACTCTAATCAATAGTGACTTAGAGCATTTTTTCATATAACTATAGATAGCTTTAATTTCTTCCTCTGAAAATCGGAGAGGTAGCTTTTTCTTAGGTCTTCACAGGATTATTCATTTCTTCCCAAGAAATGAGGAGCTACTTCTGTCTCTTTTTTAAAAAAAAAATTTATTTTATTCTGAACTTAAGAAATAAAACAGGCATTTCCATAATATATATATTATAGCATAATAGTAGTATATAGTATAATAGAAAAAAAGAAAATTGTACACAAAACTGCTAATCTATTATGTATAAGTTGTTATTCCTTTTAAATATATAATGAAGTTATTACATAGCTTTCTTTTTTCCCCCTTTTTTTCTTCCCTCTTCTTTCCTCCCTCCCTGCCAAGATGGATTCTGTTAGGTGCAAATATTTGTATATATGTAAACCCATTCTATATATGCTTCTATTTATCAGTTCTTTCTCTGCATTGCAAATACGACCTTCCTTCATATGTCCTTTATAGTTAATTTGGGTATTTCTAATAGTCAAAATGACTTATTTATTCAAAGTTGTTCTTAAGACAATATTGTTCTTACTGTATACAAGGTTCTCTTGGTTCTGCTCATTGCGCTCTTCATTGTTTCATGCAAGTCTATCCATGTTTTTCTGAGATTATTGAGCTCATCATTTCTTATAGCACAGTAGTATTCCATCACAATCATATACCCTAGCTTGTTCAGCCATTCCCTGATTGATGGGCAATTGTCCTGTTCAATAACTAAAAATGTCCAAATAAGAAAAAAGGTACCATAATACTTAAGCATTCCTTTTGTGGTAAAGGGAATAGATAGCTGTCCTATATTTGATAACTATTTTGTACATTGAGTTCTTTTCTTGAAGCAAAGATATGAACCTTACCTAAGCTTTATTTAGAAAATTTCCCAGGAGTCCATCTCCAGGGTTGGGGCATCTTGCATTATTCCCATAAGAGTAAGCGGAAAGAATAGTGGGCGATGGGACTCCTTATGGTGGAGAGAGGGACGATCCTCAAGGCTCATATTACCACTTGTGCTCTTCCTGTCATTGCTATTTTCTTCCATTCCCAGGAGGAAAAGGCAATAACTTAAATAACTAAGAGACAGTTTATGGGCCCCGGGTATCCATATTTAAATTATTATTTTTGTCTGGCCTTGGGGGGTAGTGATAATGATATAGTTATCCCTTCCACATCACTGGGGTTAGGGGCATGGTTCCCCTGTGATCTAGAAAATCTGCATAAACTCTTTTGGCCCTCCCTTTGTACCAGAGAAGTCTGAATTATTATGGTATTAAAAGATAAAGTATGGTGATATTATATAATACTATACAAATATTTTATGCATTTCTGAGTTTCTAAACTTTTTCTGTGTCTTCTATTGGCCTTTGCATGTCATCTGTGGCTTCCACAAAACTCCCCCCAGATTCCCATTTAATTTCTTACGCTGACCGTGATACAACGAAACAGTGATGGGGAAAGTCATGATGTGGAAGGGATAACTGTAATTCAGAAAGAGAAAGAATGATGTCTGATGATTACCCTTCCCCCTTCACTGACAGTTCAGCTTCTGATGGTCTCCATTTTCTCTTTCATGGGAGTCTGGAGGAGCCCTCACTCACAAAGTTGCATGAAAAGATGGGGAAGGCCAGGATCTGCATGCAGATGCACACAAGCCTTAAGTTCCCTATTTCCTTGCTCTTTGCCCTTGAGAGAAGCTTTCTGCTAACTGTACATCATGCAAGGAACAGGGGCCCATTGTGGTCAGGATGAGGCTCTCCCTACTATGAGTTCAAGCAGCCACGGACTTCCAGAGTCAGACTCTTGAATATTCCAGTGACAGAGCCACTTCCACTTAGCCATTGTGTAAACCCCAGGGAGCAAAGGGACAGTGGGATTGAGACCTGTCTGATACCTGGTGTTAATGGCAATGGACCTTGGAGCTCATCCCCCTCTGTTGCTGTCAGCTAGAAGCTGCACTCCTATATGCTGTCACTAGGATCCCCGGTAGGAAAGCTGAAAGTAGACCAGGATATCTACTAAAATTGACAAGAGAAAAGTGAAAGAGACCCTTGGAAAGGAGATGATTAGAGATCAGTGCTGCATAGTAGTTGTAGAAAATCCTATTTTCAGTAAACCAGGGGTGAGTAAGGTCCCTTATACACTTCTTTTGAATTATAGATCTTTTTTCCTCTTCCCCTCCCAACCCTGATGTAGATCCCCAGAATACAAATACTTCCACTGATCTTTCCCATAGTCTATGGAGAACTTAAGGCTTCAATATTGCTCATTGGGCACTCCAGAAAAAAATAAAAAGCTAGGAAGGAAAGCTGAAAGAGTTTTCTGAAAGGCATTTGCATTGAGGCTCCTCAAATGGGGAATAGTTAACAATATTCCTTTCATCTTTGACATGTCAGATACAATAAAGATGATAGTATTTATATAGTGCTTACTATGTGTCAGGCAGTGTGCTAATCCTTTTATAAATATTATTTGATGATAAACCATGTATCTTGGGGTTGTGCGGGATAAAAGACCCTCACCAATTAAAAGTTAATAAGGAGCCATCTCAGGATGGGAACAGAAATAAATTTTATTCAATTCTCGAGAATTGGGCATCTCCCACTAGAACAAATCCAGCAAGGGAGATGCTTTACAAGAGGCAAAACACCCATAATTATACCTAACAAGAGAATTCCCACCCACCTCTGACCCTTCTCACCATTGGCTGGGAGGTGGGCTTACAATCTGAGCATGAAAGCTGGACAAAGAACCGGGAAATCGAGGCACAGAAACTCCAATTCCAATTCCCTTAGTTAATGATTACAACTAAGGTGACATCTATAAATCTAAAGAAGGAGAATAGGATAAGGGGAGGGGGAGATCCTCTCCATTCTTTTACAGTACTTTTACAGTAAAGGAAAGCAGGTCACAGTGACCCTATCCTTACTGAGCAAATCTTTAAACCAGAACCAGAAGAAAGAACAAAAAGTTTCAGGGTAAACTTTCCCAGAGGCTGAGCCATCAGACTCTCATGGCCTTGAATTTTTTTTTTACTTCCCTATTTCTTGATTTTTAAACATTTCTTAGTGTATATGTATATACATATATATATATATGTATATATATATATATATATATTTATACATATCTTCCCTGTGAAGTCTTCACATTTTATTTACCTCACACAGGGTGCATGGGGTTTTCAGGAGAACTAGCACCTTTTCAGGGCTGCTCATTCACCTTTAGTGTCTATCTGATTCCCCCAACTCTCACCTATGGCTCCAAGAAGCTGTAGCATGCATAATGGTGACAAAATTGTCCTGGCCAAAGGGCTAAACCAAATTGAGAGTAACCCTGACAGGCCTCAAACTGGACAGTGAGTTAGTGGAATGCCTACTCCAAGCATGTGAAGACTTCCCCCAGAATGGACAATGAGAACAATTTCTTCTAGTGCCCATAAAGGCAGCTGAAGCAGTTACTATGGAGGGCTTAGACTGGTCCCATATTGAAGACCTCGATGACTCAGGATAAAAGAGTGAGGCTGACAACTTTGTGCAACTCTACCTCACTTAAATCCAATTCACAAGCAAGTCGAGACATCACTCTGTGATGTCATTGGTCCTCTTCAAAAACAAAAGGGAAACATGTACAGTTATCCCTTCCACATTGTGGTTTTGATATATCATGGGTCAGCATAAGAAATTAAATGAGAATCTTGGGGGAATCTTGTGGAAGCCGCAGATGACACATAAAGGCCAGCAGACAATAGAGAAAAAGTTTAGAAACTCAGAAATGCATAAAATATATGCATAGTATTGTATAATATCAACATATTTTATCTTTTAATACCAATTATTTGGTAACACCAACTAATTAATACTTTAATTCAGACTTCTTTTCTGGTACAAAGAGAGGGCTGAAAAATTTTACTTGGATTTTCCAGATCATGGGGGCGTTGTGTCCCTAACCCCCTTGATGGGGATGGGATGGGATGATGAACTTAATGACTGTGTCCTATAAGTTTGTGGAATTTTTAGATTAAGATGGAAAAGTATAGATGTAGGGTGGGTATATAGTTACATGTTTTCCTATATTTTGATAATCCAGAGTAATGTTTAATATTATTTTCTATACTAGATTCAGAATTTGGCCAACCTGGGTTTTCACTTGCCCCCCTAGTGCCTAGAAGCTTGTGAGATACCAGAGTGGAAGCACTCACGTAAGCATCATAAAATCACTTGACCAGTTGCTTAAGTATAGCACCACCTAGTGGACAAATCAAATTTTATACCCCACTGTGTAATGTAAGTGATACCCTGCCTTCCTCTAGGCTTATGTAAGGCACCATATAAGCAGCATGGTGGTTGTTGTCCTTCATTCCCGAATAGGACGAAAATGACATCGCTATTTTAAAGTCAAGTTTCAGTGTGTCCGACTGTGACTAATCAGACCAATACCAGCTCGGAATGCTCTACCACTGACTGGGCACAAATAGTCCATATGAACATGTGGGGCACTTACCTTAAAACTGAAGCCTTCATAGGCCTGTTGCCTTGGGATCTTGACTCAAAGGCTGGCTACCCCTTAGATAAGAAGTAAACTTTGGCCTCTGAATAATTCTTAGTACAGGGCTGGGCCTTCTTGGCAAGAAAACTCACATTGACTTACGAGGATGACTATCTAGTCTTATATTGCCCATATCTTCCCCTCTATAAGCAAAGCTGTTTGCCCAATAATTACCAAACAACTCTGGGGTTCAGGGTTCCCCAATTTTTTTGGTTTGGTTTGGTTTGGTTTTGTCCATGAAAATGAATGGGTGGGGCAAAGGTTCAGAGACAATCTATGCCCTTCGGCAAGTTCATTGTTTCTGCTGGATGCTCAACTGCTTTCCTGGCCATATGCAAATGACTTATGTAGTCTTTATAAGGTGCAAATGAACCTACTCAAAGTTTTATAACCTTGCTGAGTACAGTAATCTACTCAAATTTGGAAAGGGGCTCACCCTTAACCTTTATATCTTGCAAATGCTTCTTCACTGACTAACTCATATCCTCTCCTTAGTAAAACATTTGCTGTCCCCAGTAAATAGTGAAGGTGCTTTGGGGCAGAGTGACTCTGGGTGTAGAGTATATGCCATATGTGTTACCAAATGATCTCATAATTACCAGATCTGATGGTCTTTTCTCTGTCCTGATCTTCCCCCACCTATTTGTTCTATTTGACACTGCTCACCATCCTCTCCTGAATTCCCTCTAGAATTTCCTGATATTACTCTTTCCTGGTTTTCTTACTACTTGTCTTACTGGGTTTTTTTCAGTCTCTTTTTCTGGCTCTTCAACCACATTATACCCTCGGACTGTGGACATTCCTCAACCTTCTGACCTTTTTCTGTTCTCTCTGACATGATTTCTCTTGGTAAACCCATTAATTCCCATGGATTTAACTATTTCGATGCCAGTGACTCCCAGGCCTAAATATCCATTTCCAGATTCTCCCCTGAGCTTTAGACCTATATTACCAGTTGCCTAGTGAACATTTCAAACCTGACATGCTAGAGGAAAGCAGGCAAACAGCAAGCTTTATTAAGAGGTCATTATGTGACACTATGCTAAACTGTGTAGATCAAATATAATCAAAAAGAAAAAAAAATCTCTTTCTGAAGGCAATCAGAGTTCAATGACAATGTCTTGTCCAGGTTCCCGCAATTAATAAAAGTCAGAGGCCAAATTTGAATTCAAATACTCCTGACTCCAGGGCCAGTATTCTATCTACTGTGTCACCTGGCTGCCCCTAATACCTCCTCTCAATAAGCTTACATTCTGATGGGGGAAGACAACTTATAAAAGGGAGCAGAAAGTGTTGGGGAATAGTAATGAATGAAGTCTGGAGGGAGTCAGCACAGCCAGGAGGTTAATGAAGCATGGTGACTTTGACCCATTCCCAAAATGAGGAACTAGAAAGAACTCACCAATGGGAGAAGGGAACCAGCATGATAACAGGATGTTGGGGGCGAGGGAGGATAGAAGACCCCAGATACTGAGAGAAGTTCCACTGTGAAAATGCAGCTAAGTCATGGTGGCAAAGTCCAGAGACAGTCAGAAGCACAGCAGAGAGAGAATAACAGAGACATCTCTGACTCAACATGTCCAAAACTGAAAACATCATTATTTCCTTAAAATCCTCCTCACTTCTAAACTTCCTTAGGTCAGAAGCAGCGATATAAGGACACTCTCAAGGTCACTCTGAAGAACTTTGGAATCCTTTGTGAGACATGGGAGACACTGGCACAGGACTGCCCAGCATGGCGTGCCTGTACCCAAGAAAGGGCTGCGCTCTGTGAGCAAAGCAGAATTACAGTAGCTCAAAAGAAATGTGAGACACACAAATTTAGAGACATCTCCATTCCAAATGTTCATGTAGACCATTTGTCCCAACCTATGGTAGAGCACTAAGAGCTCATATTTGTCTGATAGGCCAGTTTGACACACACTGACAGGACATTGACCTGACATAGTGATGTTATTTTGGTCCTCTTTGATTACTAAGAACAACGAACAACCAAATATTTAAATCTCAGGTTTGGCTCATGTCCAAGGTATCACCAAAGTGTGAAATAGAAAAGTACTCAATATATAATATGAATCAAATATGGTCCAGGTATTTATTTCTCATGCACAAAAGAAATGCTTAACCTAAAAAGCTCTTACAGGCATGCATTGGCAAAAACTTAAAGAACTAGCAGTAATAATTACTGTTGGACTCTGCTGGGATGTTGAGAATTAAACCTTAGAACATGAAACATTGCGGGATTGCTGAATAGACATTTTGAATTTTACCACAGCTTTGCAAACACTTCTCTCCAAGGCCATGTCTTCTGGCAAGACAGGCCAGTGCTTGGGGCTCTACCACCTAGTGGTCATCTTCTCTAAGAAGCACTGAAGTAGTTGCCAGGGACTCCTCCCAAGTTATAACCAGGACCAACAAAGGACCCAGGATCTCCAGACCTCTCAAATGCACAAGATTTAGATATGTCCAAGTCTAGATGTGTCTATCTCAAGATCAATGTTCAGACACCTATGATCAGGCAAAGCAACCAAATTTAAGAGGTTAGGCTAGATGTCCAAGCTTGAACTAATCAAACTGAGGCTTCTTGTTGTAGCTGCCACATGGAAGTAGTCACCATACTGCCAGAATGAAGGGTCAATCCTTCCACACCCCTCATGGGGATGTCCCAAAGTTATATCATGCCACATGGAAAGTTAAAGGAAGGGGACAGACAGGGATGAAGTCACTCCCTTTTAAATTATTATTTTATATAAAATGTTTTTATTTATTTATTTTTAACACTAATTTTTTTAAAAATTGAGTTCCAAATTCTCTCCCTCCCTCTGACTTCTCCCCTACACACTGAGAAGTCAAGGAATATAATGTCAATTATATACATGAAGTCATGCAAAACATATTTTTTATTAGCCATGTTGTAAAAAAAAAAAAGGAAGAAGCATAAAGAGAGTGAAAAAAGTATGCTTCAATGCTTCAATCTGTTCTGTTCATTAGCTATGACTCTGGAGGTGGATAGCATTTTTCATTGTGGTCCTTTCGAATTGTCTTGGATAATTGTATTGATCTGAGTAGCTAAGTCTTTCACAGTTGATCATCCTTACAATATTGCTGTTATTATGTACAATGTTCTCTGGTTCTGCTCACTTCACTTTGCATCAGTTCATATGAGTCTTCCCAGGTTTTTCTGAAACTTACCTGTTCCTCATTTTTTCTAGCACACTATTCCATCACAATCATAAACCACAACTTGTTCAGCCATTCCCCAACTGATGAGCATCTCCTCAATTTCTAGTTCCTTGTCACTACAAAAAAAAAGCTGTTGTAAATATTTTTGTACATACATATCCTTTTCCCTTTTCTTTGATCTCTTTGGGATATAGACCTAGTGGTATTGCTGCCTCAAAGGGTATGCACAGCTTTATAGCTCTTTGGGCATAGTTCCAAATTGTTCTCCAGAATGGTTAGACCAGCTCACAATTCCACCAGCAGTGCATTAGTGTCTGTGTTTCCATGTCCCCTCCAGCATTTATCATTTTCTTTTACTGTCATGTTATCCAATCTGATAGGTGGAAGATCATACCAATCTGATGGGTAAGTTGTTTTAATTTGCATTTCTCTAATAAGTAGTAATTTAGAGCATTTTTTCATTTGGCTATTGATAGCTTTGATTTCTTATTCTGAAAACTGCCTAGTCATATCCTTTGACCACATCAATGGTCATTTATCAATTGGGGAATAGCTTTTACTTTTATAAATTTGTCTCAATTCCTTATATATTTGAGAAATGAGGCCTTCATCAGAGATACTTGCTGTAATTTTTCCCCCACTTTCCTATTTTCCTTCTAATTTTGGCTGCATGGATTTTGTTTGTGTGAAAACTTTTTAAATTTTATGTAATCAAAATCAAAATAATATTGTATCTTTTGTTTGGTCATAAACACTTTACCTTATCCATAGATCTGCCAGGTAAATTTTTCAATGCTCCCCTAATTTACTTGTGATATCATCCTTTATGTCTAAATCATTTACCCGTTTTGACCTTATTTTGGTACACAGTGTGAGACATTAGTTTATGCCTAGTTTCTGCCAAATTGCTTTCCTATTTTCCCAACATTTTCTGTCAAATGAGTCACTGTCTTTTTAAAGGTCAACTAAGTCATTGGTTCTTCCTGCTCATTTGACAATAAGTGAATTGTTTCACGCTCTCCAAAGCATCCAAATGCTGAGCTAGAACACACAGTCAGCCTGAACTAGATAGATTGCACATGCCTTTTTCCAGAATACTTTGTAAAAGTATAACAGTCATGTAGACCTGTTTTTGCACTTTGTATATGGATGAAGACCCCATTTATCTCTGTCAGAAATACATTTGACACTGAAATTCAAGTATCAAGGGCAATTTATTATTATTGAGGAATCTAAAGGAATTGGTAAACATACCTGGCCAGGAGGGGACTCCATCCTTCTTTAGGAAGGGGGAGTGCTGCTTACAAAAATGACATCAGCTTTATAGTGTTAGACTGATACAGACTGATGCACCATAAACTCAGCACCTTCCCTCAGAGAGTGGATTGGTCTGCTCCACTCTTCCTGATACACCTCTTCATATGTTCTTTCCTTGATATGTGTAAGCATCTCCCCCTCCCCTCATCATAAGTCCCATATTCAAAAATGGCAGAAAACTCTCTGTGGGTGTGTAAGATAATATTCAATTAGCTAATTAAGCATGCGTGGTAACCAATTGACCCAGTTTGCTCTTCAACCCTGACCATCTTCTGGCTGGTTTAGACCAGTTTTTCCTTATATCCTCAATAACATCCTGAATCTGTGTTTTCTGCAAAACTGTAAACTTTATTCCCATTGGCTGGGTATCCTCATCCTGGTTAATTTTTACTCCTTCTTTGTTCAAGCTGACAATTAATTATTCTGTGGAATTCAATTAACTCTTCTGTGGAAACCTAACTTTCCCTAACTTTTACCAATCTCTCACATCTCTGTTATCTGCTCCTTACTGTCTGTAATTACATAAAGTAGGCTAGGGGGAATTCAGCTCCCCCTTAAGAAACTGAATTTTTTTTTAATGTAAAGGAAGGGCATAGACAAGAAGTGCACAGGATAGTCACGCATGGAATGGTTTCAAATTGAAATGATTGAAGGTAATACCTAAATTGATGAGATAACAGATCCATTTGAGTTTTTGAACATTTGAGTACACACACATACACATACATGTATACACATAGGTATATCTATATATGCTTATATACCTATATCTATACATGTAAGTAGGGAAGCTAGGTGGTGCAATGGATAGAGCACTAGGCTTGGAATCAGGAAGACTCTTCTTCCTGAGTTCAAATCCAGCCTCAGATACTTACTAGCTGTTTGACTCTGGGCAAGTCATTATTTGCCTCAGTTTTCTCATCTGTAAAATGAGCTGGAGAAGGAAATAGCAAACCACTCCAGTATCTTTGCCAAGAAAACCCCATGGGGTCATGAAAAGTCAGCCGAACATTGAAAAACAACTGAACTGAACCCATTTGAGTGTGGGGTGGGGACTGGGAAAGAACTGGTACAGAAGATGACATTTAAATTATTTTGAAAGAAGTCTGGGAAGCTAGTAGGCAAGATTGCAGAGTGTGAGCATTTCAAGCATGGTGGACAGACAGTAAAAAGGTAAAAACACACAGAGTACAAAGATAAGAGTTTTCAGTGTCACTGAATTGTAGAGTGTGTGTAAGGGAGTAAAGAAGAGGGGTCAGGTGTGAAGGGCTTTAATCAAAGAGAGATTTTTATATTTGATCCTGGAGGCAATAGGAAGCCATGGGATCTTATTGAGTAGGGGGTAATATGGTCAAATCTGAGCTTTAGAAAAGCTTTAAGAGCTTTAGAAAAATCACTTTGCTATCTAAGTAGAGCATGGATTGGAGTGGGGAGAGACTTCAGGCAGGGACACCAACCAGAAAGCTACTGCAGGAAATATATAATTATATAATATATATTATATACACATCATATATATATATGATATATGTTATATATAATGATATATATTATATATAATATAAATATATGATTATAATATATAACTATAATAATTGCAGGACACATATAATATGTAATAAATATATTGCAGGAAATATAATCCAGGAAAGAGGTAGTAAGGGCTGCCTATATTGGGGTCACAGCTATGTGAATGAAGAGATGTCTACAAGAGCTGTAGTGAAGATAGAAACAATAACATTTAGCAACAGATTGGATATATGGAGTAAATGGAGTTGAGAATGACACCTAAGTCATGAGCCTGGGTGACTGAAAGGATTCTGGTGTCCTTGATAATAATAAGAAATTTTGGAAGAGAAGAAGGTTTAGGGGAAAGGATAATGAGTTCTGTTTTGGACATTTTGGATTTGAGATGTCCTTGGGACATGAAGTTCTAGAGATTAGAACTCAGAAGAAAGATTAGGGCTTGATATATAGATCCAGGAATCATCTGCATAGAGATAAAAGTGAATCCATAGGAACTGATGAGATCACTAAGCAAGATAGTATAAAGGTACAAGAAAAGAGGACCCAGGACAGAGTCATGGTTATTGGGTGTGGCCTAGATGAAGATGTTCAAATTCAGCCTCAGATACTTGACACTTACTAGCTGTGTGACCTTGGGGAAGTCACTTAACCCCAATTGCCTGGCCTTCCCCCCTCCAAAACAAAACAAAACAAAACAAAACCCTAATATTGGTTTTTACTGTATACAGCATTCTCTTGATTCTGCTCATTTTGCTATTCATTATTTATGCAAATGTTTCCACATTTTTCTAAAATCATCAAGATCATCATTTCTTATAGCATAGTAGTATTCCATCATGATCATATACCACAACTTGTTTAGCCATTCCCCAATTTCAAGCATCCCCAAAATTTCTGGTTCTTTGCCACCACTGAGAACTGCTATAAACATTTTAGAACATAGAGGTTCTTTTCTTTTTTCCCTAATCATCTTGGGAAACAGACCAAATAGTGGTATTGCTGGGTTAAAGTGTATAGGCAGTTTAATAACTCTTTAGGCATAATTTTAGATTGCTCTCCAAAATGGCTGGATTAGTTCACAGTTCCACCCAAGGCAAATTAGTGTCTCAATTTTTCCATATCCCCACCAACATTTGTCATTTTCTCTTTCTATCATTTAGCCAATCTGATAGGTGTAAAATGATATCTTAGGGTTGTTTTAATTTGCATTTCTCTAACCAATAATGATTTAGATCATTTTTTCATATGGCCATAAACAGTTTTGATTTCTTCATCAGAAAACTGCCTGTTCATATCCTTTGACCATTTATCAATTGGGGAGTGACTTATATTCTCATAGATTTGACAAAGTTCTTTATATATTTGAGATTTGAGATGTTTATTTATGATTTTCCCTCCAGTTTTCTGCTTTCCTTCTGATCTTTGCTACATTGGTTTTAGTTGTACAAACCCTTTTTAGTTTAATGTAATCAAAATTATACATTTTATACCTCACAATGCTTTTTAACTTGTTTATTCATAAATTGCTCACCTATTCATAAGTGTGATAAATAATATGTTCCATTTTCTTCAAATTTTGTTGCAATATCTCCCTTTATATCTAGGTCTGGTACTGCCAACCCTCCTACCTTTACACTTTTTTTCATTAGTTCCTTTGATATTCTTAACCTTTTCTTTTTCCAAATGAATTTTGTTATTATTTTTTCTTGCTCAATAAAATAATTCTTTGGTAGTTTGATTAGTATGGCACTGAATAAGTAAATTAACTTAGGAAGAACTGTCATTTTTATTATATTTACCCTGTCTACCCATGAATAAGTAATACTTCTCCAATTATTTAAACCTGATTTTATTTGTATAGAAAGTTTTTAATAATTTTGTTCATATAGTTCTTGGGTTTGTTTTGACAGGTGTACACCCAGGTATTATATATTGTCTAGAGTTATTTTAAATGGAGTTTCTCTTTCTATCTCTTCTTGAAGATTTTGTTGGTGATATAGGAATGTTGATGATTTGTATGGATTTACCTTATATTCTGGTACTTTGCTATAATTATTAATTTTAGTTTCAACTAACTTTTTAGTTGAGTTTTCAGGATTTTCCAAGTATATCATCCTATCATCTACAAAAAAGAGACAGTTTTATTACCTCATTGTCCATTCTGATTCCTCCAATTTCTTTTTCTTCTCCTACTGCTACTGCTAGGATTTCCAATATAATATCAAATAATATTGGTGGGTGTCTTTATTTAATAATAATATATTAATATATTATACATTATAGTTAATATATAGTATATCTATCTATTTTATTATTTATTTTCATTATTTATATTTATTCTTATCTTTAATTATTAATTTATTTATATTAATTATATATAATATTATATTAATAGCAACAGCAACAACAGTGGGCATCCTTATTTCACACCTGAAGAAGTGTGGGAAGGCCTCTAGCTTATCCCCATTATATATAATGCTTGCTGATGATTTTAGGTAAATGCTTCTTATTAATTTGAGGAAAAATCCATTTATACTTATACTTTCAGGTGTTTTTAATAGAAATGTGTTGTACTTTATCAAAAGCCTTTTCTGCATCTATCTATATAATCGTATGATTTTAGTTATTTTTATTATTGATATGAGTAGTTATACTAATAGTTTTACTTATGTGAAACCATCCCTGCATTCCTAGTGTAAATCTCACTTGGTCACAATGTACAATCTTTGTAATATATTGTTATAATCTATCTAGAATTTTATTCAAGTTTTTTCCATCTATATTCATTAAAGAATTTGGTCTATAATTTTCTTTCTCTCTTTTTACTCTTCCTGGTTTAGTTACCAATATCATATTTGACTCATAAAAAGAGTTTGGTAGGACCCCTTCTTTGCCTATTATTCCAAATAATTTATTTAATATTGGAATTAGTTGGTCTTTAAATGTTTGATAGAATTCACTTGTAAATGCATTTGGGCCTGGTGCTTTTTTTCTTAAGATGCTCATTTATGGCCTGTTCAATTTCTTTTTCTAAAATAGGTCTATTTAGATACTCTATTTCCTCTTCTGTTGATCTAGGCAGTTAAAATTTTTGCAAGTATTCTTTATTTAACAATAAATTGTTAAATTTATTGACACATAGTTGGGCAAAATAACTCCTTACAATTGCTTTGATTTCATCTTTGTTAGAGATACATTCACCTTATTAATTTTTAATACCAATGATTTGGTTTTCTTCTCTTTCAAAATCATATTAACCAATGGTTTATCTATTTTATTGTTCTTTTCTTCAATGAAACCAACTCCTAGTTTTATTTATCAATTCAATCATTTTCTTACATTCAGTTTTATTAATCTCACCTTTAATTTTTAGGATTTCCAATTTGGTGTTTTGTTGGGGATTTTTAGTTTTTCTTTTTCTAGTTTTTTAAAATTGTATACCCAATTTGTTGGTCTGTTCTTTTTCTATTTTATTGATACAATCATTCAGAGATATAAATTTTCCTCTGATTACTGCTTTTGCTGTGTCCCATAGGTTTTGATATGTTGTCTCATTATTGTCATTCTCTTCAATGAAATTATTGATGGTTTCTATGATTTGTTCTTTAACCCATTCATCCTATAAAATTAGGTTGCTTAGTCTCCAAAGTCTCCAATTAGTTTTTATCCTACATTTCCATAGTTCCATGCTAAATACAATTTTTATGGTATTGTGATTTGAAAAGAATGCATTTAATATTTATGCTTTTAATTATAAAATTTTTTATGCCTTAATATAAGGTCAATTGTTGTAAAGGTACTATGTGGCACTGAGAAAAAGATGTATTCCTTTCTATTCCCACTCAATTTTCTCCAGATATCAATCATATCTAGCTTATTTAAAATTCTATCATATCTAGCTTATTTAAAATTCTATTCACTTCCCTGACTTTTCTCTTTTTCTTTTTTGGTTTGATTTATCTAGTTCTGAGAGCGAAAGATTAAAGTCCCCTACTATCATAATACCATTGTCTATTTCCACCTCTAATTCTTTTAACTTTCCTTTTAAAAATTTGGATGCTATAGTACTTGGTGCATATAGGTTCAGTATTGATATTGCTTCATTGTCTATGGTGCGTTTTAGCATATGTAATTTCCCTGTTTATCTCTTTTAATTAAATTTATTTTAGCTTTTACTTTGTCTGAGATCATGATTGCTACTTCTTGCTTTTTTTTATATCAGCTGAAGCACAATAGATTCTTCTCCAGCCCTTTATTTTTTTAAATTCTGTGTGTATATTTCATTTTTAAATGTGTTTTTGTAAACAATACATTGTCCTGATTTTTAATCCATTCTGCTATCAGTTTCCTTTGGGAGTTCATCCAATTCACATTCAAAGTTATAATTACTATTTGTGTATTTCCCTCCACCCAATTTTTCCTGGATATTGTCCTTCGGTCTCTCTTTTTACCCTATCTGCCTCATTGCACCTAATCTACTCTTAACCACAACCTCCCTAATCCACACCCTTTTAAAGAATCCCTTCCTTATCCTCCCCCTTTAGCCTCCTATTCCTTATTCTACCCGCCCCTCTGTATTCCTCCCTAATCCTCTCCCACACCCTCCTAATTCTTTTTTTTCTTTTTCACCCTCCTAATTCTTAATCTACATGCCCTTCTAAAAGTCCCTTCATTATCCTGTCCCCTCACCCTCTTATTTCTTTATAAATTTTATACCCTTCGAAGTGTGTATGTTATTTCCTTTTTAACCCAGATCAGATGAAAGTAAGGTTCCAGCACTACCAACCCTCTACCCCCACCTGCTTTCCCTGAATCAGTTCTTCCTTTCCACACCTCCTTTGTATGAGATAATTACTGCTTTTTACCTTTTCCTACCCAGTTTTGGTTTTTAGAATAACCCCATCATACTCAGCTTAGCCCCAACCTTTCTTTCAAGTTACCCAAGTAATAAAGACAGTCTTAAGAATACTGATAACATTGTCACAAAAAAGAAGTTAACAGTTTGACCTTATTGAGTCTCTTATAATAGGTCATTAATGTTTACCTTATATTTCTCCTGGATATTATATGTCAAATTTTCCACTAAGTTCTGGTCTTTTTGTCACAAATACCTGAAATTTCTTCAGTTCATTAAATGCTTGTTGTTCAGGATTATACTGTACTTTGCTGGGTAAGTTATTTTTGGTCACAACCCCAGCTCTTTTGCTCCTCGAAATATAATGTTCTAAGACCTATGACCTTTTAGGGTAGAAGCTGCTTGGTCTTGTGTAATCCTGATTGTAGCTTTGAAATATTAAAAAAAAAATTTTCTTGTTGCTTGTAATATTTTCCCCTTAACCTGGGAGCTTTGAAACTTGGCTATGATACTATTAAAAGTTTTCATTCTGGGGTCTCTTTCAGATGGTGATCAGTGGTTTTTTCTTTTTCTACTTTCCACTCTTGTTCTAGAACTTTAGGACAATTTTCCTTAATAATTTCTTGTAATATTGTGTCTATTTTTTTTTGATTGTAACTTTCAGGTAGTCCAACAATTTTTATATTGTCTCTCCTCAATCTGTTCTCCAGATCAATTATTTTTCTAATAAGATGTTCCACATTCTCTTCTATTTTTTTTATTCTTTTGATTTTATTATTTTGCGGTGTCTTATAAAGTCATTTGCTTCCATTTGCCCAATTCTAGTTTTCAAGGAGTTATTTTCTTCCTTCTTAAGTTCTTGGATTTCTTTTTCCAGTTGATTGACTCTATTTTTATAATTTTCTTGATTTTCTTGGATTGCTCTTATTTTTTTCCCCTAGTTTTTACTCAATTTCCCTTATTTGATTTTTGAAGTTCTCAAGTTCTTCCAAGAACTCTTTTTGGGCTTCTGACCATTTGACATTTCTTGTTGGGGTAGGAGTGACTTTTTCTTTTTAACCTTACTATCTTCCTATGAAGATGGACTCAGATCTTCTCTATCCCCATAATAGCTATCTATGGTCAGGTTCTTTCTCCTTTGCTTATTCATTTTTATTTTTGTTTGGTTTTATTTTTTAGCAACTTATTATTGTAATCAGGTTCTAGTCCCAGGGTATAGGGAATGGTAGCCCAGACTTCAGGTCCTTCTTACTGTTATTTTCTAAACTCTGTCCATGGGTCCAACTTCCAGCACTCCTCTCTGCCCCCAAGCCATAGCTAGGGCCCCTTGCCATGCTGTCCAGCAAATGCTCTTGCTCCCTGCCATCCTTCTGCTTCTGCAAACTTCAGCTCTCCCCTCTGTCCTGGAATCAAAATCTTCTGCAAGTGTCCACAACCCACAGAGTCCCCAATTCACTGTTACCGTACTCACCAAGTATGTGCTCATTCCTTCTTATCACCCCTGGCTGCAGCCAGAAGCCTATCTGGTTAGCACAGCTGTACCGTGCCATCTTGAGACAGAAGAGGGTCCTTCATTCCCCCTCCCCCCCATACTATCCATCAGGTGAAAGTTCCTGAGATGGAGGCTGCCCCTAGGACTTGTTTGTTGATTCAGTAGTCTACCTGAAGGTGTTTGCACTTCAATCAGGCCAAACCTCCACCTCTGGAGGTCAAGTCTTTCCTGCAGTCCTTTCAAGTTGTCTTAGGAGGAAAACTGCTTTACCCTATTTATTTTTGCCTCCACTTTGAAACATTGTTCTGTCTTGTTTGTGGAGGACGTTTGGAGAATCTGGAACTTTCTAACCTATTCTGCCATCTTCCAAAAATCCTCCCTCAGCTTCTTTTTATAAGTCTTTTCATGTAGTTGTTGATACTTCCTGCTCCTTCATTTGAGCATTGCATAGTCATATCCTTTGACTAGTCATCTATTACAGAATTCTTTTTCTTCTATATTTGCATAAATTATTTATATTTTCAAGAAATTCAACCTTTATCAGAGAAATTTGCTGTAAAGATTTTTCCCCATTATTTCCCATTTCATCCCAATTGCATTTATTTTGCTTGGACAAAATCTTTCCAATTTTGTCCAATCAAAATTGTTCATTTTATCTTTTATGATTACGTCTATCCTTTATTTAGTTAAGACTTCTCCTCTGGCCATAGGTTTTATCCTCTAATTAAAAAAAAGTAATGATACCTTTTATTTTGGTGATTTATTCATTTGGAATTGGCTGTGTTATTGCTTTCTGATTTTTTCTGGCAGTTTTTGTCAAAAAGGGGAATATTTATACTAATAGTTTGTGTCTTTGGTATTACTGAATACTATCCTTACATGTTTGATTATTTTTAGGTCTCTTCTGAGGCCCAGGTTTTCCTGATTCTAGGCACAGCACTCTTTCTACTACACCAACTACTTAATATTGATCAGACTTTCTATTTTTTAACCAATACTAAACTGTTCTGATGATTACTGCTTTATAGCATAGTTCAAGAACTGTTACTATTAGAACATTCATTCCTACTTTTTCATTGTTTTCTTTTGAAATCCTTGATTTCTTCTTCCTCTAGATAATTTTTTGTTGTTACCTTGTCTAGTTCAATGAATCAGTGTTTAATAATTTGGTCTGGCACTAAATCTAAAAATTTACTTAGGTAGTACCACTATTTTTATCATATGGACATGGCCCAACCATGGGCAATTAATAGTTCTCCAATTATTTAAGTCTTCTTTTACCTCTGTAAAGTCAGTCAAAGCAACAAGCATTTATTAAGTGTCACTATGCACCAACAAATATGTTAAGTGCTAGAGTATTTTTTAGTTTTATTCATATAAGTCCTGAATATATCTTGGTAGCTGCCAAGTGACTCAGAACTGGATAGGGTACTGCACTTAGAGTCAGGAAGACCTGAGTTTAAATCCTATCTCAAATACTAGCTATGAGATCCTGGGCAATCACTTAACCTGTCTCAGTTTCAGTTTCCTCATTTGTAAAATGGGGATAATAATAGCACCTATGTCCCAGGGTTGTTGTGAGGGTAAAATGAGATATCATTTGTAAGGCACTTTGCAAGCCTTAAAATTGTGCATGTGTGTGTACACATATGTATATATGTATGTATGCTGGCTATTATTAGGTGGACTCCCTGATATTTTATATATTTTGTACTTATTATAAATGAAATGTCTATCCCCTTTTGTTGGTTTTTGTTAGTAACATATACAAAAGGTGGTAATTTTTGTGAGCTCATTTTATAGCCTATTTTACTGAAATTATCAATTGTTTCAATTGATTTTTAGATGAATCATTAGATTTCTCTAAGTAAACTATCACATGACCTGAAAATAATGATACACTTTTTTTCCTGTTTGTCTTTGGCCTTATTCCTTATCCATGAGTCCCCAGTGTATATAGTTGGGAATTCTCCCCTCTGTGGCTGAAGATTTAGCAGAGCAAAGAGGAGGAGAGCAAAAGGAGAGTTAAAGGGATATGCTTCTATACCTCAATCATCTATTTTTTCCTTTTCATTTTATTCTATGTATGATAAACTTTGTGATGACAATATGCTGCTTCTGTATCTATTAATATAATTGAATAAATGCAGGTGATCTAGGCACAGAGAGCATTTTTCATATTTTAATTGTAGGAAAAGAAGGTCCTATGTATAGCAAGACCCAACTGTGGTGAGGGCTGTTGTTGTGTGGCTCCAAGGGAGGCAGACTAGACATTCCTAGTCCTCTTCTCCTTCCATCTTTCTCCAAGGAAGACTTTCATTTCTATCAGGAGGGGAAGCAGGAAGTTGGGGCCAGAGGACACCATTCTGTTCTCCTCAGAGGGAGGGGATACTGGGCTAGAATTATATCTATCTGCTCCCTTAACTATTGTTAGTGTAGGGGATGTGATCACATTCAATTTAACTTCTGATTGCCTTTTCATTTTGGGAGGGAAAGGGAATCCCTACCTTTATATCCAAGGCTTGACCTCTTGCCCTAATATACAAATTCCACAATGAACACATATAGCAAATAGCAAAGAAACCCATTTATCCAAATCATAGTGAAACAGAAAACAGAGAAAGTATACATAGGAGAATATATACCCAACAAAACAGAATGAACAGGGAATGAGTTAATTCAGCTCAACTAGAAGGGAGAGTTCTAGATCTCACCCAAGGGAAAAACTCCCCAGAGCCTTTAGTGTAGTAAGCTAGGGATGCAGATATGATGGAAACTGCCAGTTCCTCTCATATTTTCCCAAAGTCTTTTCCTTCAGCAACCAGAAGTGGAGTGGCCTCTTCTACCTTCTCTTTCAAGCTAGGAGCCAGAAATATCCAAAGTAACTCACCACTTAAAAAGTCCTGAAGGTAGTTTGAAGCTTGAATCCCAACGAGGACTGAAAAAGGCTGGTGCTCTTCCTATCAGTAGCCAACTCTGCCCTGACCCTCACACAGAGCAGGGCTTTCATCTCTACCAATAAGGGCTCTATCAATGGGCTTTTTTAAAAAATATTTATTTTTAGTTTTCAACATTCACTTTCATAAGATTTTGAGTTCCAAACTTTCTCCCCATCTCTCCCCTTCCCCACCCCAAGATGGCATGTAATTTGATATGGGCTCTACATATACATTCATATTAAACCTATTTTCACATTAGTCATTTTGTAAAGAAGCATTAGAACCAATGGGAGAAACCACAAGAAAGAAGAAACAAAAAAAAAGAGAGAGCAAATAATATTCTTCGATCTGCATTCAGATTCCATAGTTCTTTCTCTGGATGTGAATAGCATTTCCTATCATGAGCCTTTTGGCGTTGTCTTAGATCTTTGCATTGCTAAGAAAAAATAAGTCTATCAGTTAGTCATCCCATAACTATGTATAATGTTCTCCTGGTTTTGCTCATTTCACCCAGCATCAGTTCATATAAGTCTTTCTAATTTCCTGAAGTCAGCCTGCTCATCACTTCTTATAGCGCAATAGCATTCTATTACATTCATACACTACAACTTGTTCAGCCATTCTTCAACTGATGGGCATCCCCTCAATTTCCAATTCTTTGCCGCCACAAAAAGAGCTGCTATAAATATTTTTGTACATGTGGGTCCTTTTCTAATTTATATGATCTCTTTGGGATACAGACCTAGAAGAGGTATTGCTAGGTCAAAGGCTATGCACATTTTTATAGCCCTTTGGGCATAGTTCCAAGTTGCTTTCCAGAGTGGTTGGATCAGTTAACAATTGAGTTGGTAATCAAAATGGGCTCTTAGCACTCAGTTCAACCAAGTGCCCTTGAAGAGTTTGGCTTTTGTTTCCTTTGAGTAATTCAGTGTATTTCATTCAGTCTTATTAAGTGCTAAGCCCCAGGCCCAAACCCCTATTAGATGCTAAGCCTATGTGGGTGTGAAGCTCCCAGGGTACTAAAGGGAGGTGCCAACTCAAGAGCCAATCGTAGGAGTCTAAGTTCTGGTCATTCAGATGACGTTTGATGACATCTGAAACAGTATAAGAAAAGAACACAGAGCCATTTGTGCAGGGCTCTCAGTCTTGGTGGCATGGAGACTCTAGGCAGCTGTAGCTAAGAGCCCTCCAGCTCGTAAACTCAGATGTTGGGACTTTGTTAAATCTGGTAACTATGTATTGGGATTTGAATCAGATGAGGTCTGTCTATTGATGTTTGTAATTTGTTTGTATTTGCTCTGAAGTTCAGGGTCCTGGCTTTTCCCCCTGAAATATGTGAATGATATTTGTATACTGGATTAAAGTAAGACTGTCAACCCCTTAACATGGCTTTCCTTAGTAAAGCAGATCAAAAGAACTTGGGCTTTTGCAGCGCTTTGGCAGCATGCTTGTTGTTGGGCTTGTGTTGGTCTTTCACCCCCACAACAGCTGCTAGCCGGATTGTTGAAACAACAATTCTATCAACTATGCATTAGTGGTCCAATTTCCCCACATCTTCTCTAGCATTTTTCATTTTCCCGTTTTGTCATGTTAGCCAATCTGATAGGTGTGATGTGGTACTCTAGAATTGTTTTGATTTGCATTTCTCTAATCAAAGGTGACTTAGAGCATTTTTTCATATGACTGTAGATAGCTTTAATTTCTTCATCCGAAAATGGCCTGTTCATATCTTTTGACCCTTTATTAATTGGGGAATGACTTGTATGCTTATAAATTTGACTCAGTTCCCTGTATATTTTAGAAATGAGGCCTTTATCAGAGACACTGGTTGTAAAAATTCCCAGTTTTTTGCTTCCCTCCTAATCTTGGTTGCATTGGCTTTGTTTGTGCAAAACCTTTTCAATTTAATGTAATCAAAATTATCCATTTTGCATTTCATAATGTTCTCTGTCTTCTGCTTGGTCATAAATTCTTCCATTCTACATAAATCTGACAGGTAAACTATTCTTTGCTCTCCCAGTTTGCTTATAGTATCAGTCTTTATCTAAGTCATGTTACCCATTTTGACTTTATTTTGGTATATGGTGTAAGATGTTGTTCTATGCCTAGTTTCTGCCACACTATTTTTCAGTTTTCCCAGAAGCTTTTGTCAAATAGTGAGTTCTTATCCCAGAAGCTGGAGTCTTTGGTTTGATCAAACAGTAGATTACTATAGTCATTGATTACTGTGTCTGGTGTACCTAACCTATTCCATTGATCCACCACTCTACTTCTTAGCCAGTACTAAGTAGTTTTGATGCTTACTGCTTTATAATACAATTTAAGATCTGGTATGGCTAGGCCACCTTCCCTTGTATTTCTTTTCATTAATTCTCTTGATATTCTTATCCTTTTGTTCTTCTAGATGAATTTTGTTATTATTTTTTCTAGCTCTATAAAATGATTTTTGGTAGTTTGGTTGGTATGGCACTGAATAAATAAATTAATTTAGGTAGAACTCTCTTTTTATTAAATTAGCTCTACCCATGAGCAGCTAATGTTTTCCCAATTGTTTAGATCTGACTTTATTTGTGTGAAAAGTGTTTTATAATTGTGTTCATATAGTTCCTGGGTTTGTATCAGCAGATATTTTCTCATTCTTCTTTTTTTTTTTGGAGGGGGGAAGGTAGGGCAATTGGGGTTAAGTGACTTGCCCAAGGTCACACAGCTAGTGTGTCAAGTGTCTGAGGCTGGATGTGAACTCAGGTCCTCCTGACTCCAGGGCTGGTACTCTACTCACTGCGTCACCTAGCTGCCCCAGGCAGGTATTTTATAATTTCTACAGTAATTTTAAATGGAATTTCTCTTCCTATCTCTTGCTGTTGGGCTTTGTTAGTAATAAACAGAAAAGCCGAGGATTTAAGTAGGTTCATTTTATATCCTGCAACTCTGCTAAAGTTGTTTATTATTCCAAGTAGTTTTTTACTTGATTCTCTAGGATTCTTTAAGTATATCATCATATCCTTTGCAAAAATGATAGCTTTGTTTCTTCTTTGCTTATTCTAATTCCTTCGATTTCTTTTCTTCTCTTATTGCTAAAGCTAACGTTTCTAGTACCATACTGAATAACAGTGGTCATAACGGACATCCTTGTTTCCCTCCCCCCCAGCCCCCAATCTTATTGGAAATGTTTCTAGCTCATCCCTATTACGTATAATGCTTGCTGATGGTTTTAGGTAGATGCTACTTATCATTTTAAGGAAGACTCCATTTATTCCGATGCTCTCTAGTGTTTTTAATAGGAATAGGTGTTGTATTTTGTTAAAAGTTTTTTCTGCATCTATTGAGATAATCATGGGTTTCTGTTAGTTTTGCTGCTGATATGGTCAATTATGCTGATAGTATTAGGGACCAGACCTGCATTCCTGGTAAAAATCTACCTGGTCATAGTGTATTATTCTCGTGGTATCAGTGGGCTTTGAGTCAGGCATTACATTCCTCCCCTTGGCTGAAAGTCTTTGCAATCCCTTGCAAATATCAGATAAGGCAAGTCCAAAACCTGTAAGTAAACAGCACAAATATAAACACATGTGCTTTAAAACAACAAGGATGATTTTCCTGGCATCCGAAATAACCAATCTTAAGTACCATTGAAACTAAAATAAAACAAATGCATATTAGCAATACATTCAGACTATAGACATGGCACTATACAGAGTATCATCATCTGTGAGGGTACTACAATGACAACATGCCTAACTACATATAGCACATAATACATACACATTTCAAAAGTACATGTATGTTAATAATACTCAGCAATCAATTAAAAGCAATAAGCATGGTTAACTAACAAAGCAAACCTAGCTAGCTCAAACAATATAGATAGGCTTATATATACAATACTACTTAACTATAAGATGCAGAATCTACATATGATATTTAACAGACATCAGTATAGTATAAACATAGCATAAAACTTAGTAAAATGAACATCATAACTAAGCTTAGTGACTGTTCTAATAGGCCTAGTTCTCCTGTCACTGACTGATCTTTCTGCTTCTATACCTGAGCTAGTAGTTGATATGGGCTGACCATCAGCATCATTAATAGACTTGTGTGTTTACACTTGAGCTGGCAGCCATGCCAGGCTGGCTATCAGCATTTTTTTTACTTCTGTGAGTTGAATCTGTACCCTATGAGTCTCTATAATAGTTTTGGGCCAGAAAGGAATTGCCTCTGGGTTCAGGTCTCCTGCCCTGTAATAATATACACATTTTTCTTCACTGGATGCATCATTTTCAGTGCCCATATGTGCATCAGAACATCTTCATACAGCTCATGGAAGTCCCTTTTCTTAGCCTATTTTTAGGCAACTGGCCATCAGTTCTCTCCTTTCGCTCATTAGAAAGTCTAACTAATTCTCCTACTAGCAATAAGTAGATACTATGAATAGTCCTGATAGAGTCCCCATCCATTCTCACAGATTGTTTTGTTGCCCAGTCTCTCAGTTACTTTGCATGGCTTAGCTTTCCATTAGTCAGCTAAACTGTGAGTCTTTTGAATGATGACAGCAGTCTTTTTCTCATCTTCCTCAGACATAGAAATCTGGTAGTATTCACTACACGTCTAGACTGAAAACATCTGGCTGCCTAGCAAACATCTTGTACTTATGGCATAGTTTACTGGTCCACTTTAGTCCATTTGTTCTAAGTTAGGTAATCAACACATCTTTCCATTTTTCTTAATCACTAGCATTATGGGTAATGCAAAAGAGCCACTGGATTCTATGATGATGCCATTAACCCATATTTCTTTGAGATGATTTCTGAGGTCTCCCATCATAGACAAAGAAATCATCCTCCATCTTTCTCTGAATGGTCAGAAATCAGTGAGCTAGACTCTGGGATGAACCTCAATCTTATCTCACATCCCACTTGTGCGATGAGAATACAGCTGTCCTTTTGCTGAATGATAGGCTCAACCTTCCACTCTTGGGGTACCTGGGAGTCCTCAAAGTCAAAGCCCTCAGGATCTAGTGCAGATGGTAAACAGCTGGGGCTCCTATGTGTGATGTTCATTGGAACTTCTCGCTTCTATCCTTTTGTAAGCCCCTGCACAGTCTGCCATGGATGGTCAAAGTATGCAGGTATTATAGCCCAGCTTGTTGCTTTACGTATCCTAAATGTCTCAGGTTATGTGACTGCAGCTCAGCACTGGTGGTGCTATTATCCTGTTTTACTCCTATGGCCCATATTTGAGAAGGCTTAGAGACTGCTGAGACTGAGTCCTGTGGATTACATTGATGCTTGAAGCTCAGGAGTACCTGTCTCAAACTCAGACTTTGGGCATTTATTTCCAACAATAAAGAGAAAGTCCCATACCAATGGGCTTTGGGACAGGGGTTATATAATATTTTGAGCAATATTCCCTTTCATTCCCTAACCTAGATCAGTCTCAACCAGTGGGGAGTTAATCCAAGCTGCTTAGCAGTACAAAATTGTGGGGTGTGGGGGAGAAGCACCATTAAAAATTCATGTAGGCTGAGCACCCTTTGGTGGTGACAGCCTCTTAGGAAAGGGCCATCTTGGACATAAACAAGAGAAAGTACTTTTCAAGGTCTGTGAGCTGGTGGCTCAAGTTAAGAGTGCCTATTGATGGGCCAATCAGATGTGGACTATCCTTGATAGATAATACTTGTGAATTACATCTGGTTTCCTGCAACTCATAACTCAGGCTCCACCTTCTGCAATAGACCTTCTTTCCCCCTCCCCTGGCTTTGGATCAGTGATATGTTCAAATTCTAAAGAGAAATTTAAAAAAAAAGAAAAATGGGGGGAAGAAAAGAAAGAATAATTTTGGCAATGTGAGCCTTCCAATTACATATGTATATATGTATATATACACAAATATGTGTGTATATGTGTATGTATAGGGAGAGAGAGATAGACACAAAGACAGAGAGACAGACAGAAAGAGACAGAGACACACACAGAGAGAGACACACACAGAGACAGAGAGACACAAAGAGAGAGAGACAGAAACAGAAAGAGACAGAGAAAGAGAGAGAGAGTACTTACTGTGTGCCAGGCAGGCACTGTGCTAAGCACTTTACAAATATTATTCTATTTGTACTCACAACACCCCTGCAAGTTACATTTTGCTATTATCTCCATTTCACTGTTGAGAAAACTGAAGCAAACAGAAGTTAAGTGACTTGTCTAGGATCATATAACTAGTAAGGGTCTGAGGTTGGATTTGAACTGAGGTCTTCCTGACTCCAGGCTAAGCACTCTATTCAATGTGCCACCTAGCTTGGCTCCTCCTCCCATTAGGAGGCAAGCCTGAAAAAAAATTCAGGTTCCCATATAGCTCCAATATATAAGGTATAAGCTAGGCAAGCTGAGCTATCAATCATCTACCAGGCCAGAGCACCAATATTCCAGGAAGAGTCCTGAATACATGCTCAGCTTTGTTAAGAGGCCTGACCCTCGATCTTCTCAGAAGCAGCCAGTGCCCATGCTCAGATCCATCTCCCTTATTACATTTATACAATTAAAAAATGTATTCAGAATAAAAGTGTTCTTGAGACTGGTGGGATTGTTTCTCATCACAAAAATTCACATTGATGGTGTCACTGAGGATATTGTTCTTCATAATTCTTTCTTAACCACTAATCAAGATCAATATTTAATCTTTATAATAGCTACAACAGAATAACTCCACTTCACACAAATGAAAGCTTACAAATGGTAGCAAATTCTGTATCATTTTGTTTGATAATTCAGGGAACTCTTTATTCACATGCAGGTAGAACATCAGATTTTTAGATTCAAATGCTTATTTCAATGTATAGTCTATTAATTTTGTTGTTCAGGTAGAGCAAGACCAAATGGATCATTTTTATACTCAAGAAAAGTGTTCCTTAACCATTTTTAACTATGAGGAACTATGGTGAGGTCACCATAGAGGTTGGGGGTACTGTTTCCACTTCCTATTCAATACTCAGGCATGTGGTTTGGGACCAGTGTTCAGGCCTGGAGAGGTTGACATCTAATGAGGAGATGTTCCCTTTTCTCACACTCTTTGGTTTATTAAGTTCCCCACCCTGCCATTCAAAGGACAGTTTCACTTAGGGTTAATATCTAGGGTTTTCCTCAAAAAGAGGAAGTTGAAAAGGTATTCAATTATAATATGAATCAGGGATGGGACAGGTAATATGTTTCTACACACATGGAATGCTAAACACGGGACACCTGACAAGCATACATTTGAAAAAAAACAACAAACTTAAGCCAGGATTCACTAACAACTTAAAACTATAATTACTATCTGCTGGGAGAATGATAGTCAAACTTCCTCAGGATGTCACGTAGTTTGTGGGATTCTTGATTAAGCATTTTATACTTCACCTTGGCTCTGCACCATGACTCCATTTTACAGACTTAAATTGTCTTCGAACTTTGTACTCAGCCTCTTTTCCTGTCAAGAGCTCCTGTGGCTACAACTAACAGTTCTTTTCATGGGACTCACGATCTTTGGACCTTTTGAATTCACAAAATTGCCTCTTAATCTGGACATATCTGCTACAAGAACTATGTTGGGTAGCCTACTCAGGAAAAAACAGAAAGCAGAAAAGAAGAGACAGGCGCTCAGGTGCAAACTAATTGACTAGTTGAGGCCATACACCAACTGGGGAATAATGGTGGGGTGGAAGAATGAGCACTGCCTGTCCCCTCCCCCCTTTTAAAGGAGTTCTGACAGAGAATACACTACTTCCTACATGGAAGAATTAGAGCCAAGACTGAGGTGAGGGGGAGGATTGCTCCCTTTTGCAAATCCAGAGTTATTATCTCTTCTTGCTTTGCAACTAAGAGGACTCATCTCACAGCACAACCCCTTAAACAATGAGTCACATAGGCCCTGTAGCAGGCCCTCAAAGCTTCCATGTGTATACAGGAAAGGCAGCTCTGAGCATGTCCATCATTACACAACCATATTTAGAAATATCTAGGTCTTTAAAATAAAATGAGAATTGTTGCTGTAGTCAGGTTACATGATTAGTAAATGGTTCTTTACTTTGTTATATTTCATTTGCAGGGCAAATATTTTTAAACTGAGAAAATGTTAAAACATTATTTAATAATTATTCAATGTTCTATTTTTTTCCATAAACACAATCACTATATTTCTGAATCTGAGTATGAATTTGAAGACTTCGAGTTAATTTATTTAGATTACTAAGCTTAAAAGAATCCACCAAATCATGTTTTAGGAGGAAATTTTTGTTACAAATGAATTTGCTTTATCTTCATTTTTAACATTAAGAAAGATGTCAATTTCTTCTTTTATCTCAAATGCCCATTGAAGTACTTTTGCATGAGAAAGCCAACATGCTTCACAATGAAATAAACACACTCTATCCTTTGTGCTCAGATAGTCACAAATTTTTGTAAAGAGTTCTTTACAATCTGATGGCATAGAGCACTGGGCTTGAAGTGAGGAAGATCTGATACTTCCCAACACTGGCCTTAGACATTTAATAGCTGTGTGACTCTGGGCAAGTCATTTAAACTCTAGTTGTCTCATGTTTCTCAAATGTAAAATCAAGATAATAATAGTACTTACCTCGTGGAGGTGTTATGAAGATCACATGATATAATAATTGTGAAAAGCATTTAGCACAGTGCTGGCACATAGGTGCTATATAGATGCTTATTCCTTTCCCTAGTAGATGGTTTTATATAAAGTCAATTAGTATTGTAACAACCTAAAAAACTATGTAATTATCTCATATTTCTTAATATGAGTCTAAAATATTCCAAATTCCCCAAATTTTTAAGCTAGTGTACATAAACCTGTGTAGCACTGGTGGCTGGTGCTGTGGAAGGTACACAGTCTTTTCTGCTCTTTCCTCTCTTTTAGAAATGGCAGAGTTGAATTTCATACAGGCCTTGCCAGTTTCTACCCTGCCCCTCTCTTCTTTTTTACAATGCGGGTTAGAGATTTAAACAGCCCCAATCTATTATAATAGTTAAGTCATGTTTAGTCTAGGGGGAATATAATGGCTGCCAGGTTCACAAGATTCCTTTTTCTGACATTTTATGGAGTTTATGTCAGACAATAATCTATTAATGTAATCAATATAGCTCAGAGCCCCCAGTTAGAAAATGCCTAACATTCAGACTGAGGTCTCACATTCTGCTGTCATTCAAATTTTTTGTTATTTCCAGCTAACCCTGTCTTTTTTTATATTTAAGAGAAAATTAGGATACAGGAAACATTTAGATAAAAGAAGCAAGGAGAATATATTATAGTATCTGTTACTGGATAAGCACAGGGAGGGGAAAATGGGAAAATGATAGACTTTAGACAACTCTATATTGTATGTCAGGGCTGTCCAACCTTAGGTTATCTTAGGGCCATATTAAAATAATTATTTGAGGGCCACACCCAGAATAAAAAGTACAGTACACTAATAGAAAGTGGGGGAATGGCATCATCAATCCGACAGGTGAAGGCGCAAAGAGTGAAAGCAAACACAAAGCAACAAAGTGACAACACAACACTATAAAGGTAGGTGCATACTGACTAGTCTGCATCGTACAGATGGAACGCATCCCACAGATAGACTGAAAATTCTGTGCGATATGTTCCGTCTGTAATATTGCTTAAAAACGCCAAAGAAAATTAACATCAATGAGATTATTTATTAGTGATGGAATTAAAAAATCTAATATGCATTCCATTCAAATTATTATTTTATTTTTTCACTTGTGAAAATTAAAACCCACAGGCAGGCTGCATAAAATGGCACTGAGGGACGCATGCGGCCCATAGGCCGTATTTTGGACAGCCATGTTGTATGTCATATGGACAAGTCTGGTCTTTATTTCATATACATTTTATTGGACATACTACAAAACTACTCTAAGGAAATCTTCCCTTTTCCCTACACCTCATCTCAAGTAAATGTGGAAAAGAATAACACAAGAGATTGCGTGTTTGGATATCACCAAGATCAGTTCAGAAAAAAAGTTAGAGAAAACAAGGGGGAAGTGCTGTGGTTGATAATGGTGTTCCAGAATAATCTCACCAGCCCTGACATTTCATAGCAACCAGACTGGTTTGTCTCCTGTTCCCATCCTGTTCATCTCACACTGCTCCTAAATGCCAAAACACCCTGGTTCTGTTTCTGTTCATCTCCACCTTCACCAAGTAGGCTCATCTTTGCTCTGCCTAACTGGGGCTAGAAGGGAAGTGGTAACAAACAACAAGTGGGTTATGGTGGGTAGTCAAACAGTGGCCTGTCCTGCCAGTAGCAAGAAAAGAATGACATGAAATAGCAGACCAGAAATCTCTCTAAAGGTAAAAGAAAGTTGAGGAAGTTGGGAAATGAACTTCCACACACATCTCCTACTTTCCCCACTGTCTTACTGATTTATTTCTCCCAGTTGACTTCTGGGAGACATTAGAAACACCATTTGCCATAGTAAACTTTTCTTAACATCAATTTCAACCACACATTGTATATATATGATAAAATTAGCATCCATAACTACATCTATTGCTTTATCCACTTGCAATGAAAAATAAGATTTTAGTTTCTCAATTAAAGTGCAAAGGTCTTCCAACATATGGGAAATTCTTTGCACAGTACTATACCTTCATTTGATCCTACCACCCCCTTAAAATATCATTCTTTATCTTTCTTTCCTTTCACAGTCAAATTCCTAAAAATAAGCTATCTATCTTGATTGCTTCTCAACCCCTTGCAATTTGGCTTCTGATTCAACTGAAACTTCAAGGATAACAGTGACCTATTATTTGTCAAATCTAATGACTTTTTCTCAGTTTTTATCTTCTTGAAATCTGTAGCATTTGCTGTTGTTGACCAGCCCACTTTCTCCACCCTCTTCAATGTCTTGGTTTCAACACATTGTTTATCTTCTACTTCTCTTCCTACATATCTAGTCATTCCCTTTCAGGATTCTTTGCAGAATCATCATCTTCATGTGAATATACCCCCTGGGGGGTGTCTTGAGCCTATTTCCCTTTCTTCTAGTCTCTGTGATATCTTCTGATCTTATGGATTCAACTACCACCTTTATGCAGAGATCTATGTAAGCAACTTCAGTCTCCAGAATTTCATTATTGCAACACCAACTACCTATATACTGTATATCCCTAAATGGATATCCTGTAGCTATCTCAAATTCAAGATGTTCAAAATAGAACTCATTATTTTCTCCACCCCTCTCCCCTCCACAAATCTTACCTCTTCCTAATTCCCCTGTGTCTGTTGAGGGTGCCACCATGTTCCCAGTCACAGACATTCCCAATCCGGGAGTGATCCTTAAGTGTTAACTCTCCTTCCCTCTTCACAAGCAGTTAATTGTCAAGTCTTATCAGTTCTACCTCCAAAATCTCTTTTATATATCCTCTTCACTACACCCACACAGACACCACCTTAGTTTATCTTATTTTCTTTGGAAAAATTATCTTGTTTTCCCAACTTGTTTACTTTAAAAAATTTTTATTGAGACTTTTTGTTTTATATCACCTTCACTTCCAAATGTATCTCTTCCTTCCCCAGAAAGCCACCATACCTTGTAAGAAAGAATTAAAAAGAACCAGAAAAACAAATGCAATTTAGGAAAATTTACTATCATATCAACTGAGTCCCACAGCATATTCCATATACACTTTCAAGCTGCCCTTTCAATTTATTAGGTTTCATATTATCTTTAGCTAAAGTAGGCAATGGATACCTAGGTCTTTCCATTAATAATAGTGTTGGTGAGTCACAATGATTAATAGAGTGGATCACAGATGCTGGATTTGGGCTTTTTAGTTTGTGTCTCTGTATTTCTGCTTCTAAAGCTGTCTCTATTGTCTCTTATTCTAGTTTCAGCTGCTGCCATGGATTTTCTCTTCAAACTGCTTACATATTTATCTATCCAAAACGCTTATTATTTCACTTTTTAAAAAATAAGAGACAATAAGAATTTAAAACAAAATTAAATCTAATTATTGAAAAATCCCAAATGTTTATTCCCAAGTTGCTTCAATTTTTTAAAAAGTTGCAGATTTTTTGGGAAACCAGCTTATTATGTAGTACAGAAAAAAATTAATGATGCTAAGAAATACAGCAGATAATATGGTATTTTTAATTTCCAAAGATTAACTTACACACTTTATTTTCAAATTCAGCAAGCAGCTCATCAACACAACTTATTTATGATTCTGAGAGCCTACCCTGACTAAGGTGACAGTGGCAAGTTACGCCCAAGATGTGTGCTGACTTGAATTTGATCTTGTTTTGACATACAGTACTAAATAGTTGCTTGGTTCCTTTCATGGTCATCTTGAATAAATTCACCATGATGAATAGTATTTGTTAACTTTGGGACTTTCTCTCCATTTAAAAAAAATGGATGCTATTATGTGGGAGTTGTACTTAAAAATATCTAATCATTTTGACCATTGCTTCATTCATTCTCACAGATGGCTTTTGTGCCTTTCCCCTCACCAAGAGTCTTGCTCTACATTTTGGAAAACTCTGGACTATATCATACCCTTTTTCTAACAATACATCTACCACCTACCTATTTCATAAGGTGGTAAACCTTAAGGGCTACAAAGATGTCAGCATGATACAAAAGAGATGTCAAAAGGAATTTGCAAAGAAACCATTACGTTGAATCAGCAACCCAAGAAGGCTGAAGCTTAGATTGCTTCCCATTCAGCAAAGAGAACTGAAAAAAGCATTTTTAGGAGTAAAGCTGACACTACCTTATAAAACTCAAAACTCTGCCTAGAACAGAGAAGGATCCCAATGTGGATGCGGATATCCTGTGCTATAGGCCTCATGCCATCTCAGCTATGTTGGTACCCGCAGGAGTGAGAACTATCTGTGAGTCCCAGGGAACTAATTTGTAATCAAATGTAAGTACAACTGAAAGCTACCTGAAGGTAGAAACATATGACAATTTCATTATCCCCACAGCAAATCCTCTATACTTCCATTTTCCTTAGATGATTGTCCTGAGAACAAAAGCATGGTGATAGAATATGAGGAATAACATAAGCCATAAAATGAGGGGTTCTTTCTTGCCCCTATTCCACCAACTCAAATTTCATGAATCTAGAAGGTCCCTTAATGTTAAGACTATAGAGGAAGAGGAACTGTCCAATGGAGTGTCATATTGGACTGTAATAGATCTTACACATGGTACCAGGAAACAGTTGGTGCTGCCCCATAAATCTGCTATCACCATGAAGGTCTTGCATAGTAACTTTGGATATCGGGGTTAAGAAAGAACCCTTGAACAAGTGATAGATTTTACTGGCCCCAGGTGTCAAACGCTGTATATGATAAACATTTTGTTGTTGTTCTTGTTAAGTTGTTTTAGTTATGCTCAAGTCCTTATGACCCCATTTGGGTTTTCTTTTTCAGCATACATACTGGAGTGGTTTGCCATTCCCTTCTCCAGCTCATTTTACAGATGAGGAACCAAGGCAAACAAGGTTCAGTGACTTGCCCAGGGTTATACTGTTCAATATTTCCAAAAGAAAATTTTGCTAATTTGCACTACATACTCAGAAAATATAAGCACCAGAAAACTATTGGAGCCTTTTTATTTTTGGAAGGGGACTAATAGCCTGAGCCACATGGCCATTACTGTTGAAAGCAGATTTTTGGGAGGACACAATTGACTCCTTTTTGTTTGGTATTCACTATTTTGCTGTGTATGATTCCTGTATGAACCGCAGGTCCAGCTGCACAAGGTGGTTCCCTTCATTACCCGATTTCCTCTCCCAATTGGTACAAAAAAACTTAATTGTTTAAAAAAAAAAAGGAGGACTTCAACAGCCTAAGGAATGTTCTCCTCCTGTATCTAGTCTGACAGGTGATATATGATTTGTTGTATCTAGCTATACTAACAAGGACAAATCCCTTCTCAATCTCCTGTAGCTAATGATATACATTCTCCTTAATGAACATACTTTTTTTCTTTGCATAACTAGCTGCACTATAATCAGTAGTCATCTTTTTTTTTTTGTCTCATGTCATGTTTAAATACTACTAGTTGAATTTTGAATGACACATATTTCCATCAACTGTTAATGGAATGTGTCACACTCTGAATGAATAAACTTGCAGTAAAATATATTTCTGATTCATGCTGGCTTATTAGCATTGGCAAGTCAATCAATTCATTCAACAGACTGATAATTTTACCAGGCATACTCAATGAGAAATCAGAAACCTACTACCTTTACCAAGGTGTTGTGGGAAAAATATTTCTCAGTCAAGGACTTCCCAGTCTGATTCACTCTGATTAAGGTAGGGGCTTAAAAGAAAATTACTCAAGAAGATGTTGGTCTTAGTGGGAATCAAGACATTCTGGAATCATGTCTCACCACTTGAAGGTGATAAGATATTTTGACCTGCCAACACAACTTCAGGTGAATTATTTATTTGAAAATAACCAGACTAGAGAGAAAAGAAAGAAGAGTTATTTCTTAACTCCCTACTAGACTCTAACTTCCTCATGAGCAGGGAGCATGTTTTATCAGAACTTTGTACCTGCGCACCACAGACACTTAATAAATGGTTGTTGAATTGATCTTATTGAAAGTTCAAGCAAAGGATAATCAATTCAACAAACACTAAGCACCTACTGTATGCAAAGTCCAGTGGTCCTGAGGATCATGACAAACACTTTGCTCTTAAGGACTTTTAAATTCTTTGAGCCTCCGTAATATATAACTTCTTTCCCAAAATCTGGAGCTCCCTGCCTGTTGAAGCATAAGAAAGGTACGAACATGCTATAGTTGGTTAGTTAATTACTATCTTTCAAAATCAAAGAGGACCAAAATGACATCACTATGTCAGAGTCAAGTTACAGTGCGTCCAACTGTGGCTGATCAGATCAATAGGAGCTCAGAAGGCTCTACCACAGGTTGGTCACGAATAGTCCATGTGAACATGTGCAGTGGATTCTCCAAATCTGTGCATCTTGGGTTTCTTTTGAGCTACTTCAATTCTACTTTGCCATGGCACCTTCTTTGATGAGGGCACACTGTGCTGGTTGGTCCTATGCCAGTGTCTGTGATTTCAGAGAGACTTTGAGAATGTCATTGTAGCACTTCTTCTGACCGCCATTTGAGTGCTTGCCTTGTGTGGGTTCTCCATAAAAGTCTTTTTGGAAAGCGTACATTTGGCATTAAAACAATGTGGCCAGCCCATTGGAGTTGAGCTCTCTGCAGTAGGGTTTCAATGCTTGGCAGTTTAGTTTGGGAAAGGACCTCAGTGTCTGGTATCTTACCTGCCAGGTCATATTCAGAATCTTCCCAAGATACTTCAAATGGAAGAGATTCAGTTCCCTGGCATGGCACTGATATACTGTCCAAATTTCACAGGCATACAACAATGGGGTCAACCCAATGGCTCTGTATACCTTCAATTTGGTAATTAATCTAATACCTCTCCTCTCCTCCATTTTCCTTTGGAGTCTCCCAAACACTGAGCTAGCTCTGCCAATGGGTGCATCACCATGTACGTTATCAACGTGTACCTCCCTAGAAAGCATTCTGCCAAAGTAAGTGAACTTATCCACAATATTCAAAACTTCTTTATTTGCTGTAATTGTTGGTTTCATGTATGGATGGTGTGGTGGTGTCTGGTGGAGCACCTCTGCTTTCTTGGTGTTAATTGTTAGGCCAAAATTAGCACAAGTAGCAGAGAATGAGTCCATACTTTGTTGCATCTCCATTTCAGAGGCTGCACTGAGCGCACAATTATCTGCAGACAAAAAATTATGTACCAATTCTCTTTCTACTTAGTCTCGGCATCTCAGGATGTAGAGGAGGTAGGAACTGTGTCTGTCTCCTAAGTATACTTACCTTTGTGTCCATACTTGTGCCCATCCTCAGGATAGATGAGAGAGTGCCTTTTTCTTCTAATTATGGGAGAGAAGAAAAAGAACTTTTTTTTTGCCTGGGGGAGGGGAGGTACAAGAGGAGCATAAACTTTGACAAATAGGTTCATCAATGCTTTGAGAGAGGCTCTGAATACTTAGGATACTGGTCTTCCCCTGTTATAAAAAGTTTAACTTCTCCAGCTTCCTTTCTGGTACATGTTCTGGCAGATGTTTCATATCCTCTAATTGCTTTAAGCTATTTCTATTACCTTGTTTTGTTTCATATAAAAATGATGTATCTTAACATCTTTGTGATTCATACCTTTGTATTAATTGTATGTAAGGAGAAGGGTAGTTGATGATGCCAGTGACTAGCTTGGTATATACATAGAACAAAATTAGGTCAGAGGATTAGATGTCTGTCCACAATGCTAGGATTTCCAGGCTTGGCGTGGAGCTGATTGTAAAATAATTTTATAGTGTTTCATGTTGATTAATAATCTTTAATAGGGATAGGGACTAGACCTATAATTTTATTGGTACAGGGAACTCTCAGTTGAGGAAACTCCCTCTACCAATGCAGGTCAACATCTCTTTTGCAACTTATCACTTTATAGTTGCCCTAGAGCATTAAGAGGTTAGATGATTTGCCCAGGGTCACTCAGCCAATATGTGCCAGAGGCAGGTCTAGAAGCCCAGGACTTCCTAGCTTTTAGGCCAGCTCTCAATTCATTATGCCACACTGCCCCTAATAGCTTTTGATAAGTTCCTGAACATCAGAGTGGAAACAGTCCATGTGAATCAGGACCATGTCTCACCTAGGCTAATAAAGTCATCATGGAACTATCAGATGGCTAGAGGTGGGGTCACAGTAAAGATCCAATCTCCACAGCAAGGGCCAGGGTAGAAGTGTGGACTAAGGGAAGGTCAGTGCTCTGGGGACACTTAGTCAGAAGTTAAAAATGTGGATTGGAAAAAAGAGTCCTTGTCTTCCTCCTGGGAGAGACAGCCTTTTTTACTTTCAGTTTTTACTTATCCCAAACTTCCATCTTTGTCAGACAGCAACCCCTGTGGGTCACAAATCCTTCCTCAGATCCTTGTTTACCTCTCAGACCATGCCATTTATTTCCTATTCATTAGCTCCTTGTGACCCCTCCAATCTCTCTGATCCCTCCAGCCCCATATTCACTATCCCCTTTCTGAAACCCTACTCTAATATGTGGGTGTGGTCCCACTTAACAATTTCCCAGATTCAAGGCTGGGGTATTTTGGGTAATCATGATTATGGCTTCCCCCCACCCATCCCTTCAATGAATTTACAGAACTATAGACTATCAAAGTTCACAAAGTATTCAGTGGCTATCCAGCCCAATTCATAGCAGAGAAAAAAATTCCCTCTATAACATATTCTTTAGTGGATATATGGCCTTTGTTTGAAGACCTCTAGGGACACAGATAGTGCCATAGACCTGGAGTCAGAAATTTGAATTTGAATTTGAGTCTTGGCCCTGCTGCTTACTGATGAGGGCACAGTCTCTGGGAACCCCTTGAACCCTTGAACTCTCCTTGAATCTTGCCACTGGACCTGGCCTTGGCCTGCGGCTATAACCATTAAGCCCAAATGCCTACCTTGCCCAGTCCTCTATTGTCCAGCTGTTTCCCACCCTTAATCCTGTTTCCCATCCTTAATTCTGATCAAAATATCTATACCCTAGCTCTGTTACCCCAGCCCTTTATGGGTTGTCATTTCCATATAGCCTTCAGCTATTTCCCCCACCCTGGAGTCTGACCTCCTCCTTAAGTCCCTCCCTAGACCCCTCTTCTGCTCACCCCAGACCACCCCTCAATCCCTCCCACAACCTTTGTGTATATAATCTCCATCTTGCCTCCATGAAGGCGGTCAGATCCAATCTAGCTCAGATTGGTCTGGCCCGCTTTCCTTACAGGCATCGCAAGGGATGGGATCTCTCGGGGCAGGCTTATTTGGCTAACTCTTAATAAACTTTATCCTTTCCCTTGGCTGAGAAGGCTTGAGTCGAATTCTTTCGGCAGGACCCGGCGTGTCGGTACTTTGGGGTGTCGAGCACCTCTCACCCCAAACCCTCATCACTTACTAGCTGGTGACTTGGGGAAAGTCATTTTGAGTCTCAGCTTCTTAATCTATTAAAATTAGGGGATTGGATTTGATGGTCTCTAAGAACCTTTCTAGCTCTATGAGTCTATGATCCTGTCAAATAACTTTTGCATGGTTGAATGGTTAAGTACTGATAATCTGTTGTATTGTGTAATACAACTTTGTAATATGTAACATTACATTATGTACTTTGTAACACATATTACATACTCAGAGATTGATATGAGCAATATGGGTATTTGCATCTCTGGAACACTGTTACATAGTAATAGCCTTAAAGTAGTCTTGGCACATAGAAGGACTTAATAAATGCTTGTTCACTTAACAAGGATAATAATAGCTAACATCTATATAGTGCTTTAAGGTTTATAAAATGCCTTATGCCATAGACAATGGGGAGAAGTGAAATAGTCACAAAACAACATGAACAGAAAGCTCTGTGGTTCTACTATGGGGCAGGAAATCCTGGCTCAACAGCATGTATTGAGAAGCATTTAGCCTATCAGCTTCGATAGCTATTCCTAGCCTTCCAGATGGCTTTTTACTTCTAGGTAAATTCTGATATTCTGGCTCCAGATACTACTTTACTGATTCATAGTTTTAACTCTATATAGTATCCTCTCATCCTCTGTGAGTAGCCTGGTAATCAATTTCCAGATACTTTCTGAAACTGCTATCTTAGCAGGAATTTGAGGAGGGTACATGTTTAGGTAATTTACAGGAAATATTTAGCCCAATGTTCTGTGGTACTAGGATTTTTGGATTCTGAGTAGGTACAAATTTGTGTACAAATCTGACAAACATGACTCCTATGCCTTTCTCCAAATCATTAATAAAACTGTTAAATGCCACACTTCACTACAAAATTCCTTCCAAGCTGATAGAACCATTCATGGTTACTCTTTAGGTCATTCAACAGAATATAAATCCACCTACTAGTAATGCAATCTGGCTCAAATTTCTTCACTTTATCAATGAGATTAATAGGGGAGATTGTGTCAAATAGGTAGACATCTTAAACTCCTAAATGTCCAAAAGTGAACTCATTATTTCTGCCCCACCTCCACCTCTTCTCTTCTGAATTTCCCTATTATGCAGAGAGAACCACCATCTTCCCAACCACTCAGCCTAGGTGTCATCCTCCACTCCTCACTCTTTTTCATCTCCCATATCTAACCAGTTGTCAAATCCTGTTATTTCTATTTTTGTATCAACACTGCAACCACCCTGGTACACCCTGGTGATAGTTTCTTATCACATCACGTGTAGTCTATTGCAGTAGTCTTCTGGTTCATCTCCTTGTCTCAACTTTCTTCCCACTCCAAATCCATCCTCCACTCAGCTGTTGAATTGATCTTCCCAAATGGAAGGTCTGACCATCTCACCTCCCCTACTTCTTTCCATTCAATACATTCCATTGGCTCCCTATTACTTCCAGAATCAAATATAATATCCTCTATTTGGTTTTTAAAGCCCTTCATAACCTGGCCCCTTCTTACCTCCCCAGTCTTACATCTCTTTACTACAAGCTTTTTCACTGGCTGTTTCCTATTCCTGAAACACATACTCTCTCTCTCCTCATCTCAAGCTTCCTACCTTGCCTGGTTTCCTCCAAGTCTCAACTAATGTCTCATCTTCAAGAAACCTTTCCCAGCTCTCCATATTCTAAATGTCATCTCTCTGAGATGACTCCCAATTTATCCAGTATACATTTTGTTTTTTTTGTTTGTTTTTATATGGTTGTTTGCATGTTTTCTCCCCCATTAGACCGTGAGCTCCTTGAAGGCAGGGCCTTTTTTTTTTTTGCCTTTTTTTGTATTTCTGGTACTTGGCACACAGTAATTGTTTAATAAATGTTAGTTGGTTGACTTGATTTGAACTCTCTAAAAAAAAAAAAGCTGCTCCAGGGGCAGCTAGGTGGCACAGTGGATAGAGCACTGGACCTAGAGTCAGGAGAACCTGAGTTCAAACCCGACCTCTGACACTTGCTAGCGGTGTGAACCTGGGCAAGTCGCTTAATCCTGGTTGCTTCCCCGCACCACCCCACCGCCCCCACCAACGCTCCACGGTTTTGCCAGGAATAAGGATAAGCTCAGATGACCATAGCGTACAGCTTCTAGGACCATGGGGCTTTTCACCTAACTAGCAGCTGAGACCTTTTGTATGCGTTGTTTCTGGAAGAGCCTGCCTCATTTCCTTACGACCTGTATAACCTGCAGCTTATTCTTTAACTCTTTGGGCCTCAGTTTCCTTACCCGTAAAACAAGAAGGTCGTACTCCATTACCACTAAAGTCCCTCTCATCTCTCAATCTTCGGTCCTAACGCCTCTCTAAACGATGATCTTCCCAATTTCAGACGCCTCCCTGCCTCCTTCCTTCTCCCTTCTCTTCCCCCCCCACCCTCTCCCGCTCCCGCCCCCGCCCCCGCCCCTTCACGCGTTGAATTGCCCCGCCCCTCGGGCTTCTGGCCCCGCCCCCTACCTTGCGAGCTGGCCGCAGCGAGTTCCGGTCGGTGGCTGCGCGGACCGGAAGTGTGGTGTTGCCATGGCGAGAGCCGAGCTCCGGGCCCGCCCCCATGGTGGCGGTAGCGGCGGCGGGGCAGACAGGCTGACGGACACCCTGCACGAGTTGAGGTCAGGCCAGGCGAGGGCGCGGTACGTTAGGGTAACCTGGGGAAGTGACTTGAGCAGGAGAGGCCATCAGGACCCAGAACGGAAGTAGGGCCAAGGGAGAGGAGCTGAGGTAGGGGAGAGGCCAGGGGGAGTAGGTCTGGATGGGGAAAGGGCCCGAGCCCCTAAAACGGAGCTGGAGGCGGAGGCCTGAGGAGGCCGGGAAGGAGCGGTGGGAGGAAGGGTACGGGGGGGGGGAAGGAAAGAAGCCGGAGGCCTGGGGAGGGGCAGGACGGGAGTTGGCCAGGGAGGGGGAAAAAGCTGGGGTGGCCTGGTTGGGGAGGGGGATAAGTGAAGGAGGGATCTAAGTGGGGAGTCCGGAAAGGGGAGGGGGAAGGCTTGAGGGGGCAGGAGGAAACCTGATAGTGGAGGGGGCTGAGAGGGAGGCAGAGGGCAGGTAGAGTTCCCCATAGGGGAAAGGTGTGTGTTTGAGGAGTAAAGGAGGCAGTCAGTAAACTTTTATTAAGCACATACTCAGTGCCAGGCACTGCGCTTAGTGCTGAGGATACAAAGAAAGGCAAAAGACAATCCTTGCCCTCTAAGAGCTCTGTCTAAAGGGGGAGACAACATGCTATATATGGGATAAATTGGAAATAATCAATAGAAAGGAGGCACTTGAATTAAAGGGGATTGGGAAAGGCTTTCAATAGAAGTTGGGTTGGGGATGAGGGAAGGGGGGTTGAGATGTCAGAGAAGAAAGGTTTGGGGAGCTAGCATGTGAAATGAGGCTAGCCTGGCCTCATTGCCCATGGCCTTAGTTTTGATCTGCGGGGGTCAGGGGTCGTGGTGACCTGGTTTCTGGATGCCCAGAGTAGGAGGTATTTAAGTCACCAGGCCCTAGGAGGTAGGGAATCTGTTTCATCTTGGTCCCTGAATCTGAGAGAGTGAAGACTGAATGAGCGCTGTCTTCATCTTGGGTTCTGATACACCCATAGACCCTTGACCCTATACCCTTCTTGGAATTGTAGAAGCTGCTGTGTCTGAAAAATATCCTGCTCTTTTGCCCTTAAGGGATGAGAGAGCTGCCTGAGGTCCTGTCAGTCAGAGGAAGCCTTGTCTTCAGACACCTTCTCTGCCAGCTCAGAGTGTAACCCAAACCCTGAGCTCCCATTCCTTCCAGCCTCATGCTGGCAGCTGCAGGCCTTGGGGCTGGACTCAGCAGGCTTCTGGGTTTTCATGCCCCTTTCCTATGGCAGGGTCTTAAGACATCTGGGTGCTGTCACTCTGAAGGTGAACTCTTTCTATCTGTAAGGAAACAGCCTTCAACTTGCTGTGAAGCAGTGGGTAGATAACCTAAATGAGATTGGATCCCTTCTGGGCCTCAGTTATGTCAAGAGGCTGACCTGGATTTATCAGGTGTCCTTTCCTTTCCTTACTTGAATAGGCCTGTCCTCTTCATGAGCCCTTCAATCTGACCACCAAATGTGGGGAAAAGCCCTCAAAAAGAGAAGGAAATTAATAATTTTATCCAACTAAAAGCATACCTCCTTGTTCTGGTTAATACTCTTATCCAAACAAACACTTACCCTCTCTGCTGCAATCCACCTATGTTCTGATGGCCCTGAAACCCCTTGTCCATCTGAGCAGGAGAGCAAGGGAAGAATAAAGAAAGGAAAGCAGGCTTAAAGGTGAGAGCCATTGCTGCAGGGGAGAAAGCACTTTTTGGAGGCTGGGAGTGATTCTGTACCTAGCTACATATATTAATTTCCTTTGTACTAGCCCATTGAAAAATTACAGTGGAAAAAGGAAGATGGTTGAGTTGCTGAGTGTGGACAAAAAGGTGGCACAGATGGGGTAAGGCTGATGGTATTTGGTTGTTTTGGGGAGAGGGGAAGTTGACAGATTGAGTTGTTAGCAGTTTATTGACCCTTCATATGGCCCATCCCCATAAACTTATGCCTACTTCCCTTACACAGGCTGTCCCTCGTGGCTGCAGTGTACTCCTCACTTTTTAAGACTTCCTGGTTTCAAAGCTCAGCTCAAACCCATATGAGACATTTCCTGATTTCCCCAGCTGCTTGTGGCTCTAATTCCCAGATTACTTTGTATTTATTTTAATATACACTCATACTAGAGGCAGTGGTGCCTAGTGGATAGAATATCCTTTGGAACCAGGATGACCTATTTTCAAATTATGTTTTTGATACTGACTCTGTGACATATGGCAAAAAACTCAGTGCAGTTCTCTAAGACTGTTAGTAGCAGAGAAGATGCCAGCCTGCATTGGGAGTAGAAGTTTCCTCCATCTGGGAATTCCCTGTACCAGGGAAATAATGATTAATATTAATGATTAAATTTATTGATTTAATGATTTTAATTTAATAAATATTAATATTTAATAAAATGATTTTAATAATTTAATGATTAAAATTAATGATAAAGATAAGGTAAGCTTCTTGAGGAGGGGTCTTTCATTTTTGACTTTATATCCCTAGTACATAGCTCAAGGCCTGGCACATAGTAGGCCCTTAGTAAATGTTTTTGATTGATGTAGGCTTTAAACATTGCAGAATGCTTTATATACATTATTTCATTTGATCATTTTAAAAATCCTCTGAGATTTATGGTGCAAGTGTGATTTCCCTGGCATCAGGAACTTTCAGGATGGTCAACAAGCATTTAGTGTGGAAATGTGAATAATAATGATAATAATAATAATAATGATAGTGTCAGATTTTTATAGATGTTTAAGGTTTACATAGGGCTTCCTCACAACAACCCAGTGAAGTAGGTAACATACTGCTTACTCCCATTTTACAGAGGAAGGAACTGAGACTCAGAAAGATGATGTGATTCTGTAAGAATCAGTAGAATACAGTATCTGTGAAGCCAAGGTAGAAAAGAGTTTATGGTAGGAGGGGTGGTGAACAGTGTCAAAAAATGCAGAGAGGTTAAGAGAGATGAAAACTGAGGAAAAAAAAACATTTTACTTGGTATTTAGCAGGTGAGAGCAATTTTGCTACTACAGTAGTGGGGATAGAATATGGATTGGAAAAGGTTGAAGAGAGAATGAATAAACAATGAGAAAGCATATGTGCCACGTACTCTGTTAAGCAGGGGGTTGGGATGGGGTATAAATATAAGTAAGACAGTTTCTGTCCTCCAGAGCTTATCCTCTAATTGAGGGATAGGTGGCATTGGACCTGGAGTCATGAAGATCTGACTTCAAATCTAGCCTCAGATACTTAATAACTGTGTGACCTTCTGCAAGTCACTTAACCTCTGGCTCAGTTTCATTCTCTATAAAATAGGCATAATAATAGTATCTTCCTCACAGCATAAGATAAAAAATAAGTGAAGATAAAAAATAAGATACTATTTATAAAACTCTTTGCAAACCTTGAAGTGCTACATAAATGCTAGCTATTATTATGGGGGAAGATGAGACATGTAGAAGAGTGGTGGTCAGGGAAAGGTGTTCTGGATAAGAAAGTCTGAGTGAATGGTGATAGCAATCATAGAGCAGTTTATTGACACATTTTTCCCAGAATGTTAATATGATTGCTGTTCTCAGAATTAGGTAGTAAGAAAATGGAGGCATTAGTTGCAGACAACTTTTTAAGGATGATTAGCAGTGAAATTGGAGAGCTAGGATTTTAGCTAGTTGGTGTACAAGGGTCAAGGGAAAGCTTTTTTAGGTTTAGGGAGACTTGAGCATGTTTGTTGGCATTAGCAGGGGAGAGATTAAAAATACATGAGAGAAAGGGGATGACTATTGGAACAAGGTTCTTGGAGGAGGCAGGTGGGAATAATTCTTGGTGAGGGTAGGGATGCCTTTTCTTCTGTGATAAGTGGAAAGAAGGAAAGATAGTGGTGGAAGAACCGGGCCAAGGTGGTTTTTATCTCAGTGAAGCTTGTAGGTCATCTGCTCTAAATGTGAGGGTGTGGTTGTGGTAGGTAAGGGGAGAAAGGAAAGGTTTGAAATAGTTGCTGTGGGAAATTGGGAATCAAAGGTAGAGCAGAAAGGTGGTTAAACTGGAGTAAGGGCCCCAACAAAGTTATTCACCATAAATTTATAGTGAGTGAAATCAACTTAGTTTTATCATTTCCTTCAACAATATGGAACAACCTTGGGTGAAGAGCTGAGAAATATGGTGGTAGGGCTGATGAGTCTCAAAATAGGTGAAAGTCAGGCAGTCAAGGGATTCTAGAGTAGTTGGTAGCATGACATGAAAGTGGCAGACTAGGTGGTCAAAGACTGCAAAGTGAGGCAAATGAAAGCATAATACGAGAGATGGATTGAGAGAGTAGGGATGCCTAAAGGGATTGAAGGGATATAGGTCAAGACTAGGGTTATTTTGAGTGAGAGAGTGGAAGATGTGGAAGGAGAGATATTTATGTTGAGGTAGTATAGAATTTCAAACTTCTGGATTTTGGAGGTGGTAAGACATAATGAGGCAACCACATTGGGTGATTTGTGGGTGAAATGGGCTAGATACAGAAAGTATTATATTATCTTTGGAATTATATGGTCAGCTTGTTAATGGGATCTCATCAACATAAATATTGAAGCCCTTGATTCTTCTGCCTTTCTTTTCCCCTCTCTCCCCTCCACCCCTGCCACCACTTGGGAACAGGAAGAGGAGGGAAGGAAATAGAGAGGAAGACTGTGAATCATGAACTAAAGTTATCATATTCCTAAAGCAGTCAGTCAATAAGCATTTATCTGGAACTTACTATGTATTAGGCTACTGTGCCTTGGGGATAAAAAGAAAGATAAAAGCCTAGTCCCTGATCTCAATGAGTGCCTTGGGGATAAAAAGAAAGATAAAAGCCTAGTCCCTGATCTCAATGAGCTTACATTCTAATGAGGGAGACAAGGTGGTGAAAAACTGTTGTACTTATATATACAGTATAAATAGAAGGAACTCTCAGAAGGAAGGCAGTGAGGAGAGTGACATGGGGGAGGGGGCAGAGAATGGGAAAGGCTGCCTGCAGAAAGTGGAATTTGAGCTGAGTCTTGAAAGAAGCCTGGAAAGCTGGGAGGTAGAGGTGAGGAACGAGAGTCTTCTAGGCATGGAAGATAGCTAGTGAAAAGGTACTAAGTAGAGAGATTGAGTGTCATGTTCAAGGAACAAGAAAGCCAGTATAGCTGCATTGTATTATACATGGAAATGAGTAAAGTATAAGAAGACTGAAAGGGTTGGAAGAAACAAAATTGTGAAGGACTTTAAAAATCAAACAGAAGGTTTTATATTCGATCCTGGAGATAATAGGGATGACATGGTCAGGCCTGAGCTTTAGAAAGATCACTTGGACAGTTCAGTGATGGATGGATTGGTATGAGGATATACTTGAGGCAGGGAGACCAACCAGGAGGCTATTGCTATAATTCAAGAGAGAGGTGATGAGGGCCTTCACTAGTGTTGGGGCTGTTCAAGTGGAGAGAAGGGGACATACATGAAAGATGTAGAGAAGGTAGAAATGATGAGACTTGGCAACATATTAGATATGAGAGCTAAATGTGAGTGAAAAGTCAAAGATGGGGCCTAGGTTGCAATCCTAGATAATCGGGATAATGGTGACATCCTTGATAGTAATAGAGAAATCCAGAAGAAGGGAGGATTTGGGAAAGATAATGAATTTTGTTTTGGATATATTGAGTTTGAAATGTTTATGGAACATCCAGTTCAGGCTATCCAAAAGCTACTGCTTCTCTGGGCTTTCCTAATACTTGCCTGTTGCCAAGTGTTTTGGGCTACTGTGTCTCATTCCTTCTCTTTTTTTGTTGTGTTTAATAAAAATTTGCTTTGGAGCAGCCTAATTTTGGAGTAGTCTAGAATACTGCTTTCAGTTTTGGGCACTACATTTTAGGAAGGACATTATCAAGTTGGAGATTATCTGGTGGAGGATGACTAGAGTGGTAAGACTGGTGATTAATTGGAAGAATTGGGAATGGGTAGCATGGAGAAAAGGTGGGAAATATAATAGCTGTGTGCAGAGATTAGAAGGGCCGTCATATGGATAAGGGATTAGACTTGTTCTTCTTGGTGTCAGAGAGCATAATTAGGAATAATAATGGAAGTTGAGGAGAGGAATATTTAGGTTCGATGTAAGGAAGAACTCTAACAATTATACTTATCCAAAAGTGGAATTAGGTACCTTAGGAGGTACCTTTCATTTGGTGTCTTCAAGCTGAGGGTGGATGTTGATTTGTTAGGGACATTGTAGCGATGATTCTTGTTCAGGTGAGAATTAGACTAGATACCCTCTGAACTCCCTTTCAATTCTGAGATCTTGTGAGTTCTTAAAAAATTATTTTCCTATTATAGGAGTGACCATGTCCCTCCCCCACACAACAAGTTCCATAGACTCACTTTTTGCCTCTAAGATAAATACAAATTCCTCTGTTTGGCATTGATAACCCCCTTCACAACCTATGCCTAACCTACCTTTCTAGCTTCTTTATATGCTGTTCCATACTTTTTTTTGACTAGCCAAAAAGGCTCTCTTACTGTTCTTCATACACAGACCTTTATCACCTGTCTTCCTGATTCTCCAAGCCTAAAATATTCTCCCTTTTAACTACCACCTCTTAGAATCCCTAACTTCCTTCAAGACTCACTTCAACCATTCCGCAATTACTAAATGGTCAAATGATACGAATAGACAATTTTCAGAAGAAACCTAAGCTATCAATAACCATGTGAAAAAAAATGCACTGAATCAGAGGTGTCAAATCTTGGGAGTAGGTCTAACCAGGTTAAAATATAGTTGAAAATTTTTAACAAAATAAAGAAAAATATAATAAAATAATGTTAATATGTGGTTTTCTAAGTCAGTCTTGGGCCAGCAGGGATCCTTATGTACTATTTTAATTTGACACCACTGGTCTAAGTCACGATGATTAGACAAATGAAAATTAAAACAACTCTGAAGTACCTCTTTGCACCCATCAGATTGGCTAAGTTGACAAAAAAAGGAAAATGATAACTGCTGGAGGTGCTGTGGGAAAACATATGCTTTTTAAAAAATTCAATTTTATTTTAGTACCAAATACTTTCCCTTCTCCTTTTCCACCCACTGAGAAGGCAAGAGAAAAGTCATTGCACATATGTGTAGTCATGCAAAACAAATTTCTGCATTAGTTATATTCTTTCCTCCCCCCCAAAAAAACAAAAACAAAAACAGAACAAAAGGAAAAATATGCTTCAGTCTGCACTCTGAACCCATTAATTCTGTATCTGAAGGTGGATCACGTGTTTTATCATGAGTTCTTTGGGATTGTGGTTGGTCATTGTGTTGGTCAGAGTTACTAAGTTTTTCAGAGTTCATTATCTTATCTCCAATTAAAAAAAAAATTGGAAATCTTGAAAATCAAAGGAAAGATTAGCAAAATTGAAAGTAAGAAAACTATTGAACTAATAAATAAAACTAAGAGCTGGTTTTATGAAAAAATAAGATAGATAAATGATTGGTTAATTTAATTAAAAAAAGTAAACCAGATTACCAGTATCAAAAATCAAAAAGGTGAATTTACCACCAATGAAGAGCAAATTAATTAGATGCTATTTTGCCCAATTGTATGCCAATCTAAGTGAAATGGATGAATACCAAAAAATAATAAATTACCAAAGTTGATTATCTTTACAATATTGTATATGTTATTTTCCTAGTTCTGCTCACTTCACTTTTCATCAGTTCGTACATGTCTTCCCAGGTTTTTCTGGGTTTCTTACACCACAGTTGTAGTCTATCGCATTCATATGACATAACTTGTTCAGTCATTCCCCAATTGATAGCCCTCTCCTCAGTTTCCAATTCTTTGCCATCACAAAAAGAGCTGCTATAAACAATTTTGTACATATGGAGCCTTTTCTTCTTTCTTTTATCTCTTTCAGGTGTAGGCCTAGTAGTGGTATTAGTAGTATCATTGGGTCAAATTGTGTATGTACAGGTAATAGTTTTTTCAGGCTTAGTTCCAGATAGCTTTCCAAAATGATTAGACTAGTTCATAGCTCCAACAGAAGTGCATTTACTGTTTTTTCACATCCCTTCCATCATTTGTCATTTTCCTTTTTTTTTTTTGTATCTCAGCCAATCTGAAGCATGTGAGGTGGTACCTCAGAGGTGAAAAACAGGTACTTTGTGAAACACGCTATCTAAGACTCAGCTCAAGCCTTACCTTCTATATGCAGCCTTTCCTGATCCTCTTACCTGCTAGTGTCTTCTCTTTTTGTATTTCTTTTTTTATTCTGTATATAGTTATACACATTACATATTGTAAGCTTCTTCAGAGCAGGGACTGTATTTTCTTTTGTATGTTGTCTTCCTAATTAAAATGTGAACTCCTTGAGGGTAGGGACTCTCTTGCTTATTATATTATTGAAAATACCCATGGGGCCGCTAGGTGGCGCAGTGAGTAGAGAGCACTAGCCCTGGAGTCAGGAGGACCTGAGTTCAAAACAGCCTCAGACACTTGACACACTTAGTAGCTGTGTGAGCTTGGGCAAGTCACTTAACCCCAATTGCCTTGCCTTCCCCCCTGCAAAAAAAATACCCATGGTTTAGCACTGTCCTTGATACATATATATAGTAAGTGTTTTAATATATGCCTTTTCATTTATTGTTTATTCATTTGTCTCTGTTTCAAGGACCTTCACAATCTGGTCTCTGCCTCCATTTCCACCCTTCTCATTCTACTCTTTCACTATACTATTCTAGCCAAATTGGGCTACTCTTACAGACTTTCTACTTCCATGCCTTTGTTTATTTGGTTTCCAATGCCAGGAATACCACTACTCTGATCTCATCTCTGCTTGTTGAAATGGTGCATGTCATACTGGAAAGGGCAGTAGATTTAGAGTCAGAAGACCCAGTTTTGAATTTTAGCTCTGATACTTAGTAGGAATTCTTGCTCAAAGTTGCTGAATCTTTCTGAGTTTCAGTTTCCTCATCCTTAAAATAGAGATGATAATACTTACATATGACCTCCCTCTGTGTTCTTTGAGCTTCAGTGCTCTGTAGAAATGTGTGATGATTATTGTGATTGGGCATCATGTGAAGGCTAGCTCAAATGCTACTTTTCCTGATCAGTTCTGAGAAAAATAATCTTTTCTTTCTGTATACCCAAACAGTACTTTATTTATACCCCCTCATGAAATTTATCATATCCTTCCTTGGATTATAGTCATAAGTCCTTTCCAGATTGTGAGTTTTGTAATCTAGTTCAGTTTAACAAGCATTTCTGAAGTGCCCCCTATGTTTCAAGCTGGAGGTACAAAGACAAAATAACAAAATCATCTTTTGCCCTCAAGAAACTACTCTTGAGGGGAACAACCCTTATACAGATAAATAAATACTAAATGTATACAAAATGATTTTGTTAGAGGTGGAGATATGGGAGAACTCTGCGAACTGGGGGCAGGGAGAGGAGGATGGTTCAGGAAAGATCTTGTCTAGGAGGTGGCAGTTGAGCCAAGCCTTTATAGTAGGTAGGGATTCTGAGATGTGGAGGTAAGGAGGGAGAGCATGCTGGGCATGTCATGGGGACACAGTGCAAAAGCCTTAGGTCTTTCTCTCCTCCCTTTCTTCTGTTACTGTCTCAGGCAAGTCATTTCACTGCTGTGGATCTTAGTTTCTTTATTTTTCTAAATGAGAGGATTTTTCTAGATGACTTCTGAAGTTCCTTCCAGCCTGTAGTGAGTCTGTAATCTCTCTTTGTTATCTCATCTACAGCCAGTAGACAGTTGGAAATGCACAGCAAGAAATCAGGTAAGAGATGAGGGCTGTGTATATAGTTTTGGAATATATCTGTTTGCTGGCCATGTATAGTGGATAGAGTGATGGTATTGGGAGTCAGGAAGACCTAAAATAACATCCTGCCTCAGACAGTTCAGGGTTGTGTAACTCTGGGCAAATCACTTAATCTCTCCTAGCCTCAGTTTCTTCATCTGCAAAATGGGGATTATAATGTTTTCCAGTACAGGCCAAGTCCTGTGGTGCTACTTCCACAATATCTCCTACATGTTTACTGTTTTCTTCACTCACTTTGTCAGTACCTTAGTTCAGGCTCTTTTCACCAGCGATGTGGACGGTTTGCAAAAGCCTCCTCACTGGTATGTCCCTGCCTCTGTTCTCTCCCAATTAGATATTATTACAACTAAGCAGGGTTAATATAAGTGAGATAATATACATGAAGAGCTTGGCAAACCTTTAGTGCTGTATAAATGTTAGCTATTATTATTATAGTTTATGGCTTGTCAAAATTATCATGGCCTAAACAGCACTCATCATCTTTTACCCTACCCCTCCTTCCTCCAGATTTCCCTGTTTTAGTTGAGGTCATTGCGGTCCTTGAGCTGCTCAGATTTGTAACCTCATTCATCTTTGACTATTTCCCTTTCTTCACATGAACCTTCGTATTCAGTCACTGGCCAAGTCCTGTGATACTGCTTCTACAGTATCTCTTGCATCCTTTCTTTCTTCACTCACTTTGTCAGCACCCCAGTTTAGGCTCTTTTCACTACTCATTTGGACTATCATGTTAGCCTCCCAACTGGTTTCCCCGCCTCTAGTCTCTTTCACTCCAGTCCATCCTTCCCAAGCTGCCAAAATAATCCTGTTAGTGGACAAATCTGACTGTGCTGCTCATGGTTCATTTCGTTGGTTATAATTCTTCTTTACAACTTGATTATCGGGAAAATAAGTTTAATGTGAAGGTATATGTAGAACCTGTAGCAGATTACATGCTGTCTTGGGTCGGGGAGAGGGAGGAGGAGAAAATTTGGAACTCAAAAACTTGTGGAACTGAATGTTGCAAACTAAAAAAAAAAATTAATTAATAAAATAAAATAAAATAATTGGAAAGTGATTAAAAAAATGCCTATAGGAGAAAATAGAAATACCGTAGCCAGGTGTCTGAGGCCCTTTACAATCTGGCTCCAGCCTCTTTTTCCAGCCTTACTTACATTTGTCTCCTTTTTATATTCTGTGTTCTGGCCAAACTCTTCCTTGAATTCCTCATACCTTCTTCTCATCTTCATCTCTCCTTATTAGCTATCCTTTGTGTTTGGAATGCTCTCCCTCTTGCAAATTCCACATTTTCCTTCCATCTCAGCTCAGATACTCCTCATGCCTGCACTGATGTCCCTGCTGATAGGGGTTTTTTCCTTCTTTAAACATTCTTATAATAGTTTATCTGCTCTTTTCTTTGCCTTTTTTATTTCCTGCCTTGTATTATACTTACCAATGTGCATGCCATATATCCCTAACATAATGTAAAAGGCTTTGTCGTTGCCTTTGTATCTCCACTGTTGAGTGTAGTGTCTTGCATTTAGCAGGAGATCAATATGTGTTTGCAGAATTTAATTTAGTTAGGCACTGTCTTACATCTCCTTATTTAGCATGGGCTTCAACTTACAGGTTCACAGGAGTAATAGGACTTAACCCTTACAAATGACCTTGAAAATCATCCAGCTCCTTCCTTTTACAGATAAGTAAACTGAGTTTCCGAGAAGTTAAATGACTTGTCCAAGATTACATAAAATATCAGAACTTATATTTGAACCCAGGTCCTTTGAATCCAAGGCCTCTGACTTCCATTGTGCCATGCTGTTTTTGTAAATCTCTTTTGACCATTTTTGTTTTGTCATTTCAGTCAGTCACTAATTATTTATTTGACATTTACTATATGCCAGGCATTGTGCTAAGCACAAGGGATACATAGAAAAAGTAATAATAGTCCTTGCCCTCAATAAACTTGCATTCTAATGGAGAAGACAGCCTGTATGCAAGTAAGTACATACAAGATGCATCCAAAATAGGTGGGGGTAAACTTAGAGGGGAAGACACTAGTAGCTGGGGGGAGGAGGTGGGCAGAAATGCCTCTTTACATAAGGTGACATTTGCATTATGTATGAGTTGCTATGTGACCTTTCTTTATATCTTTGGTCTCTGTAGCAGAATATCTGTATCAACAGTATGAATAGTTTAGTAACTTCTTTACATAATTACAAGTTGTTTTCCAGGGGTCCCTTGTTTTCTTTGTCTAATATAGCCTTGTTTGTTCTGTGAAGTCTGGATTCAGTCAAAGGGTTGCACTTGAGGACCTAGAGGGCTACGTGGGGCCTTGAGGCCACAGGTTCCCCACCCCTGGTCTAGAACAGGGGTTTTTAACCTGGGGTCCATAGACCTCAGAAGCTTCTGCAGATAGATTTCAAGGAGGTCTATGAATTTGGATAGGCAAAAAATTACGTCTTTATTTTCACTAACCTCTAACTGAAATTTAGCATCTTTTTAAAAAAACATCTAATTTATTATTTATTTTAAACATTCTTTTCTTTTTAAATTTTGAGTTCTAAATTCTTTCCATCCCTCCCAAGCCCTCTGCCACTGACTGAGAAGTCAAGCAATATGATATCAATTGTACATGTGAAACCATAGCATCTTCTTTGATCATTAATTTTAACAAAAGTTACTCTGAGTAGAATTCAACTCACCATCCTGCTCTCCACAGTGGCTCTTCCAAACCTTTTCACCTCTCCTCAAATCTCCCCCTCTCCCTACCCTCTCAGCTGAAAACTTTGCTTCACATTTTACAGAAAAAATTGAGGCCATTTGCCGTGAGTTCCTTCTTCTCCCTTCTTCCCCATCTCACATCATTTATACTTCAGCCTGTATCTCTACCTTCACTTCTGTCCCACATGTTGAGGTGACTTTACTCCTTACCAAGGCTGATCCCTCTAACCTACTCAAGTGATCCCATTCCATTCTGTTTCCTTCAACAGATTGTCAATCCCCACTCTATCACTTATTTTCAGTCTCCTTCTGGTTACTGGCTCGTTCTCTATTCTCTGCAAATAGGCCCATGTCTCTCCCATCCTGAAAAAAAAAAACCTCACTTGATTCTTCCATCCCGTAACTATATTTCTTCTGCCCTTTGTGGCTAAACTCAGTGAAAAGGCCTATTATAAAAGGTTCTTCCAGTTCCTCTCTTCTCATTCTCTTAACCCCTTACAATCTGGCTTTCAATCTTATCATTCCACCGAAACCAGTCACCAAAGTTACCAATAATTTTAGTTGCCAAATCCAATGGCCTTTTCTCAGTCCTCATTCTCCTTGACCTCTCTGTAGCCTTTGACACTGTTGATCACCCTTTCTTTCTTGATACTCTCTTCTCTCTAGTTTTCAGGATAACACTCTTTCCTGGTTCTTCTAACTATCTGACCATATCTCAGTCTCCTTTACTGGATCCTCTTCCAGATCACTCCCTTTAGCCACAGGTCTCACAGCTCTCCTCTCCTCTCCTCTTCTTCTCTTCTCCCTCTGTACTACTTCATTTGATGATTTCATTACCTCCCATGGATTTAATTACCAGTCTCTGTGCTAGAGGTTCTCAAATCTGCTTATCTTGCCCCAGCCTTTCTACTGATTTCCAATCTTGCATCTCCAGCTGCCCTTCAGATATCTCGAAATGACACTTTAAATTCAAACTCAATATGTCCAAAACTGAACTCAATGTCTTTCCACCAAACTCTCCCCCTTTCCTAACTTCCCAGTTACTGGAAAGGGCAACACCATCCTCCTAGCCCCTTAGGCACTTAGATGTCATTCTCCACTCCTCACTGTCTCTCACCTATCCAATCTGTTGCCAAGGCCTGTTGATTTCACCTCTGCAACATCTATGGCCCTCTTTTCCCCCCTGATACTGCCACCACCTTGATACATCCCCTTATCACCTCACACCTAGATTATTGCAATAGCTGCTGGTGGGTTGTCCTGCTTCAAATCTCTCCCTAGTCTAATATATCGCCTATTCAGCCACTAAAGTGATCTTCCTAAAGCATAAGTTTGATGTCCCACACTCCCTCCCCTCCCAGTAAATTTCAGTAGCTTTCTATTGCCTCCAGGGACAAATACAAGCTCCTCTGTTTGACATTCAGAGCCCTTCATAACCTAGCCCCTACTACTTTTCCATTCTTCTTAGACCTCCTGGCTGTTCCCCATGAATAAGACACTTTATCTTTAGGCTCCGAGCATTTTCTCTGGCTGCCCTCCATGCTTGAAATATTTTTCCCTTCTCTGCCTATTGCCTTCCTTGGCTTCCTTCAAGTCCCAGCTAAAATCCCATCTTCTACAAGAAGCCTTTCCCAACCCTTTTTAATACTCTTGCCTTACCACTGTTAGTTATTTCCCATTTATCCTTTATACAGTTTGTTTGTACAGATTTGTTTGCTTGTTGTCTCCTCCTTTAGATTGTAAACTCCTTGAGGTCAGGGATTGTCTTTTGCCTCTTTTTGTGTTCCTAGCACTTAGCACAGAGCAGCTGGGTGTTCAAAGTGGATAGACTGCCTGGCCTAAAGTTAGGAAGACTCATCTTCCTGACTTCAAATCTGGCCTCCGACGCTAACTAGTTGGGTAACCCTGGGCAAGTCACTTAACCCTATTTGCTTCAGTTCCTCATCTGTAAAACGAACTGAAGTACTTAGTACAAAGATACTACTTAAGTATCTTTGCCAAGAAAACCCCAAATGAGGTCACAAAGAGTCAGACACAACTGAAACGATTGTGTAGTGCAGCAAAGCACTTAGCACAGTGCCTGGCCTATAGGAGGTGCTTAATAGATATTTATTGACTGATTGATTAACAGGCACATAGGCTTCACCAGATTGCCATATGGGTCCATGACCCAAAAAAGATTAAGAATCTTTGGTCTAGAGTTTGTCAGGAATTGAAAGTGAACTCACCAAGCCAAGTTTGAAAAATCTGCCTTCTTTCCCTTTTTTGAAAATCAGGACCATATTTGTTTGACTTGTATCCTGCAGCACTCCACCCATTCTTCATGATAATAGCAGCTGAACAATGATGGCTGCAATTTTTTTTTCAGTACTCTAGAATTTACTTTGTTAGCGTTTTGTGACTTGAGCTGGATGAGAGCCACTGAGTATTCTCCAAGTATCTCTTCATTTATCATAAGTTACATTTCTGTTACTATTTTTTGTCCACACTTCCTATGCTAAAAATTATTCTCTTGGCAGAAAGACTTCAGAACTCAATCGTTCTTCCTTCTCTTTGTTATCTTATTGTCCCCCCTGTGCCCAGCAGTGGGTCTCTCTTTTATCTTCTTGTCCCCAGCACAGCTAAAGGAGCCCTTCTTGTTTTCCTTGATATCTATTGAAATATCAGCTTCTTCTAAACATTAGCATCCTTGGTGTTACTTGAGGTACTCTGCCACAGTTTTGTAGTTATATTTAGTTAACGGCCCTTGTCTCTTTCTTCTAAACATGTCTTTTCAAAATAAAAATTGGTTGATGAATTCCTTCTGTAGCCACATTGGTTTCTTTGGACAGTTTTCTTCTTCATTGGAATAATTTTTACTTCTGTTAATAGAGTTTTATTTTTGAGAGTATTATATCCATCTTGAGTCCTTTGAAGAATATTAGGCCTTTAGATCCTCCTCTTCCTCCCCCTCTCTCTCCCTTCCTTCCTTCTCTCCTCCTTTTCCTCCTACCCTTTTCTCTCTTCCTCTCTCTCTTCCCTAGGCAGCTAGATGGTACAGTGGTTAGAGGGCTGGACCTGGATTTGGAAAGACTGGAGTTCAAATGTGGCCTCAAGACACTTTCTAGTTATGTTACCCTAAGTTACTTAATTGCTGTTTGCCTCATTTTCCTCAACTGTAAAATAAGGATAATAATAGTATCTAACTTGCAGGGTTGTTGTGAGGATCCAATGAGATAATAATTGTAAAGTGCTTAGCACAGTGCCTGGCACAGAGTATAATCTGCATAAACGCTTATTCTCCATATTCCCCTCCCCCTTCCACTCTCTTTTCTCCCTCATACCCCCACCTCACCTAGCTCTTGGTGTCAGGAAGTTCTCTGTTTCCCAGCTTCAGATTTCTCGTCTTGGGTTTCACTCCTTTATTTCTTGTTAATCCCCACCTTGTCTTGCCCACAAGGCAGCTGTGGGTAAATAAATGCCCTGGGAACAACTTCTCAGTTGCATCCCAAAGCCCTTGTTCCAGGGAATTCCTTCCTTTCCTCTCTTATTGCCAGAAGTCTTTACCAGGCCCCTGGGGAGAGGAATTTCCCCTTGACTCTCTGGGGTAATGTCAGTGCATACACCATTGAGATTAAAAAGCTTTGTTGGGGAAAAATAGAGTAAGATAAGAGGAAGGAAATAAAACAAGAAAATACACTGACACCTAAGCTTGTCAATTGTAGAATAGGTATAGAGATAGATCTTTTTAGTTGACCCTGTCATGAGGAGTATCTAGGTCCAAATAACATTATCATCATGAATAAGACGTTTCCCCCCCTTTTCATAAGGTTCTGTAAAGGCTTAGCCTAGTGCCTGGCACATAGTAGGCACTTAATAAATGTTTATTGATTGATTGATCTTCACCTCTAACTAGTGTCTTAACATAATCTAGGCTTGAGTCCTAATTCTGAGTCTATCCTTAAGAGATTCTACCTAGTACTCGGGGATCAGGACCCATTGGTCTTGATTTCAAGGCTCTTATGAAAGCCTCTCTTCACTCTCTGCCTCCCCCTCCGCCCAGAATCTGGTTCCTGTTCTCAGGCATGTTCAATACATTAGTTAAATTGAAAAACCGAAATGACTGTCGGTTTCTGAGGCCAGTGAACATCATTATCATGACTATTGAGATACGTGTGTGGGTATGTGTAAGTGTATATATATTGCAAACTACTACATGTAGGTATGCATGTGAATGGGTATATGTGTGTATGGAGATCTATATCTGTAGCTCTCCATATATATACATACAGTATCCCCTTTGAATCTCATATCAGCCCTGAATGCTATCCCCATTTTACAGATGAGGAAAATGAGATTCATAAAGGTTAAAGTGACTTCCTCAAGGTCATACAGTTAGTAAATAGCAGATCCTGAATTTAAACCCAGGTACTGTGACTCTAAGTAGTATTCCAGGTCTTGACACAGACATTTCTGCCTTCAGTAAAAAAAGGTTGATTTTTCTCTTGTTTTTTGCCTCTAGTATTTTGATGTTGTTTTATTGTTTCTTGATGATTTCTGGAGTCATTAGCTTCCACTTGACCAATTCTAATTTTTAAGGAGTTATTTTCTTCAGTGATGTTTTGTGCCTCTTTTGTTGTTCAGTCACTTCAGTTATGTCCAGCTTTTCATGACTCCATTTGAGGTTTTCTTGGCAAAAATACTGGGGTGGTCTGCTAATTCCTTCTCCAGCTCATTTTACATATGAGGAAACTGAGGCAAACAGGGTTAAATGACTTGCCCAGGGTCATCCAGTTAGTTAATGTCTGAGGCCAGCTTTGAATTCAGGTCTTCCTGACTCCAGGCCCAGTGCCTTGTCTAGTGCACCAGCTATTTTTTTGCTATTTGGCCAATTCCAATTTTTAAGGAGTCATTTTCTTCAGTATTTTTTTTTATCAAGCTGTTAATTCTCTTTTAATAATTTTCTTGCATTGCTCTTATTTCTTTACTCATTTTTTTCTTCTACTCTTCTTTTAATTTTTAAAATCTTTTGTTTTGCTTTTTTGAATCTTTCTTTAACTCTTCTAGAAATTATTGTTGGACTTGTGTCTATTCTACATTTTTCTTTAAGGTTTTATTTGTAGATGTTTTCAAGTCAATGTCTTCTGAGTTTGTGTCTTGAACTTCTCTGTTGCTGTAGTAGCTTTTTATGGTGATGTTCTTTTTTAAAAATTATTATTATGTGTTCATTTTTACAGCTTCTTGATTTGGGCTTTATTTTAGAGTTGGTCTCAGCTTACCCCTTGGTGGGGATAACTGGCCAGAGCTTCTGTCCTTTATGTACTTCTGCTGCTTTTATAGCTAACGCTGGGGGCATATAAATTTTCTGTGCTTCCAAGATGATGTGATCCAGGAAGAGGTCTGTTCTCTGCGGTCTTACTTTGTGCTCTGCTTCTTACATAAGTAGGGGCCCTGCCCCTTTCTGCCTTGGAATTGTGACTTAAAACTAGGTAATGGGTGACAGAGCTCCTTGATGGCACTTGTTCCTGATCCTAGTACTAGTACAGGGTTCCTATGGAGTCTTTCTGACCAGGTGTTTGGTCTCCTTTCTGTTGAGTACTGGGTTATTGCATGCCACCACCGTGGCCCAGTGCCATGGCTGTACTGCCCTCCTGCCCAGTGTCCACCCCAGTGTCCACAGACCTCTCTGTCTTATCTTCATAAGTTGCACTGGTTAGGAAGAATGACTGACTGACTTTTTCGTGACTTCACTGTTCAGAATTTCGTTTGGTGTGTTTTCTAGGTTGTTAGGAGAAAAAAGGAGCTGCGGCAAAAGTTGCAACTTCTCATTTCATTATGGAAGAGGGGAGATGTGGCACAAGTTGTAACCTCTCATTCCACTATCTTGACTCCTTCTTGACATTTTCTTTTTTGACAGAAATACCAGATTGATACGTCAGGGGCATAGTTTACCTAGATTTTATTAAAGCACTTGGTGAAGTCTCTTCTGCTGTTTTTATGGACATAATGTAGAGATGTGGGCTAGATGATAGGTGGATTTGGAAATTTTTGAATGACCAGATTCAAAGAATAGTGATTGATAGTTCCTACCCCAGTGATTTGAGTTCGACTCTTTCTGTTTAACATTTTTATCAGTGACTTGGCTAAAGGCATAAATAGCATGCTTATCATATTTTCAGATGACAGAAAACTAGGAGGGATAGCTAACATTATGGAGTCAGGTTCCAAAAAGATCTTGCCAGACTAGATCATTAGTCTGAATCTAATAGATACAAATATAAAGTCTTGACTTGGGTTCAGACAGTCAACTTTTCAAGGAAAGAATGGGAAAATGTGGCTAGACAGATAGAACATCAACTTCTTCATAGCCAGAGTTGTTTTATTTTTTTGTTGGCACATAGTAGGCACTTAACAAATACTTGCTTATTGATTGGCTTGTCTCTACCTAATTTTATTTTATTAGCTTTGTTCTATTGTTTTATACATTTGTGTCCTTTGCAAATTTGGTAAGTATACTATCTATGAATAAATGAACAAGAATTGATTGAGTACCTTCTATGGACCAGGCATTGCTACATGCTGGGGATACAACATAAAGGTGAGTCCCTACTCACAAGGAGCTTGTATTCTCGATTTTTGTTGTTCATTTGTTTCAGGGATGTCTGCCTTTTTGTGACCCCATTTGAGGTTTTCTTGTCAAAGATACTGGAGTGGTTTGCTATTTCCTTCTCCAGCTCATTTTACAGATGAAGAAACTGAGGCAGTTAAAGTTAAATGACTTGCCCAGGGTCACACAGCTAGTAAGTGTCTGAGGCTAATTTGAACTCAGGTCTTCCTTCCAGGCCTTGTATTCTATCCATTGTGCCACCTAGCTGCCCTCTTACATCCTTTAGGAGGATATAAAAGATATGGGACAAGGGAATTTGGGAGTTTTGATCTGTGCAGAGAGCCATAGAGTCACTCGGCAAGATGTATGTGCTGGTTAGGCCCTGGTTTCCTGGGGATGACTGGATGGGATATTAGTATTATCTGCAGAAGGCAAAATATAGTAGATAAGGTGAGTTTTCACTTACCCACAAATCAGGAGAACTCCACCCTGAGTCTGAGTGCTGAAGTGAGTCGATTTATACTGCTCTCACCCACTCGCACCTCCACCGCCCTCTTTTAAGGAGGAAAATGACACCTTGAAAATTAGAATTTGGGGCAGCTAGGTGGCGCAGTGAGTAGAGCACCAGCCCTGGAGTCAGGAGGACCAGAGTTCAAATCCAGCCTCAGACACTTGACACACTTAGTAGCTGCGTGACCTTGGGCAAGTCACTTAACCCCAATTGCCCTACCAAAAAAAAAAGAAAGAAAATTAGAATTGGGCAAAGTGAAGCTAGCAAAATTATAAGAGATCAAGAAATAATTAAAACATGAATAATGAAAAAATAGAAGAGAAAGTAAAACATAAGAAAAACAACAGATTTAGAGAATAGATCAAGAAGATAAAATATAAAAATAATTGGGCTAACTGAAAGTTATGATCAAAAAAAGAATCTTGATACAATAATACAGGAAATAATTAAAGAAAATTGTCCTGAAGCATTAGAACAAGGCAGGGAAGTAGAAACAGAAAAAAATCCATCAATCACCACTTAAAAGAGATCCTATGAGGTAAACTCATAGGAATATCATAGTCAAATTCCAGAACCCCCAGATCAAGGATAAAATATTAAAAGCATCAAGATTAAAATTATTTAAATATGAGGGTGCCACAATCAGAATTACACAAGACCTAGCAGCAGAGACATTAAAAGACCACAGGTCTTAGAACACAATATATCGAAGAGCAAAAGACCTGGGGCTCCGGCCGAAAATATCATACCCTGCAAAGTTAAGTATTATTTTGAATGGGAAAAAAGGGACATTTGATAAATTCTCAGACTTTCAAGACTTTTTGTAAAAAAAAAAATTTTCAACTTAATAGAAGATTCGACATACAAGAACCAAGAGAAACATAAGGTATATACCAAAGATTAATTTATAAGAGATTCATGAGGACAGACTATTTACCTTTTATATAATGTAAAATTATATTAATGTAAAATCTAAGATTCTTATTAATAACTGGCTAGCTTATAAGAAAGATTGGGGTAAACCTGACTATGATATGAATAAAAAAAGTAAAACCATTTAGGAACAGCTAAAAAGAGTAAGTATTTTATACAAATGAAGTGCAAGAAGAAGAAAGGATACAGAGGGATTAGATGGGGGAGGAGGGCTGGTAGTTCTGGTAACCTACTTTCATCTGGAATAGGTTTAAGAGGAAACAATACATATTCATTTAGAAGAATATAGGCTCAGATTCAGTCTTGCTCAGCTCAGATTGATCTGGCCCACTGGCATAAGCATCACAAATGATTAGGCTCCCTAAGAGTCTATCCAGTATGGCGAACCTTTAATAAACTTTGTCTTTTTCCTTGGCAAAAAAAAAAGAGTATGAAAGTCTTGTAAATTTAGAAGGAATAAAATGGCAGGGTCATAGAGAGGGGGGAAAGGACAAGGCAGGGATCTTTAGAGGGGAGAATGAGGGAATAGGTAAAAGGGGGGTATAGAAGGGTGTTTAACGGGAATGGGAGGATAGGGGAGGGATCCTTGGAAGGGAGAAGGCAAGTAATAGGAGGGCAAGGGAGTTGGTAGAGGAGGGGGGTAGGCAAGTAATAGAAGGGTAAGGTAGCAGGTAGAAGTAAAGTGGAGGAGGCAGGAGGGATAGGAAACAAGAGATATGTACAAACATAAAAACAAAGATCAAGAGTAGAGTATGTTTGGGAAAGTATATGTTTGTATATGCATGTATATATGTATAAGTGTATGCATATATCTGTGTATGTATATATCGAAAAACATATCTAAACTATATTGAAGCGTTCTGGGGGGTGGGGGGAAGGGAAAAAGAAAAAAGTTAAAAAGTGCACAGCAGAGAACAAAAGAAGACACAAGGAAGCAAAGAAAAGATGGACAATTCTCAACACAAGGTGTATTATTTATCATACAGGCTTTCTTGAAATGAAAATTTATTGTTACATATTTTGAATCCTCTCTTATGTTCTGCTATGTACATGACATGCTTTTTTTTCTTTCTTACTTTGTATTAAGTTTATGATTTGTTTTTGTTTCTTTTCTCTATTCTGTATTTGTGTTCTGATAAAATTAAAAACAATTAAAGAAAACAAACACTGTGGCCAGCCCATCGGAGTTGAGCTCTCTGCAGTAGAGTTTGAATGCCTGACAGTTTAGTTTGAGAAAGGACCTCATTGTCTGGTATCTCACCTGCCAGGTGATTTTCAGAATCTTCCTAAGACAATTCAAAAGAAAGAGATTCAGTTTCCTGGCATGGTGCCGGTAGACTGTCCAGGTTTCACAGGCATACAACAATGAAGTCAGCACAACAGCTCTGTAGACCTTCAGTTTCCTAATCAGTCTAACACCTCTTCTCTCCCACATTTTCCTTTGGAGCCTCCCAAACACTGAGACAGCTCTGGGAATGTATGTGTCAACCTCATTATCAATGTATACACCCCTGGAAAGTATACTGCCAACATAAGTGAACTTGTCCACAATATTCAAAACTTTTCCATTTACTGTAGGTTCCACATATGGGTGGTGTGGTGCTGGCTGATGGAGCTGTTTTCTTGTTGTTAATTGTTAGGCCAAAATTAGCACAAGCAGCAGAGAATCAGTCCATACTTTGTTGCATCTCAGTTTCAAAGGCTGCATTGAGTGCATAGTCATCTGCAAACAAAAATCATGCACCAACACTCCGTCCATTTTAGTCTTGTCTTGTAGCCTTTTCAAGTTGAAGAATTTAACATCAGTATGGTAGTGGACCTTGATGCTGTGTTGGTCCTTATTAAAGGCATTTGACAACATGGCTGAAAACATCATGCTAAAAAGCGTGGGAGCAAGCACACTGCCTTGTTTTATTCCATTCATGACTGGAAAAGCTCGAGAGCAGCATCCATCATCCAGAATCCAGGCAAGCATGCCATTGTGAAATTGATATACAATACTGATGAACTTCTCTGGGCAACCAAATTTTGACATAATTTTCCCTAAGCCCTTGTGGCTGATAGTATCAAAGGCCTTGGTCAGATCTACAGACATTGTATAGACCTCTATTCTGCTTCTGGCATTTCTTCTGGAGTCTTTGGGCAGCAAACACCATATTGATCATTCCATGGTCCTTTCTGAAGCCATGCAGGTTCTCAGGTAGATGACCATCTTCTGGGTGAAGGATAAGCCGATTAAGGAGGATTCTGGGAAGAATCTTGCCCACAGTGGCTAAGAGAGAGATATCTCTATGATTGTCACAGGGCAGTCTATTTCCTTTACCTTTTTAGAGATGGACAATGGAGGTGTCCTTGAGCTCCTGGGAGATAACTTCCTCATGCCACATAACCCAGAAAATTTCATTTAGCTCTTATATGAGCCATGGATCCCGCCACCTTATAAATCTCAGCTGGAATATAATCAGCACTAGGTGCTTTGCCACGTGAAAGGAGCCTAATGGCATTCAAAACCTCTTCTTCATTTGGAACTTTAGCTAGGAAGGGATTTATTTCAACCTGAGGTGAACAGTCAATGGCTTCAGCATTGATTGATGACAGTCTGTTGAGAACACTGTGGAAGTGTTTAACCCATCTCTCTAAGATCATATTCGTCACTAAACAATGTGGCTCCATCAGCACTGAGTAGTTGAGATGCACCATAGGTTTTTGGCCCATAAATAGTCCTCAGGGCATCATAAAAGTGCTCTGGATTGTTACTATCAGCATAAAACTGAATTTCATCTGCCTTCTTACCGAGCCAAGAATCCTGCATCTCTGTAAGCTTCACTTATACTTTACTTTGATGTAATTAAATGCTGCCTTCGTAGAGTCGGATGAATTGTCCTGCTAATAAAGCCTGTGGAGTTCTTCTTTTTCATTTAGCAGCTTCTGAATTTCCTTATCATTTTTGTCAAACCAGTCTTGATGTTTGCAATTGTTCTGACCCAGATGAACAAATGCAGTGCTGTACACCAAATATCTGAAAGCTGCCTACTTCTTTTCTGCTCCACTATTGCCAGCTGTGTTTTGGGTCAACTTTCCTTCCAAGTTAGCAACAAATTGTTCCCCCCTCAGAGAAGTGCTTTAATCTGTTGACTTTAATACTTCTGGTAGTCATTTTGCCTCGGGGGCCACTGCTTTTGTTGAATGTGAATATTTAGCTTAGAGAGGATAAGTCTATGATCAGTCCAGCACTTTGTACCACATGTTGTTTTCATCACTCTCATATCCTATCTGTCTCTTTTCCTTACAATCACATAGTCTATCAAATGCCAATGTTTGCTGTGAGGGTGCATCCACAAAATTTTATTTTGTTCAGGTAAACAGAAGACAGTGTTGGTGATGGGAAGGTCATGAGATGCACAAGTCTTCAGTAGTAAGTGACCATTGCTGTTACTGTTTTCAACTTTGTTTCTCCCAAGGACTCCTTGCCATGTCTGGTAGTTGAGCCTACTCATTAAAGTCACCCAGAATTATAAACTTGACCTCTTTTGGCATATTGATGATAAGGGTTTCCAGGTCTTCATATAATTTTTCTTTGACCTCATCAGGGTCCATCATGGTGGGAGGATAGGCACTAATGATGGTGGCGTGGCATTTTCCTGCAAGTGGCAATCGCATTGTCATGAGTCTGTTGTTCACTCTTTTTGGTAAGCATGCAAGGTTGTTAACTAGATTAGTTTTGATTGCAAAACCCACACCAGCTTCATGGCACTCCCTTTTGCTGTGACCACTCCAGAATAACATGTATCCAACTCCGACTTTACTAAACTGGCCTTCATTTGCCATCTTTGTTTCACTTAGGGCTGCTATTTGGATTTGACACCTGCTGAGTTCTCTTACAACAAAAGCTATTTGTCTTTCAAGCCTACCGGATTTTGTGTTGTCTATAAGTGTATATACATTCCATGTACCGATGGTGAGTGGAATCATCTTTGCGGAAGTTTTTATACATTTTTTTGTGTTTTGATCACTGGGTGAGATCCCCACCTGCCATGGTAATCAGCTCAGGGTTGGATAAGCAGACAATTTTGGGGGCATCTTTTTTAGCCCCTTCCTCACACCAGGAGGTGAGCAGTGCTATCCTTAAAAGGGTGACACCTAGGTTGTGATCCTGCTCAGACACCCAAGGGGCTGCTGTATCCCATTGCTGCTTCTAGTGAGAAGACAACCTTATGGCCTGCGCAGGGTTGTGACTACAGCTCCCAGTGTATCCTCACCTGTTGCTTTGTCACTTGCCTGTCACCATAGGACTTTGAGATAGGTAAAAATGGTAAAATGGTATGGGTGATGTCTTTTGATTCCTGTGTAAATTGGATGTAAGTGAGGCAGAGTTGCACAGAGTTGTTGGCCTCACTCTGCCTTCCAGAGTCATCATAGTTCTGTGGCAAGACAGAGTCAAGATGACTGGTGATGGCTCAAGATGCAGTGGATAACCTTGGCTTCTTCAATGGCTAACTAAGCCCTAAGTGCTCAACAGTACCTGTTTAGCTGCCTTCATGGCCATTGGAACAAATTGTTCTCATCTGCCCATTCCACCAGGGGAAGTCTTCATATGCTTGGGGTAGGCACCCCCTAACTCACTAAGGCCCCTTGGTAACCTTCAACCTGGTTTAACTTGTCTGCTGAAATGATTTATCTGGGTGTGGCTCCTGTATATGCTACAGCTTCTAGGAGTCACAGGTTAGGTGGATCAGGTGGACACTAAAGTTGGAAAGCAGCCCTGAAAAGGGTTTGGCAGTCCTCACACCAGAGGTACTAGTGCTCCCTGAACTTACACCCCAGATTTTTTACAGTAAAATCATACTCCCAAACCTTGTGTTCAGCCTCTAACTTAACCTTCCTGTCCATTTCATTGCCTTACCTATACTCTCTTCCTATCCAATGAAGACTCAGTCCTGGAAACATAAACAGTTGGTGACATGGAATGAAAGGCCTGTTCGCCATAATTATTCAAAGACTGCTTCCTGTTCAGGAGAAAAGGCCTTTTGATTGAATTCTGAGTTGAAACTGAATCATGTACCCAAAAGGCCCCAAGGACTGAACCTTGTTAACCTTCCTACCTGGCTTTGTTAGGGTGATGAGGCAAGAGCTACCATGAGTCTCCGGGTGGGACTTTTTCAGAAAGGAATATATGATAAATGTTTAATAACTGGCTTGGTCAAGGTAGAAGTGGGAAATGTAAGTACACACTTTTAGTTTAATCTACCTTTACTAAAGTCTACCATCATCAAAACAATAAATCAAACCCTAAGATAAAACATTTGCTGATTTCCATGGAATAAATAGACTGAAAATCGAACACTCAAAGCCTTTTTGAACTGCCTCCAGCATATCCCTGTGCCTTTTGTTTGGTGGTGTTCAGTTGTTTCAATTGTGTCTGACTCTTCATGACCCCATTTGGGGTTTTCTTGGTAATGGTGCTGGAGTAGTTTGCTTCTCCATTTGCTTTTCCAGCTCATTTTACAGATGAGGAACTGAGGCAAATATTGTTCAATGGACAGTTGAACAGTTATCTCTGTAGTCTTCATCTGCCATAGTCTTGTTGGCAGCTAGGTGGTGCAGTGGATAGAGTGCTGGGCTTGGAGACATGAAGTCCTGAATTCAAATGTGACCTCATACACTCACTAGCTGTGTGACCCTGGGCAAGTCACTTCACCTCTGTTTACTTCAGTTTCATCAGCTATAAAATGGGCATAATGATAACATTACCTGCAGGCTGGTTGTGAAGACCAAATGAGATAATATATGTAAATTGCTTAGCACAGTGCCTAGCAAGTAGTTGGTGCTTAATATAAATGCTTGTTCCCTTCCTTCTCATAAGTTATTAATATCGGCCTTTCGGGCACTTTGCTTTTGGAAAGTCTTTACTTTTGTTCTACAGAGTTAACAAAAATTAAATCAACAAAGCTAGCAGGGACTTACCGTCTTCAGATCTCTCAGGTAGTTGTATGACAAGTATGGACAATCCTTTACAAAGATCTACTTATTCCCTACTCATGGCTGTATGACTCTACGGCAGTATGTTCACAGACTGTTCTTATTAAGTTTTTATAGAGATGGGAAAGTATTCTTGTGGATGGTTATTTTTAGGGAAAGTGGATCTTTCTCCATGCCTCTTATGATGCCTTTGGTGAATGCACAGAGTGCAGATTTAGTGTCAGGAACACCTGACTTTAAATATAACTTATTTACTAGCAATGGGATCTCAGGAAAATCACTTAACCTTTCTGAGTCTTACTTTCCTCATCTCTAAAATGGGAATGATAATCTCATCCACCCTATGGAGTTATTAAGGGGATTGGATGTTCAAGAGATGTAGCAAAGGTGAAATTGACAAGCCTGGGCAACAAATTGGATATAAGGGGTGAGAGATAGTGAGGAGTGGAGGGTGACATCTAGGTTGTGATCCTGGATATGCGTTCAAAAATGTCTGAAGGGCAATTAGAGATGCAAGATTGGAGGTCAGAGAGATTGGGGCAGTTAGGTAAATTTGGGAGTTCTCCACATATAGATGGTAATTAAATCCACGAGAACTGATGAAATCATCAAGTGAAATAGTATAGATGGAGAAGAGAAGAGGGCCCAGCATAGAGCCTTGTGGGATACCCATGATCAGCAATCATGACCAGGATGAAGATCCGGAAAAGAAAATCAGAGAAGAAACTGTCAGATAGGTAGGAGGAAAACCAGGAAAGAGTAATATCCAGAAAACCTAGAGATAAGAGAGTAGCAAGAAGAGAATGATTGACGGTGTCAAAGGATGCAGTAAGATCAAGAAGAAGGAGGTTTAAGAAATTGCCATTGGATGAGTTAATTAGGAAGGTGTAAAAGAACTGCCCAGAAGCAGTGAGGGCCTAGTTGAGGCTATGTAACAAAAATTTGTAGTGGATTCAGTTGTAATGGTTGTATGATTTTCTTTACTTTTGTTCAGCAGTGTGTGTATAGGGATGAAGGCAGCATATGTGATCCAAGGCTGAGGCTTGGCAGGACACAATAGGTAAATATGACAAAAACACAAGGCACTTTAGAGAAGAGGACAGTATTGAGTTGAACTGGTTTACCAATGGGTCACATGGTGAAGGAGAAGAGTGTAGTTAGTGCAGGGGTGATGGCTAGGGAGAGAACTGAGGAGTCTACAGATTTAGAAGATCACAGTGTGGAAGAAGAGGTGGGTTTAGTATTGGAAGGCAGAAGGAGTGATGGAAACCTAATAGACTGTGAACAGATAAGGGAATTTCAGAGTTCATGAACATGCAGGTGATGCATTTATGAGTGATGGCAAGACCAAGGGTGTGAACCATCTTTTAGTGTGGAAGACTAAGACATGGGAAATGAGTAAGTTAATGAACTAGGAGGTTAGAAAGTTTGAGGGATTATCAATATGTATGTATATTGTATTCTTTGGTTCTGCTTATTTCACTCTGTACAACTTTATATGAGTCTTCTCATGTTTCTCTGAATATTTAGATTATATTCATAAGTTCTTACTCTCTAATACTATTCTATCACATTCATATCCTATAGTTTTTTTCAGTTCGTCTCCAATGATTGTGCCCTTACTTAAAGAGTTGTGCTATGAATAATTTGGTGTATATTATACATTTGTTTCTGTCCTTCTTTGTGGCATATTCCTAGTATTGGTATTGCTGGGTCAGAGGACATATAGATAGCTCAGTGACTTTTCTTGTGCCATTTCAAATTGATATCCAGAATTGCTGTTTAGGAGTCTGTTTAGCTCTGCATTTGCTTTCTCATTAACTCTTTGGTGGATTTATATTCAGAGAGTGAGACCATAAAATCTATTAAAATTTTTTTGCTATTTCTTCTTACTGCATAATTATTAGATTCATATTTAAAGTGGTATACTCTCATCTTGATTAGGATCTTTTAGAAAAATATGTCTTTGATTTTAGGTTTGAATTTGACTTTTTCTGGTATCATCAGTGACATTCCCACATTTTGTGATTTCAGCCATAGCATAGTGCATTTTAGAACACCTTTTCTGTTTAATTCAATTCAACAAATATTTGTTTTTAGTCTAAATTGAACAACACTTTTGATTTTGTTTTGTAATACATTAGTTTATTTTTTATTAAACAATTTAGGTCATTTACATTTAACATTACAGTTGTTAGGTTACTCTTTCATTCTTTTTTCCATTGTTATTCAGTTTGTTGGAATGAAATTTATACTTTCTTATTCTTATTATTTCTGTTGTTTACTCAAACCTAACAAAACTACTCTAAACAAAATTCCTCTGTTTTGTGCTAATACTTTATATGTAGGTTCTTTTAACTTAAATTTTCCTTCATCAAAAACAGAAAGTTTATTTTGATATTACTGTAGCCTTGCCTTTTTTCTCTTTATTTTTTCCCTTTTTTTGTTTATATGAAACTTTTAGTGGTTTAGCCAATATAATACTTATAGAGGTCTCATATTTTGTTAGCAACTGGTTTATCTTGATTTGCAAAGTGTGAGTCTTTTTTAAAAAAATGCTTATCTTTTTTGGCTTAGAAGCTGAAGAATTTGGCTCAAAGGCAGAAGAATTTAGCTCGGAGTGAATTCGTCCAAGGTAGTACTTATGTCCTTCTGCAAAGTTTTCAGAGTCCAAAAGTCCATCTCTTGTCTTTGTCAGTCAATAATCAAGCATTTATTAAAAGTACTGTGTGCTGAGCACTGTATCAGTGGTTAAAAACCACTTTGTTTCAGAGGTACAGAGGTTAAAAAATGAAAGCGTTATACATTTTTGGTGGGGGAGAGGGAAGCACTAATATGTCAGTAGGAGTGGAGGTGGATCATAATAATAGCTAATATTATTATGTGGGGCCTAAAGACTTTAAAAGTGCTTTACATATATTACCTCTTTTGATCCTAGTGCCTGGGGCATCAAGGGGTTAAGTGACTTGTCCAGGGTCATGCAACCCTTGTGTCAGAGGTAGGGCTGAACCCAGGTATTCTTGATTCCAAGGATAGCTCAGTATTTACTATACTATACTGCTCTTATTTATAAAAACAACATACCTTAATGGCAGTCAGTCAACAAGCATTTATTAAACCTTATCATTACCATTTACCAGGCACCTTGCAAAGTGCTGAGAATACAAATACAAATAGAAAGAAAGACAGTCATTGGCCTCATGGTAGTAAGTACTCTCTCTCTTTTTGGGGCTGGGCAGAGGAATTCTTAAATGCAGCCTGAAAAGGAATGAGACTTGGCTGGCTTTCGTGCTCTTCTTAAATGGAGTTTCTGGAAGGGTCCATCCAATTAGGGGGAGAGGCCAAAGGCACGGAGTATACTTTCCACTTTTGAATTCCAGTGAGGCTTTAAAATGAAGAGCTGGGGCTTGGCAGAAGAAATCTGCCCTGCCCTCCCCTTGCCCCTCTTGGTGGTGGTGGAGAGTCTCCACAAAAGAGATCTGAAAGAGACTCAATGCAAACTATGTATCTACTACAGGACAACTGTCTATTTTCTCTACACAAAAGAAGTGTTTGAGATTTGTAAGCACACATCAACAAAGCCTTAACACATGATATACAGTAACCTATAACTTTATGTTCTCCTGGGAGGTTGCTATTTAATTCATTAAACATACATTACTTGACTTCCTTCAAGACTCAGCTCAAATTCCACTTAATGTAGGAGTTCTTTCCTGGTCCCCCACACAGCTGGTGGTTTCCCTTTGACATCACCTTCCATCTACTCTGTCTATATCACGTGCGTTATTTGCACATTGTCTTTCTGACTAGAATGAGAAATCATGGAGGCTGGGGACAGTGTCTTTCTTTGTTTCTCCAGTGCCTGACACATACCAAACACTTAATGCTAATTGATTGATTGACTGACCAAGTCCAAAGTCTCCAAACAAGTCCATTGAGGGTTATATTATATGGCAAATGAGGACATGACTTGGACTCATCTTCCTCTTGGTAGTCATCTTTTTATATGGGAAAAATTGTTGTAGCTTCAGAGAGTACCTTTGGTGGTGTGGGACTGATAGGAAGGAACTCTCTACCTTTCAGATTCACAGGGTTGCCCCCAAAGCTGAAAATAGCCTCAGGATTTCTATTATGTCACCTCTGTCCAAAGAAAGAAGCCATAGAAGGAGCTGCCGGCATTTAATGGGGGCTCAGTACATGCTCTATGAAATGCCCCCATAGGCTGTCTCTGCACATGCTCCCTGGCATGTGCTCAGTCCCTAATTAACTTATTTATAACAGCATTATTTATAATAGTGGCAAAAACCCCCAAAACCTAACTCAAACTTCAGAATAGGTTTGACAAATAATGTAATTCAACTCAGCATTTATTAAATACTTGTTAGTGTCAGGCACCATGATGAAGATACAAAAGTAAAATAGAAACAAATTGAACAGTTGGAGAGCTTATCCCTTCTCCAAGGGAAGAAGGAAAGATGATAAAAATACCAATACTTTACAAATTGGATCATAGATTTTCTGCAATGCCAACAGATTATTTTATAGAAGTAGATGAACACTAACTGTAGATAAAATTCACTAATTTATCACCTCGATTTTTTTTTGCATCTTTCTGAATTTTCTAGATGTAAAGTCGTACCATTTATAAATAGAAATGTTTTAATCTCTTCATTATTAATACTTCTTTAGTTTCCTTTGCATGGTTATTGCCATAGCTGTTATTTCTGAAAGTGTCAAATTGAAGTGATGAAAATGACTAACCCTATTTTGGGCTTTTTTTTTTTAGAGGAAATGCTTGAAATGTTTCTCCAACATGTTTAAGATTAACTTGTGGTTTTAAATATGCCTAAAAAATTGCTTTAAAGAAAAATTTTGTTGATCATAAATGTATTCTGTATTTCATCAAAGACACTTTTCTATATCGAGATAATGTTTATAAAGCTTTTGGAGTAGAGTTTATTACATTCAGTGTTTTCCTATACATAATTCATTAAGTCACTCTTGAATTCTTAGTATAAATCCTAATTGGTCATAGTAAATAATTTTTTGCTGTATTAGTATATTCCATTTATTAATATTTTTGCAATAATATTAATTAGATTGATAGGTATTTTTCTTTTTCATCCTTGTCTTGGCAAACAAAGCTGTTTTACTTCATAGAAAGATTTTGATGGTATACTATCTTTTTCTATATTAAGATATGGTGGATTTGATAGGGATTACTTGTCCTTTGAGAGTTTGAAAAAATTCACTTGTGACTGTTTTTGATGCCTTTTTTACATGGTAGCTCATTAATGTTTTATCTGATTTGTCTTTTCCCTCTGAGATTTAACTATTTAGGTTCTTTTTTTCCTGCTTTGTCAGTTTGGATATTCTGTATTTTGGGAGATTGTCATAGATTTCTTCTAAGTTTTCATGTGTGTTTTAGCATAGTACTCTCTAACAATTTTAAACATTTCTTTTGTATTTGTTGTGACCTTTCCTTCCAAACGTTTAATTTTTGTAATGTTTTCTTTCTCCTTTTCTGATTAAATTTGCTATATTTATCGATCTTTAATAATTCTAACTAATATTTATATAGCACTTTAAGGTTTGTAAAGTGCTTTACATATATGATTTGTTTTGATTTACCTATTGAAGTAGGTGCTATTAATTATCTCTGTTTTACAAAAGAAGAAACTGAGGCTGAGCAATTAAATGACTTGCCCAGATCACACAACTAGTAAGTGTCAGAGGTCTTCCTGACTACAAGTCCAGTCCTCTCTTAGCTTTACTTAGTATCATGTATTATGTATTTACTTAGTGTAATATTTAGTATTATGGTGGATGCCAGCTGTTAAACACAATACTCTATTTTGTGTGAGAGGACTTGAATTTGAATCCTGGCTTGTAATACATAATCCATGTATAGTACAGGCAGGCTACAGTATAGTAGTACAGGAAAATGCAGGTTACTTTAACCTTTTTCCTTATCTGTAAAATGAGAACATTAGACTAGATAACTCTCAACTTCTTGGTAAGGCTTCTTGATGAATATATAGTTGGAATCTGGCCTTTCCACCTGTGAGAATGAGGGTGGGGTACTCCAGGCATGAGAAATGATGTGAGCAGAGGCACTGAGAGTGCCATGTTGGGGATAACTAACACAAGGAATCAAATTGTGTTCAGAACGCAGCATTGCCCACTGGCCTTTGTTGTGGAAAAGGCATGGCCATAAGGCCAGAATCAGCAGTTTGAACTTTTTGTCCATAGTCTGTGGGGAACCTTTAAAAGTTTTTTGAGGAGGGAAATAAAAGGATCTGAGCAATATCTAAGAAGACTGATCTGGGTGTCTGTGAAGTGCAAATTGGAAAGGAGAGCAAGCTTTACACGTATTAGTCATTTGAGTCTCATAATGCCCTAGAAGGCAGGTGGTACAATTGTTGTTGTTATATAGATGAACCCGGATAAGTGAAGTCATTGACCCAAGGTAACATAGCTAGGAGAACACAGTTAGGATTGTAGGATTTAAAGCTAGAAAGGAGTTAATGATCTTCTAATCCAACCCACTCATTTTTAGATGAGGAAACTGAGGCCCAAAGACTGTTTAGCTCTTTACATGTATTATCTGATCATCATAGTCCTATGAGGTAGGTGATATTATCTGCTTTATAGATGAGGAAACTGAGGCTGAGAGAAGTTAAGTGATTTGTCTATCACACAGCTAGTAAATGTCTAAAGCAGAATTCAGACTTAGGTCTTCCTGACTTTACAAGTCTAGCATTAATAGATAATAGAATTTTCTTTAAAAATCCAAGTTGTCGAGACTCCAATCTGGCCTGACCTAGTACCAGCTACTGAAATGTGTTTAGGTATTTAGTAATGCCTGTGCATTACTGTGAACAGCTCTGTGCCAGGCACTGAATGGAGTGGGTGAGGGATCTCAGAGGCATGATTCATGGGGAAAAGATTACAATGCCAGGAGCCTGAATGTGGTCAGCCAAGGTGGAAACCTCCAGACACTGATTTATAGGATCATAGATTTAGAGCTAGAAGAGAGCTCAGAGGTTATCTAGTCAACGGTCCTCATTTTATAAATGAGGAAACCGAGGACAAGAAAAATTAAATGACTCACCTAGATCATACCAGAGAGTAAGGAGAAACATGATTCCAACCTAGAGCCTCTGATTGCAAATGTATTGCCTTTTCATTGCCTTATCCCATATGATGTGGTAGAGATACCAGATATCCAGGGCCTCATGCAGGCAAAGCATTTGTTGTTCCACTGAGGGTTAGAACAGGATATCATATAGAGCCCAGAATCCTGGGAAACAGATGCAGAGATGGGAAGGTACTTGTTCAAAATCACAGAGTAAGTTGGGGCAAAGCCAGGACTGGAACCCAGGTCTCTTGACTCTCCGTCCATTGTCCTTTTCATGATGGCTAGGTGGTGCAATGGATAGAGTGCCTGGAGTTAGGAAGACTCATCTTCCTGAGTTCAAATCTGCCCTCAGACAATTACTAGCTGTGTGGCCCTGGGCAAGTCACTTAACCCTGTCTGCCTTAGTTTACTCATCTGTAAAATGAGGTGGAGAAGGAAATGGCAATCCACTCCATTATCTCTGTCAACAAAGCCCCAAATGGACATGACTGAACAACAAATCTCTTTTTTCTTCTGTGTTACTCCTGCTCTGTCAGTTCTGATATTCATGGCATAACCAATTTCAGTATGGTATCATGGAATGGGCACTAGAATTAGAGTCAGAAAAGTGGTTGGAGTTTTGACTGTGTTCAAGCTGGGTCATTTTAGGTATGTCACAACTTCTCAGCCTCACTCTGCTTATCTGTAAAATTGGGGTAATATTTGTACTGCTTGCTTTATACCATTCTTAGTATCATTGAAATATAAGCACTTTTGTAAGCATAACAGTTATATATATGTGAACTATTAACAATTCCATTATACTGAGTGTCTAGCACCAGTCAGAACCCAGTCACTCACCTTGGAGAGTTGCTCTTCTGTAGTCCAACTAGCATCAAGGATCATAGAGTTACAGCTTGAAGGAACCAAGCCATCTAACCCAATCTTCCCCCGCCCCCCACCACGCCAACTCATTTTTCACCTGAGGAAACTAAGGCCCAGGGAGATCAAGGGATTTGCCCACGGTCATACAGATAGCAGTTGTCATGGGCAGTACTGGAACATAGGTCCAGAGCCAGTGCTCTTTCTACTACACTATACTGCTACCTCAATTAAATTCATTAAACATTTATTATGCAAGGTCCAGAACCTCATCAGTTGATATCTGCTCCTTTGGTCTTCCTGGTCTACAGGCTACATTTTTACTTCAGTCTTCTCTTGGACTCCTGGCACTTCTTTCTAGTGGGAGGACTTTCTTCTGTTTTCCATCTGGGGCCCAGCTTAATCTTTGTTTATCTTTGCCCCCACCCCAACCTCAGGCTTGTCAGTATTGCCCTGTCTCTGGTTGGGTTGTGATAATCAGGTTATCCAGTGCCTGTCTGAGGCAACTCTCCTCGAGTGAGTGAAGCGTCTAGCCAAGCCTTTCTTAGTAAGACAAAAGCTCCAAGTTGAGTCCTTGAGCTTGGCAGTTGAAATCTCATCTGCTTGGAGCTACTTTTTCGGGCCCTCTTCTCAAGGACTGTTTCCAGAATCTCTTAGATTCCATTCTAGGTGGTGCTGAGAGCTGATGTCAGGCTTGGCTGAGTCACCTTGTCCCTTGTCTCTTGTCCCTTCTTGGCCTTGAGTAAGAATAATAATAAAGTGAAAAAAGATAATATGTTTTGTAGCAGTTTAGTTTGCAAAATGCCTTACATACACATACATTATTGGAGCTTTGTTGCTGTTGTTCAGTTGTGCCTGACTCTTCATGACTTCATTTTGGGATTTTCTTGGCAAAAATTCCTTTTCCAGCTAATTTTACTGATGAGGAAACTGAGGCAAACAGGATTAAGCAACTTGTCCAGTGTCACACAGATAGTAAATCTCTGAGGCTGGATTTGAACTTATGAAAATGAGTCTTCCTGATTCTAAGCCCAGTGCCACCTAATTGGCCCCTAATTGAAACTTTATAATTACCCTGGGACTGTAGGTATTGTCATTCCTATTTTGTAGGTGTGGACAGCTAGGTGGAGCAGTGGACATATTGTGCCTGACACAAAGTAAGTGCTTAATAGACACTTTATTCAGAATGGGAGAGGTAGGATGATTATGTGAACAAATTTTAGTGTTTTAGTGGACTTTAAGCTTAATGTGAGTCAATAGTGGTTGCCAAAAATAAAGAAAAAGATGAGAAAACTGAGGCAGAGGTTAATGACTTGTTCAAGGTCACAAAACCAGTAAGGAGCTAAGGTTGGACTTGAATTCAAGTCTTCCTGACTCCTGGTCCAGTGATCTATCCATTGTGCCATATTAAGCACTTAAGTATTGTTTTAAGTGTAGGAGCTACAAAAAGAAAAGCAAGATAATAACTACTCTGTAGGAGGTTCTGATTCTTACTTTAATTAAGGTTGCTGTTGTTCAGTGGTTTTAGTTGTGACTGACTCTTTCTGACCCACTCTTTGTGACCCTATTTGGAATTTTCTTGGCAAAGATACTGGAATGGTTTGCCATTTCCCTCTCCAGCTCATTTTACATATAAGGAAATGGAGGCAAACTGGTTTAAATGACTTGCCTGGGGTCACACAGCTAATAAGCAACTAAAGCTGGATTTGAACTCAGGTCTTCCTGACTCCAGGCCTGGTACTCTATCCACTGCACCACATAGCTTTCTCTAATTTAGGGTAGGTAGTACTTATTGGAGGGTTAGCTATAGGGCAGATAGAAAGGCCCAGTGGACCTTAGGAAGCAGTGACTGGAAATAGTAAGATTCAGTAGTTTATCATATTAACCTAGAAAGATTGTAGTTGGTGACTTCCTGCTCAAGCAGTGTGAGTGGTCATATTATTTTATGAAGGAAGGAAGAACGGAAAGAAATAAGCATTTATTAAGTGTTTATTTTGTGCCAGGTTCTGTGCTATATAATATTATCTCTTTTGATCCTCAACAATTCTGGTAATTATTATTCCCATTTATAGTTGAGGAAACTTAGATAGAGGTTAAGTCACTTGCCCAAGATCTCACAGCTATTAATTGTCTGAGGTTGGATTTAAATTCAGGTCTTCCTGACTCTAGTGTATCACTGTATTTACTGTGCCACCTAGCTGATGGGGGACTGCTGAGAAAGTGGTAGTGATTCTAGGGTCTGAGTAACAGGTTACCTGTGTTGGTGATGGTTGGGGTCAGCATCTAGGTGGAAGGGTGTATTCAGTACCTGGTAGGAACTGGACTAAGGACTGGGGTAAGGGGAGGTGAAAGACTCCCTTCAATCTGTTTGAGCTAAGCCCTTGGGAGCTCACTGGAATCTAGGCAGTTAGTCAATAAGCACTTTATTGAGCACCTGGTATGTGTGTGTGTGTGTGTGTGTTGGGGTAATATAGGGAGTTGGGACTCTTGGTAAAGTGGGGCTGGAGGGAAGGGCCAAGAGCCTTAAGAAACAAGACTGGGAACTGAAAGTCCTAGAGAGGGATGCCGCACCTAAAGTTGAATATGACCAATTATGAGTGTTAGATTCCTGGCTCCTGAGTCTGGCCAACTCTCAGGTTATTTGAGGAAGGGCTCAGTCCTCTGGCTGGTGGCCTCTTGTGGAATGTATAGTATTGACCCTTGAGAGAAGAGCCATTCTGGCAGGCGGATTGGTTCCCTTCTGTCTTCCTTACCTCCAGGAGTTCTGGGCTATGCCCAGAATAGGGGGACCTTATGGCTGCAGCATTGGAATGCCTTTCCCATCAGTGAGTTAAGAAGATTATCTTTGTTTGAAATTCCAAGGAGCCTGGGAGGAGGATTTGTTAGCAGTACTTGCTTTCTCTCTCTCCTGTCTAGGGAGTGGGGCAGGCCTGGGCTGGATTGGGCTGGCTGGAGGCTCTTTGCCATGGTAAGTGTGGAATTTTCAGTGCTTTCTTGGGCAATGTGTGGCCTTAGCACTAGGGACCGGGATTGGGCAGAGGGCTAGTGCCTGGCAAAGGGGTTTGGGGAGACCAGCTGGAAGGAGAGCTAACAGACCAAGGCTAGGTAGGGATGAACATGGCTTGGATAGGGCTGATCAGTCATGAGACCTGATGAGCAGCAGCACTCAAAAGAAGGGAGCACCATCTTCTTTCCTTTGCTCACCCTGGGAAGGGAGCCAGGTCCAAAGTTTTACGTGACACATCTAAAGGACTGGTTTGTGGTATCAGGGGATGCGTAGGTGGGCTCTTCTGAATGAAAATGTTGTTGGCTGGTCCTGGGGTCCTTGTCTGTGGTGTGTGATTGGTAACCTTCCTTAGGGACAGGAAGGGTGCTTTTTTTTTTTTAAATCATTTTTCTTCTTTTTCTTTAGTATTTTATTTTTTCCCAGTTATATGTAAAAACAATTTTTAACATTCATTTTTAAAACTTTGAGTTCCAAATTCTCTCCCTCCTTTCCCACCCCTTCATTGAGAAGGCAAGCAATTTGATACAGGTTATACATGTGTAGTCATGCAATATATTTCCGTAATAGTCGTGTTGTGAAATAAAACAGACAAGAAAAAAAAACCTCAAGAAAAATAAAGTAAAAGAAGTATGCTTCAATCTGTATTCAGACACCATCAGTTCTTTCTCTGTGGATGGATAGCATTTTTCATCATAAGTCCTTCAGAGTTGTCTTGGATCATTGCATTGCTAAGAATAGCTAAGTCATTCACAGCTGATCATCTTACAGCATTGCTGCTACTTTGTACATAGTACATTTCACTTTGCATCAGCCCATGCAAATCTTTCTAGGTTTTTCTGAGAGCATCCTGCTCATCATTTTTTATAGTACAATAATATTCCCTCATAAACACATACTACAACTTGTTCAGCCATTCCCCAGTTGATGGGCATCCCCTCAACTTCTAATTCTTTACCCCCAGAAAAGAGCTGCTATAAATATTCGTGTACATATAGGTCCTTTTCCTTTTTGTTTTTTACCTCTTTTGGGATACAGAAAAGGTGCTGTTTATTTTGGTTGTTGATGTCCCTAAAACCTTCCTGTTTATCATCGCTGACTGAGGTAGCATAAATTACCAAACTTTGATCTAGAGTGAGGAAGAGAGGATAGGTGAGACAATGAAATGGACAGGACTTGAGGTTTGGGAGGTTCTGAGAGGAAAGATGTAGAATATTAGATTTATAGAGTGAACATTTTAGAATAACAGACAAGTGAGAAAATCTGGGTAGTTGGGAGGAAGCAAGGCCATCTTGGACGGGAACTGGAAATGTTTTGTGAGCTCTTGGACTCCCAAAGGCAGAGGTGGGAGTTGTAAGGTAGTGGCAAGAGGGCTGGCCTAGGGGGAGGCAGGAGGCCTGGGCCTAGTCCTACCTCTACCTCTTGGTGGTCTTGGGCAAGCCACTTTCCTTCTCTTCTTTCCTTCAGACACCCCCAGTTCTCTTTTATCCCTTGCTCAATGGGTTTCTGTTTTCCCATTTTGTGAAGTAAAGAAGTTAGACTAGAATACAGAATATACAGAATTCTAGTCACTAGATGATCTCTAAGGCCTTTTGCAATTCAATTCAGCAAACATTTATTAAGCACCTTCTCTGGATGTAGGGTTCTGGACCATGGACAAAGGGTACAAAGGTGAAAAACAGCCCAAGCTTTGCCCTCAAGGAGCTTGAAATCTAGTCAAGGGTGGAGACATTTACACAGTCTTTATCACATGCCCACTACATGCTAGGCATTGATCCAGGCACTGGGATACAAAGACAAAGTGAAAAGTAGAACCTATCCTCAAGAAACTTTCATTCTTCTAGGGAGGTGCCACCAACAAACATTAGATAAGTAAGTGCTTGGTGCCTTGAGGAAGGAGAGAGCACTTACACATAGGGGGAATCCGGTGGCACATGCTGAGCCTTTAAGGAAGCCAGGATTCTGGGAAGAGGAAATGAGAGGATTATGCATACCAGGCTTGGAGGATTGGATTATACATTCCAAGCTGTGTAAAGGCATGGAGGTAGGAAATGGAATGTCCAGCTCTTGGAACAATAAAGTTGGTCAGTCTGACTGGTTTGACTTAGGTTTGTTATGAGGAAAAACCTAACAGCTGTCTAAAAGTAGGAGGTAGTGGGTTAGTGCACTCACCTTCCACCTCCCTCTCCTCGTTATGGTTCATTCATGTCCGACTCTTCATGACTGCATATGAGGTTTTCTTGGCAAAGGCACTGGACTGGTTTGCCATTTCCTTCTCCAGTGGATTAGGCAAACAGGTTAAGTCACTTGCCCAGGGTCACACAGCTAGTGAGGAAGATGGGAAGATAGATACAGAAGTTTGGAGGATAGATCTGGGATTCACATCCAACAAAGAGTCTAGTGTTCTTTCTACTGTACCAAACTGCTTCAGATTTCTGGCAAAGCCTTCTGAGAATCCTCTCCTGAGTGGGGAATCTATAATAAGCCATGCTTATTGTTGCTTCAGTGCATCAGAGTAAAGTAGTTTGGGTAACCAGGTAGGGTTGGTTAATTAGAGGCCTGGTCTAATGAACATCTCTCCTAGTGTTCCCAGATCTTTCATCCTAAATTTTCATTCTTTTCTATCTTCTTGACCCAAACTGACCCCTGACAGTGGGGCCTCTTTAGCCTGCTCTGATCTGACCCAGAAATTAGGGCCCTCTCTGGTCTGACCCTGGTCAGCAGAACTCTGACCTGTATATGGATATCAAGTCCTTCCTTCATTTTCCTGAAATAAAGAAAGATTTAGATAATTGGACAGATCTTCACTGTTTGTGGTTCACCAATGCCAGTGTAATAAAAAATGATGATACTCTCAAATTAATTTACAGATTTAGTTCTCTGCTAATGAGACTCTCAAGGGTAGACTTCATAGGACTGGATAAAATAATTTAGTTGGAAGGATAAAAGGTCTAGGCTCTTAAGAGAAAATATAAAAAAGGTAGGAATGAAGGGAGTCCAGCATTAGCAGATACCAACCTAATTATGAAAGCATAATCACCAAAACTGTTTCATAGTTGTTAAAAAATAGAAAAGTAGATCACTAGAACAAACTAGCCAAGCAAGACTGGTCCTTTCTTTGATCTTCCATTTCCTTTAACCATAGCTCATGAAGCCCTGTAAAATGTATATAAAATGATATGCAAACCTTGGTCAGCTGTAGAAGTTGTTGATGATGATAATAAATAATAACATTGTCATTAATATTTTTCACAAGCTTCAACTCAACTGGGCTTTAGTTTCCCTAGCACTCTAACTATAGGATCATGGTACTGTTTTGTATTAATCCACAGTTACCTTCTCTTGTTCTTATCTCTTCTGTGGCATGGTGGACAGAGCCTAGAGTGGCCTAGAGTCAGGAAGACCTGAATTCAGATCCAGCCTCAGACACTTATTAGCTGTGTAACCCTGGGCAAGTCACTTAACCACCATCTGCCTCAGTTTCCTCAACTATAAAATGGAGATAATAATAGCACTTCATATCTTGTACCTTAGCACCATATACCTTATAGGGTTATTGTGATGATCAAATGAGATAATACTTGTAAAGCACTTAGCATGTTAGGTGCTGAATAAAAGCTTGTTTCCTTCCTTCCTGCATGTCCTTTTTTAAAAAATTTATTTTCCCCCCAATCACATGTAAAAACAATTAAAACATTTTTTTAAAAGTTTGAGTTCCATATTCTACCTCTTCCCCACCACCCAAAGTGATAAGCAATCTGATATGAGTCATGCATGTGCAGTCACATAAAACATTTCTGTGTTAGGCATTTTGTGCAAGAAGACATGAAAAGAAAGAAAGAAATATAGAAAGGGGAATACAGACAACATCAGTTCTTTCTCTGGAGGCAGACAACATTTTTCATCATGAGTCCTTTGGGATTGTCTTGAATCATTGCATTGCTGAGAATAGCTAAGTCATTCACAGTTCTTCATTGTACAATATTGCCATTACTATAGACAATGTTCTTCTGGTTCTGCTCACTTTACTTTGTATTAATTCATGTAAGTTTGAAGGCATATAGGATGGTCTGAGCAAATACATGGAGGCAGAAAGTTAGAAGAAATTGGATTCAATCCAGCTCAGCCACTGTGTCCCTATGGGTAAATCACATAAACTCTGAGCATCAGTTTCCTCATCTGTAAAGTAGAATGAATAATATATGCACTATCAACTTTATAGCATATTAGGAGACTCAAGGGAAGTAATCTATGTAAAGTGCTTTAGAGACTTTAAACTACTATGTGAGCTTTTATTATTTTTAGTGTCACAGACTAGTTCCAAAATCAGCTGCAATGATTGGGAGTTAACTGTCCATAGTTAGGCCCACTTCCTTTTGGTATTGTTTTTCCTCTGGAGTATCTATTTTTCTGCCTAGTAATCATGATACTGATAGAAAGATGAGGGAGCCTGTAGTCCTGGGCTCATTTCCAGGCTAGTGTGTGGTGTACTACATGGTGTGGTACAAGGAACATAGGAGCCTGAGACCTGAGTTCAAGTTACAGCACCAATTCGTAATAGCTGCTGGGCAAATCACTTTACCTGGCTGAGCCTCAGTTTACTCATTTGTAAAATGGGGATAATAATTTTTGCACTATATATCTCACCACTGTTTCTAGGATCAAGTGCGTTTCTAGCCTTCAACCTCTGGGACTAGGGTGGGGGGGGTGGGGAACTGCTTCAGGTCAGTCAGAAATGCAGAAGTGAAGCCTATCTAGGTATGGGAGAAGTACCAAGATTTCTTCCACTCTGAGATTTTGTGATTTAGTGAGTAGAGGCTGAATTTTGAGTGCTTTCAAGGCATGGAAGATGGTTTACACAAATGCATGAAAGGGGGAAAGGGTGGTACAATTGGGGAACAGCAACTAAACAGTTCAGTTTAAAAGGGGAATTTTTGTTGTTCTTCAGTCATGGCCTTTTTTGGGATTTTCTTGGCAAAGATACTGGAGTATCAGTTCCTTCTCCAGCTCATTTTACAGATGAGGAAACTGAGACAAACAGGGTTAAGTGCCAGGGTCACTCATCTAGCAAGTGAGTGTCTGAGGTCAGATTTGAACTCAGGTCTTCCTGACTCCAGGCCTGGCCCCCTCAGCACCTAGCCCCCTCAGCACCTAGCTGCCCTTAAAAGGGAAGCAGTGTTAAGTAGATAAATTTGGAGTCAGATTGCTAAAGGACTGTTAGTGTTAGGCAAATTAGTTTGTACTTTATTCTGGAAGCAATAGTAAGCCCATGAAGGTTCTTGAACATAGAAATAACATGGTAAGAGTTCTTGAGTTGGCTTCCCTTCTAGAATTTCAGGTCATGGAATGCTACCTATTTCTATCTTTGAACTCTAAAATTTGCTCAGCTGAGAGCTGGGCTATACATCAAGCTATACACACTGCTATTTCCTTAATTCTCACCAAGCTTAAGATGGTGATGTCATTTCCTCTCATGACTCCATTTGTTTCTTTTTTTAAGATGATTTTTATTTATAAGTATATTTTTGATGGCCTCTAGGTAGCACAGTGGATAGAGGGCTGGGCCTGGAGTCTGGAAAACCTGAGTTCAGATCAGGTTGTAGATACCTCCTAGCTGTCCCTTGGAAGTCACTTGCCCTCTGTCTCCCCTTCCTCATCTGTAAAATAGGGATAATAGTAGTACCTACCTCACAGGGTTGTCGTGAGGATCAAACGAGATGTTGTATCTTTTGTATTTACATCACCTGGGCTTCATTCAGTTATTTTTTTCTTTATTCTTTTATTCTGGACCTGAACACCAAAAAAGAACATTTTTATACCATCAGCAGAACACAAAAGGAAAATTCAGTTTCATGTAAAATCCTATTTCACACTACTTGCTTTTCAAAAGATATTATATACATACATGTAATAGTCTCTATATGGTCCAGCTCTTCTTTGTTTTCTTCTAAATTTGACTTTCAAATACAAGACTTAAGAGAAGCATAAAAAGGTGTGAAAGCTTTTACACTGGAGGAAAAGATGGGGAAAGTCGGGGGAGGTGAGGGGGCACGTGAACCTTCATTGTAATTGGCTCAAAAAGGCAATAACATACACACTCAGTTGGATATAGAAATCTATCTTGTCCTACAGGAAAGTAGAAAGAGTAAGAGAAGGGAAGGGGTGCTGATAGAAGGGAGGGCAGATTTGGGGAGGCAGTAGTCAGAAGCAAAACACTTTTGAGGATGGACAGAGTGAAAAGAGAAAGTATGATAAACGGGGAAAATAGAATGGAGGGAAATACACAGTAATCTTTAACTGTGAAAAATGTTTTATAGGTTTCTCTGATAAAGGCCTTATTTCTCAAATATATAGAAAACGGAGTCAAATTTATAACAATACAAATCATTCCCCAGTTGCTAAAATGGGCAAAGGATATGAATAGGCAATTTTCAAACAAAATAATCAAAGCTATCTATAGTCATATGAAATAATACTCTAAATCACTATTGATCAGATAAATCCAAATTAAAACAACTCTGAGGTATCATCTCGCACCTATTAGATTGTATAATATGACAGGAAAGGAAAATGACAGATGTTGGAGGGGGAAATTGAGATAGTAATGCATTGTTGATCAAGTTGTGAACTGATTCAACCATTCTGGAGAGCAATTTGGATCTATGCCCAATGGGCTATAAAACCATGCATACCCTTTCACCCAGCAATACCACTACTAGATCTGTATCCCAAAGAGAGCAAAAAAAGAAAAGAAAAAGGACCTATACATACAAAAATATAACAGCAATTCTTTTGTGGTGGCAAAGAATTGGAAATTGAGGAGATGCTCATCAATTGGGAAATGACTGAAAAAATTATGGTATGTGATTGTGATGGAATACTATTGTTATAAGAAATGCTCTCAGAAAAACTAAAACAAAAACAAAAACAACTTAGCAGGATGCTCTCAGAAAAACCTGGACTTACATGAGCAGATGCAAAGTGAAGTGAGCAGAACCAGGAGAATAGTGTACACAGTAACAGCAATATTGTACAATGAACGTTGGAAGGGAATTGGGTTTGAGTGACTTGCCCAAGATCACACAGCTAGTAAGTGTGTCAAGTGTCTGAGGCCACATTTGAACTCAGGTCCTCCTGACTCCAGGGCCGATGCCACCTAGCTGCCCCTAAGAGTAATTTTCTAAGGTCAGGTTCTTTTTTTTGTTGTTTGCTCATTTTTCTAGGGGACACTAGTGGCACAGTGACTAGAGTTCCAGGCCTGAAGTCAAGAAGACCTGAATTCAAATGTGACCTCAAATACTTGCTGTCTGTGTGACCCTGAGCATGTCACTTAAACTTGTTTCCCTCAGTTTCTTCATGTGTAAAAATGAGCTGGAGAGGGAAATGGCAAACCACTCCAGTGAGAATCTTTGCAAAGAAAATCCCAAATGGGTCCCAAAGAGTCAATCATGACTGAAAAACAATTGAACATTTTTTGAGCTTATTTCTTTTCAAGACCTGGGGTTTGAACAGTGTTTCACTTCATCCTTTTGTGGGTTCTGCCACTCCAGAATTCATTTTGAGGTGTTATTTTAAAGTTGGTTGGAAGGGAATTTGGGAGAGCTCAGGAGAGTCCCTGCCTTTTCTCTGCCATCTTGGCTCTGCCTTCTCACTGTGTGCTTTTAAAAAAATGTTACCATGACCCTCTTTTTGGACATTACTATTGCTATCTACCCAACACACTTCTTTTCTCCCTTCCATTTACCAATAGAAAAGAAAAAAAACCATACCAAACTTGTAACAAATAAGCATAGCCAATCAAAGTTAATCCAAACAGTAGCCATGCCCAGAAATCTATATCCCCTTCTGCCCTTTGTATCCCTCACCTTTCTGTCAAGAGGTGTGTTTACATGTTTTATCATAGTTTGTCTGGACACATGGTTGGTTATTACTTTAATCAGAGTTCTTTCAAAGTTGTTTTTCTTTACATTGTTGTTTTCCTTGTATAAATTGTTCTCCTGGTCATGCTCACTTCACTCCAAATCAATTTATATTTGCTGTGGTCCAGTAATATTCCTTTGCGTTCATTTACCACAATTTGTCCATCCATTCCCTTGGATTCTAGTTCTTTTCAATCCCTGCCTCTTTAATTCCTCCCTTCAGGATTGGGAAATTTGCTTTGCTTTTGCCTAGTCTCTCCCTGGTATTATCCTCCCTTTTTAATTACCCTCTTTCCTATCCAAGCTTGTCTCCCTGTTGAGTTTTATGTATTTTCACTCCAAACTCTTGTGTATGTCTATGTTAATTCACCTTTGTCCATTTCAGCTGAGTGAGGTTCAGCTGATGCCTACTCCCCCTGCCCATTTTTCCATGTTTGCATATTCTTTTCCTTACACACCCCAATTGTAAGATGATGATGATGATGGTGATGATGATGATAGTAATAATAATAGCCATATTTATATAGCCCTTGTCGTGTGCCAAGCACTTAACAAGTATTATGCCATCTGATCCTCACAACAACCCAGAGAGGTAGGTATTATTTCATTTTTACAGATGAGGTAATTGAGGTGAACAGAGCTTAAGTGACTCTCACAGCTATTACATATCTGAGACCATATTTGAACTCAGGTCTTTCTGACGTTAGGCTTTATCCACACCACCATCTAGCTGCCAGTAGCAAGTTCAGCATCCTTGTTTTTCCTTTTTACACTAGTGTATTCCTCCTTTTACCTTCTTTCTCTTTCACCTCAGCATACTCTCAGAACAGAACCAGTCTACTAGGACCTATGTTTTTCTAATTGAACTCCTTCAATACCCCATGAAGACATTAAAATTTTGAAGGACCACTTGTTTCTCCTTTCCCATTAGAATATTAGCACTATATTATCGTATAGCTCCTTCCAAATACTCAAATAAATGTACCTTTCTAGGTTTCTCCAGACCCTTATGTTTACATTTCAGCATTTCTTCTCAGCTCTGGTCTTTTCATCAGAAATACTTAAAAGTCCTCAAGTCTATTAACAATCCGTTTTTTCCCTGTAGAATTACATTCAGTTTTGCAAAGTAAGTTTTTCTTGATTGTAAGCTCATATCTCCTTGCCTTTTGGAACAAAGCTGCTAGGTTCTTTGTTAAACCTGACTGTAGCATCTTGGTTCTTGAACTCTGTCTTTCTGGATGCTTGCAATTTTTTTTTTCTTTTGATATGGGAGTTCTAAATTTTGACTTTGACTGGGACTATTCCTTTTGGAGTTCTTTTCAGCATGCGATTGCGAATTCTTTTTATCGTTACTTTGTCCTCTGGTTCTGATAGAGCGGAATAATTTTCATCTGTGATTCCCTGTAATAGAGTGCCTAGGTGCTTTTAAAAATCATGGAATTTAAGAAGTCCATTGATTCTTAAATTTTCTCTCGACTTGTTTCCAGATACATTTTTTTTCTCAATTATCTTAAATTTTCTTCTATTTTTTCAATCTTTTGATTTTCTACTAATATTTCTTGCTATTTCATGGAGCCATTTATTTCTACTTGGCCTATTCTGGTTTTCAGGGATTTTTTTTCTTGGGTAAGGTTTACCACTTTGTCTTTGAAGCTACTTATTCATCTTCCAATTATTTCCTTCAGTGCTTTTATGTCATTTTTATATCTCTTGACCTATTTTTTCCAGGTGTATTCATATAATCCTTGTGGAATCCATTTTCCTATGCTTATGGTTGTTATGGAGTCATTCTTACAATAATTATTGATATTTGTGGGTGTGTTCTTTGATTTATTTGTCTCTCTGGCTTCATTTCCTGGATTTCATCATTGTGCCAGATCCAGGGTTTATCTTTTGCTGCAACTTTTGAGTGGCATGATCAGCCCTGTTTGGTCTTACGTTGGGTCCCCTGGGTACTATGGATTGACCTCTACTTCTTGGGTTTAGGCTCCCCTGGATCTTTGAGGTTCAAAGCACTGTATCTTTAGGACCCTTTCTGATATCTCAGGTCAGAGTGTTAAGTAATAGTCCCTACTGTCCCAGTCTGTCTGCATGATGTTGGTCAACACTTGGCTGGTTACTGCCTGGTACTACTCCCTAAGGCTTTCAAGGTCCCCAGTGTGGGGCTTTCTGACCATCCTAGGGCTTTCTAAAGGGAACCCTTTGATCTTGCTGCCTCTCAGCTTAATGTCTTACAGTCTACATCTGTCCTACCTGTGGTCACATGACAATCTCTTTGCTTAAAGAGGGGAGAACCTCCTTTCCTCTTGTTCATAGGTTTCTGACAGTTTTAAGGTGGAAGATGTTTCTGGATCACTTTTGGTCTAGTATGAATTTTAGGATTTTGCTGGAGTAATTATGTGTAAGCTGGGTTGCTTACTCTCTTGTTCAGGCAGCCATCTTTGCCAGAAGTTGGCTCCATTGATTTCTGCTGCATTACCCATTTGTTGTTTGTCAGAATCACGTCTGGTACTCCAGTCTCCTTTTCAGCTCCCTTCCTTTTCTGAAATGCAGCCTTAGGCATCTCTGAGAGATACAAGGACTAGGAAGGTGATTGTCCCTCTGCCCTCTATCCTGCTCAGATCACATCTGGAGTATTGTGTTCAGGACTACATGCCACAGTGTAGAAAGAACATTGATAAGCTGGGGAATGTCCAGAGGAGCATGACCAGAATGATTGTGATTGTGCCATCTGAGTTTTGAGATCATGCCACATGAAGATTCTCTGAAGGAACTGAATGTTTAGTATGTAGAAAACTTTAGGAGAACATCATAATTGTCTTCAAGTATTTGAACTAGCATGTGAAAAAGGGCTTAGATTTGTTCTGTTTAAATCCTAGTTCTATATTGTATAGGGATGGCAGAAAGATTCCATGCAAAAACAAAAAACCCAACTTCTGACAGAGCTGTGTAAAAGTGAAATGAGCTGTTACTGTGTGAGGTAGTGAGTTTCTCCTCACTAGAATTTCTTCAAGGAAAGATTGGATGCTTATTTGTCATGTCTGTGGTAAAGTGGATCGAATGTTCATGAAGGTTGAACTAGATGACCTTTGAAGTTCCTTCCAACTCTAAGATGTTCCATTATAGGCTAGACAAGAACAGTAACTCCTATTTATGTAGTACTTTAGGGTTTACAAAGCATTTTCTTCACAGTAATCCTATGGGGGTAAGTAGTGCAAATACTTTTATTCCTGTCTTACAGATGAAGAAACTGAGACTTTGAGAAGTTAAGTAATTTGCACAAAGTCACGCAATTTTGTATGAGGGGAAATTTGAAACCTGCTCACCTGAATTTAAATCTAGCACTCAGCCAACACTAGTATTCTGCTATTTGTTTACTCATTCATTTATTCAACAAACATTAAGTACCTCCTAAGTCTGAGACATTGTGTCTGGGCATTGGGTATACACTAATGAATGACAAGATCCCTCCTTAGCTGTTTAGTAGTGTAGACTACATATGGACAAAAATAGCTATATTACAGAGTGAGATGTACAAAATGTCATAAGAGTTTTGATGAAGTGGAGACGACTTTCATGAAAGGAAATCAGGGAAGCCTTCTTGAAGGAGGTCGCCCTGGAGTTTGCTCTTAAAGAATGAGTAGGATTTCAGCCCATAGATGACAGAGTGGTAGAGAGGTGAAAGTAGGCTGACATTCTAAGATGGGAAACAGTTGGCGAAAGTTCCAGTGTGGGAAAGCATGCGTTGCATTAAGAGGGCAGCCAGTACTCTCATTTAGCTGAAGATGTACTTGAGGTTAGATTAGATCCAGATTGTGGGAAGTCTTGAATGTCAGAGTGAGGAGTTTGACCTTCATTCACCAGGCAATTGGGTTTTAAGGGCATTAAAACATTTTAAGCAGTGGCTTTCATTTGTCCCACCCCAGGAAAACGTGACCTAGGTTCATACTGAATGAGAACCCTCTCCATTCTGTTGAGAGTGGGTAGAGAGGGAGGGAAGGTATGCTGTAATGAGAGAATAGGAATGAGGATGGATCAGGGGCAGGGGGAACTTCGGGGCTGTATTGTATGGAAGTAAGAGCTTATGCTACTGTCTAAACAGTGTCTGTTAGTAGATGTTGGCCTGGCCATCTCTGTCGGTTTGAGAGAGCTGACGCCTTCTCCCTCCTTCTCTCTCCCCTCCACCTCCATGCCTTCTTTGATATTTCCTTGTTCTTTCCTCCTCAGGTCTATGGGAGCCGCCTGCCTGCCTGTCTTCGTGAGTGGGGTGGCAGGACAGCGAAAGGTAGTGTGTACCCAGGCACACTGCACTGGGGAGGAGCCGAGGTACTGCCCCAGCACTGAACTGCCTGCCTGCCTGCCCAGCTACCTGCTTCCCCACCCTCCCCTGCATTTGGGCTGGAGAGGCCCACTCCTCTGTTGGATAGGGGCCAGAGAACTTGGGCAAATCATCTTACTACGAAGAAGGGAGCCAGTTGGCCAGCCCAACTCCAGCAAGGCCTTGGTGGAGCAGACACCAGTCTCGAGCCTTGGAAAGGAGAAGCTTCTAGAGCCTGGCAGAGAAAGATCCCATCAGCATACCATCCTGACAACCTCCTTCCCTTCCTCCATTGATAGCTGATCTCCTGTTCCCTCCCCTTGGGGAGGAGCTACCCCGCTGGCACTCCATCAGTTTATGATGGTAATGGGAGCTATAAACTGACACTGGAAAGCTCAACATTCTGACTAAGCCAGGAGAGGCAGAAGGAAAAAGGAGTAGAAGATTGGAGAGGGTCTCATGATGGGGAGTTCTCTGGTTCGACCTGTTGATTCTCTGACTTGGAAGGAGGAGGTCAGGGGTGCTGCCAGGACCCTTGGAGAGACCATCACTTACTGGTGATTGTTCTCCCTTCCCTTGCTCTTCAGTGGCTTGGGAAGCTGGAGCCGCCTTATCAGGGTAATTAGCAGCAGACCCTGGACTGAGACTGGCCTCTGTCTCAATGACTGCTTCCCTGCTGAGTGGATCCTGCCTGCTGTGCACCACACATACCAGCTGTGCACCCTGACCCTGTCGGGGAGGCGACAGGAGAAAGGAACAAGGAGGGGGGTGGGTAGGCATAGATCTTCAGGGCCTTGGGCACTGAACATAATCAGCACAGTGACAACCCAGAGAGTCAAGGGCACTGAGGGGATTGTGTGCCCAACTTTTACTTATTCCCCAACTGCCACAGGGAGAGTTACTTGGGCCTCAGTCTCTGGATACTGAGGTCTAGGGCTTCAGGAACGGAACTGGGGAGCTTTGTGTATTGTGGGGCAGATAGTGACCAGTTCCTAGGCTAGGACTGAGTCATTTGGATATACTGCTGCCTGGACCCTAGCCTTCCCCACAGACTTGACTAGGTAGAACTATTGAGAGCTAGCCTCAGCACCATGGAGCAGTTTCTTGCCTTTGGGGCCAAAGACTCGAACTACAGAGCAGCTAACTGATCAACAGTTACAGCAGGATCCCAAGGGAGGAGTAGGTGCTGGGCAGGGGATGCCCCCAGAGGGCTTGGATCAGGCCACCAGCCTCATCCCTTGGGTCCAGGCCCAGGCTAGCCTGTCCCCTCCCCTTCCTTACTCTGACTTATCTCACCCTACCTGGAAGCAGCCCTTCACCATGGCTGAACATCTGGAGCTTCTGGCAGAGATGCCCATGGTGGGCAGGATGGGCACCCAAGAACGGCTTAAGCATGCACAGAAGAGGCGGGCCCAACAACTGAAGAAGTGGGCCCAGGCTGAGAAGGGGGCCCAGGCTGAGAAGGAGGCCCAGGGTAAGAAGGGCCGTGTGGAAAAGAAGTGTAAGACCACTGCTGGAATCAAGGAGAAACGAGTACTCTTCCCCCCAAGTATCACCTTGCTGGAAGCAGCGGCACGCAACGACCTAGAAGAAGGTAAGGGTCCTGGGAATGGTGCCTCTAGGCAGGGAGTTACTCTAACCTATATAAGGTTCTGGCCTCTGCTCCCTTGAGTGGAGTGGGAATGAGCCAGAACATTACATATGGGGATGCAACTTGTTCTTCTGGGCTCCTGCTCTGGTGTAGTCACCTTTCCTTCATTCAGCATGCCAGATTAGGGACAAACAGGTGTGTGGTGAAAAGAACATTGGTCTTCAGCTCAAATCCTTGTTCTGCCCTGTACTAGCTGTATGACCCCGAGAAAGCGGCATAGTGACCCCTGGCTCCGGAGGCAAAGGCTTTGGGTTCAGTTCCCATCTCTGAAATTTACCACCTGTGTGACCTTGGGCAAATCACTAAAACTTCTAGGCCTCAGTTTTCTTATCTGCAAAATGAGAGGATTGGATTAGATGGTCTCTGAGGTCCCTTTTACTTCTTGATTTATGATCCTTGGATTCTAAGTTACTTAACCTTTCTGTTTCTCAGATGTCTAATCTGCGAACTAGACATAAAACTATATCTAAATATGATCTATGGTTAGTCTTTGTACAACAAAAGAGGGAGAAAAAAGCTCCAAGGGCTTCTAGAGGAGGAGGGAGAAGACCTGCCTCAGGACAGCTGCTGCTCTCCCTAGGTCCTCCTTCTCAGAGACAGGAGCATATACAGTGACACTTTAGCCCTCCTACTAATCAGAGGGGTGTCTGAAACAGGAGTGGGGCTGGAGAAAAGCCTTTCTCTAGGTAGTCTGGTTCTAGCCATGGCCTCTGCTTTTGCCAGTCTGGTACTGCTTGAGCTGTATTGTTAGCATAGATTCATGGGCCTGAGAGCTGAAAGGGACCCAAGAGATCATCTGATCCAACTCTCTCATTTTACAGATAAGAAAACTGAGGCCCCAAAAGGTGAAGGGGATTTGTTGTAAGGTCATACAGCTATTAAGTGGCATGGTGACTTCAAATCCAAAGCTGTTTCCAATATGCCATTCTACTACAAGTATTCTTTGAGTGCTTTACTCTGTCCAGCCCCATGCAAAGTGCTCCTAGGATAGCATCTTAGAATTTAGACGCATCACGATGTCAGAGCACAAAGGGAACATGAAGATCATCAAGTTCATCCCTGTCAATTTACAGAGGGAGAAATGACTTGCACAAGGTCCTATGCCTAGCAATTTTTGGTTTAGTATTCTTTCTGTTACACTATACCGTATATAGAGCTGGACTTCTTAAACTTCCCCCACTTGCAAACCCTTTAGCACTTATTAAACTGTGGGTTGAATCATAGGATCATAGATCTAGATCTGGAAGGGGCCTTAGAGGCCACTGAGTCCAACCCCTTCATTTTACAGATGTGGAAACTGAGGCACAGAGATATAGAATGACATGTCTGGGATCCCATAGCTAGTAGGTATCTAAAGCAGGATTTTGAACCCAGGACTTCCTAATTTGATGTCCTAACTTAGAGCCTATTTCTCATTAATATCCATGAAATAATTAGAAAACTGTCAGTTTTTAGTCTGATCTAGAGTCTTTGTGGGATAGGAGAAGACAAATTCACCTAGACCAACCCATATGAGGCAGTAACCAGCATTGTATAACCAAGGCCTACATTATTTAGACTGGAAATAATCATTCAGCATTGTTAACAAATGGGGAAGTCAGAAGGGGTGAGATTACTGTAAGCTGGGACTTTATGGAAGGCTTTATGAAGGAGGTGAGATGAGCTGGGTAAGCCATGAGAATGCAGAAAATCACTTTAAAAATAAATCTGTATTTTAATGTAAAGTTGTATTATTATCTCTCCATATTAAATAATCAGAGATGGGGGAGGGCATGAGTGAATATAGCTTGGATTCTGTTAACTGTGAGGAAAAGATTGGCCTGGCTGGAATGGAGGGTGTGTCAGGGAAGCCTGGAGAGATAAGGCTGCTGTGGTTGGGTGGGGTTACTCTGTGGAAAGCCCAGGTTGACGAGTTTGAACTGCAGGGGGTCAGCAACCTATGCCCTGTGGCACAGAGTTGCCACACTATGTGGCACTCTCAAATTGCTGATTTATTTCACAGCTTGAAAAGTTGCAGAAACGTTTCACTAAGGGTGTACACTATGTTTAGGGCATAAGGGATATCCTAAGGAGAAAGGAACAACACCCAGAGTTTACTCCTGCTGAACTTTTTGGCTAGGTTTTTGTCTCTATCACCTTACATAGGGACCTGAGGACACTGCTGCCACCATTTATGAGGAAAGATTCCCAGGCATGAAGATCTTTTGTTATTGGTAAGCTAGACACTCCCCTGGAGGATTGCCTTCTCCCGCAAATATGCTTTTGCATCAATACAGTATAGAACTCCCTCATTGGTTTGTGTATCCTTGAAATTCATGTGCAGAGTAGCAGCCTGAGTTCTGGTTTGAGCAAGGAAGATATTCATTGTGGTCCAGGCCAGACTGTGAAGACAGGAAAGAAAGGACTGGTGGTAGTCAGTATGTCATACTAGAAAGAGCATATATCAGAGCATGGGTTCATGTGTCAGCTTTGCCACTTACTATCCATGTAATAGACAGCCAGATGGTGAAGTAGATAGCAAACAGGACCTGGAGTCAGGAAGACCTGAGTTCAAATCCTGCCTCAGATACTTATTGTATGACCCTAGAAGTTGCTTAATCTCTGTGTGCCTGCAAAATGATAATAACGGCAGGATTATTGTAAGGATAAAATGAGATGTTTGTAGTATTTTTACAAATCTTTAGGTGCTGCATATACTACCACCACCACCACCACCACCACCATCACTTTTGTGACTCTAGGCCATTCATTTCCTTTTTTCTGAGCCTCAGTTTCCTTATATGTAAAATAACTTATACAGTAAAGTCAGTCAACTAGCATTTATTAAGGGCTTACTGTGTGCCAAGCACTGTGCTAAGGACCTAGAATACAAATATAAGTAGAAAGACAAATCTTGCCCTCAAGGAGTTTCTGTTCTAATGGAGAAAGACTACACCTACAAGGAAACTAGAAGGGAGATGGGGATAAAAGTGCCCAAGTTGGGGCTTGGTGGAAGAAGTTCAGAGTGCAGCCTGGAGAGGTCGTTGTGAGGTACCTTGTAAACCTTAAAGTACTATAGAAATGTAATCTCCAAAGGGAAGTTGTGTTCCTCTTCACTGGGCAGGCTCAGCTTTGCCTAACTGTAGCTGCTTTTCACAAACATTCACACTTCCTGTATTTCTGACCTTATAAGGTTAACCAAAACTCCAAGGGTTTGCTCAGCTCTCTCCTTCCTAGCACTACCGGATCACTGGGGTCTCAGGCCATAATTTCCAGGTCCCTCTGTTCTTCACAACAAGCTTGAGAAGAGGCCGTAGAGGACAGTTATACTGCCATTTCCTTTACCCAGTAATTCTGGAAGTCTCCCAAGCCCAGGGCATGAGTTGAGCATCTCGGGTGTGGGGATCCTATTGTTAGAGAGATTCCTAAAGCCTTCATGGGACACTTCTGAACAGCGTGTAACCTGCTATTCCATAGGATTTAATAGTCATCATGATGATGATGAAGAGGAAGAGGATAGCTGAGGGGTGTGTGTATGTGTGTGTGTGTCTATACACACACACATATACATACATACATATACACACATACATATATCCCTTTAAGATTTGCAAAGCACATGGCATATATTGTCATTTGAGGCAGGCAATCATCTGTCATCTATCGTCTAGGAATCATCATCATTCATATTATCCCAGATAAGGAAGTAAAGCTAAGAGGAGTGAAGTCACACAGCTGCTAAGTTTGGGAATGGTGTTTGAGCCCAGTGCCTGCTGCCTGAATGCTGTACCCAGAACCGTATCCACCGTTCTGTGCTGTCTCAGCATTACAAGGCCCAGGCCCCATCCATTTTGAGAGGAAACATGGAGAGTGAGAAGGACCAGAAGGAGATAGGAAGAGGGGAAATTTGAGAATACCACAAGAGAATTTATATGAATACAGGGCCTTTGTCTTGAGTGGGCATTAAAAGATGCATTTGTTGATTTGGAAAGGGGCAGTGACAGAAAAGATACTGGAAGAAACGATAGGCAGAGTGTGCTCTGTACTGGAAGGGATTGCCTACATAGTTCTGGACAGTGTAGTAGGCATTGTGGAGAGGAATATAGACCCAGAGAGCTGTTCTCTGTCTTTTGCTCTTTCAGAAGAACCTTAGAAAGGTCTTACTACTTTAAGCTCATTGGCAAAGATAAGTGGGAAGGTAAAAGAAAATGCCTAACTGCCCTTGATCAGTTCAAATCACGAAGCTCAGATGAACTAATAATGAAGTATGGAATTTCCAAGTTGGAAGGGAGTTTAGCAACCATTTAGTTCATTCCATACCAACCTAAGCTGTTTTGAGCTCAGTGTTCAGGCTTATTGCAGAAGCAAGGAGAGAAGAGTTCCTGCCTCTGGGGACCTTACAAGCTATTTGGAGAAACTACTCACATCAAACAGGAGAGAAAGTAAAACATTTTTTCTATCCATAAAATGAAAGTGTTGAACTAAGTCACGGAATCCCAGAATCCCAGTAGTCATCATCTAACCAAATGCATCCCTGAAAAGTTTTAAATCTCTTCTGCAGTATATCCAGCAAGTGATCATCCAGTCTTCACTTTAAGACCTCTAGTGATGGGCAACCCTTCCTGCATCACTCCATTTTCTGCATAGTTCTTACTAGGAAGTTTTTCCTTATAACAAGTACAAATCTGCCTCTGTATCTATCACTAGTTCTTTATCTGTTACTAGATGCTCTGAATTCTGCCATCTGGGGCTAAACAGAAAAATGTCTAATCCCTCTTCCCCAATAAGAGTTCTTCCAAAGCAGTGCACATGAACATTTTTTGACTTGCCTTAATGATTATCTCATCATCCAAAAGGCAGAGGAACCAGAGGGAACTTGTTTTCCTGAATTGATTCTCACCATCAAGGAAGGAATTGGTTGTTGAAGATAGACAAATCTGTCTTAGAATTTGTGATAGAGGAAAGCCAAGCGGAAACCAACGTACATCTTAAATTTTCAAAGGTTTCAGAGAAAGGCCTAAAATTTATCGAGGAGTAATAGTCACCTCAAGAATGAATTGATAAAGCTATAGAGAGAAATGGTTCCAGTGAGGAAAGCAAAAGCAAGTTATCTAAGGAGACTACTGTAAATGCACATAAACCAACTTTGATTTTTAAAAGAACAACAGCATTAATATTAATAATAATAATAATAATTCAGGCAGCTAGGTGACTCAGTGGATAGAGCACTGGGCTTGGAATTGGGAAGACTCATCTTCATGAGTTTAAATTTGGCCTCACACTCATTAGCTGTGTGATTCCAGGTAAGTCACTTAACCCTGTTTGCCTCAGTTTCCTCATCTGTGAAATGAGCTGGAGGAGGAAATGGCAAACCACTCCAGTATCTTTGCCAAGAAAACCCCAAATGGGATCACAAAGAGTTGGACACGACTGAACAACAGCAACAAAATAATAATAATAGCTTATGTTTAGGTAGCATTTTAAGGTTTGCAAAACACTTTAATAGATTATCTGATTTGATCCTCACCGTAACCCTGTAATATAGATGTTGTTATTATCCCCGTTTTATAGATGAAAACCTGAGGCTCAAAGAGGTTAAGTGACTTGTCCAGGGTCACAAAGTCAGTAAGTGGTTAAAGTGGGATTTTAACTTTGTAGTCAACACTATCCTGTGATGTACTGCCTTCTCATGTGCAGAAGATAGAAGCAAGGGTAGGTTAAGGAAGATAAATACAGAAGTTTGGCACATCCCTGTAGGAATAATGTTAGGAATGTGAAATCTTAGAATGGGCGGGGACCAGGGAAGAAAACTGTAGACAACAAAAAGTTGTTTGTTTTTTAGCTGTTTTGGGGAAAATAGGAGAGTCAGAGAAAAGGGATAGTACCATTACTTGTGGATAGGTTAGATCAGAGTTGTCGAACACTCAGAGCAGGTCAAACCAGATTAAAATATAATTGGAAAATATTTGACAAAATGAATAAAAATATGATAGAGTATAGATAATGATAATATGTGGTTTTGTAAGTCAATATGTGGCTACAGGGATCCTTATGTATTTGAGTTTGACTAGTTTAGATAATAACAGAAAACACTTATTTTGCTTCTTTTTGTCTCTGCCAAGAAGAATAATCTGTTTTTTGTTTGGAAATGACAGAAAAAGTGATACCCGAGATAAATGGGAAGGTGAAAGAAGATGTCTAACTGCCCTTGATCAGTTCAAATCACAAGGCTCAGATGAACTAATCATGAAAAATGGAATTTCTGAGTTGGAAGGGAGTTTAACAAACATCTAGTTCATTCCATACAAGCCATAGATTAATCCCCACTAGGATGTACCCAACAAGTATTAATCCAGTCTGTATTTGAAAATTATCAAAGAGGGAAACCTACTACACTCCTGAGGCAGCCTGTTCCAATTTTGGATAGCTCTAGTTATTAGAAAATTCCTCTTGACATCAAGCCTAAATTTGCTTCTTTATAACTTCCTCTCATTGTTCCTTGTTCTGCCTTCTGGAATCATATAGAAGAAGGATAATCTGTTTTCCACCTGATGGCTCTTTACATTCTTAAAGACTACTCTCACAGTACCTGCTGAATCTTCTCTTCTGCATGCCAAATACCTCCATTTCCTTTAATTGCATCTCTGGTGACATAGATTTGAGAGCTTCGCAGGTTTGGTCACTCTGTTCTGGACATTAGCTATTTATCAATGGACTTCCTAAATTGTGGCACTCAGCACAGAACACAAGACTACTATGATATATATGCCCAAAGTAGAGTAACAATATCCTAGTGAACTGAAAGAACCAACATACGGCTTCTGCCTACTATCAGTGATCTTGGAAAGATTATGGGGGAGGTCCTTCAGGATTAGAGAAGGGTGAATGTTGTCCCTCTTTTCAAAAAAGGGAAGAGAATGGGACCTGCAAATTACAGGCCAGTGAACTTGACTTTAATTCATGACAAAATTCTAGAATGTATTATTAAAGAAATGATCGATGAAGTGAAGTAAAATGAAGCAGTGAAAATACAAAGAGCCAGCATAGCTCCATCAAGAATGGGTCATGCCAGAATAGCAAATTATTTTGACAGGATGGCTAGACTGGAGTGCCGTAGATATGGTTTACCTAGATTTTGACAAAACTGTTGATGGTCTTTCATGCTATTATTGTGGAAACGATGGGCAGCTATGGATTAGATCATAGTATATAGTTAGGTGGACTCTGAAGCTTCTTTAATGGCAAGACCCAAAGTATAGTCATTAATAGTTTAATATCAGCTTGAAAGGAGGGCTCTAGTGGAGGGCTTCACAAATCTGTGCTTGGCCCTATGCTATTTAACAGTTTGATCAGTGACTTAGATAAAGGCATAGCTGTCATGCTTATCAAATTTGCAGGTGTAACAAAAAGCCAGGAGAGTGGGCAGATTTTAGATGACAAGATCCAGAAAGATTTTTGAAAGACTAGGAAGAACACTGTGCCAAATTTAATAAGATAAAAGTTGATAGAGTTAAATTTAAACTTTTATACTTGGGTTCAAAAGAATCAAATTCACAAAGGCAAGATGGGAGAGACATAGCTAGACAAAGGTTCTTCAGAAAAAGACCTGGGAGCTTTAGTGTAATGGAAGCTCATTATGATTCAACAGTGTGATATGCCAGCCAGGAAAGCTCATATGATCTTAGGCTACATTAAGTGATAGTCTCGTTGCACTCCCCCCTGATCAGACCACATCTTGATTGTCATGTTCAGTTCTGGATGCAACATTTTAGGAAGGACCTTGATAAGCTGAAGAGCATCCAGAAGAGGATAGCCAGCATGGTGAAGAGCCTCATGCCATATGAGGATGGGTTGAAGGACCTGGAGGAGAGAAGAGAAGAGTTAGGGAAACATGATAGTTGTCTTTCTCTTTTCGAAGACCTGTTATGTTTTAGAGGCTATGTATTTGTTTTGCTTGGCCCTTAGAGAAGGAACTAGGAACAATGGGTGGAAGTTGCAAAGAGGCAAATTTAGTCTTCATAGTAGAAGGAAAACTTTTCCAACAGTTATGCAAAAGTAGATTGGTTTGCACTTCACTGGAGGTCTTATTGGATACAGGTCATAGATACGGAGTTTGAAGTGATCTCAGAGACCACCTGGTGGTTCAACCCCCTTCTGTTACAGATGAGGAAAGGGAAGCTGAGAGAGGTTAAATGACTTGTCCTGGGTTGTAGAGGTGATAAGCCTCACAGGTGGAATTTGAACTCATGTCCTTTGATTCCTGTCTTTTCACTGGACCATGGTGCCTGTCTTGTAGAAGGTATTCTTTTTCAGTTATGAGATAGACTAATCTGGTGGTGTCAAACTCAAATAGAAACTAAGGTCACTAAACCATACATAAAGATCCTTGTGGGCAGCATATTGATATAGAAAACCATATGTTTTACTGTTGTCATTATTATTAATAACATTCACCACATTATCTACATTCTGTTGTATTTTTATTTATTTTGTTCAGTATTTCCCATTTACATTTTAATCTGGTTCAGGCTGCACTCATAAGTGTTGACCTCTAGACTAGATAACCTGTGAGGTCTCTTCCAATTGTGAGATTATGTGATTCCATGAAAACCCTTTTAATTCTTGTATATTACTAGCCTCCTTCCCCTTCCCTGCCCATCAGTCTTCTCTTCCTCAGGCTAAGTATACGTAAACACTCTTCTTGTGACCTGGTTTTTAATCTTTTCATCATTCTGTTCACCCTCCCCTGGACACACTCCAGTTTGTCCTAAAATTTGTTCCTAAAATTTGGCTCCCAGAGCTGAATATAATACTCAAAATGTTATTTCATCTGATAATTTATAATGATCTTAGATGGAATTATTTATTAACACTCAAATTATAGTTTCATATGAGATTCATCTGAAATAATGGGAATTTAAGTTCTTTCATTCTGTACACTCAAAAGGATCTGTCATCACATAAGTACTCTCTCCAGGATTATAGATCAAAATCTATCAATACTTCATTCTGTGCAGCACTTGTTTGTGTCCTACAAGGCCTTCTCAAGAGGTCTACCCAGTGTCGGAAGTGTTCCTCTAGGTTTCTTGATGTTGCATGTATACCAATAGAACACATGAGTTGCCCTATCTAGTGTCTCTTTACTTTTGATGCTTGACCATTCCATTTCCTTTTCTGGCCCTACATCAATTATATGATTTTTTTTAATCAGTAGGCATTTATTAAGTATGTACTCTTTGAATTATTTAAATAATTAAAAAATTTTTAATGGGAAATGGATAACAGAAATGATATTGACACCAATTATGTTAATTTCATTCAGAAGTTTAACTAATGTAAAATAATTGCCACAACAAGGAGACCATAAGAAATCAGGAAATGGCTTCATTAGCAAATACTCACTAAATGGAGAGATATGGTTGCCAAAGGTAATATGCGGTTAAAATATAAATTTATCTATGAATCTTATGAAGAAGAATGATGAGAAATGTTGTGCAGAGCAGTGGAGAAAAACTTGGCAAGATGTACAAAGTCATTCTGAGCACATTTAAAGATGAAAATGGAAGGAGAACAGAAATAAAATAGAAAAGATTTATAAGAACCATTTTAACAGGCTTTTCCATGAAAGATGGTGAAACTGCCACACTTGGACTATCATAGTCTCAGATATGCTTAGGTGGATATGACACATAAGAGAACAAGTGGGGGAAATGCAGGTGGATTGGACCAAATATAAATAGAGGAAATCCATACTGGGGGCAATATAATTGTGAAGGTATTGAGAGACCAATATGCAAAGTATCTGAAGGAGGGGAAATATTTTTTTTAAAAACACTTGAACCTTATTAATACAAAAAACATCAATAGTTACTGCTCCATATGCTAAAAGAGCATCAATAATTAGTGAATTATATGTCTTCTCTCTTGTATATACAAAATCTTTATGAGAGTTCTTTTTTAAAAAAAATTAATATTTTTAGTTTTCAACATTGATTTCCACAAGATTTTGAGTTACAAATTTTCTCCCCATTTCTACCTTCCCCGCACTCGAAGATGGCATATATTCCGATTGTCCCTTTCGCAAGTCTACCCTCCCTTCTGTCACCCCCTTCCCCCTCCCCCCCATCACCTTTCCCCTTACTTTTTTGCAGGGCAAGATAGATTTCTCTACCCCATTGCCTGTATGTCTTATTTCCCAGTTGCATGTAAAAATAACTTTTTTTTTAACATTTGGTTTTAGAACTTTGAGTTCCAAATTCTCTCCCTTCTTCTCTCCCCACCCACCCTTCTTGAGAAGGCAAGCAATTCAACATAGGTCACATATGCATCATTATACAAAACACTTCCATAATAGTTATGTTGTGAAAGACTAACTATATTTTCCTCCATCCTATCCTGTCCCGCTTTATTCAGTTTTCTCCCTTGACCCTGTCCCTTTTCAAAAGTGTTTGCTTTTGATTATTTCCTCCCCCAATCTGCCCTCCCTTCTATCATTCCCCCCTCTCTTATCCCCTTCCCCTCTACTTTCCTGTAGGGTAAGATACGCAATTGAGTGTGTATGTTATTCCCTCCTTAAGTCAAATCTGATGAGAGCAAGATTCACTCATTCCCTTTCACCTGCCCCTTCTTCCCTTCCAATAGAACTGCTTTTTCTTGCCACTTTTATGTGAGATAATTTACCACATTTTGTCTCTCCCTTTCTCCTTCTCCCAATATATTCCTCTCTCACTCCTTAATTTTATTTTCTTTTTTTAGATATCATCCCTTGATATTCAACTCCCCCTGTGACCTCTGTCTATATATATGTATTTTCCCTTCAACTACCCTGATACTGAGAAAGGTCTCATGTATTACACATATCATCTTTCCATGTAGGAATGTAAATAAAATGGCTCAACTGTAGTAAGTCCCTTATGAATTCTCTTTCTCATTTACATTTTCATGCTTCTCTTGATTCTTGTGTTTGAAAGTCAGATTTTCTATTCAGCTCTGGTCTTTTCACTGAGAAAGCTTGGAAGTCCTCTATTTTATTGAAAGTCCATATTTTGCCCTGGAACATGATACTCAGTTTTGCTGGGTAGGTGATTCTTGGTTTTAATCCTGGCTCCTTTGACCTCCAGAATATTATATTCCAAGCCCTTTGATCTCTTATGTAGAAAGAAGCTGCTAGATCTTGTGTTCTCCTGATTGTGTTTCCACAGTACTTGAATTGTTTCTTTCTGGCTGCTTGCAATATTTTCTCCTTGACCTGGGAACTCTGGAATTCGGCAACAATATTCCTAGGAGTTTTCTTTTGGGGATCTTTTTCATTTTGGGGGGAGTGGGAAGGCAGGGCAGTTGGGGTTAAGTGAATTGCCCAAGGTCACACAGCTAGTAAGTGTGTCAAGTGCTGAGGCTGGATTTGAACTCAGGTCGTCCTGACTCCAGGGCTGGTGCTCTACTCATTGTGCCACCTAGATGCCCCTTGGGATCTTTTTCAAAAGGCGATCAGTGGATCCTTTCCATTTCTATTTTACCCTGTGGTTCTAGAATATCAGGGCAGTTTTCCTTTATAATTTCTTGAAAGATGATGTCTAGGCTCTTTTTTTTGATCATGGCCTTCAAGTAGTCCAGTAGTTTTTAAATTATCTCTCCTGGATCTATTCTCCAGGTCAGTGGTTTTTCCAATGAGATATTTCATGTTGTCTTCCATTTTTTCATTCTTTCGGTTCTGTTTTATAATTTCTTGATTTCTCATAAAGTCACTAGCTTCCGCTTGCTCCATTCTAATTTTTAAGGCAGTGCTTTCTTCATTGGTCTTTTGGACCTCCTTTACTATTTGGCTAATTCTGCTTTTTAAGGCATTCTTCTCATTGGCTTTTTGGAGCTCTTTTGCCATTTGGATTATATTTTTTAAGGTGTTATTTTCTTCAGTATTTTTTTGGGTCTCCTTTAGCAAGTTGTTGACTTGTTTTTCATGATTTTTTTGTATCTCTCTCATTTCTCTTCCCAGTTTTTCCTCTGTTTCTCTTACTTGATTTTCCAAATCCTTTTTGAGCTCTTCCATGGCCTTAGACCAATTCATATTTTTCTTGGAAGCTTTTGATGTAGGATCTTTGACTTTGTTGACTTCTTCTGGCTATATGTTTTGATCTTCTTTGTCACCAAGAAAGATTCTATAGTCTTGAGTCCTACTGCTTGCCCATCTTCCTAGCCAGTTACTTGACTTTTGAGCTTTTTGTCAGGGTATGACTGCTTGCAGAGTGAAGAGTGCTTTGTCCTAAGCTTCAGGGATTTTGCACTGCTGTTTTCAGAGCTACTTCTGTTCTGAGGTGGTATGATGCTCCTGTCCTGGCCTATGTTCTGGTCTGTGAGTGCAAGCACTCCATTCTGCTGTGTAATTACCAGGAGGACTCCCTCTTTACAGTCACTGCAAACTCTGCAACACCAGCACTCCTCCTCTCCCAAGAACCACCAACCGAGACTATGACCCAGATCCAAGCAGGGCAAAGCAAGAGAATCCTGCCTCTGGATTCCCACTCTGATCCACTGTTTGATTCCTCCCACCATGTGGGCCAGGGGCTCTGGAAGCAGCTGCCGTTGGAGCTCTGGAAGTAGCCACCAGAGCTTCCTGCTGCTGCTGCCTGACACCTCTGCCACCTCCACTGCCCCTGTGGCTTGGGCCAGACTGTGCACTTCTCTCACACAGATCCAGCAGTTTTCCCACTGACCTGTTCTGTTGTCTTTGGCGTTTGTGGGGTGAGACGTCTGGTAACTGCCACAGCTCAGTGATTTAGGGCCCTGAGGCCTGCTTAGCCGGTCTACTCCCAGCCTGGTTTGTCCTGGAGCAGCTTATGCTGAGCTGCGCTCCACTCCCAGCATGGTGCGATAGACGCTTCCCAGCGACCATCCAGGCTCTCTTGGGATGGAGACTTGCTTCCCTCTGTTATTTTGCGGGTTCTGTAGCTCTAGAATTTGTTTAGAGTAATTTTTTACAGATGTTTGGAGGGATTTGGGGGAGAGCTTAAGTGAGTCCTTGTTTTTAAGCCGCCATCTTGGCTCCCCCCTCTCTCCCTGAGTTCTTTATACATAAATGGAGGGCATCCTCAATGAGGGTATTAGTAGTGAAAAAGCACTTTCATAAGCAATATTTAACAACAGACCACATCTTTACCATTTTACAATTAACTGACAGAGGTAGAGAATATAAGATTCCACTGTGCTTATAGTTTGTAGATTTCCCCCACCCCCCTCCAAGAAAAAGAAGCATTTGATTCAGTAAAAAATGAAAGCTGCTTTTTAATTTTTTTCTCTTTTTTTTAGAAAATTAAAAGGTTTTTTTTCAATCAACAAAAATTTGCTTTCTCTTCCTTCTATCTCCTCCCATTACAGGCTCTTTTGCAACACGATATATTCCATCCATACATCAAGAATCATGATCGTTCTATCTTCCTTCAAAAAATTTAATAGAAATAACCCTGTTTAATGACTATCTGATTATTAACTATGAAATAGGGAGGGCTAAGCTCACCAAAAATGTTCTTTACTGTGATGGGGGAGATCCAGTGCAGAATACAGGAAGAAAGAATGATTGTAGATGATAAGGCCCTCAGATGCTCCTCTTTTTGGATAAATATTTGGGATAATATTTGATTGCATCAAATAACTCCAGAACATTTCAGAAACTTGAAATCACTCAAAATAGTTTGATTTGTCCATCCACATGGGAAAGACTGAATAGATGAATAATATCTGTTGTCCAGATTTCAACTTGCATGTGGATTTACATCCTATAGAGCTTCCCTTATTGAAGTATGTATAAATGTATGCAAAGTGGTGAGTTGAGCCAAGGGGAAGATAGCAGATTGGATTATTTTCAGAAAATTGCAAAGTTTGGGAAAATAGGCATATTAATGCATTATTCAAGTTGTGAATTGGCTCAGCCATTCTGGGAAGCAGTTTGGAACTATGTCCCCAAAGTCACTGTACTGTGCATATCCTTTGATATGGTGATAACTACTACTAGGCCTATAACCTAAAGAGATCATAGAAAGAAGAAAAGAACCCATATATACAAAAATATTTATAGCAGCTCTTTTTGTAGTGGAAAAGAACTAGAAAATAAGGAGGTGCCCATTAATTGAGAAATGGCTGAACACTTTATGGTCTTTGAATGTAAAGGAATTCTATTGTGCCATAAGAAGTAATGGAAGGGATAATTTCAGAGAAATATAGGAAGACTGATGAACTGATGCAAAGTGAAGGAAGCAGACCCAGGAGAACAATTTATATTATTACAACAACATTGTAAAGACAAACAATTTTGTAAGTTGTGGGAACTCTGATTAATTCAATGACCAATCACAATTTTAAAGGACCAATGATGAAGCATGCTACTGCTTTCCTGACAGGTGATGAACTTGATGCAGGATAAGACATATTGGGATGTAGCTAATGAAGGAATTTGTTTTGTTATGAATATGGGGATTTGTTTGGCTGTGAATATCTGTTATATGTTTCAGTGGTTTTCTTTTTCTTTTTTTTTTTAATTGAGGAGGTGGGGGACAGAAAATAAATACTTGTTAACTGAAAAAAAAAATAAAAAGGAAAAAAGAATTTGCAAAACTCTTTTGCTGACCCCAAACTTCTCATGAAAAAAATTTTTTTTCCGGTATCACATTTTACTGGTGTTATATGGCGTTGAGATATGGAGTACCACTGCCTCTGAAGAACTAAAAACAAGTGTTACACAGGAGGTAATGGAGAAGTATATGGTGGCTGTGAGCACATTAGAACATAAACCATTGAAGAACTCTGAAGAAATAAAGGATATCATCAAGAAATTGTATATAGAGTAGATGAACTGGTCATGTGGCAGTAGTTTGGGATGACAAGTGGATAGCCAGAGTGTCCAATATCAAGAGAAAGTGAAGAAAACCTCTAGCACAGAAGTTTTTTAGTTTTTCGGTGTCATGGACCCTCTTGGAGAAGTCTGTGGACCCATTTTCAGAATAATGTTTTTAAATGCATAAAATAAAATACATAGGATTACAAAGGAAACCAAATATGATGAGATATAGTTATTGAAATATTTTAAAAACAAGGTCACAGACTCCAGGTTAAGAACCCTTGCTGTAGTGCATTGGGTGGAGTCGCTATGGCAGACTTTTGGGAGGATGTGGACAACAGTCACATAGGATTGGCATGCATGAATGAATTGCATTTTTCAGCAATGCAGGCAACTCCCAAATTGATGAAATCACAGGTGTAGTTGAGAATTGGAGTATAGGTGCCAGGCATTGTGCCAAGTGCTCGGGATAAAAAAACAGAAATGAAATGGTCTCTGGCATCAGGGAGCTTAAAATCTATCAGGAGAGATAAACTGTACATGTATAAATATTACTATATATAAAATAAATGCAAGGTAATTCAGGGGTGGGAGGGTGAGGAGGCAGTAGTAGCTCATTGGAAACAGGAAAGGCCTCATGTAGAAGGTGGTACTTCGCCAGGTGTGGTGGTACACACCTGAAATCCCTACTGCATAGGTAGTCTGAGGCTGGAGGACCTCTTAAGCTCAGCAGTTCTGATCTGCAGCAGGCTAAGAAAATCAGGTGTCCCTTAAACCCAAGTCAGAAACTGAACTGGTCAAAGCTCCCATGATGATCAGAGTGGGACTGGACCTGTGAATAGCCCCACTTTTCCAGTCTAAGTGAGATAGGGGGACCCAGTCTTAAAAAAAAAAGAAGAGGTTGGGACTTGAGCTCAGCTTTTAAGGAAACGAGAGTGATGATGATGATGATGATGATGATGATGATGATGATGATGGCGGTAGTAATGGTGTTGTAGTAGTAGTGGGGTTAAGGAAGAAGAGTATCCTAGGCATGGAGATAAGAAATGGACGGTCTTGTGTGAGGGACAGAGATTGGTTTTTAACAGAGGGAACTCTGTTAAAAAGAATAAAATTCTGAGGTTTAGGCTTACTATATTACAAAGGCCCCATGACTTTCTCTTCATATTTCAGCCCTAGCCCTCTCTCCCCACCCCAACTAGACTACCCACCGAGTTCCTGTTTCCCTATGAGGAAGGCCTTCTGTGTCTCCCTGGCCACTGTTAGAGCTAAAATGACATATATTGAGGTAAGTTTCAGAAGCCCCCACTTCTTGAGTGAGCTTTTGATTACACTTCCCACGTCCCCAGGACAATTCAGAATCCCTATTACACTTTTATAAGATAACAGATACTCTAGTACAAATAATGTCTACCCATTATAAGAGAATGGCTGTTTTGGTACAGGGCTCAATTTTGGAAGGCCTTGAAAAGCAGACTAAGATGCATGTTATGGGAATCATTGAGTGGAACAGACTTATAAAGTGGTTTGATAGGAAGATGTGTCTAGGCCTACATAGGGTGGAGAAGATGAAATTACAGATTCTTTACATATTTGCATATTAGGGTCTATCAAGTACCCTCTTAGAACAACCCTATAAGGCAGTGCAAATATTAACAGTGTTTGACATCAGAGGAGACGGAGTTTAAGCGATTAGAAAGTTTTAAGTGATTTTCCATAAGATTTTGAGTTCCAAATTTTCTCCCCATTCCTCCCCTCCCTGCAATCTGATATAGTCTGTACATATACATTCATATTAAACTTATTTTCACATTAGTCATGTTGTAAAGAAGAATTAGAACCAATGGGTGAAATCACAAGAAAGGAGAAACAAAACAAAACAACAAAATAAAAGGAGAGAAAATAGGATGCTTCCATCTGCATTCAGACTCCACAGTTCTTTCTCTGGATGTGGATAGTATTTTCCAACACGAGTCTTTTGGAGTTGTCTTCGATTTTTGCATTGCTAAGCAGAGCTAAGTCTATCAAAGTTGGTCATTGAACAATGTTGCTGTTACTGTGTACATTGTCCTCCTGGTTCTGCTCACTTCACTCATGCCTTTCCAGGTTTTTCTGAAGTCTGCCTGCTCATCATTTCTTATGGAACAGTAGTATTCCATTACATTCACATATCATAACTTGTTCAGCTATTCCCCAGTTGATGGACATCCCCTCAATTTCCAGTTCTTGGCCACCATAAAAACAGCTGCTATAAATATTTTTGTACATGTTTTCCCATTTTTCTGATCTCTTTGGGATACAGACATAGAAGTGATATTGCTGGGTCAAAGGGTATGCAGAGTTTTATAGCCCTTTGGGCATAGTTCCAAATTCCTCTTCAGAATGGTTGGATCTGTTCGCAACTCCACCAACAATGCATTAGTGTACCAGTTTTCCCACATCTCCAACATTTATCATTTTCCTAGTTTGTACATTTTTAAAGTGGAGATAAGAAAATCACCTCCCCCTCTCCCAGAGTTATGAAAAAGAAGGGAAATAATGCAAAAACTTGAAAGTGCTATATCAATGTTAGTTGTTGTTACTGTTACTATTCCTCTTATTTTTCATCTTTGTGCTGCAAGGTGACTACCTCAGCCACCTAGAAGAGTCCCAGACAAATTCCTGGCAAAGCATTAATAGAAAGATACTGTCCAAAACATTCTTTGCTTGGTAAGACTACATCCAGAGTATTGCATTTAATTCTGGAATCCACATTTTGGGAGGGACACTGACTAGCTGGGGTTCATACCAAGGAGGGTGGCTAAGATTGTTATGTGGGGCCTGGAGACCACAGCATCTGAGGATTAGCTGAAGGAGCTAGGGCAAAGACAAGCCTTAGTGGCAACATGATAGCCGTCCTTGTATTTACAGGCTCTTCATTTGCAAGGGAGATTCAACTTTTTCCTCCTTGTCCTCTGAAGGTAGAACTGGGAGTAAGACAGGAAGACAGATTTCTGCTCCTTGGGAGATAGCAGATACTTCATTTCTGTAGGTCTGAAGATAGAGCAGGGTGATGACTTGGGAATGGTATGGAGGGGATCTCTGCTTATGTATATGTTGGACTAGATGACCTCTAAAGTCCTTCCAACTGAGAATCTAAGGCAGTGTTTATCCTCCAGTTCCTTGTCCATTACAGGGATCTTGCCTATGCCCTGTGTCATGGTTCTGCCCTTTGCCTGAGGCTGACATCTTCCTGGGCACAGTTGCTACCCTAGGGTGGACAGGGAGGTAGTCTTGATTTCATCTCCATCATTGGTGTCAAGCAGTACAGCTCTCCCTGCCCCAGAATTTGACCTTGACTGAGCTGTAGAAAGAATATGGTGTATTCCAACTATTGTCTGTGCTCTCCTCTTTCTTCTTGGCCCTTTCTGTATAATTCTCCCTTCTTGCTGCCAGAAGCCTAGGAGACTGCCCAATGAGATTGGCAAGGCCTTCCCACCTCTGTGACATCCTTATTTGCCAGCTCTGGCAGTGGCTAAGTTTGCAGTCTGTCCTTGCTGCACCACGGAACCATATCTCTTCACAGTGGTGCTGTTCAGTGCCAGGTCCAGTGATAAAAGTCTCCTCAATTTCCTAGGCATGTGAACTGAACTAAGAAAGCCAGGTATCAACCTCAGGTTACTATACTGCACAAGGACGGGGAGTGATTACAGTCAGTGAAGTCCATGTCCATGAAGTGCCTAGTGCCATTCCATTGTGAATTTAGATGGCTCTTCCCCAAGAGAATCTGGTTTCTTAGGACTCCTGTGTAAAATTCCTAACAAAGATTCACTGTCTGCTCCTAAAATGACTGGGTAGCACCTCCCTGCCACCCTTCACCCTCCACCGAACTCCTAGGCTTGGCCTTCTCCCAGGACGAGGCACCAGGGCCCTTAAAGGGTAGGGGAGGCCTTTCTCTAGGGCAGAAAAGTGTAGGTTGAACTAGCCTTGCCAGGTGACTTCTCTTCCCCACATTCATGGGCTAGAGGACACTGAGAGACAGGGACTCTGGACAGAGTTCACTAAATCTCAGAGTTGGGAGGTTCCTCAGACATCATCTATGGGAGGCAGTGTGGAACAATGGAAATAGTGCTGGATTTGGAGTCAAAAGACCTGACTGCCATTTACTGCCTGTGTGACCCAGGACAAGAGAACCTCTCTGGGTCCTTAGTTTCTTCATCTGTAAAGTGAAAGGGTAGGATTAAATAACTTCTAAGGTCTCTTGGAGCTCTAAATCTATGATCCTATGATCCTAGTCTAACCTCACCTTAACAGGAAACCCCTTTTACTGAATCTTGGACAAGTGATCACTCAGTCTCTGTTTGAAGACCTCCAGTTTCCCCACTACCTCACCAGGAGGCTCATTCTGCTTTTGGACAGCTCTGAATTGCTAGGAAGTTTCTCTTTTCATTGAACTAACATCTAACTGCAACTTCAACTGATTGCTCCAGAGCAGACTGAGCCTAATCACTGTTGCACATGACAGGCTCGAAGAGGCAATCCCCCTTTCCATCAGACCCGCACACCCCAAAGAGCTCCTCCACATCATGACCTGAGCACGTAGAGCTCCTCTTGTTCTAAGGTGGGCCTCTTTTCTCTTTAGGGCATAGCAGAACAGGCTTAATCATTCTTGCACGTGACAGCTCTTTAAATACTTGAAGGCAGCAACAATGTTTTCCTAAGTTTTCTCTTCTCTCAGCTAAACAGCTCTGAGGCTTTGATCCAGGGCTCTCGTACGTTGTCTCGAGGCCAGCTGCTTTCTGGATGTTCTCCAGCTGATCAGTGTCCTAAAATGTGGTTCCTAGAACCAAACACAGTATTCCAGAGGTGTTTTGACCAAGACAGAGGACAGCAGGACTGTGCTTTATTAGTGGTCCCCAAGCAAGATCAGGTTAAGTTTTCTGACTGACTTGTTCCATGGCTGTTACATGGCACTTAGAAGCACTATTTCTGTGTGTCTCTGACTATATCCTTTCTGCACCCTGGGCCTTGGTATCTTCTTCTGGATAGCTGGGGAGTTAGATTTGGTAGCCTGTAAGGGCGTTTCCAGTTCTGTCATCCTTTGATTGTGATCTTGAGGTCTAGAGCACATGGTAGTAGTAAGTAACTAATTGTAAAACATTGGTCTCTGGAAAAGGGTCTGTGTACTCCTGGGGAGGTTATGGCATGACCCCAGGTGGTGTGTAATCAGTTAATTGGAGGATGGGAAGATGGGCAGTCATAAGCTTGTCTCCAACACTACACCATCTCTTTCACCCATTATCATGCAGCACTCCCCCACTACACCCTCCTTCACCTCTGACCTCCCAGAGTTGTCTGGGCGCAGGCATTGGCCCTTCAGGGCAGTTATAATCTCAGCACAGTGCAGGCACCTGGAACATTGCCCAGTTGCCCAGGTGTGACTGTCTGCTTTCTACCCCAGCATCTCCACACTTTGCTCCCCAGATCATTTCCTGGCTGCAGCAGGTACCTCCTTTCAGTGGTTGAACTCTGTGTTCTAAGATACTGTTTGGTAAGAATCTCCCCTGACCTTTTTTTTTTTTTTTTTTTTTTTTTTTTTTCCAGTTGGGCAAGAGACAGGGTGAATCACAGAGAAAAGCAGGCATGGCTGGGTTGTGATCTGCATTGCAGATCTTAATACATTATCTTTTTCCTCCAAATCCAGGCCTTTCCCAAACTTCCCTATTACTAGAAAGAGCAGCCATGATCCTTCTAGTTGCCTAGGTTCATAATCTCTCTATAATTTTAGACTTGTGACTCATCACTCTCCTTCACCTCCCATATCTAATCAGTTGCCAAATCTTGTTGATTCTATTTCCATAATATCTCTCATCCATCTCCTCTCCAGTCACAGTCACCACCCTAGTTCAGGCTCTCGTCACCTCTAACCTGGATTATTGCAGTTGCTTCCTAATTCATCTCCCTGTCTCAAGTTTTTCACTTCTCTATCCATCCTACATAGTGCTACTAAAGTAATAAAGACCATGTTACTCCCCTACTCAGTAGAGTATTGATTCTAGGGTCAAATGTAGTTTCATCTTTATCTCATCCTTATTTATTTTCATTTTTTAATATTTTATAATAGATATAATTATTAGTATAGATATAAAATAAGTAAATATGGACATATTGGGGTTGAATGTTCAAAAACATTTTACTGTTTGAGGCTCATAATTTTAAAAGTTTGTTCTGAAGAACCAGAAATGAGAGGTAATTGTTGCCTAAAGTATATCTGGGCTTTAAAGATGGAAGCTAGGTGGAGCAGTGGATAGAGTGCCAGACCTGAAGTTAGGAAGACTCATCTTCCTGAGTTTGAATCTCACCTCAGATACTTACTAGCTTTGTGACCCTGGGCAGGTCACTTAACCCTGTTTCCCTCAGTCTCCTCATCTGTAAAATGAGCTGGAGAAGGAAATGGCAAACCACTCCAGTGTCTTTGCCAAGAAAACTCTAAATGGGGTCACAAAGAGTTGGCCACAGCTGAACAGCAGAAAAATGGAAGAGAATTTGGAAAGTCTAGAGGGGAAGTCAAGGTGGAGGAGACAGTTTAAGCCAAAGGGGAAAATGGCACAGTGGAGAGAACACTGGAAGAACCCAGAAGGACCTGAGCCTGAATCACTCCGTAGACATTTTATAGCTGGTAACCCTGAGCAAGTCACTTAACTTATGTCTGCCTCAGTTTCCTTATCTTTAAAATGAGGATAATACTAGCACCTACCTCTCAGGGTTGTTGTGATGATCAATTAAGTGCTTTATAAATGCTGGCTATCATTATTAAAAGAATAAATAAATGCACAATGTGGGGCAAGAGGTGAAAACAGGAAATGGCTCCTGGCTTTGGGCAGTGCCTAGGAGCAGATGTGAGGCCGCTCAGATCACAGTCTCTTTCCTTTCTGGAGGATAACCCCAACCCTGTTTGAGGGAGGGAGAAACTATCCCTTGTCATGTTTCTCTGCTGTTCAGGGAGTGTGCAGTTTGAAGGGTGCAGGTCAAAATGATGGATCCTTTATGCTTCCTAGCTCTCTTCAGTTCTGGCCGGCTTTGCTCCTTCCTGTTCTATCTCTGTTCTACCCTACCCAGACCAACCTGGTGCGCAAGAGACTTGGGTGTTAGATGGCTAATCCTCAATCTCCTTCTAGCATTGGCTCTAGGAACTCCCTTTTGGGAAGTTTCCTCCCTACCTATATCCTGCTGCAGCCTCAGCTCATCTCTTTAAAGGGGATATAGAGTAAACGGGTCTCAGTATACCCCACATACCATGCCAACATCCTACCAAGATGTGCACAGGCACTACAAGGTCAGTGTTTTGCTGGCTGGGATTGGTCATAGCCCCAGCTAAGCAGGGTTTTTGGAAGGTTAGGAGCCTTTCTGCCTCTTTGCATCTTAACCAGAAAGCCAGCCTAAGGTAACATGCCCGGGGTTATCATTTGAATAGGCAGGTGTGGTAGGTGGGAAAGAAATCAAGCTTGTCAGGCCCTAATAATTGTCTTTTATTTAATCCACATGGACCTAAATAATATGGTGGGAAAAGGCCTGGAAAGAAATTCCCCTCCTTTTCTTACTTTATGCCACTGCCTGGTCTTTCTCTTAACCTGATCTCATCTGCCTCGTGGAAATGGGGAGTTTGGGGCCTTAGGGAAGAGACTGTTTGCATGCTTTGTCCTTGGGGCTCACCTGGGATATCCGCGCACCCCCCCCCCCACCCCCAGCCACACACACACATGCACTTAGATAGGCACATTTGCTGCTGTTACCAACAATCCTGGCCTCTAACTGTGTCCTGGTTTCTCCTGGCAGTCCGACAGTTCCTTCAGAATGGTGTGAGCCCCAATTTGTGCAACGAGGATGGCCTTACTGCCCTGCACCAGGTTAGTGTCTTTTCAAGGCGGTGGGGATGCTGACCAAGGGCATGAAGTAACAGATTTCTGGGGGTGATGTGGGGTCACTGATGCCCATGGGGGATACTGCAGCAGTGAGTGATTTATGCCTTCAGCAGATAAGATAAACACAAGTCTTTCTGGGCTCTGGGGGTGAATCGGGAGTTGGAGGGTTTTTTGATGGGCCTCTGAGGGAATGCTCTGTGGCTTGCAGTGCTGCATCGATGACTATGGGGAGATGGTACAGCAGCTTCTCGAGGCTGGGGCCGATGTGAATGCCTGTGACAGCGAACTTTGGACGCCCCTACATGCTGCTGCCACTTGTGGCCACCTCCACCTTGTGGAGCTGCTTATTTCCAAGTATGTAGATGCGAGGCCAGGCCTCTAGCAATGCTGTACACACAGCAGGCACTTCATGTATTCTTGAATTAAGTTGGAGGGATAGTCCAAGGGTAAGACTCAGCTGTGCGTCTGGAAAATGTGCCAGCAGCTTGCTAGGGCTGTAAGGAATCTTGACCTGGTCATAGGGGAGAGAGCATATAGCTCTGAGTGTTCTCTGGATAGAATTTGCTGCCTCTATAACCAACCGTGTCCAAGACCACCCTCCAGAGATTGAGCAAAGACCCCATGCAGCAGGATCCATTATTAAGAATGGCTGATGTTTCTTAATGCTTTAAGTTTTATAAAATGTTTTATTATTTGATCCTTCCAGCAACTCAGTGAGGATAAATAGCTCAAAGTTCCTATGTATAAGGAAACCTTAAATCATGGCCTAGTTTTTAAAACATATTCTTGGAGTTAGAATAGACTTCAGAGGTCATCTAGTTAAATCCTACCTAATTCAGGCCATGAATTCCTGAGCCTAGGAAAGGTGAATCAACTTCTTCCACCTAATAGAGTAAGCTGGGGAAGTCAATTCCCCTTTCCTAGGATTTGTGCCCAGGTCTTCTGACTCCAAATATGTTACTTTTTCTACTACACTGTGCATAGCTGATTACCTGAAGTCATGTATGATAATCAAAACTTCAAGCAGAGAAGAGGTTGATAGAGCAGAATCTTAAAACTAAGTCAGTAGTTCTTCACCTGGCATCCCTGAACTTCAGGGGCTCAATGAATAGCTTTCATTGGGGAGTTCTTCATTATCATCATCATCATCATCATCATAGCTGGCATTTATATAGTATTTTAAAGTTTGTAAAAGGCTTAACAGATAACTCATTTTTTATTAGCTCATTTATGAACTTGGATGGTGTAAAAATTGCATCTTTATTTTTGCTAGCTTTTGGTTAGTGCAAATTTGTTTACTTTGTAACCGTATGTATTTTACTTAATACTTTTTATTTTAAAACTTTTGTATTTTATTTTTTTCCAATTACGTGTAAAAACCATTTTAACCTTTGTTTTTTAACAATTTTGAGTTTCAAATTCTCTCCTTCCTTCCCTCCCTCTCCTCTCCTTGAGGAGGCAAGCAATTTTATATAAATTATACATATGCAGTCATGCAAAACATGTTTCCACATTGGCTACATTGAGAAAGAAAACGCAGACCCCCCCACTCCCCCCAAAAAAAGACAACACACACAAAAAAGTAAAAAAGTATGCTTTGATCTGTATTCAGATTGCATCAGTTCTTTCGCTGGAGGTGGATGGCATAAGTGCTTCAGAATTGTCTTAGATCATCATATTGCTGAGCATTGCCAAGTCATTCACAGTTGATCATTGTACAATATTGCTGTTACTGTATATATTCTTATGGTTCTACTCACTTCACTTTGCGTGAATTTACGTAAGTCTTCTCAGTTTTTTCTGAAAGCATCCTGATCATCATTTTTTTATAGCACAATAGTATTCCATCACAATCGTATACCACAACTTGTTGAGCCATTCCCCAATTGATGGGCATCAATACTAGATTGTTTTGATGATTACCACTTTGTAATATGGTTTGAGATCTGGTGCTCCTAGGCTACCTTCCTTCATATTTTTTTCATTGATTTTCTTGTTATTTTTGACCTTCCAGATGAATTTTGTTAATCTTTTTTGTAGTTCTATAAAATAATTTTTGATAATTTTATTGGTATGGCACTGAATAAGTAAATTAATTTAGGCAGAATTGTCATTTTTATTATATTGGCTTGGTCTGCTCATGAGCAATTAATACTTCTCCAGTTGTTTACTCTGACTTTATTTGTGTGAAAAGTGTTTTGCAGTTGTGTTCATATAGTTCCTGGGTTTGTCTTGACCCGTAGACTCCCAAGTATTTTCTATTGTCTACAGTTATTATAAATGAAATTTTTCTCTCTCTCCCTGCTGGACTTTGTTGATGATATATAGAAATACTGATGATTTCTATGGGTTTCTTTTATATCCTGCAACTTTGCTGAAGTTTTTAATGATTTCAACTAGGATTCTGTAAGTATGCCATCATATTGTCTGCAAAAAGCAATAGTTTGATTCCTTATTGGCTCTTCTCGTCCCTTCAGTTTCTTTTTCTCTTATTGCTATAGCTAGCAGTGCTTTTTTTTAAAAATTATTTTATTATTTAATATTTTTTAGTTTTCAACATTGATTTCCACAAGAATTTGAGTTACAAATTTTCGCCCCGTTTCTACCCTCCCCCCCCACCCCAAGATGGCATATATTCTGTTTGCCCCTTTCCCCAGTCTGCCCTCCCTTCTGTCAGCCCACTCCCTCTACCCCCGTTATCCCCTTTCCCCTTACTTTCTTATACGGCAAGATAGATTTCTATACCCCATTGCTTGTACATCTTATTTCCCAGTTGCATGTAAAAGCAACTTTTTTTTTTGAGCATTTGTTTTTAGAAACTTGAGTTCCAAATTCTCTCCCTTCTTCTCTCCCCACCCACCCTTCTTGAGAAGGCAAGCAATTCAACATAGGCCACACATGTATCATTATGCAAAACACTTCTATAACAGTCATGTTGTGAAAGACTAACTATATTTCCCTCCATCCTATCTTGTCCCCCTTTATTCAGTTTTCTCCCTTGACCCTATCCCTTTTCAAAAGTGTTTGCTTTTGACTACTTCCTCCCCCAATCTGCCCTCCCTTCTATCATTCCCCCCTCTCTTATCCCCTTCCCCCCTACTTTCCTGTAGGATTAGATTCCCAATTGAGTGTGTATGTTATTCCCTCCTTAGGTCAAATCTGATGAGAGCAAGATTCATTCATTCCCTTTCACCTGCCCCTTCTTCCCTTCCAATAGAACTGCTTTTTCTTGCCACTTTTATGTGAGATAATTTACCCCATTCTATCTCTCCCTTTCTCCTTCATCCAATATATTCCTCTCTCACCCCTTAATTGTATTTATTTATTTTTAGATATCATCCCTTGATATTCAACTCCCCCTGTGCCCTCTGTCTATATGTGTGTGTGTGTGTTTGTGTGTGTGTGTATGTGTGTATGTGTGTATATATATATGTATGTATATATATTCCCTTCAACTACCCTAATACTGAGAAATATTTCATGAGTTACAAATATCATCTTTCCATGTAGGAATGTAAACAATACAGTTCAACTTTAGTAAGTCCCTTATGATTTCTCTTTCCTGTTTACCTTTTCATGCTTCTCTTGATTCTTGTATTTGAAAGCCAAATTTTCTATTCAGCTCTGGTCTTTTCATTGAGAATGCTTGGAAGTCCTCTATTTTATTGAAAATCCATATTTTGCCCTGGAGTATTATACTCAGTTTTGCTGGGTAGGTGATTCTTGGTTTTAATCCTGGCTCCTTTGACCTCTGGAATATCATATTCCAAGCCCTTTGATCCCTTAATATAGAAAGAAACTGCTAGATCTTGTGTTGTCCTGATTGTGTTTCCACAGTACTTGAATATTTCTTTCTGGCTGCTGCAATATTTTCTCCTTGACCTGGGAACTCTGGAATTTGGCTACAATATTCCTAGGAGTCTTCTTTTTGGGATCTTTTTCTCTCTTTTTTCTTTTTTGGAGGGGGAAGGCAGGGCAGTTGGGGTTAAGTGACTTGCCCAAGGTCACACAGCTAGTAAGTGTGTCAAGCATCTGAGGCTGGATTTGAACTCAGGTCCTCCTGACTCTAGGGCTGGTGCTCTACTCACTGTGCTACCTATCTGCCCCTTGGGATCTTTTTCAAAAGGCGATCAGTGGATTCTTTCCATTTCTATTTTATCCTCTGGTTCTAGAATATCAGGGTAGTTTTCCTTGATAATTTCTTGAAAGATGATGTCTAGGCTCTTTTTTTGATCATGGCTTTTAAGTATTCCAATAATTTTTAAATTATCTCTCCTGGATCTATTCTCCAGGTCAGTGGTTTTTCCAATGAGATATTTCACATTGTTTTCTATTTTTTTCATTCTTTTGGTTCTGTTTTATAATTTCTTGATTTCTCATAAAGTTACTAGCTTCCACTGGCTCCATTGTAATTTTTAAGGTAGTATTTTCTTCAGTGGTCTTTTGGACCTCCTTTTCCATTTGGCCAATTCTGCCTTTTAAGGCATTCTTCTCCTCATTGGTTTGCCATTTGGGTTAGTCTATTTTTTAAGGTGTTATTTTCTTCAGTATTTTTTGGGTCTCCTTTAGCAAGTTGTAGACTTGTTTTTCATGATTTTTTTTGCATCACTCTCATTTCTCTTCCCAATTTTTCCTCTACTTCTCTTACTTGATTTTCCAAATCCTTTTTGAGCTCTTCCATGGCCTTAGACCAATTCATATTTTTCTTGAAGGCTTTTGATGTGGGCTCTTTGACTTTGTTGACTTCTGGCTGTATGTTTTGATCTTCTTTGTCAGCAGAAAAAGATTTTATAGTCTGACTCCTTTTATGCTGCTTGCTCATGTTCCCAGCTAACTACCCGACCCTTGAGCTTTTTGTCAGGGTATGACTGCCTTCAGAGTGGAGATTGCTTTGTCTCAAGCTTCAGGGGTCTTGCACTGCTGTTTTCAGAGTTACTTCTACACAGCAAGCTCTGCCACAGCAGCGCTCCTCCTCCCCCAAGAACTGTCAACCAGGACCATGACCCAGATCCAAGCAAGGCAAAGCAAGAGAACCCTGCCTCTGCACTAGCAAAGAGCTCCCTGCACTCCTCCTCTGATCCACCGCTGGATTCCTTCCACTGGGTGAGCCTGGGGCCAGAGGCAGTCACAGCTGGAGCTCTGGAAGCAGCCACCAGACTGTTCTGCTGCTGCCGCCACACCACCTCTGCCACCCCGGGGCCTGGGGCTGGACTGCGCACTTCTCTCACACAGATCCAGTAGTTTTCCCACTGACTTGCTAAGTTGTCTTTGGCATTTGTGGGTTAAGAAGTCTGGTAACTGCTATAGCTCAGTGATTCATGGCCCTAAGGCATGCTCCACCTGATCTATTCCCTGCCTGGTCTTTCCTGGCATGGTCTACTCTGGGCTGTGCTCTGTTCCCAGTAAGGTGCAATAGACCCTTCCCAGCGACTATCTGCACAGTATGGGGCTGGAGACCTCCTTCCCTCTGTTATTTTGTGGGTTCTGTAGCTCTAGAATTTGTTCAGAGCCATGTTTTACAGGTGTTTGGAGGGATTAAACACAATCAGGATAACACAAGATCTAGCAGCTTGTGCATTAAGGGATCGAAGGGCTTGGAGTATGAGTCAGTTTTTGTGTAGGTGCCATGTATCACTCAGAAAAAGTTATATTCCTCTCTATTCCCTTTTAGTTTTCACCAGAGGTTTATCACATCTAATTTTTCTAAAATTCTAATCATCTCCTTAACTTCCTTCTTGTTTATTTTGTGGTTAGATTTATCTAGTTCTGAGAGGGGAAAATTGAGGTCTCCCACTAGTATAGTTTTATTGTCTATTTCTTCCAGTAACTCAGTTTAACTTTTCCTTTAAGAATTTGCATTCTATACCATTTGGAGCATATATGTTTAGTACTGATATTATTTCATTGTCTTTTAGCAAGATGTAGTTTCCTTGCTTACCTCTTTTTAATTAGATCTATTTTTGCTTTCTCTGAGATCATGATTGCTACCCCTGCTTTTTTTACTTCACCTGAAGCATAATAGATTTGGCTCTGGTCCATTACCTTCTCTCTCTCTCTCTCTCTCTCTCTCTCTCTCTTTCTCTCTCTCTCTCTGTCTCTCTCTCTTTTTCTCTTTTTCTCTCTCTCCACTCTCCATTCATTCTGGCCCTCCTCAAAGGTCTGTTTTGCATCTGAGCACCACCTCCCCCACTCTGCCTTCCCTTCTGTCAGCAACATCCGCCCCACCATTCCCCTCCTTTCCTACTTCTCTACAGGGCAAGATAGATTTCTGTACCCAACTGAGTGAGTGTGTGTTTGTTTGTGTATGTGTTATTCCCTCTTTGATCCCAGTGAGAGTAAGGTTCAAGAGTTGTACACCACACTCCCCTCTTCCCCTCCTTGTAAAAGCTTTCCTTTCCCACCCCTTTTTTACTCTATTCTACCCCTCCCTTCTCCCTTGTCCCAGTGCATTCCTCTTTCACATCCCTTAATTTTATTTTTTTGAAATCATCCCATCACAGTCAACTCACACGCATGCCCTCTGTCTATGTATAATCGGTCTAACTGCCCTAATAATGATAAAGTTCTTAGGAGTTACAAGTATCATCTTCCCATGTAGGAATGTAGACAGTTTAACCTTATTGAATGCCTTATGATTTCTCTTTTTTGCTTACTTTTTTATGCTTCCCTTTTTTTTGTTTTTTTTTAATTTTTAATTTTTTTTTATACTTCTCTTAAGTCTTATATTTGAAAGTTAGATTTTCTGCTCAGCTCTGGGCTTTTCATCAGGAATCCTTAAAATCCTCTATTTCATTAAATATTCTTCCCCCCTTCCCACCCATCTCCCACCCTGAGGGATTATACTGTTATGCTGGGTAGATGATTCTTGGTTGTAATCCTAGCCTTCTAGAGTAACACATTCCAAGCCCTCTGATCCTTTGATGTAGAAGCTGCTAAATCTTGTGTTATCCTGACTCTTGCTCCATGATATTTGAATTGTTTCTTTCTGGCTGCTTGTAATATTTTCTCCTTGACCTGAGAGCTCTGGAATTTGGTGATAATATTCCTGTAAGTTTTTATTTTAGGATTTGTTTTAGTTTCTATTTTACCCTGTGGTTCTAGAATATCAGGGCAGTTTTCCTTGATAATTTATATTGATGTCTAGGGTCTTCTTTTGGTCATAGCTTTCAGGTAGTCCAATTATTCTAAACTTATCTCTCTTTGATCTATTTTCCAGGTCAGTTGTTTTTCTTTCTTCTCTTTCTTCATTCTTTTGATTTTGTTTGATTGTTTCTTGATATTTAATGGAGTCATTAGCTTCTACTTCCCCAATTCTAATTTTTAAGGAGTTATTTCCTTAAGTGAGCTTTTGCATCTCCTTTTCCATTTGGCCAATTCTGCTTAAGGGGTTCTTCTCTACATTGGGATTTTTGTACCTCTTTTACCATTTGGCCAATTCTGTTTTTTAAGGCGATAACGCCTTAAATACCTTTCTTCAGTATTTTTTTTTTTTGGTCTCCTTTACCAAACTGTTGACTCTTTTTTTTCATCATTTTCTTGCATCACTCTCATTTCTTTTCCCAATTTTCCTCTTCCTCTCTTATTTGATTTTTCAAATCCTTTTTTGAGCTCTTTCAGCAACTTTTTTTTTTCCCTGTGACTAATTCACATTTTTCTTTGAAGCTTTACATGTAGGTGTTTCAACTTTGCTGTCCTCTTCTGAGCTTGTGTCTTGCTTCTCCCTGTCACTATAGCAACTTTCTGTGGTCAGGTTCTTTTATTATTGTTTGCTTATTTTCCCAGCCTATTTCTTGACTTTGAAGTTTATGTTAAAATTGGGCTCTGTTCTGGGGTTTAAGTTTCAGGTCCCAAGTTTCAGGTTTTTCGTGCTGCAGCATTCAGAGCTAGTTCTGTGGGAATATAAGTTTTTGGCTCTTCCAAGATGGTATGATCTAAGGAGAGGTGGAGTCACTGCTCTCTTGGCTTGTGCTCTGGTCTGTGAGTAACCACATGTACTCTTTCCAGCCCTGAAACTGTGTCCAGCATCCCTGCTCTGCTGTGGCTGCATACTTGTGTACTAGTGCTGCTTCTTGCCCTGGGACTGCGACCCAGAACCACGTATGGGTAATGCAGAATCCTGCACCTAGTGCCTACAAAAAGTCCCCTGTAATATTCTTCTGACCAGTTGTCTGACCCCTTTACCATCTGAGGGCAGAGAGTTCCCAAAGGCACCAACTGACCCCAAGGCCCACTTCTGGCTTGCTGGAGCACAGTCTGCTTTGTACTGTGCTCCACGCCTGATCACCACCCCAATGAGAGAGGCCTTTCCTGCCTACCTCCTAAGGTTGTCTTGGGCTGGAAAATTGTTTTACCCTGAATTTTTGTTGGTTTTGGCTCTCTGGAATTTGATTTTGAGGCAATATTTTAAAGTTGTTTGGAGGGGAATTTGGGATAGCTCAGGGGAGTCCCTGCCTCTACTTTGTTATCTTGGCTCACTCCTATAATGCTTCTTAAAACATGATTTTAGGAGTCCATAGGCTTTACCTGCCTGCCAAAGGGGGTCCATGACACCCAAAAGGTTAAAAACCTCTGTACTAAGATAAGGAAGTTCTTGTTTGTTTCTGTCTCCTCTTTGTTCCTTATCTTTTCTCTGATTGGATGATGTTAGAGGTCAGTTTGGTCACATTCTAGTCTTAAGAAGCATAGCTCCACTGCTAAGGCCTAAGGGAAGTCTTAGTGTCTTCCTCAACCTTATTTGTCTAAGGAGGAGACCTCAAGTTGTCTGGCCCCTGACTGGAGAATCCATCCTCTAGAGCCCCCTAGTGAGGAAGGAAAGGAGAGAAGGCAAGGAAGTATTGTGTGGTTGTAAAGACCTCACCCCTCTGTGCTGTTTCTTAGTAGTGGGATCCAAAGCATATCACTTCATCTCTGTGAGTCCCCATATACTTTTCTTTTGAAGAATGTTAGCATAGATAATTGTTGCAGTCCCTTATAGCTCTACCATTCTGAGGGAGTTATTAAGTGTAAATCCTATTGTTTTATCTATCCCTGGACATTTTGGTTTCTTTTTGCCATTCTCAAGGTTCCCATGACTGTGAACTGTAGACACCCAAACTTTTACCTCTGATCCATTTCTTTTTGTCTGAGATGGGTTGCCTGTGCTATTCGTCAGCGATTCTGAGCTCTTATCTTCACCTAGTCTCTAAGTAAGCTAGCAGGCTTTGATGGTGGGCATCATCTTTTGCTGGAGTTCTGTCTATCTTGCATTAGCACCTTCCAGTCATTGCTTCATCTATTTTCAACTTATCCCTCTTATTGGCCTAAATATTGCATTCCTGTTTCTGGTCTGAGAGGTGGCCTTCCTTTTTTAGTTTCTTTGTAGAATCCACATGACTAATAGGTCCAGAGATCGACGACTGCTTTAGAACACAGGGGTAAGATAACCCTGTTCTATGGGGACATCTTGTCTAGGATGTCTGATCCTATCCTATCCTGGTCTGGTCTAGGAAGCAGATTTCAGAAAGATTCTGAAATTCTTAAGAGACATAGAAGTAATGTCAGCCTAGATTTTCCTAGTATTAGAGTCTGAACATTTTGGCCTAGCATTTACACTAGAGGAGAAAGGTGAGGGAAATAAACTAGGGATGAGTCAGTTAACTGTCTTCAGTCAGGCTTTCCTTACCTTAAGACTAGGTCTCTGTGTTCCTGCAGCAGTATGGGATATTGATGGGGACGAGAGATTTGTCTGCCATTTACGATCTGTGTGACTTTGGGCAAATTACTTCTCCTTTTTGATCTTAAGTTTTCTCATGTATAAAATTAGGATAATACTACTTGTGCTAAACCTCGAAGCTCTGTATGAATGATTTGTGTTAAGGTTACCAACTCCACACACTATTCCAGGTGCTCTGAAGATTTGCTCAGATGCCTCCCTTTCAGTTCCCCAGCAGGATTGTTCTCTAAAATCCTATCTCTACCACGTCAAAATTTCTTCACACATAACAACAGTAACAAGTCATCTTTTAAAAAAAATCTCTAAATGGTTTCTCTGAAGTCCATTCCAGCTCTAGCATTTGGTTATCTTAACTTCCACCCAGAAATGAAGCTTGTTCTCTGGCCTTGACTTTTGGAAATCTGCTGGACTGCCTAGAGAATCAGAAAAAATGTAGTCATAGAAGCTCATGGAGGAAAGACTTTTAAGCTAGCTAGCAGATGGGCAGATAAAGCATTTATTAAGTAGCGGGGGGAAAGATGAGGATGATGGCCAAAGTGGAGGCAGCATGGTGTGTGGAGGTGGCCAGGAAGGAAGATTAATGGTATCCAAGGTTGCTGAAAAGCTAAGGAGAACAAAAAAGAGGTTGTTTCAAAGTCTCAGCATTGGAAGGGCCTCCAAAGGCCTGCGTGTCTCATCCATGCCTGAACAAGAATCCCTTTTACAGTATGCTTGCTGAATGGTCTTTCAGTAATGAAGAACCTACTGCCTCTTGGGTAGCTTTAGTTGTAATTTTAATTTTATTTATTGCAAGTTTTAATTTTTCTCTTTTGCTATGTTTATCCATTAGGTAATAAGGAGATTTCTGGTGATCTTATAGAGAACTGGGATTGAAGTGTTAGACTTGTTTGGCTTAGCCTTAGAAAACAAGACACTAAGGAGCAGGAGTAGAAGCTGCAGAATGGCAAATTTCAAAATGAGGAAAAACTTCCTAATAATTAGAACTGCCCCCGATCAGAAAAGACTGACTTGTGAAGTAATGAGTTCCCCATCATTGGAGGTCTTCAAGTCATAACTGGATGAATGCTTCTTTGGTAATATTGTAGAGGGGGATGCTTCTTGAGATATTGATTGAACTGAGATTCTCTGATTCTGTTTGACAGAAACCAGATTACAATCCAGCAGGATGGGGAAGGAATATATAATTAGGAAGTGGAACCAGCTGGTGAGAATCACTGACTTATAGAACACGAACATTAGAAGAAATCTTAAGAAGTTATCAAATCTAACTTCAGAGAATCACAGATCTAGTGAATGGGGCCAGCCTGAACTAAAGTCCAGGTGTCTTGACTCCCAGTCCAGTCCTGCTTGATGGTGCAAGAAAAGAAGGAATTTCTGTAGGCATTGATGTTCATGAAGGATATTTTGTAGGATCAACATGTGGAGGGAGGGAGCCAGGGGAGGGAAAGAGTGAAGATTCTGGATAAAAAGAAAAACAATAGGAATGAGGTTAATTCTGGGGGAGATGCTAGGATCTTAAAGCACAGGTGTAAGGGGTTAGTTCAAAGGCAACAGAGGATGAGGGAAGAGTGGAGTATGTGATGGAACTTATTCTGAATGAACCTGGATTTTGTCTCTTAGGCCTAGGCTTTGCATCACTTCCATTCTGGAGATGACATCTGGTGGAGATGGGGAGAAAAGATCTAGAATGGTCAAGGGCCAACTTCATCTGTCTAGTTTTATTTGTTTATCACCTTCTGTATTCTGGGAAGCCTCTTAAATTTCCTGGGCAGTTCTTGAGTGGGTGGGGCATATTTGAACTTATTAAGAGGTATCACATCTAAACTGCTTCAGTGGATACGTCAGTTATCAGCATAACCTTAACTAGAATGCATGAAGGTGCTGGCCTGTCATGAAGAAAACTTATACATATAGGATAAGATAAAGCCTATTGTCACAGTTCCTCACTCCTTCCTCCTACATGGGTCACTAATAGGCAGAATCAAGTGTAACAGTAATAATAGCTGCAAAGTACATGTAATAGAGATAAAGCATTTATTAACCATTTGCTGCAGGCCAGACACTGGGCTAAGCACTGAGGATATAAATACAAACAACAGTCCCTGTCCTCAAGGGCCTTATTATATTCTACTGGAAAAAGACAGCCCCATAAAGGAGACCTGGAGAACAGTGGGTAGGGAGAGATGGCATGGTGTAGGGTTGGCCAGAAAGGAAGATTAATACTGTCCAGGGTTGCAGAAAGGCCAAGGAGAACAAAAATTCTCAGCACTAGAAGGGACCTTAAAAGCCAGTTCAGTCCATACCCAAACAAGAATCTCCTCTGCAAAGGAAGGGTCAAACTCATGGCCTGTGGGCTGTTGAGGCCCAAAATCAGATAAAAGCGTAATTGGGAAGTGTTTAACAAAATAAAAAAACAAAATACAGTAAAACATAATGTTAATTTCTGCTTTTCTAAATCATTACGTATCTGGCAGGGATCCATTTTTATTTGAGTTTGACACCACTGCTCTACAATTTACCTGCCAGATGGTCATACCCATTGTCATAACAATCCTAGGGAGATAGGTACAAGAGTTATCCCTATTTTACAGGGACGGAGAAGCAGGGAGTGGAGGTGGCTTAGTATTGAAGCTTTGCACATCAGACTTTGAAGAAGTATTAAGGCACAGTGGTGGTGTTTGTCCTTCATTCTTGAAGAGGACAAAATGATGTCACTATGTTAGAGTCAAGTTATAGTGTATCTGACTGGCTGGTCAGACCAACGTGAGCTCAGAAAGCTCTACCGCAGGTTAGGTTCAAATAATCCACATGAATGAATATTTGGGGTGGAGATGTCTCTAAATTTTCATGTCCGATGTTTCTTTTGAGCCACTGCAATTTTGCTTTCACATCTTCCTTGATGCAGGCATGCACGCTATGTTGGGCAGTCCTGTGCTAGTGTCTCCCATGTCTCACACTCGATTTCAGAGTTCTTCAGAGAGACCTTGAGAGTGTCCTTTTAACACTTCTTCTGACTTCCATGTGAACACTTGCCTTGTGTGAGTTTTCCATAAATAGTCTTTTAGGCAAATGTGCATTTGGCATTCGAACAATGTGGCCAGCCCATTGGAGCTGTGCTCTCTTCAGTAGAGTGTGAATGCTTGGCAGTTTAGTTCAAGAAAGGACCTTATGTAGTGTCTAGTACCTTATCCTGCCAGGTGATATTCAGAATCTTCCTAAGACAGTTCAGATGGAAGTGATTCAAGTTTCCTGGCATGGTGCTGGTAGACTGTCCAGGTGTCGTGGGCATGCAGCAGTGAGGTTAACGCAGTGGCTCTGTAGACCTTCAGTTTGGTAGGCAGCTTAATACTTCTTATCTTTCACACTTTCCTTTGGAGCCTCCCAGACAATGAGATAGCTCTGGCAATGAGTCCTTCAGCCTCATCACCTGTGTGTGCACCTCTGGAAAGTATACTGCCAAAGTAGGTAAACGTATCCACAGCATTCAGAATTTCTCCATTTGCTGTAACCGATGGTTCCACACGTGAATGTTGCATTGCTTACTGGTGGATGTCTTCTGTTTTCTTGGTGTTTATTGTCAGGGCACAGTTAGTATAAGCAGCAGAAGATCCATCTGTATTTTGTTGCATCTCAGCCTCAGAGGCTGCATTGAGGGCACAGTCATCTGGGAGCACAAAGTCATGCACCATCTCTTCCTTTACTTTAGTCTTGGCTTGTAACCTTGTCAAGTTAAAAAATTGACCATCAATGTGATGTCATTTTCATCTTCGTTGAAGGCATCTGACAACATTGAAGAAAACATCATGCTAAAAAGCATGGGAGCAAGCACACAGCCCTGCTTAAGTCCATTGATGACTAGGAAAGTGAGAGAGCATCATCCATTATCTAGAACCTGTGCAAGCGTGCCATCGTGAAACTGACATACAATACTGATGAATTTCTCTGGACAACCAAATTTTGCCATGACCTCCCACAAGCCGTTGTGATTAACAGTATCAGAGGCCTTGGTCAGATCTACAAATATTGTATATAGACCTCTGTTCTGTTCCTGGCATTTCTTTGTAGAGATGGACAATGGAGGCATCCTTGAACTCCTGTGTTGTTCTTGTTGTTCAGCCGTTTTCAGTTGTGTCTGACTCTTTGTAACCGTATCCGGGGTTTTCTTGGCAAAGAAACTGGAGTGTTTTGCCATTTTTCCTTCTTCACTTCATTTTACAGATGAAGAAACTGAGGTAAATAGGATCACACAGCTAGTAAATAGTATTTAAGGCTGGATTTGAATTCAAGAAGATGAGTCTTTCTGATTGGCATTGGCCTGGCACTCCATCCACTGCCCTACCTACCTGCCCAGTATCAACCAACAATAATTCAATAGCCTAAAAAGCTAATGTTATCTTAAGTTGCATTAATAGCAGCCTAGTATCTACAAGGGAAATTATATTCCTGTTTTCTCTGCACTAGACAGATCACCTAAGCAGTATTGTGTTTAATTGTATTAAAAACCCCCATATAAACCTCTATAAAGGAAAAGGAAATAAGCTGTCTTGTGATAATTGCAGGGGAGGATCTCTCAGTCATTGCTGGCAAGATTCTTGCAAAGTTCTCCTTAATAAGCTGATCCTTCACCTGGAAGATGGTAATTTATCCAAGAGCCAGTTTAGAACAGCACATGTAAGTTTCAGAATCAGAATATTAGAGCTCAGATCATCTATTCTAACCCATACGTAAATAGAAATACCTTCTACAGTAGACCTGCACAACTTGGCAGTAGATAGGGGCCAAAATTAAAATAGGCTAAACTTCTTTGGGCCACAAACAGGTTAGACTAGAGACAGACTGATGGTAGTTGTTTGCCTTGTGACAAACAGGAGAATGCTCAGTGGCAACCCTACAGTTTTCACAGGCCATCCGAAATCCTTTGGGGGCAGCAAGCAGCCCTCAGGCTGTATGTTGTACAGGCCTGTTCTACAGCAGTGATGCTAAATTCGAATAAAAATGGGGGTTCCTAATTCATTCATAAGGATCCTTGAAACTGACATATTGACTTTGTTTTAAATATGTTATCTATGTTTTATTGTATTTTCATTTATTTTGTTAAATATTTCCTAATTACATTTAATCTGCTTTGGGTCCTACTCAGGAGTGTTGTGGGCTGCATGTGACCCTTGGTCTGTGTGTTTGACACCTTGGCTTTACAACATCCCTGACAGATTTCAATCTAGCCTCCTGTTAAGGGCCTTGAGTAATGAAATCCTTTTGGTCTGGGTCAGTTCATTCCACTTTTAGACAGCTCTAGTTATTTGGAAGTTTTTTCTTATATCCAGTCAAAATTTGTGTCTATAGCATTCCCCCAGTGCTCCTAGTTGTGCTCTCTGGAGCCTCATCTACTTGACAGCCCTTCAAGTATTTGATGACAACTGTCCTGTCTCCCTCCCCTCTAAGTCTCTTCTCCAGGATGAAGAACCGCAGTTCAGCCAGTCTTAATGCAGCATAATCCTCAGTCCCCTTACCAGCCTGATTGCCTTCCAGGTTGTCTTTGTTCATCCTAAAATATGGTGATCAGAAATGAATACTATATTTTTGTTGTGTTCTGACCAGGGGACATTATTGATATGAACCAGATGGCCTCTCAAGTTCTTTTCAGTTCTCTGCTGAGCCAATATTAGTAATCTTTAAGAGGTCATGAAGAGCCGTATCCTAGACATCCCAATTTTCAAAAACAACAAAAAAAAGAGAATGGGACTTGCAAACTATAGGCCACTGAACTTGTTTTAATTCCTGGTAGAATTCTAGTATATGTTGTTATTAAGGGAATAGTCAGTGGACAACTAGAAAAGAAGGAGTGATCCCAAGGTCTTGGCAGGCTAGCATATTGGGCCAAATCAAATAGATGAGATTTGATGGACATAAATGGAAGGCCTTACTCAGTTACTCCAATGGAATCATGATTTTCAGTGTGAATCCTGGCCTGTGTATACCTGCCCTTTCTGTGTGACTTTTTGGCCATGTCTTCCCATAAATTCAACACAGTCATTCCACCCAGTGTACTATGGGCCATCATCTTGACCTCATAGGAATACCAGTGGAGCACATGGGCTGATTATCAGTCATTTCTCCTCATTGTGTGACCAACCAGCCTTCTTTTAAGGATCATATATTTCTTGATCAGCACAACAAACAAGCAGACATTTATTAAGCCTCTATGTGCCAAATTCTGGAAATACAAAGACAAAATTGAGACAGTCTCTGCTTTCAAAAAGGTTTTTTTTTTAAATAAAATTTTTTTATTTAAATTAATTAAAATTATTTTAAATAAAATTTTAAATTCTGAACTTAACACCCACCAAAAAACAACTCAATTTATATATACAGAGTATAAGAGGAAAAAGAGGATTATATGGGAAACCATGAATCTATTATGTGTACAGCTTGCCTTTTATAAAATAATAAATTCAAAATGTTACTTTCATGGTGTCCTGCTTTTCTGTGTTTCCTTCTGAACTTCTGTACATTTAAAAAAATGCTTCAGTTAACTTCTTTCTTTTTATCTATCTTTTTGAGAACTTTTCCATTTAAACAATATGAATTGTGTGTATTTTTACAACAACATTACAAATCTCAGTTATTACAAAATCTTTCGCATAATTAGTAGGCAACTCAAAAGATAACACTTCATAGGATTTAGCTGCGACCGTTAGTAAAGCTACAAAATGTACTTTTATTTATTTCCCTTCTTTTAATTTAATATTTTATTTTTTCCCAATTACATGGAAAAACAATTTTAACATTCTTTTTTCAAATTTCGAGTTCCAAATTCTCTCCCTCCCCTCTTCTCCTCATTGAGAAGGGAAGCAATTTGACATAGGCTATGCAAGTGTAGTCATGTAAAATACATTTCCACGTAAGTCATGTTGTGAAAGAAAACACAGACCAAAAACAAACAAAAAAAGGAAAACCAAGAAAAATAAAGAAAATTAAGAAAAAGTATCTTCATTCTGCATTCAGGCTGCACCAGCTCTTAACTCTGGCGATAGACAGCACCTTTCATCATAAGTCCTTCAGAATTGTCTTCAATCACTGTATTGCTGAGAATAGTTAAGTCTTTCCAAGTTTTTCTGAGAGCATCCTGCTTGTTGTTTCTTATAGCACAGTAGTATTCCATCACAATCACATACAACAACTTGTTCAGCCATTCCCCAATTGATTTTTATTTCTTTCTAAATGCATTTTTACATCTAATCCAAGATATGTAATACTCTAGTATTACTAGAATGGATTCACAAATGTAAGTTTACCATTTTTCAGCCTTTTTCTCTATTACAAACGGGCCATGAGGTTCTGCAACATCTGGGGCAAAAACACCAAATAAATTGGAGTTTCAGCTCCTCCTGGATTTTTGGTAGCCTTAGACCTCACCATGTAAGTTTTCACCCATCCTGGGCAGCAGGCATTGAGAGGAATCTTGTCTCCTTTCCTCTGCTCATTCAGCTGCCTGGCATGGATTCCAGACAACTCCATAAGCACCTTTAGGCCAACTTTCCTTCTCATGCATTCTCTTCTTTGTAGCTTCCACAGACTTTCTCATGAGACCCATTGGCTCTTCCCCTGTAATTCTGTTACTCCAAAACTTCTGCTGTAGTTCTGGGCTATAGCTTTTAAGGGAATGTAAACTCATCATGCTAAAAAAGTTCACCGCTTTACCTTGGGGTTTTATTAGGGGCAGTAATTGTGTAGATAGAGCTCTGTTGCCAGAAAAGTTGGTTTGTATTGTCGCTTCACCTTGAATTGAAAAAGGTGTGCTGTCAGCAACTTTGAAGGTGATTCCAGCATTCTTCACCAGCATGACCACACCCCCACACCGCTGTTCCTTGAGAAGATCCCACAGGGTCGAATCTTCCTCATATCATTGATGTCCAGCTACTGGAAAAGAGGGCTTCTCCTTCAGGTTCCTCACAGCCTCCTGGCTCCAGAGGTCTCATCCCAGGAGATAAGAATCATATCACTGGAGAATTTCTTGCACAGATCATGGATGATAGTGAAGCCTGTCCCCTTGCTACTGCTGGTCGGCATGGCCCCTCAGCTGCTGCAAGACATGACTCAGCTGCGGGAGAGGGCAGGAGCTCCAAAACATTGACCAAGGACTGGTCTGGGGATGCAAGCCAAGAAACACAGCTCACTGGTGCAGGGAGGCATGTGGAGCTGCCCAACCTCCTTTTCTTTCTTTTCTTTTAGGGTGACACTGTCAATGAGCTTTCATTCTAACAGGAGACAATAATCAACAAGCATTTATTAAGCACTCATTATGTACCAGGCAGTGTGTTAAGTACTGGGGCATAAAGAAGGACAAAAATATGGTCCTTGCTTTCAATGAGCTCACACCTTAATAGGAGGAACTACATACAAACAATTATGCATATCCAAGGCATACACATTGTGAATGGAAGGTAATTTTAGATGGAAAGGTGGGAAAAGCAGGCAATCATGGTACATATAGGGGAATAGGAACCAAGAGAAGGAGTTTCAGTCTAGGGGTAGTCACAGAGGTTGTAGAAATATAGGGCAGTAAGTAGATTGTCATTCCAGTGACAATGGTACCATTGATTTGATTACTGTTCCCAGAGTGACAGCAAAAGATGGAAAGCTGTTGTGGAGAGGATTCACACAGCATCAGGCAAATGGTAAGGTGCCTGTGTCAAGGCCTGGTGTCCTGGTAGATGGCTAGATGAGATAGGAAGCATTGTCTGGGAGTGCTTAGACATAGTGAGTTAGGTTGATGACACCCTTTACTCCAATACTTTATTTTTTCTTATTTGTGAAAAATTGGCAGCCTATTCATATCCTTTCTGCACTTGTCCATTGTTCTCTGAGTGACATTCACCATTCTCTAAAAATTGTAGTGTTCAGTGACTTATAGCCATATTATATCATCAGTAGGATATTGATATTAAAGACAGGAACTGTTTTTATTGCATTTGTATTTTTAAAAACCCTCAAATTTGTAATCATCTGAAAAAAGTTGGGAGTTTTAGTGGACTGCAAACTCAGTATGAGTCCCCAATGTAATATGGCAGCCCAAAAGCTAATACAATCCTAGGCAGCATTAAGAGTGGCAATGTGTACAGCACGAGGAAGGTGATAGTGCTTCTGTCCTTTGCCCTGTTCAGACCTCATGTGTAACATTGTACTCAGGTTGGGAGCCACAGCTTAGGATGAACACTAATAATGCTGGATGACTTCCTGGAAGAGTAACCAACATGATGAAGGACCTGAAAATAATGCCATAGGAGGACTGGTTGATGAAACTGGGGTTGTTTAGCTAGCAAAGATGGAGGTATTTTAAGGGCTGTCAAGTGGAAGATGGACTAGGCTTGGTGGAGAGGCAACCCCCTTCCAATAAAACCTATGCAATCTCAGTAGTGGTTTTGTTCCTCAGTATCCTGACTCAGTCCCTTAAAACTCCTCCAAGTGCAGGGTTTACTAATGAATATCAGGCCACCAGACCCAGATGGCTCTGAAGGACAAAGTGAGGCTAGTGACCTTGCTGGTGACCTCCCTCATTCAAATCAAAGTCAACTGCGAATCATATCATCATTTTCCTCATGTCATGGTCCTCTTCAAAAATGAAGGACAAACACAGTCCCTTAAAACTCCTCCAAATGCAGGATTTACCTCTTTTTTCTCTAGGATGTTTGGCTTAGGAATTCAGCACAAAGAGGTATCATATAGACCTAATAGGAACATTTAGGAGGTGGTCTGTCTTTATAGGGTGTATAGTTGGGTGGTGACCAAGAATTTGCCAAAAGACTCATCAACCTAACTGCTTGTGATAATTTGTGTGAGCATGAATGATATGATTAGGGGGAAAAAAGAACCCTAAAAAATTATGTAGGGATTGTGAAATTTTCGTTCGGAAATATTAGACCTTGGGGTCACAGGTAACAGTTTCATCACTGGATTAGAACTTCACATGAGAAAGGAACATGTGGGAAGTGAACAGATGATGACGGAGAACAGGATTAGATTTTCTAGACCATGGCCTAAAATACCAGAATATGTGCTATTTGCCAGAGATGGAGACTCTGTCAGGAGGATTAGGAAGAATGGATTTGTTAAGACAGCTTTAAACCAAAAATGGCTATTAAGAGGGAGGAGTTGAAGAATGCCCAGATTATACATGGTTATTGTGTGGAGGTATGATGTGGAGGGTAGACAGTGGAAAAGGTGCACATTAATTAGTGTTCTTAGGAAAAAAAAATGAGAAGTTGAAAATAACATTAATAGCTCTGTGTGTGTGTGTGTGTGTGTGTGTGTGTGTGTGTGTGTGTACAGAAGAGGTAACCTTGGGTTCATAGAAATCAGTGGCATATAGCAATGGGAAAGAAACATACCTTGTTTAAAATAAACCAATCTAGAAAGGGAGCCATGATGATGCAATACCAGGAGACAGTTCAGTGAACTATCACTTCCTCCTCCCCCACCTCCCCAAACAAAAAAAAAGCACAAAAACCCCAAAACAACTCCAAGCAGACATAGCAAATTCAACAGGCCTGATCCAGATTTGAAAATCCAAGAAAAAGTCATAATGAGTTAACTTTTCCAGTCTAGGTCAAGACAGAAAGGTGTGTGGATGCTGGGGAAGGGGTTGGGCCAGGAGCACTCTGGTGCCCAGAGAAAAACTATACCAGGGAAGAGAAGATCCCAGGCTCCTAGAGTGATACCCCTGGGTCCCTACCAAGGCACTGAGACAGGAATAGGTACCACTGGCAGTTTTGTTGCCCGTTATCCAATTTTGGGTCACAGATCCAGGGCAGGCTGAGGAGGGGATGTGTACTCAGGGTCGTGTTCTGGCAGGGAATGGTGGAAGACCCTGGGCAGTGTATTAAGAAGGAGCAAGTTTAAATAAAGTAAAAGAAAATTGGCCTAGATCCTAGAAACAGAGTAGGTCTTAGTTCCAACATTGAGCTTAGTCTGCAGCTTTCAGAGGAATAGCCTGGGTAGGAATCCTAGACAGAAAGGGAGCCTGCAGTTCTATCACACTGAACTAGTAGAGTTTTCCAGCTGGCTGATACTGGCTGAGTCTAGCAGCAGTCTGATGTTGCTCAGAAACTTGCAGAGCTCAGCCTTGGGACTTGGAGGGTGGGGGAATGTCCAGATTTTGTCCTGAATCAGGCCACTCTGGGAGCATTAAGAGCTTACAGGTCCCCACCCTGAAGAGTTGTCCCTGAGATCCCAGAATAACACAACCCTCGAAAAAGCAGTAGCAGGACCATCCCAGATCTTTCCTCCATTCAAGACCGAAGCAGAAAGCAGGTGAGAAGACTGAACAACAACAAAAAAGGAATCCCACTATCTAAAGTTAATATTAGTGACAGGGAAGGTAAACACACAAACCCAGACGAGAATGATGCCAAAACATCTCCAAGCAAAGCTTCAAAGAAAAGCACCAATTGTGCACAAATTAAAGTAGAATTACTAGGAAAGATGAAGGAAAGAGTTTAAAAGTATTTTTATCAGTGCATTGAGACTTCAAGAGGAAAAAAAAACTGGACAAGAAATATGAGCTATGGAAGAAAGAATTAGAGAATTAACAGTTAGGAACAAGAACCTTGCTTAAGCAATAATTTCCCTGAAAATTAGAATGGACCAAATAGAAGCCAATGACTTCATGAGACAATAAGAAATATTAAAACAAAGCCAAAAGATTGAAAAAAAAGCAGAAGAAATATAAGGCCCCTCATAGCAAAAGCAATTGGCAGGGATAACAAATCTAGGAGAAAAATTTAAGAATCTTTGGACTCTCTGAACAGCATGACCAAAACAAGAGCCTGGACATCAAATTTCAAGAAATCTTAAAAGCAGGTTTCCCAGATTTCTTAGAACCAGAAGGCAAAGTAGAAATATAAAGAATTCATGAGTCATTTTCTAAAAGAAACCTCAAAACAAAAACTCAGAAAAATCATAGCCAAAATCTGTAGATTTCAGGTCAAAGAAAAACTACTGCAAGCAGCCAGAAAGTTTTCAAGGAGTGAGGTGCCAAGTCAGGATCACATATGATTTGGCAGCCACCACTCTGAAAGGAGCAGATTGGAATACATTATTCACAAAAAGAACTGATAACAAAGTCTTATTGCCAAGCATAACTTATCTTGCAAAACTGAGTATCCTACAGAGGAAACATTGACCTTTAACAAAATATAGAATCTCCAAGCATTCCTGATAAAAAGATGAGAGCTGTGTAGAAGAAACTTTGAAGTTCTAGCACAGGAGTTAAAAAAAAAACATAAAAAGATAAAACAGTCAATGATAAAGGACTAAACAAGTATATTATAATATGGGGAGATGCTGTATGCAAGCCTCATTCTGTTTAAAGCACAAGGATAAATTCCGGACTTACCTTACGGACTTTTCCCAAGAGTTTGAGAAAGTGATCAGCAGAACAGTCACTGAGAGCTTAATTCTGACCGATAAAAAGGAGAATAGGTTGGTTAAAGAGGAAGTGACAGAAATCTTGGAAAAGCATATGATAATCTAATTCTAGAATGCATGAGATGGAGAAGGATTAGAAAATAGAATGTGCACATAAGCCAGTTTGTTTTTTTTAGGAGGGAAGCTCAAGAAAGATGGGATCTATACAATAATAAAATTCTGATGAGGAAAAAAGGAAATACAGATAAAAAAGACTATTAGAACTCCACAACCTAATACCTATCAAATATAGATTGGAAAGGACTTGTGTATGCAGGGCATGTACCTGAGAAAGAATACAAGAATGGAATAGTTCTGTAAAGTTTGTGAAAAGGCTAAGTACAACAGGGATTTAAAAAATGTGTTTGAAGTATAAAATAGAAGGAAGAGAAATATTTTAGTTATTGTTGGACTGCTGAAAGGAAGTAAAACTGCCCTACAATTTTGTTTGGTTGGGACTGAGAATAAATGAGGATAGGAGAAAATTGGAACTGATTATAGATGTGGAGATAGTAAGAGAATACCTACTGACCTTAAGTTTGAATCTACTAAATTGGATTAGTTACACCTCAGGATACTGAGGGAAATCATAGATGTGATTGCCAAAGCACTCTCAATGATTTTTGAATAATCAGGAATAATTTCAGAGGTACTGAAAGACCAGAAATGGAAAAAATGTCCTGATTATTTTTTTTTAAATGGGAAGAGAGTGAATTCTAAAAGTATAGACTGGTGATCTTGATGTTGAGCTCAGACAAAATTCTAGAACATATCAATCCTTAGGGATACTAGTTCATAAAATCACCCCAGATGAACCTAAATTCTTTTATTTGTTGTTTGACGGAGTTACTAGACCTTTATTGTAGAGATTAACGCTATAGATATATAGTGTGGCTGGATTTCAACAATGGCAAAGTCTCTCGCTTAACGAACAAAATGGTGAAATACGTGGATGGGATGTTAGTATTGACAGTTGGATTCAAAACTAGTTGAGTAACTATACCCAAAGAGTCTTATTTACCAGACATTTGTTAAGTACCTACTACCTGTCAGGCACTGTACTGGAGATACAGTGAAAGACACCCCGCCCCGATTTCCCTCCACCCCCCTGCCCAAGTCCCTGTGCTCAAGGACTCAACAAGCTATTGGAGGAGCCATCAGGCAAAAAACTACAACATAAACACACACGAATACATGTATGGGTGTATACATATATGTATACATGTATACACATGTGTATGTGCATGTGTATGCATACATACATGCACACACAACTAATTAAAGATGAGCAGAAGGGAAGGCATTAAAGGGAATCAGGAAAGGCTTCCTGTGGAATCTTGGCTTTTAGCTAGAAATTGAAGGAAGCCAGGGAAGCATGGAGGAAGCCATGAGGATGGAGAGCATTCCAGGCATAGGGAACAGCCAGAGAATATGCTCAGAGTGGGGTGATGGAGTGTCTTATTTTAGGAGCAGTAAGGAGGCCTGTATCAGTGAATTGCAGAGGGAGGGAATAAGGTTTGGTTGTTGTTCAATCATTTCAATCATGTCCTACTCTTCATGACCCCAGTTCAAATAAAAGCTGCCAGTTCTTTTGTGAACTTGATTGTAATTCCTTGTACTTGAACTGGTTCTTTCTAGATGCTGGTCATATTTTTTTTCCTTTGATGTGGGAAATCTAGATTTTGGCCATGACATTCCTGGGACTATTCCTTTTAATGTGCCTCTCAGGAGATAAACTTGGTGGATTCTTCCTTTACTTTGTTCTTTGCTTCTAATAGGTCTGGGAAGTTTTCAGTTATGCTATCTTGAAATATAGTGCCCAAACTTTTTAAAATCATGTTTTTCAGGAAGTCCAGTGATCCTTAAATCTCTCTCCTTGACTTATTTTGTGACCTATTGTTTTTGCAGTCAGGTATTTAAATTTTCTTCCATTTTTTTCAACCTTTTGATTTTGTTCCAGTATTTCTTACTGTTTCATGGACTTCTGTTTGTTCTATTCTAGTTTTCAGGGATTCCTTTCTTGGATGAGGTTTACCCCTTTCTCTACTACTTATTCTCCTTCCAATGATTTTCTCCACAGCTTTTATTTTTTATCTCTTGGTTCATTTCATCTAGGTATTCATATAGTCCTTGTGGAAACCGTTTTTCCTTTGTGGTTGTTATGGAGTCAGATTTACAATGATTATTGATACTTGTGGGTCTTTTCTTAGACTTATCTTTCCAGTTTCAGTTCCTTAATTTGAGTATTGTACCAGTGCTAGGCTCTACCTTCTGCTGTACTTTTGAGTCATGGCAGACCTCTACCTCCCAGGTTTAGACCCCCCTGGATCTTTGAGGTCAAACTCTGGATCTTTAGGATCCACTCTGGCATCTCAGACAGAGTGTTAGGGACCTCAAAGGCCCTGGGTCGGGGCTGTCCCAGTGTGAGCCCTGCTGCACCACACTGGGCAGCACTGCGCTGACTGATGTCTGCTGAGACTCCCTGGGCACGTCTGAGCATTGTGGGGCTTCTTTGGGGAGGGCGGGTAGGTCTGTTCTTGCTTCCCCCAGACACAGAGATTTGCAAGCCACACATGTCCTGTCTCTGCTTGTTCTGAAAGGCATTGCCCTTTTTTTCTTTTTCTGAGGGGGTGAGGAAAGGAGCAGGGTAGAGTAGGGAGGAAGAGAGCAGACCCTTGCTTGTTCCTGGACTGCTATGTGATCTTTTGGGCATTTCTGGGAAGATAGATGTTGTTTACCATAGTTTCTCATTGAATTTCTTTCTCATTATTTGCTCTGGTGCAAACTTTAGGGTTTTGCTAGGTATGTAGGACCTAGGCGACTAGCCTTCCCCTCAGGTGGACATGTTGGCTGGAAATCCTCACAGTCTCAGGGGACACTTGTGTCTTCTCTCCCATTAGTCTACATATCGTCACACTTCATCTTCCAGTTGCTCAAATGAATTTACTTTTCTAGCTTTCACTGGACTCTTGTATTTCTAAATTCCTACTTCAGCTCTGTTCTGTTTTGTTTTTATCAGAATACATGGGTCCTCTATTCCATTAATGATCAATTTTTTCACTTGTAGGATTATACTCAGCTTTGCAGGACAAGTTCATTTTAAGCCTATATCTTTTGCCTTTTAGAACACTGTATACCAAGATCTCTGGTTTTTAGTAAAAGCTTCCAAGCCTTTTGTGACCCTGAGTTTCTTGGTACTTCAACTCATTCTTTTTCAATGATTGTTGTATTTTTTCTTTGTTTTGGTTTCCTCCTGTTGTGGGACTTCTAGATTTTGACTGACATCTTTTGATTTGATTTGAAAAACTCTTGGTGTATGCATTCTTTAAAAAAAAATTGGGGGGTAATAGATCAGAGTTTTAACTTAGCTCTTCTGTCGATTTCGGATTTTTTTTTTAAATTATATTTTCCATTTCAAATTCTCTCTCCCTCCACCCCTTCCCCAACCATTGAGGAGGCAAAAAATATGATACTCTTTATGCTTATGAAGTCATGAAAAACATTTTCATATTATAGACATGTGTATTCTTAGCAGCTTTTGTTAGATACACTACATCCCTAGGTAAGAGAATGTCATCTCTGTATTTTAAGTTATAGCCCAGTGCTCTAAATCCTTTTTTAGATATCATCTTTGGAACTCACTGTTCACTTCCCAGATCTGCCTTTCTCTTCTGAAGCCTTTGCCCTAGTCTGTAACAGTGACAAAAACACCCTGTATCCACAAACTCTTCTGTTTTTTTCGCTCCCATACTTTAATCATATAAAGAGTTACAAGAACAGTCCTTGCTTGTAAGGAGTTTACATTCTTGTCTAAATTATCCAATAAAGATAATATGATTTGGGGCAAAAATGAAAGTGACAAGGAAAGTGCAGTGTTTCAGGATTGTTTGAGAAGGGAGACTATTGGCTGCACAGATACAGAATGAAGGGGATGTGTGTACTGAGCTCTTTACCTGCATGGGAAGTCTTCAGAGAGAGGCTGGATTATGGCTTCTTGAGGGTGCTTTAATGGGGATTCCTTGCAGGGTATGTCTTGGCCTAGATTGCCTTCTAGCTTGGAAATTCTTGTGATTCCATGGGAAAGATCTTGGGAGCTTCTGAGTGAGCAAGTTCAGTGTGAGCGAACAATGCAAAGTGGCTACCAATCCATTAGATAGCATTAACAGAATGTCCAGCACAGAGGAGTCTGCTCCACTCTGCCCAGGTTAGACAGCAGGAGCATTGGGTCCAGTCTGGGGCATCATGTTTTAGGAAGGACAGTGACAAGCTGAAGTATTCAGAGGAGAGAAATCAGCATGGCGAGAGGACTTGAAACTCAATGGATCTGGTTGTGTTCAGCTTGGAGAAGGGAAGATTTAGGGGGAACATACTTACCTTGTCTCTGAAGGACTATTGTATGGAAGGATTAGACTTGTTCTCCTTGGCCTCTGAAAGCAGAACTAGGAGTATTAAGTGAAAGTTACAAGGAGACATAATTCAATATAAGGAAGACGTTCCTTATACTTAGAGCTGTTCCAAAAGTGTGAGGTTGGGAGTTCTCCATCGCTGGTGTGATAGAGAAAATAGATGGTTCAAGTAAGGGTGTGGTTATTTACCCTCTCAAGTCCCATATAGCTGTTGTGTTCTATGAAGGTGTTATCTTACATAAGAATGTCTTCTGTGGGTAATTGTCCTGGGTTCTTGTCACTCATCGGTCTGCCCTGGAGATGAGTAGTCTGGTTCTATTTGTTTTTTGAGTGGTCTTCCTTATTGTGTTATTGTCGAGGGACTAGTGTCTTTGGTGTACTACCCTCCTTTGGGATTTGTTGCCTTTAGGGTCAGGACATCAGTCTCCAGTGTTTACGAAAAAACTCAGCCCTGGCTCCAGCCCCTGTTCCCTCCAGGCTGGCCTTGTCTTTTTCTTGAACTGCTTACTCCTGCCCCACCCCCAGGAATCAGCAAGCAGCTGCTCCCAGTGGGGCAGGTGAGGGATGGGCAGGCAGGTAGGCAGGCAGGCCTGATGTAAATGTTTAATGGGCAGATAGTCCACAAGTAACCTGAGCCACAAGTTTCTTGCTTGCAGATCTGCCAACCAAATGCAACTAAGAGGAATGTTTGTGGCTAAGCCTCTGTTTTTTGATGGCTATTCAGTAACCTGGACTTAAGGTCAATGGGAACCAGCCTCCTGGAAGGGTGCACAGCCAGCAGAATCAGAACAAAGGTTGTAGGGAGATAAGTTAAGGGGGTCATCATCTGGATAGGACAGACATTGAGTAGGCTCCACTTGCAGGAGCCACAGGCTTCCTAGCAATAGAAACTCATGCTACTGGGCCAAGACCTGGCCCACAAGACAGAGAAACTGAGCCAGGCCCTGGCCTAGCAGCTCCAGGCCCCCTCCCCGCCCCCAGCACAGAGTAGCCCACCTTCCTGTGGGAGCAGCAACAGGCAGAATCCTCTAGGGCTTCCTTAGAAAACAGCTGTGGCTAAAGGCTCTCAGGATGCAGTCTTTTTGCAAGTGCTGCTTCAGCATTAGAGAAAACCAGCAACATGCCTTCTGGGAATATCAATAATAGTTTCTATATAGTATTTTAAGGTTTGAAAAGCACTTCACAATTCTTATCTCCTTTGATTTTCACAACCGCCCTGTGAGGTAGATACTTTTATTATCCCCACTTTGCAGGTGGAACGACCAAGGCAAACAGGAGTTAAGTGACATGCCCAAAGATCACATAGCTGGTAATTGTCTGAAGCAGGATTTGAACTCCTGTCCTCCTGATTCCAAGTCCATTATTCTATCCACTTTGCCACCTAGCTGTGTTTTCTCCCTAGGGCCTCACCTTGCTCTGGGGCCCAAAGCCAACCTGCACTGACCCTTCACTGGCGCCACCCTGAAGCCAATAATGAGGATGAAATGGTGGAGCTTGTCATGCTAGACCGGGTCCCTGATAACCTGCCACTACAACTGTTGCAAGGTCAACTAGCTGCCTTGCAAGGGATCCACTGATGGGGCTGAGTACCAATCAGAATGCTGTTCTCTCAAATCAGTACCTCTGTGGAGAAGACTACAGCCAGATCTGAGTAGACCCCTATAATGTGGATCTTGGGGAGAAGTGTTTAGAACACTGCGGTTGCCTCACTGTCTTGATTTGGAGTGGATGTAGGATAGTTGCAAGGCAGCTGGATGGTGGAGTAGTTAGGAGAAAGTCAGGCTTGGAATCTATAATGTTGGGCTAGGATCACCCCCACCTGAAAACAAGCTGGGTACAGTGATCTCCAGAGCAGTTTGTGTAAAAGGGATAGGGTTCTTCCTTCCTAGCTCCCCAGGAGGTAGAATTTGGATTAGAGGGACAGATAGGAGAGCTCTCCCCTTCCCCTGCAGTGGTGCCAACCTTCTGGCCATCAACACGGATGGGAACATGCCTTATGACCTGTGTGAGGATGAGTTGACTTTGGACTCCATTGAGACAGCTATGGCTGAGCAAGGTGAGTGGAAATGCTTATCTAGGGTAGTCAAGGCTGGTATTAAACAAAAGTCCCCTCACTTTAGAAATCATTGATGACCTGGCATGGACATAGGTGTAATTAGGGGTGGTAGAGCTAGTGGGGATGGTAGGTTCTGGAGCAACCCTGAGCTCAATACTCCCCAGGCATCACTCAGGAGAGTATCGAGGAGGCACGGGGAGTGCCAGAGCTACACATGGTGGAAGATATCCGGAGCCTGCTCCAGGCTGGGACTGACATCAATGCTCCCCAGGATCATGGGGCCACACTGGTAAGGACCATGGCCAGGGCCTTGGGCCCACACTGTTCAGACCCTGTGTGGGGCTGGTAAAGAATAAGGAGGTGAAGAAGGAAGGAGCCCTGTTATGTGTATCTCTGGCCTGTTGGAGGACCACTTGGAAGTGGACTTAGAGTATTTGATCGGTCTGGGCCCCTGAGTACTCTGAGGAGAGGAGACCTCTGTGTCTCCCAGCTTCATGCTTCCCAGGCTTCCTTCACTCTTTAGGGCAGTGATGTTGGGGGAAAGGGGCAGAAGTAGATACACTGGAAAGGGGAAGTTTGTCCCTCTCTGGGCTGATGGGACTTCCTCAGCCCAGGCTCCCACCCCTAGTTGCACATTGCCTCAGCCAATGGCTACCTGGAGGCAGCTGAACTGTTGCTGGAGCACAAGGCCAACTTGAATGCCAAGGACCAAGATGGCTGGGAGCCACTGCATGCAGCAGCCTGCTGGGGCCAGGTGAGTAGGGAGGGGAGGTCAGGGCAGGAGGCTGCTGAACCTTCATTTTAGGTGGAAGAGCAGAGCTGGGCTCCAGGGCAGGACCCCAACATGATTTCCAGCTCCCACTTCCCACTCACTTAGGCCTATCCATATCTGCAGAGTACTCCATTGCCCCAAGCCCCCCACTCTCCCGCCTCTAACCACTCCTTAGTGTAGGTCTCAAACCCCAGCTGCATGAGGCCATTGTCAGGGGCAGCTTGGCTTGCGCTCACAGGTGCATCTTGTGGAGCTGCTGGTGGCCCATGGAGCTGATCTGAATGGGAAGTCACTGCTGGATGAGACGCCCCTGGGTGAGTGAGTGAATCAATTAGGGCACCAAGGGCACTGCCAAGGGAAGAGTGCCAGATTTCATGGATCAGGGACCTTCTTTTTGCTGTTCCCCTAGATGTGTGTGGGGATGAAGAGATGCGGGCCAAGCTGCTGGAGCTGAAGCACAAGCATGAAGCTATCATGCGCTCCCATGACCGCCACCGGGGCTCAGGCTCCTTGCTGCAACGTCGAACCTCCAGTGCAGGCAGCCGAGGGTGAGGTCTTCTTCACCTTGCATCCATAGCCACAGCCCAGCCTGCCTATCCCAGGGCCTGCCACTAGGGGGATCCCACACCCTGGGGCTACTCAGTCATTTCCTCTCCCTCCAAACTTCCACTACCATCCCCTAATGCCCAGTCCTATCTTTGCCATTCTCCACCCCTCCTCCTGTCGGGTCTCCTTGTCTCCCCATTCCCAGTCTCCCAGCACCCAGCCTCCTTTCTGTCCTTCCACTAGTTCTCTTGTTTATCCATTTCCTTTCCCCCTTCTTCCCACATTGTCATGGAAGCACCATGCCCCTTATACCAAGAACTCTGCCCCTTGCCTTCAGGACCCAAGTGGTCCAGAATTCCTTGGAGTGCTTGATTGGCCTAGGCTCCTGGACTAACATGAGAGCTATTCCAGGGGACCACCATCCAGCCCTATCCCTTCTTTTCCATTCTCCTCCTCCCTGTAAGGGCAACTAGGTGGCCCAGTGGATCGGGTGCAGGGCCTGGACTCAGGAAGTTCAGCTCTAGCCTCAGACACTTACTAGCTCTGTGTTCCTGGCCAAGTCACTTAACCTGTGCTGCCTCAGTTTCCTCAAGTGTGAAATGTGTATCATAATTGTGCTTACCTCCCAGGATTGTTGAGAGAATTAAGTGAGATATTTGTAAAGAACTTAGCACAGTGCCTGGCACATAGTAGGTGCTTATTTCCTTCTCTTTCTCCCTTCCCCAACCCAGACCCTGCTTCTTTCCCTTGTCATCCCCTTCTTTCCCCTCTTCATTTTTCAGTCTTTGCTCTGAAGAAGCTCATCTCCCTTTCCATGTAGGTTTGAAACCCTGCCCCTAATGCCCATAGCCTTTGCCCCTCAGAGGGTGCAATCCCATCCCCAGCCTTTCCTAGAACCCCTTGTATTGATACAAGGGCCCTGTGCTGACACGTCAGAGGTGTTCCAGGTATCATGTACTCTTGCCCCTGAGGCACTTCCCCCAGCTCAGCTGCAGGCTGTAGGGCAGAGTCCAGAGGGAGGAGGTCTTAGGTAGATGTTCCTTGGGGTGGGGTGGGGGGTAGGTGGAGATTCTCCTATTCTGGGCCCTGGGCCAGTGCCTGACTCTGGCTTGTTTCAGGAAGCTAGGAAAGCTGACTGGGGGAGGGTGATGTATCAGGGATACAAACTCTGACTTTCAGGGACCAGAGGGGTTCCAGAGTAGACAGGGAGCTCAAGGGGGTGTCCTTGTGTCCCCCACTTCAGGAAGGTTGTACGAAGAGTGAGTGTGACAGAGCGTACCCACCTGTACCGTAAAGAACATGAACGTGAGGCCATTGTGTGGCAACAGCAGCCATCCACTGCTGCTGAACCCCCAGAAGAGGATGAAGATAAGCAGACAGATGCTGAGCTCCAGCCACAGGCTGTGGTGAGGGGGCGAGGCCCAGGCCCTAAGGCCCAATCTCCTTCTTTACCTCATCTTTTATATTACTCCCATTCTCTGACCTCCCTGCCCCACCTTCTTCATATATCTCCATTTACCATCACCTATCCTTCAATTACATTACTCAGGCCCGTTTTTCATGTCCTTTACCTGTCTTTAGCCCTAGGCCCCATTCCTGTTTGACCCTCCTAACCCCTACTTGGACTCCTTTCTTGCCTGCAGGAGATAGACCCTGAGGCACTGAGACATCGAAATGGCAGTGCAGGGGCAGCCCCAGGGCCCCCTAGCAAGCACCTGTACTCCAAGAGGCTGGACCGAAGCGTCTCCTACCAGCTGGCCACACAGGAGCCACCTGTGCCTGGACCCCTCACCCGGGACAAGGCACACCATACGCTGGCTGACCTCAAGCGCCAGCGGGCTGCTGCTAAGCTGCAGCGTCCTGTGGCTGAGGACCTCGGGGGGTCAGGAGGTGAGGGAGTACCATGCGCTGAAGCTCAGCACTCTGGATTCCCTCGAACACCAGTCTACTACACCTCAGCAAGTGGGGACCCTCCCTTGTTGAAGCTGACTGCCCCTGCTGAGGAGGCCCCAGCTGAGAAGAGGCCCTGCTGTGGGATAATGTGAAGTGGACAGGAGTCATCGGGTCCTAGAGGCCAGCTGACCTGCTTCCCCTCTCTCCCTTCTCTATCTTCCAAGGAAAGAGAACGGAGCTACTCCCCCACACTTCTCCAGTGGGGGTCTGAGGCACTCGTCTTAGGCACAAGGTTACTGTTGGGCCATGGCCTAGCTCACTTCAGCCCAACTCACTCCCACTTGGCAGTGGTAGGGCTTCTGGCAGTGAGTGAGACTGGCCAAGGAATGAGGCTGGGGGCCCCAACCTGCAGTTAGCCTTGTGTTTCTTGGGCCTGAAGGTCCTATATTTAGACCACTTCACCTCCCCAGCTTTGGATCCTGGAGTAGGGGTGTGCTGAGGCCCAGCTCATCTCATTCCTGTCCTGGAGGAGCCAGGGGAATCCCCTCCCCTCAGGTTCACCCTTGCCTTATCTTTGCCAACTCACTTTCTGGCAGCTTCAGTTCAGAGCATCCAGAGTGGGGGGAGTGGCATTGAGGCCTTGGTAAGAGAGGCCCTCCCCGAGGCTCTTGTCTCAGGTTCAGACCCCTTTCGGGATAGATGCCCTGGGTTTGGGGGAGTCCATATTTTTATTCTGTGAAACTTGATAAAGGAATTTTCTGCCATTGGTGTTGCTGTCTTTTTGCATGTCCGTAACAGATAATGGTCTCTGCTTGTCACACCCCTGTTTTCCGTAGGTCTCCAGAAGGGTTTCATGGGCCCAGTGGGCTATGCTAGTAGCAGGCTTCTTTGTCCCCACCACCACCACAGATCACATCCCTGAAGTGAGGAATATATAGCCCGGTGTGGTGGGAAGAACACTAGAATGTCATATAGGACACCTGGGTCCACTCCTACCACCTATCCAGGCTATGTGACTTTCTGCAAAATGAGAGTGCTGTAATAGATTGTCTGTACGATATCTTGTATCGCTAACCTATGATTCTTTGTCTTTGTGCAAGTGTTTGGTATGTGTCTCTGTGTGTGTATAGGTAAGATGAGTGAAAAACCCAAGAGACAGAGTTTCTGGGTAATTAACAATTCATTAATTAGGCTAGCTGATAATAAATTGACGGTCAGCAATTTCTCTCAGTAGCCAAAGATCCCTAATGAAGACACTGAATACCTTAATGTACTTTTAGAAAAGGGGGTTACCCTGACAGGTGAAAATCAACTCTGATTGAAGAACAGTTAATAAGGAGGTGGGATAAAAGTCTTCCACTCCTCCTGCACCAAGGAATCCATCTCTACCCAGACCACTGTGGTTGGTTTTCTCCTTCATGAGCTGGGTTACCCTAAACTCCAGTAGAGTGGTGCTAAATGCTTTGGGGCTGGAACTCACCTAGATTAGATTCTGTTTACATTCTAAGCAGAAATACGATCTCCTAGTTGGGTGGAGTCCTGCCCAAGATCATGGAGCATGTACTGGGAGGATTAGGCCAATCTCAACTATCAGCTTTGTCCTTCAGAGACTGACTGACCTACAGGGGCTGGTCCCTGAATGAAGAAATAAAGAGAAAAAGCCTAATCCTAACTTTAGTGGTAATTAATATGGTAAAAAAAAATAATCATTTCTTTAACAGGTATGTGAGGGGGAGGGGGTATGCCAACCCAGACCCTGTTTGAGAATAAGGCCTTGCTGAGTTAAATATCTGAATATCTGGCCGTGCTTCCTCTCTTGTCTTCCCTCCTATGGCACCCAGCCTGGGCTCTTTTAACCCTTCTCCCCTTTGAAGCAAGTATGGGTTAGTCAAGGACATGGTAGATACAGCTGGAGCCAAGAGAAGTCCAGCTAGATTGAAGGGAAAAGTGGGGAGAAGAGATTTCTTGGCCTGGAAGCTGGATGAACCAGGAGCAAGACTACCTGGTCAGGGCCTCAGTGGGAAGAAGGAAATAACCCAGTGCCCTGGCCTCCTTCCACAGAGGGTGGATCTCACCTAGACCCTGGCCTCTTGCCTAGGACAAGGGCCTCGTGGGGGGAGGGAAGGGGGGAGCGAGGAGAGGGCTGCCAGCTTCCTCTTGAGCTGCCATTTGGAGCAGAAGTTGGCATAACCCAGGCCCTTCCTTCCTTCCTCCCCCCTCAAGAAGCTGGCTAGGGGCCAATATATATCAGGATGAAGGCACCTTGGGGTCCAGGATAAGGACCCAGCATTACCAAGGCAAGGCCGCAGCCTTATATAGGAAAACACTCTTGACTGATCTTTGTCTAAGCGCTCTGAATATGTTCTAGTTCTGTCTCTCCTCTTCATCTTCTTAATCTAGTTCAGACCATGACCCTGTGGGTCCAGGAGGTCTTCAGGTAGGTCACATTCATCCCTTAGCTCTAAGGAGTACATTTGCCCTGTTGTCATCTCCTTACCCATTTTGCATTGGACCTGGCCTAGATTAGGTTCCCTGTCTTTTGTCTGCATATACCTGTGACCTCTGCCCGTCTACCTTAACTCTTTTCCTGATTTCCCCTTCTTCAGGGGGGCAGGGAGGCAGAGGGACAAACACATAAAGGGTATAGCACAGGGAACCCGTGATTGGGCTTGGGTGGTGGGGAGGGAGGGCCAGATAGGCGGGCTGGGGTTAAATTTAGTGTGGGATGGTGCAGCTGCTGCTGAAAAGGTCATTGGAGGAGGGAGTGATCTGGCCCCACCCAGGGTCCAAGCCCATATTAACCTTGTACACTGGGAGAGAGAAGGGCTGAGTAGAGAGAAGCCTGCTGCCCACTCTATTCCAAGAGGTGAGACCTCTGAGAGGAAAGATGCACTTTCAGCCTTCAAGCAAGGGCAGATTCAAAGCCAGCTCTGGTGCCCTGGGCTAACTGTTAGTTGGCACAGAGCAGGATTTGGGGGGATGGGCAAAGGTAACTCTAGGTAGGGCAGAGTAGTGGTCAGCCTTAGGGCTGAGAAAATGTCAAGCACAGCTGGCCTCGGCTATATGCGATTATCTGGAAGCAGAGCAAAACTTGGTTGGAGCTGCCTGAGGCTGGGCTGGGCTACTTACAGGTGGCCCCTGAAGGAAGAGAAAGGGAGGGGTGGGGCTAGATGCGGATAAGGGACTCCTAACTCCTCCTCCTGCCCACTGGTGGGGCCCTCTGACCGTCTCCCTTCCTGCTAGGGATAGGGAACTCCAAGAGAGGACCTAGGAAACCTGGACATTACCCACAAGGTGAGTGTGGGATAGGGGAGAGGGCTGGACTGTGATCACAGCCCAGACAGGTGTGTTAACAGTGGGTTGGAAGTTCACAAGAGTCCCTCAGGACTGGGAACAGAATGAACCCCCACATCCTCCTGATCTATAGCTCCAGGTTCATGACCTCCGAGTGGGTTACCCTCTAGGTCTGGGGCTACAGGACGGCTACAGTGACATCCATGTCCTTCAGACACCTTCCCTCTCCCAGATTAATCCCTCTAGAAAGTGTGGTTTTACCCTGCGTTCTTTTCCCCTCTCCCCCAAACTCCTTGGTGCCCAAGAAGCCTGGAGGAGTTACCGTCTGGCAGATTAGAGAGAGGAGGAGGAGGTGGGGCCCTGACAGCCTATCAGTAGCTCCTTTCCAACTTCTCCTGCCAATCAAGAGCCTAGAAGATTGGGGAACTAAGGATGTTGCCAAGGAACAACACACCTAAGGTGTCCTCTTGGGGCCGGATCTGAGCCCTTGCTGGGACACCTGCCCTCTGTCTTTCCTGCCCCATTCTAGCCCAGTCCCTATGCTCCCTAATTCAGCACTTAGCCTAAGGCTGGAGATCCCACTCTGCAGAGGCTCAGTAAATCCCTATTATTTCTCTTCCTGACCACCCTTATGGTTCTTTTCCCCTGTGCCCATCCTTTCCCTTGGATTTATTCTCATCCCTGTTTCTGCCCTCTTCTCTTTCCCTGTCTGTATTCTCCTGAGTCCATGATCCTGATCTCTTCTCTGGTTCTGTCCGTCCTCCTTTCCCTGACCCTGTGTCCCCCATCCTAGCATATCTTTTGAGCTATATGTGCCTGCCCTTGTCTGCATCTCTGCCCCTTTATCCACCAACCTAGTTCCTCTGTCTCTGGACCCAAAGCTGTGATTACCTGAAACCCCATTCATTTGGGGCAGGAAGTGCAGAGGACAGTTCCAGTGAGGATGTAATTGTGTTAATAGAGGCCCACCAGACCCCCAGAACATCAGTGGTGGTGGTTGTGGAGAGGAAAGAACTCCCTTTCCTCACCCCTCCACCCTCCCATGTTGGCATCCATGGGACAAAGTTCCCATTCCACTCATGTTCTGCCTAGCTCCCATCTTGCCCTGTGTTTTTCTTCCTAGTCCTTCCTACTACACTGTCTCTGGGGACGTTCCCACTTCCACCTCCCAGGGAGTAAGAACTTTGGGCAGGTGGGGTAGAAAGACACCTTCAGATCCATGCCCTGGCCAGGTGACTCCTTGCAGGCCCACTGGTTACTCAGACTGCCATTCCTGCTGAGCAGATCACCTTTTCTGTCCTTGGTATCTGAGAAGTCTCTGTGCCCTTTGATCAAAGTCCAGAAACTAAACATTTAGGGAAACAGGGAACTCCCCTTACGGGAGCCTTCCAGGGACTTTTCCCAAGGACAGGACCAGCACAGCTCCTCTGGCCTTGGGGTAAGGGCTCTGAATTACCACTACCTCCAGACCTGCATGGGGGTGGGGGGAGAAAGGGAGCAGAGTCTGGGAGGTTGGAAGAGGGTTCCCCCCCAGGTGCTCATGTCAGTAGACTAGGTATAGAATGATGGCATCAGAGTTTCCCCCCCTCCCCCCCTCAACCAGGATTCCTGGGGCCCTGCCCAGTTGCCAGGGAGACAGAGGCCTGATCAGACACAAAGATGAAGGGGCTGAACCTCGCCCGTACCCTGATGGGGTAACAGACCATGTTCTCAGGGAAATATCAGATCAGATCATATACATTCTCTCTCTGGACACCCTCTGGGACTTCCTAGTCCCCAAATCTGGGCTGTTTGTTTGTTCCCTCACCTCCTTCACCCCTCTCTTCCCCTTCTATCTCTCTGTCTCTCCTGTGGCTGTCTGGGTCACTCTCTCTCCTCGCCTTAGCTATGTGACTGTCTCCCTGCTCCTGGCAGTGACAGGAGTCCTTCCCTAAGCCCCGCCTCTACCTTCCCTCCCTCCCCTACCCTTCCAGGGGCAGAGCTATGCCAGGGCTGCTGGGGCGGGGCAGGGGGCCTGGGGCCTCAGCTCATTTCTGACTTACTCCATTCTCTGTGGGACAATCCGGGATCTCAAGGCTCCGAGCGGGAGAGAGGACTGGGTTCCCCCAGCACAGGTTTCCCACCCTCCCACTCCTCCCCCAGTTCTTTTGCCTGATCCTCTGGGTCCACTTCCTTCCCTCACCACCTTTCTTTTCCCTTCCCAAATGTCTCACCGCCCCCATCCTCCCTCTTACCCTTTCCCTCTTCTCTTCCCCACTTTATTCCCTTCCCTTTCTTTACCCCCTCTCTTTTCCTAACCCTTCTTTCCGACATCTCCTCTTTCCTAGCCCCTGACTTATTCCTCCTTTCTTCACCTCACTTATCTCCCTCTCTAACCCCCTCCTTCCCTATCTGCTCCCCCTTCTTGGGCCTTAACCCCCATTTTTCCTCCTTTCCCTATTTCTCCTATACACTCCTTCCTGCTTTTCCTGCCTCCCCAATGCCCTTATGTGGTGTCCTTGTGCCCCTTCCTCCTCTTCTTCTCCCCGCTCCTGCACCCCTTTCCTGCCCTCCCCCCTTCGGCCCTCTTCTTCTATCCCTCCCTCCCTCTCTCTTGAACCCTCCCACAGCCCAGCTGCCTTATCCTGTCATGGGGAGGGGGGCGGCATGCTGTATGGGATGCTAGCATGGGGTGAGGAATTCTGAGTAGGCTTCACACTTTCCCCCCATGTAGGACCATGGCAAACAAGAACATCAAGCAACAAGTAGTGAATGGGATTCGGGACAAGGTGCTGACCTTGGACACCATAAACCCATTTGTGAAAAACGTCGAGTATGCTGTTCGAGGGCCCATCTTGCTTCGGGCTATGGAACTGGAGAGAGAGCTTCAGCAGGTACTGTCCTGGGTTCCTCTTACCCCTTCAACTCCTACGGAGACACTTGCTCAGTCCAAACCTGTAATCTCTCCCTGGGGTGAACACTAAGTCTCCCAGTGACCTTATCACCTTCCTTCCTTCCTTCCTTCCACCTAATTCCCTCCTGCCCCGAGTGGATTGGTGAAGCACCTACTATGTACTTGGTCCTTCCCAATCCAACTTCTCTCAGCCCTGGCCGTACCTACTTCTTAAGGTTCTCTGTCCCCAGGGACACCGTGCCCCCCGCCCCCATGCTAAGGATGTCATTTTACCTGTTCCACAGCTACATAGCCTCCAAGCCAAACTTTGTACGTGCCCAGGGTCAGGGCCTCCATGTTCCCATGCTTGAGATTTTTCTTTCTGTAATTGAGATTACCCAAGGAATATAAGGCACTTGAGTAATAGGGTATAATATAAGGTTAAAGAGGGTTCAGCCAGCATTGCCCCAGGTGTCTCATCCCCTACAAGGCCAGGGCTCTCTCTCCGGGCAGTTCCAGACTGTGGGCAGGAAGAGAAGATGGACTCAAACTGTCTCAATACCCTTCTCAATTGTGGGGTTTCAGTTGGGATGGGTACCTCTCAGATCCTCCTGCCCATTGCCTTCTGTAGTCCCTTTACCCCCACCCTCACCTCCCTCAGTACCACTGTGGGGCTGTAGGGGAGAGGCTGAGTGAGTATGGAATTCATCCTGTGCTCTCCCACCCCTTGCCAGGGGCCCTATAGCTTGTCTAGGCAGAATGGGACAGGCACTGGGAGAGGCCAGCCCCCTCCCCCTCAGGGTTATTTGGTTTTGGGAGCCCAGACAGCTGGTAAGGGAGAAGAATGAGGGGTAGAAGGAGTGCTCTCATGCTCTCGCTCTCTCCAGGGTGTGAAGAAGCCCTTCACAGAGATTATCCGGGCCAATATAGGAGATGCCCAGGCTATGGGTCAGAAGCCAATCACTTTTATGCGCCAGGTGAGGCCTTGCCCCACCCCCCTCCAATCCAGTTCACTACCTGTTCCTTCTCTCCCTGAGGGACCCCCATGGGTCCTCACTTTGTGCCCTTCCCTTCTCTCACACAACTGTCAGGTCTTGGCCCTCTGCCAGTACCCAGATCTCCTGGGCAGCCCATCCTTCCCGGAAGATGCCAAGAAAAGGGCAAGGAGGATCTTGCAGGCCTGCGAGGGCCACAGCACAGGTGAGTCCTTACCCTGCCTGTTCCTACACTTCCTCTCTTGTCCTGTCAAGCAGCTTGTCCCTGGATTTATAGCAGAGAAACCTGGTTTTGAATCTTAGCTCTGCTGGTTCCTACCTGTGTGACCTTGGACATATCACTTCCCCTCTCCGGGCCTGAGTTTCCTTAGCTATAAAATGAGGGGCTGAGATGGGATGACTTCTGAGGCCCCTTGCAGCTTTGAATCTAAGACTGTGCTTCTGATGGGGAGACAGGGTCCCACCCTCAGGGACCCTCTAATCTAAAGGGGAGTGTGGCCTTGCCCATAGTCTTCTTTCTTTCCATGACCCTTCTTTCTGACTCATGCCCATCTTAACTCCCCATCCCCACCCTGGCTTAGGGTCTTACAGTGCCAGTGCTGGCATCCAGATGATCCGAGAAGATGTGGCAAGGTACATTGAACATCGGGATGGGAACATTGCTTCTGACCCTGAGAACATCTTCCTGTCCACAGGGGCCAGCAGTGCCATCATGGTACACCTCCCTCTTTCTTTGTCGCTTCCCTTCCCCCCATCTGATTTCCTTAGACCTCTCCCCAGTCCACCCCCTGCTCAGCCCTTCCCCTAGCAGCCATGGGCACAGAGGCCCCCATTGTAACTGAGCCTGGCACAGCCTATGCCCAGTTGGCAAGAAAAGGGGGAGGGGGAGGGGTGGGTAAAGATTCTTGATTAGGGCCAATGGGTCCATGGCCTCAGAAATCCAATGACAGTCAGGGGGAGTAGGTAAAGGGTATTGGTAAGAGGGAATTCCTGTCCCCTGACCCCTGACTCAGCTTTTATCTCTCTTCTCCAGGCAGTGCTGAGTCTGTTGGTGTCAGGCAAAGGGAAGAACAGGACAGGGGTCATGATTCCCATTCCCCAGTACCCATTATATTCAGCCACCCTGGCTGAATTTGATGCTGTCCAAATCAACTACTACTTGAATGAGGAGCATCACTGGGGACTAGATGTGGCTGAGTTGCAAGGGGCGCTCAATCAGGCCAAAGCTCACTGCCAGCCTCGGGTCCTTTGTGTCATCAATCCTGGCAACCCCACAGGTAGATTACCCTCATCCTTGCCTCACCCACCCCCTGCCAGTCTGGCCCTATTGTCTATCCCATCCTTAGGCCCAGGTTCCCTTGGGCATCACCCTCCCCAAGTCTTGGGTTGGGAATCTGCCCACGCATCTCATCTCTTGCCCCACCCTAGCCTTAGCTACAGCACAACCTGCAATCCCCCTCTATCACCCACTGGTCCCCTGTGACGTCCTGTGACCTTCTCTGTCCCCTTTTGTACCCCCTAACCTAAAACCCAGGGCAGGTCCTGAGCCGTGAGAACATTGAAGCTGTCATCCGATTTGCCTATGAGGAGCATCTCTTCCTGATGGCTGATGAGGTGTCTAGGCAGGGGCCCTGCTGGGGGGTTGTTAGAACTGGGTGAGGGGAGGCCTCAGGGGTGTCTTTGAATGTGAATGTGACCTTCCTCCTACCTGGACCCTCAGGTTTACCAGGACAATATATATGCTGAGGGATCCCAGTTCCACTCATTCAAGAAGGTGCTGATGGAGATGGGCCCACCCTATGCCCAGCAGCTAGAGCTTGCTTCCTTCCACTCCTGCTCTAAAGGCTACATGGGCGAGTAAGACATAAGGACTGTTCTCCCTTCTTGGCCAGGCAGACACAAGGATCCTCCCTATCCCTCCAAGCTAGGGAGATAGGGGAATCACCCTCTCCAATTAATAACAAACCATTATTCCCAGATAATAAGCCCCAACCATCCTTCTGCACTGCTCAGACATGCCCAAGACCATAAGTCCCTCTGGGAGCCCTTCCCCAGTTCCTTAGTTCTTCTGATCCTCTGACACTCTTCCCAGGTGTGGGTTCCGGGGGGGCTACACAGAAGTAGTGAATATGGACCCTGCAGTAAAGCAGCAGATGTTAAAGTTGCTCTCAGTTCGGCTATGCCCACCAGTACCAGGGCAAATACTCATGGACATAGTGACGAATCCCCCTCAACCTGGGGACCCCTCTTATGAGCAGTTTCAACAGGTGAGTAGGACCAGGGCCAAGGGAGATGGTGGGATGGGATGGGGCACTCTCCAGGCTGGGGAGCCTTCCTTTCAGTAATGGTTCCAATGGTAAGTGGTACCAGGGATCACAGACAGGGTCCTAGATTTAGAGCTGGAAGTGACCTCTGACATCATCTGGTCCAACCCCTTAATTTTGGAGGGGAGGAAACTAAAGCCCAGAAAAGGGTATGGACTTGCCTAAAGTCACACACCTGAAAAATTGGAGAGCTGGGACTCCAAATCCACTCCAGCAAAAACAGAGCACTAGGGGTACTGGGTGCCAAGGAAGATCAGACCTGGTTTGGATCCACCATGAGTCTTGTCGTCATGGAGCTCACAGTCTGATGAGAGAATAAGCACATGAGATGAGCAAACGAGGTGCTTTGTGAGGCCAGACAGGGAAGGTTGTAACCAAGCCAGGGCACCTGGTTGGAGGTGGTGCTCTAGGATTTGGGCTTAATGGATGACTAGGAGTAAGACCCATGGCATGGCTACCAAGAACACAGGGAGACCCCTATTCTAATGAAGCATCCAAGGAGGAATACTCTGGAAGCACATTGGAAAAACTGAGGAAAGAATTCAGCATAGAAAGAGTGCAAGAGAGGGTGTCCCAGGCACAAGGAAGAGTATGGGCAAAGGCATGGATTCCAGAGAGCACAGTCCATTCTCAGGTTGTAGAGAGCAATCCAGTAGGTGGCTATAGCATACAGTGCAGGGAGAGGAGTGAGGAATGTTGGGAAAGTTAGGGTGTCAGGTCATGGAGGGCCTTGAATGCCAGACAAATGGGAGAGGAGAGGGGAGAAGAGCCACTAGGGAAAGCAGGTGACAGTGGGGGCACATACTTGCATGATGGTAGTGGGAGTAGTGAGGAAGAAATAGATGAGAGATGTTGAGGAGATGAAAACAACTGGACCTGGTAACAGGAAAGGAGAGGCTAGGGAGGAGGAGGAGGGCCAGAGAACAGGTTCCCAAACACAGAAGCCCAGTGCCCTGGAGAGACAGTGAAGTCAGAAAGAGGAGGCAGCTTGGTTAGGGGGAAATTCCCATAATTGGCTGGCAGACATGCTAGATTTGAGGTGCCAGTGATACCCCCAAGAGGTGTCTGCTCTGTGCTTGGGGATGTGATTCTTTGACATCCTCAGAAGACAGAGAGAAACTTGGGAGTCATCTACAAAGTTGGGATGTCAGTAACTGAGCAAATATCATACATCTGCTCTACAGGTACAAAGGATGGAGCAGTCTCTACTGGCAACGAGTTTACATTAGAGTAGGGAAGACATAAGGCTGAAGGGGATTGTCAAGGGAGAAAGTGTAAATAGAAGTGGAAAGGGGCCAGAGGCAGACCCACACTGGGGCCAGAAGGAGCTTAAGGAGCCAGTGGAGACAGAGAAGGAATGGGCAGAAAGGTAGAGGAACCTAGGAACAATGTATGCTGCCTCTGCCCCAGGAGGAGGAAGAAGAAGGTATTCCATCAGCCACAGTGTCTAAAACTGCAGAGAGGATGAGGATGGAGAAATCTCTATTGGATCTGACAATTAGGTCATTGGTGACCTCGGAGAATTTCAGCAGTGTCGTAGGGATCTAGGCAGCTGTCCATTTCATCAGACTGCTCCCCTGAAGTTATGGGGTGTGAGGTGGCCAGCATACTGGCCAAGCCCTGACTCTTCTTTCAACCCCAGGAGAAGAAGGCTGTCCTGTCAGACTTGGCAGAGAAGGCTCTGCTCACAGAGAAGATTTTAAACAAGCAACCTGGCATCCACTGTAACCCAGTGCAAGGGGCTATGTACTCTTTCCCCCGCATCCAGCTACCCCCCAAAGCATTGCAGCGTGCAAAGGTGTGAAGCAATACTTCCTTGGTATGGGGAGTGGGGCTGGGCTATGAGGGGCTAGGGTAGGCTGGACTAAAGGGGCTTGATCCCTGATGCTTCTCTCTGTGTGTGTGTGTGTGTGTGAGAGAGAGAGAGAGAGAGAGTGTGTGTGTCTGTATGCTCATGCTTGTGTCTCCTCTTTCTGTTGCTGCCCAGGAGCTGGGCCAGCCTGCTGACATGTTCTTCTGCATACACCTTCTGGAGGAGACTGGTATCTGCGTTGTGCCTGGCAGTGGCTTTGGCCAGAAAGATGGCACCTACCACTTCAGGTAGAGGGTGGGAGGTTCCATGGAGAGCTTCAGGCCACTGATTGAAGGGCTCCTTCCAAAGCACTGAGGGGAGATGCTAACCACTGACCTTTTCTGTTTCCCTTCTACCCCCAGGATGACCATTCTCCCCTCTTTGGAGAAGCTGAAGATCCTTCTAGAGAAACTGAGCCAATTTTATGCCAAGTTTACTCAGCAGTATTCCTAATGAAAAGAGACTGAAGGGAAAAGAGAGGAAGAGAACTACTGCTTGTCCATTATCTAGCCCTTCTCTGGAAATGTCTTGGGCCCCTGCCTATGTAGGTTTCCCTACTTTCCCTGTGACTCCCTCTCCCTTCCCTGGGGGCTGTTGGGGAGAGCGTGAGAAATACAGGGTGGTGGACAGTGCCCAGAGGATCAGCACAGACTTGGATTGTGTCCCTTCTGAGGATTCCAAATGAGAGCCATAGGGATCCCTGGGAGATACCAGGGTTGAGGGACTGAGCCCATGGGTCCCTCTTACAGGGACATTCTAATAAAGATATTGAAGATGTTTTGGTGCCCCTACTCCTTAGGAGGAACAATAAAGGGGTATGTGACTTTGTGACTCCTGAGGACCATGTATGTGTCTGGGCTTGGGGCATGGGGCTAATGTGGCACAGCCATAGAGAGCAAATCCAGGAGCCTGATCTCCTCTCCCCTACATCTTCCTTCACTCAGCCTGAGAGCTGTCAACCCCCCCTCCCACCAGCTCCTTTCTGGCTGGCTGTCTCTGAGGCTTCCATTGTTCCCACCAACTCTTTCTAGCCCAGTACCCTCCTTTTTGTCTTGTATCAGGCTGATTGGTACAGCTTCAGAGACCCTCTCCCCCAGACACCTTGCTTTCTCACTTCTGTATATCTAGAGTTTCCACTGGATAGACACAGGGACAGCCTCCCACTATCCTTCAGGGTAAGGAAGAAGTTAGTTTAAAAATCTAATTCAAGAAACATTTATAAATAATCTCCTATGGGGGAAACCTGGTAATTAACCTCAGGATGGTTTGACTGGTGATTTGTCTCAGGAGGCAAAGATTACATGAGATACACACACACACACTCACACTCATGGTCTAGTAGAAAAATCAAATGTCTGCTAAGAAACAAAGGCATAACAGGACAATCTCAAGGACTAGCTGGAAAAGAGAATGTCGGGTAGAAGTGATAAGCAAGAGATAGTGTGAGGTATGGGAAGGAGAGAGAGTGGCTTTCGCCAAGCTGGGCTCTAATCCTGGCTCTAACATTTGGTTCCTGTGGGAACTCTGGCTTCTAGGTCACCTGCAAAATGAGGGAATGGTGTTAGATCATCTAAGATTCCTTCAGGTACCACATCCTGTAATCCTGAGCCAGGCTTCCCTGGATCTGGTCCTCCAGGGGCACCTCCACCCTTTGGTTTCAGTGCTTTCACCTTTCACTGCTTTTGGAGCCTTTTATCACTGCACTGCACCCTGAGGCCTTTGAGTGTCTTCCATACCTCCCCCACCTCAGCCATCCACCTCCAGCCTACTTGGTGCCCTGGGTTCTGATCAGCTACAGCAGCACTGAATGCCCTCTACCACAGACACTGCAATCTAGCTCTTCTTTCCCTTGAGTCACCTTAGCTTGCTACACAGCCCAGAGCACAAGTTGTGTCTTCTAGAGTTTGTTCACAAGAATCTAGAATCAAACATAATTCACTAGAGAACAATCATTAGGGTCCTGGACAAAAAGAAAATGTCCCCATCCCAGACTCGGGGCCTTTGAAAGTTCAATAGTTCCTATGCGCTAATGGACTCATCTTGATTCCTTCCCTGTTTGACAGGTCCATTCCTTCGTGGCCCTGTGGTATTTTCCACCAGCCATAAAATGCTCTCTGCTAATTTGAGTTTTTTCCATCTACATTGGCTCAGGTGAGCTCATTGATCTATGCTATAGTCCCCCGCTCCACAGCCAATATGGAAAGCTCCCCTTTGGGTTTTGCTTCTCTACCAACTGTAGCAAGGACTCTCTGAGCCAGATTCCTCCTTCCATGCCCTTTTACCTGTAGCCTAGGCAAGAATGAAGAAATGTAACAAGTCAAGATAGAGTTCTCATCAGATCAAAAATAGGAATGATCTTACCTGGAAGATCCTCAGACTCACATCTCACCTTATAGTGCTTTCCCCTGCCCCTCCAAATTTCAGTATTTTTAATTGAAAATCAAACATTAGGAAACAAGCAAGTGAATTATCTCTACATAATTAATAGGGATCATTTATTTGATGTCTTCTGAGAAGTAATCAAAACATACCCAGAGGCAGTCAGTAATATTCTAAGAAAAAGCTAATCATAGGCCTTGGCCTGGGTTAGCCAATTCATGTTACCACTTAATTTCCCCCAAAAGCAGGAGAATCCATATACTTGGAACTTTTGATTGAAAAAAAAATGCCTATCCTTATAATCACAATGTTTGTAGTTTATACAAAAAGATAAAAAATGGGAATTGGTGGGGTGTTACAGAATTTCAAATTTGGAAGAGACCCCCGTGACTTTATAATTTGATCCATAGTGAAAACAAACAAACCAAAACCACTTATAACATGCCTGACAAGTGGTTATCCAACATATGCTTAACAATTTCCAAAGGGGGAGGGGAGAACTTATGTCTACAAAGGTAATCCACTGCCCTTAGTCTCTGCCTACCCCTATGGGGGGTTAAGGAAGTACAGAACCAACTGGTCTATCACCTTAACTGTTGTAAAGAACAGTAGAGTTGGTTGAGACATTAGAGACCATCTGGTCCAATCCATATTTAAACGAGAATTTTCTCCTATGCTTCTGCCCTCTCTTAGAGACCTCCATTTTAAGAAACTCACTACTTTCTGGGGCATCACATTCCACTTTGTTGTTAAGTCATTTTTCAGTAGTGCCCGACTCTCTGTGACTCCATTTGGGGTTTTCTTGCCAGAGATACTAGGGTGTTTTTGCCATTTCTTCTCTAGCTCATTTTACAGATGAGTAAACAGAGGCAAACAGTGTTAAGTGATTTGCCCATGGTCACACAGCTAGTAAGTGTTTGAGGCCAGATTTGAATTCAGGAAGATGAGTCTTCCTGACCCCAGGCCCAGCATTCTATCCACTTTGGGATAGCACTAATTGTTAACAAGTTTGGCTTTAAATCATAACAAAATCCACCTCTTCTTTCTACCAGCTGCTCGCCCTAGTTCTACCCTTTGATGACAAACAGAACAAGTTTAATTCCTCTTCTACGGGCCAGACCTTAAAATACTTGAAGATGGTGATCACATTTGCCCTAAGCCCTCTCCAGGTTAAACATTGCCAATTCCTGCATTTGGTCCTTATAGGGCATGTTCTCCAGTCGTCATCTGATGCCCAGTGCAATTGGCCCTTAAGGTGCGGGATGGGTTACCCTCTTCCTCTGCTGTCCCCAGAGCTATGCATTTAGGGTAGAAATGCATTTTCTGGTTAGAAAGATCCCTTCCTACTGCCTCTAATCTCCCTTAGCTGCCTCCTCTATCTCTCCCTCTTTCCCTTAGCTGGGAGGTAACAGCCCCGAGGAAACCCTAGTCTGACCTCTTTAAGTCTGGCTTCAGCCATAATAAAGCTGAATTGTCTCCTTTGCTAGCGACAACTCAGTAATACATATTTCGGGCTTATTGTGCAGCAGCTGGGCTTGAGTTTCTTGTGGTGACTTTGACCTGGTCAGCACTAGCACAGTGCCTGGTAGCTTGGAGCATGCACATTGAGTGCCTACCCTGGACAACCTTCCTAGTGGATCCAAGCTTGGAGGACTCCCATTACCTGGCTTCCACAGCACCCTTTCATCTGCCCCCTGACAAGCCTGATTCTGCCCTACCTTCTCACTTCCCACTGGAATTAACAGCGCTTCCTACTCCCCTAGATTCTTAGCTGTGAGTCATTAGCCCCAGGTCTCCTGGGTAAGGCCAACTCCAAAGCTCATCACATTTTTTGGCCATTAAACTTTCAAACACAGATTTTTTTGGTTGGGAATTGTGTAGTAGGGAGGAGCTGTAATCAGTGGTGTATAGGAATCTAGGAAGAGAAAGGCAGTCTTGGATGCCTGTTTGAGAGAGGTAATTTAAGGAAGGGGAGCCAACCAATATGGAGCTAAAGTCTCAGAGGATGTGTGTATGCAAGGAAAGAGGTGATCAAATGGATGTAGGAAGGAGAGAAGAGGGAAATAGGGGCTTAGCCATAGAAGGGACTCAGTTAACTGATGGTTAGATGACAGAATGGGTTAAGACTAGATGAAAGGGGCCACTATGTTGGTTTTCCCAACCCTGACCAACCAATCTCGTTGCAATATGCCCATCCTAATTTCACTTTTCACACTCTTTTCTATTCTAATCACCCCTCCTCTTCAAGGTCCCTGGTTGGCAGGGGGCCACTCAGCACCTGGTCCCTTCTGCTGTGCCCTTTGGAGCCTACCCTTTATGATTAGCACTTGTCTATAGCATCAAGCTTTTCAACCTACACACTGCTCCCTCTGTTTAACAGAAACCTTGCTCCCCGTGAAAACACCTTGCAACTTTTGCCATCACTGTCCATTCCTTCTCCAATTCCTTCTGACCCAATGCTCCAAAAAGAGGAATTAACACCATCCTGGTTCCCCACCAAAGCCCTTGCTGGGAATGATTGTACCTGGGACAAATTCAGTTGTCTGGCTTTGGGATAATAATAGAGAGGACAGTCTAATGGGTGATGGCAGCAAGGAGTGTCGAAACAGGAGGGAAGTTACCTGGGGAGAGGGCTTGACCTATCCCCCAGGAAGTCTGGCATTGCTGGGGTGGGGAACATGGGTTCTATGATTGGGACCCTATTACTATGTGACAGTAAATATTTATTAGGCACCTGCTCTGTGCCAAGCACTGTGGTAAATACTAGGGAGACAAAAAGGCAAAAGACAGTTGCTGCCCTCAAGGAGCTCACAATCTAATGGTGGAGACCATGTGCAAACAACTATGCAAATGTTACATGCATAGGAGGCCCTAGAATTAAGAGTAACTGAGAAAGGCCTCCTGTAGAAAGTGGAACATCATGACTCTGGAGAGGGTTGCTTCCAGTGCCAAAGTAGGACTTTGCAGGAGATAGAGGGATAGATAGAGGAATAGGGCTTCAATAGCCTCATTTGCCCTGTGCTAGTAACACCTAGACTGTCTGCGTCTCTACTGCTGTTTCCAGTTCATTCTTCTACTACCAACCGCCAGTAACCTTTCATCTTTCAAAGTCCATTCAGTCTCTTTGTACCTCCCTCTGCCCATCCTTATTGTTATTATCAACAGACCAAAATGTCCATGTCATCTATGCAACTTTTTCAGTGATTAAATAGAAAGATGAGCTATTATTATTTGCCAAGTAGAAACATGGAAAGGACAGGGAGTTGAAAGATTCAAAGGCGAAGCATAATGTGCTGTAGAAGTGGTTGAATTCAGTTGTTTCTGCCTGGGTAAGACTAGCAGCTCATGTTTCTATCATGTTTTGAAGTTTATAATTCATTTTCTTCAGGACAGCTGTATGAAGTGGGTCAGTGTAAGAAATACTAGCCCCACTTTGCAGATGAGAAAGTTGAGGTTCAGAGCAGTGCAATTGACTTGCCCGAGATCACAAGCTAGTACATAGCAGAGCTCTGGTCTGAATCCAGGCCACCCAATTCGAGGTCCTCTGTTATTCCACAGATATGATTGAAGAAAGTGATAAAATCATGCTGACCAGCCCCAGTACAGGTTTGTGGTATCTAACCTTGCCTCAGTAGCAGTCCTTCTGATCTTCTCATTTCGCACAGCCTTTTCCCTTCCAAGCCTGAACCCTGCTCCCATCCCTTCACCTGTCTGCAGACCCTCTTGCCCCCTTTACTGAGACAACTGAGTCCACTGATCATGAGTCCCTTTGTCTCCCTACTCAAAAATAGCAAGCTTTTATGTAGTACTTTAAGGTTTGCAAAGGACTTTGCAAATGTGACTTCATTTTTGATCTTCACAATAACACTTCGAGGAAGATTTTATTATTTTCTTTTTACAGGTGATGCAGAAAGAGGTTAAGTGGCTTGCCCAGGGGCACACAGCTATTGAGACTGGATTTGAACTCAGGTCTTCTTCACACCTTATATAAGCTTTCTACACATTCACCGGTCCTCTCATCTGTCTATGCCTGTGATTCCATGTGGCCTCCTGTTTCCCTCCAAGCCTTGCCCATAACTACTGCTTGCTTCCCCCCAGCCTACTAGCATATATACAAAGAAAAGGGCTCTCCTCTCCTTGAAAAACCTTCATTTGATTTTGCCAGTCCCTCAAATTATTGTCTCTCCTCCCCTTCACCATCAGAGTTGTCTGCATCTGTTGTCTGACTTTGCTCCCTGGCAACTTGACTTGTGACCCCAAATTACATGGAAATTACTTCCTCCAAGGACCCCAATGACCTTCAGATAATTTTTAAAAAATGATCAATTTAAAAAACAAATCCAAAAGCCAAGAGTGTCAAGAGCCTTCTCCAGCTCACCATGATCCTATACCAGGTTAGGATAGCATAAGAATCTGAGGACGCAGAGCTGCATATTTGCTCCAGGTGTGGATTAGCTAGACATGTGAGGATGAGTACATGAGAGGAATATGAACCTGACATACCAAAGCTGACTCCTCCCTCTCTTGCTCACCCACCATATCCAATCTGTTGCCAACACCAGTTGATTTCAACTTTGCAGCACCTCTTGAATAGGCCCTGTTCTCTCCTCTGACCATTCCACCCCTCTGGGGCAGGCCCTCATCACTGCACATCTGGACTGTTGCAATAACCCCTCTCTCCCCTCTCCGATCCAGCCTCCATTGAGTTGTAGCATTGATCTTGCAAATGTCTCATGTCTGACCATGTCAGCCTCCCTATTCAGTAAAGCCCTACATAACCTGGCCCCCTCCTACCATTCCAGGCCTCTTACATCTTCCTCTCTGATACCTACTCTGCAGTCGAGTGACACTGGCTTCCACACTGTTCCTTGAACACAATGCTCCATCTCCCAATCCTGGGCATTTTCACAGATTGTCCCCCATGACTGGAATTCTCTCCTTCCTCATCTCTGCTTCCTAGCTTCCCTTTCTTCCTTCACATCCCAGCTGAAAACCCACCTTCTACCAGAAGCCCTCCTCACCCAATACTTGTACCTTCCCTCTGTTATCTCCAATTTACCCTGTATCTAGCTTGTTTGTGTATAGTAATTTTCATGTTGTCTCCCTTGAGAGCAGGGACTGTATTTTTCCTTTCTCTGTCTCCCCAGTGCTTAGCACAGTACCTGGCACATAGCAGGAGATTAGTAAATACTTGTTGATTGACTTACTGACTAATAATAAAGACTAGAGTGTTCTGTGCTGGACAGAGGAGTGATTTGTATTACGGTTGTTGTCTGAAGGGCTCTTGCGATACGTACTTCTGTAGCCTCTGTGGGCTAAGTAAGAAGTACTCCCCATATCTGGGTTACTCCAGCCCAAGTTTGACCTTCCCTAGGGAAGTTGTGTCAACAAGAAAGAAAACATGCCTCTATATCCATATTCCTATAGATATACAAGTCTCGTTAGAAGGTAAGCTCCTTGAGGACAAGGACTGTTTCACGTTTGTCTTTGTATCATCAGTCCTTATCATCAGTTCCTGGCAAACAGTACCTACTTAATAAATCCTTACAGATTGTTGACTGAGTGGCATCATTTTTTTTACTTTGAAAATAATTTATTCATTGATGTAACAGAGATTTCTTGATATCTTTAGCATTTTTAAACTATTTCTATATTTTCTTTTTTCCCAATTACATGTAAAAACAATCTTTAACCTTCATTTTTTACAATTTTGAGTTCCAAATTCTCTCCCTTCTTCCTTCACCTTCCCCCACCTCAAGAAGGCAAGCAATTTGATATAGATTAACATGTGCAATCATGCAAAACATTTCCATATTAGCCATGTTTCAAAAGAAAACACAATCCCCCCAAATAAACTAAAAAAAAGTATGCTTCAATCTGTATTCAGACCCTAACCCTAAATCCGACTCTACAATTTTCATAGTAAGTCCTTCAAAATTGACATGATTAAAAAAAAAAAGACGAGGTCTCCCTATCTTCCCTAGGTTGGAAGTACAAGTACTATTCATGAACCAGGTCCCACTCTGATCAGCATGAGAGCTTTGACCTGCTCCATTTCTAACCTGGGCCCATTCTCTCCTTTTCAAGCAATATGGTGGACCCCCATTTCTAGAGGCTAATTGAATCAATGCCAAAAATAGTACAGGCCCCTGATTGGCTTAAACCACTGCAGCTAAACTCTTGAGTTCAAGAGATCAGTCAACCTTGACAGGGATTACACCAAGCTTGGATTGACACATGACTCTAGCATGTCAAGATCTGGTGGACATCTCTGAAGTATCAGAAATGATCATGGTCAACTCTAGCCTGTTCAGAATCCTAGCAGAGTACTTTACCTGGACACTCTAGCAATCCATGCCTCTAGTACAAACACTTGTAGGGAGAGTAAGGCCAATGACGAGAACATCAAAGAATTATACATCCCTCCCTCCAACACTGTGGTAGGCCTAGAAGTCTGACTTTGGTGGCTCCCCAATGCATGAGGAATGGAAGGATTGTCTGAGGAAGGAACACTCACTATGAGGACTGATGTTTTCTCATTGAATGAGTGGGATGTGGAGTGTTCCTGCGGAATCTACCTTTTTGACTCCCATTTTTTTTTGAGGGCAGTCTTAGGTAATTGGCCTCTTTGAGATGGAAAGCCTCAGGAACCACCTGAAGTTCATGATATCTTCATGTAGTCCCCTAGTCAGGAGTCCTTACCCAAGTGGTAGTACAGAAGAAGACTAAAAAAGTCTCAATATGTGGGTATTATCAGACTAAACAAGAGAACAAAGGAGGATCCAAACACCATGCCATGAATTCAAGGTACCCTGCACTGTTAGGCAGCCAGGGATTTTTTACTGGGTTTGTGTGTTCTGTACTCGTGCTGATGAAGATTAAAAAGAACTCACACTCCATCATTCTACAGATGAAAAAACTGAGCCCCAAGCAGTTAAATGATGTGCCCTAGGTCACCTTGGTAGTAAGCCTTAGAGGAGGAATTTGGTATTTGTAGGTAGATCAGAAGCAAGCGGTAAGAGAGCGATAGAAGATACATGTGAGAGATGGGGGATAATGGGGGGGGGGGGGAATGTCACATCTGATACTTGGTTTCAAATAATCAACTTTGAAAGTATGGTCAGATAACAGTTTTTTTCTGGGGAAAAAAAAGATGTGGGGGGGTTTAACATACCACAGTTCAATATGAGTCAGAGGTGTGATATGGCAGCCAGAAAAGCTAATAGGATTTGGGCCTCAATAAGAGAGGTTAGGGTTCATCTGTTTGTACTCTGTACTGGGCAAATACCATTGCAAGCATTATTTTCAGTTCTGGGAACTACATTTTAAGAAGGATGTTGATAAGAGGAAAAATGTCCAAAGGACAGCAACCAAGATGGCACAGAGGACCTTGATTCCATGCCATGTGAGAGTCAGCTGAAGAGACTAGAGATGTTTAGCCTGTGGAAAAAACAGGTGTGGGAGAATGTTGAAAGTTATCATCCGAAAATATCTGAAGGTCTGCCACATGGAAGAATTAGACTTATTTTGCCCAGAGGGCAGAAGTGATGGGTGGAATTTTCAGAAAGGCAGATTTAGACTTGATGTAAAGGAAAACTTCCCAACAGAGCCATCCAAAAGTGGAAAGGGTTGCCTCAGAACATAGTGAGCTCCCCCTTGCTACATGTCTTCAAGCAAAAGCTTGGTAACCACTTTTCTGGTATATTGTAGAGGAGATTCCTGTTTAAGTATTGGTTGGACTCAGTGGCTGCTGACTTCCCTTCTAATGGAGAGATCCTGTTTAAGTGTGTGTGTGTGTGTGTGTGTGTGTGTGTGTGTGATTCTGGAGCAAGAGAATGGAAGGGAGTGGGATCAAGAGTTCCAGTAAAGGGATTAGTTTATGTCAGCAGTAGTCAACACTGTGCCAATGGCCTGAGGGAAATGATGCTGAGAAGGGTGGAGGAATAAAGTAAGGTAGGGCTGAGGAAGCTCTCCTGGGATAACCTAAATCTTCTCAGTGAGTCATTTGGTCTTAGTGTAGGGGTGGGGGGGGGATGGGGAAGGAGAAGAATGGGAAGAGCTTGGCAGTGACAAGAGACAAGAAAAGGTCTGGAATGGTTCTTGTGGGGTAGGAGGGTTGTTGAGTAGAAGTCAGAGGAACAGATAACGTTACACACCATGAATTTGTCATCAAAGGAATTAGCTTGATTTTTTAACATTCTTCAGTGATATTTGGTAGCCTCAGAGCAGGAGCAGGGAAAACTGAAAAGTGGAGTTTTCACCTGAGACAAAGATTTATTTGTAGGTTGGAATGGGAGGATGCCTGGGGAGGAGAGCTGGGAGTGATATTTTGATATTCCAGATATTCTGGAGTTATAGTTAAAGGGGTTGGACCACAGACAAACATCTCTATCTCTTGAGACCCTCTAACTTTGTACTTGTTTTTGCTAATCATGTTTGCCCCTTAATTACCAAGGAAAGGTTGATTTTTAAGCTGAGCCTGTGGAACAAAGGGAAAGAAAATATTTATTCCCTTTTCTACATGACAAAAACTGGATGTACTGGGTCTATTAAAGAGGAAGTAAGCTCATCTGGAGGGGGACTGGCCTCAGCAGAGACCCATCAAGGTCAAGTCAAACCTCCTTCCTTTGGAAGAGTCCCTGTGGAATGCCTATCACGTAAGGCCGCTGCCTCATAGGACAGGCTTCAATGGAAATAAAATGGGAGGAGATAACATTGTGAAGGGGTGATCTTTCAGGAGCAGAGGCTAGGGAGAATGGGAACAGTACCTTCTGTAGCTCTCCACTAAATAAAAATAACCTCCTCAGACTCAGCATCAAGACACCCCCATAATCTGATCCTGTAAAAGGGGGACCACTTTCTTTTCCTCATACGTACCCTCTGCTTTCTGTTCAAGCTTTCTCCTATATTTGGAATCCACCCTCTTCACCCCTAAACTCTTGTTCAACATTAAAGAAATATTTAATCCAAGAGGATTCTGGGAAGATGATGCAATAAGTCAGAAAACTTTCAGCTCTCCAAATCTCCTCCACAAAAATAGACAGAACATCACCTCAGAGCAGCAGAATTAAACATGGGGTAAAGCAGTTGTCCTCCTAAGACAATTTGAGGACCCCAGGAAAGACCCAACCTCCAGGGGCAGAGGTTTGGCCTGAGTGAAGTTCATAGATCTCCAGGCTGACTCTGCAGAACCAACAAACAAGTTCTGGGGCCAGTTGTGTTGAGAGGCAGCCTCAGCTTTAGAAACTTTCATCTTGCAGACAGTTTGGGGGTCTGACAGCTGAGCATGAGAAGATTAAAGGACCTTCCATTGTTGAAGGATGCCAAGCACAGCTATGCTGACCAGATGCATCCAGATCTGTAGTTGCGGGGAGATGGAGCTAGGACACACCTGGTGAGTGCAGTTTCGAGGGGCAGGGACTTTGTTGGCTGTGGACACTTGCAGGAGAACCAAGTCCCTGATTTCAGTTCCAGGGCAGAGAGGACAGCTGCAGTTTGTAGCCACTGTAGCAACTATAGGGAGCAAGATCATTTATGGGACAGTGTGGCTGGGGGCCCTAGCTGTGGCTTAGGAGTGGAGAGGAGAGCCCAAGGTAGGGCCCCAGACAGACCTCAGAAAATAATAGTAAGAAGGACCTGAGGCTTGAGGCATCATTCCCTATACCTTGGGACTAGAACTTTATTTATTTTTCCTTTTTTTCATATTTTATTATTTAATATTTTAGTTTTCAACACTGATTTCCACAAGGTTTTGAGTTACAAATTTTCTCCCCATTTCTACCCTCCCCCCCACTCCAAGATGGCATATATTCTGATTGCCCCATTCCCCAGTCAGCCTTCCCTTCTGTCACCCCACTCCCCTCCCATCCCTTTTCCCCTTACTTTCTTATAGGGCAGGATAGATTTCTATGCCCCATTCCCTATATATCTTATTTCCCAGTTGCATGCAAAAACAATTTTTTTTGAGCATCTACTTTTAAAACTTTGAGTTTCAAATTTTCTCCCCTCTTCCCTCCCCACCCACCCTCCCTAAGAAGGCAAGCAATTCAACATAGGCCACACATGTATCATTATGCAAAACACTTGCCCAATAATCATGTTCTGAAAGACTAACTATATTTCCCTCCATCCTATCCTGTCCCCCTTTATTCAATTTTCTCCCTTGCCCCTGTCCCTTTTCAAAAATGTTTGCTTTTGATTACCTCCTCTCCCAATCTGCCCTCCCTTCTATCATCCCCCCTTTTTTATCTCCCTCCCCCTACTTTCCTGTGGGGTAAGATACCCAACTGAGTGTGTATGTTATTCCCTCCTCAGGTCAAATCCGATGAGAGCAAGATTCACTCATTCCCTCTCATCTGCCCCCTCTTCCCTTCCTACAGAACTTATTTTTATTCAGAGGAAGATAATGGAGCTAGAAAAGCCACTCATATGGTCCCAGGCACAAAAAGAATACTTAGATGAACCTTAAGAGGACTTTAAAAATAAAATAAGAGAGATTGAGAAAAAAAAATTAGAAAAAAATAAGAGCAAGAAAATTATGAAAAGAAAATCAACCAACTGGAAATAGAGAATCAAAAACTTAAGGAAGAAAATAATTCCTTGAAAACTAGAATTGGACAAGGGGAAGCTAATGACATTCTAAGACACCAAGAAATCATAAAGCAAAATGAAAGGAATAAAAAAATAGAAGAGAAAGTGAAACATCTTATCAGAAAAACAACTGATCTGGAGAACAGATCAAGGAGAAATAATATTAGTCAGACTACCTGAAAATTACGATAAAAAATAATCTTGATATAATATTACAAGAAATTATCAAGGAAAATTGCCCTGAAGTTCTAGAACAAAAAGGCAAAGTAGAAATAGAAAAAATCCACTGATCACCATTATGAAAGAGATTCCAGGAGGAAAACTTACAGAAATATCATAGCCAAGTTTCAAAGCTCCCAGGTGAAGGAGAAAATCTTGGAAGTAACAAGAAAAAACAATTTAAATATAATGGAGCTATAGTAAAGATTATACAAGACCTAGAGCTACTACATTGAAGGAATATAAGTCTTAGGATACTATATTCTGCAGAGTAAAATAGCTGGGGTTACAATAAAGGATAACTTACCCAGCAAAGTTAAGTATAATTCTGAATAAAAAAAGACATTTAACCAATTTAAAGACTTTCAAGTTTTTGTGACAAAAAACCTAGAACTTAAGGAATAATTTGATATCTAACATCCAGAAGAAACATAAGGTAAACATTAAAGACCAACTAAGGGACTTAATAAGACCAAATTGTTTACTTCATATATGTGAAAATGTTATCATTACTCTTATGATTGTCATCATTATTTGGGTAGTTTGAAAGAAAGCCATGGGTTGAGCTGAGTATGATGGGGTGATTGTAAAAAAATAAAACTTTGTAAGGAGAGATAAAAAAGGAGTAATTATCTTATACAAATGAGGCATACAAGGAAAAAATGATACAGAAAAAGCTAGTGGGGAGAGGGCAGGTAGTGCTAGAACCTTACTCTCATCAGCAATGGATCAAAAAGGGAACAACATATATATCTAGAAGTGTATTAAAGTCTTCTAAGTTCGAAAGAAATAAGAGAGCAAGAAGACAGTGTGGGGTAGAGGTAGGTTAAGGAACAGGCAGACAAGGTAGTGGGTAGAAGTAAAGCAGAGGACTAAGAAGGGATAGGGAAAATAGGGTGAGAAGGATGGTGAGGAAAAAATAGGAAGGAGGAGAATACAGAAGTAATTGTAGCCCAGAATGTGAATGGGATGAATTTATCCATAAAATGGAAATGGATAGCAAATTAAAAATTTGAATTCAACAATATGTTGCTTTCAGGAAACATTATAAAAATGAGAGATATACGCAAAGATAAAATAAAGGGCAGAAGTAGAATTTAGCATATAAAAACAGGGATAGTAATCATGATCTCAGATAAAGCTAAGGTTAAAATAGATTTAATCAAAAGTGAAAAATAGAAAAACTACACTATGTCAGCAATATTATTCAGCATTGTTTTAGACCATTTAAAATACCAAGACAGTATAAAATACCTGCCAAAACAGACACAGGAACTATATGAACATAAACACAAAACACTTTTTATATAGATAAACTCAGATCTAAATAATTGAAGTAATTTGTATTGTTCATGGGTAGCTAAAACCATTATAACTTTTAAAATGACAGTTTTAACTAACTAATCTATTTATTCAATGTCATCCTGTAGTAGCAATTAGATTTGAAGATCTTTTCCACCCATTAATAGGCCATGGGACCTGCTTATGTCACAGGAAGCCTAAGTTAAACGTGGTAGGAAGGTAGGAGGAGCTTCCTGACAAGAAAAGGAAGTTATGTGACAGAAAATTCTAAGAGGGAGAGAGAGAAAGATGTTATGGCTACTAATGACTGCTAATGGCCACCCTTGTGTTTGTTAGAACTGAACAGGCTGACTTAGCTGTACTGTGAGTTTGTTTTGGGGAAGACCCCAGGAGGGGGTCAGACAGGTTTCAGGATGGTGAGGCTCCATGTTATGATATTCTGTATTGAATGTTTTGGGTTCCATGCTGTTATGATGAAGTAGACTGACTAGCTGTGGGAGCTAAGCATTTGGTTATGGGATATGGCTCTTTACTTCTTCTACCTTCTATGTGAAGAGTCTCATATACTTTGTGATACAGAACTACATAGGCATATTCACAATTATCATTGATGATGTGTTTATTGCCTTACTGTTTCACATCCCAATTAAATTACTAAAAAATTATCTTGCTGAGTTAGAAAAAATAATAACAAAGTTCATTTGGAAGAACAAAAGGTCAGGAACTTCGAAGAAACCAGGGAAGTAGATTCAGCAGTATCAGACCTTAAACTATATTGTGAGATGAGAGTATTGTTGAAGTATAAAAAGAATAATTTTGATTATTTTAAATTAAAAATTTCTCATATTAATAAAGCCTATGTAGCCAAGAATAGAAGGAATGCAGAAAATTGAGGTGGGGGGAAAGCTTTCATAGACAGTCTCTCAGATGGGATGTGATTGGGTTGGAATATTGCTGTGGGGTAGGAAATGAGCTGGTTGATTTAAAATAATATGGAAAGACTTGGATTTATGAAGGAAGATGCTGTCCACCTCCAGAGAAACAGATGATAGGAAGAAATAACCATGGTGTGGTCTTACATCTATGTGTATGAGTGTATATGTGGAGACATATATATATATATATATATATATATATATACATGTATATATATATATATATATATGTGTGTATGTGTTTGTATGTTTATAGATACCTATGTATATGTGTATATATATGTACATGTGTATATATATGTATATATAGATATGTACATGTATATATATATTCATGCTTAATTGTAGCTTTCTTTAGAGTGGGGGAGGAAGGGGAAAAATAAAGTAAAAAGTGGGCAGCAGAGAACAAAAGAAAATCAACAAGGAAACAAAGAAAAGCTGGGCAGTTTTGAAAACAATGTGTAGTATTCATTATATAAGTTTTCTTGAAATGTAAATTTATTGTTTCATATTGCATCCTCTCTTATGGTCTGCTGTATATATGGCAATGTGTTTTTTTTCCTTTTCTCATTTTGTGTTTAAGTTTAAAATATAAAAATTCACAAAAAATTCAATCCTACTCATGTTGCCTGTCATACTTCATGGTCCAGCTCAAGCACTACCTCCTCCAGGATGCCTTCCCTGATTTCCCCAGCCAGATGGGATCACGGTTGTCTCCTCTACTAGCTCTGTGTCCTTATCTTATGCTGCCTGAAGCCTTCAGTTTCCCCATCTGTAGAATGAGGGGGTTGGATTCACAGCCTGCTGAGATGTGGCAGCTAGGTAGTGTGGTGGACAGAGTGCTGAACCTAGACTCGGAATAGTCTGAGTTCAAATCCTGCCTCACATGCTTGTTAGCTCTGTGATCTTGGGCAAGTCACTGGGAGCCTCAGTTTCCTCACCTGTAAAATGAGAGTGATAATGATATGACCTACCTCCCAGGGTTCTCGTGAAATAAGATGCATAAAGCATTCTGTAAACCTTAAAGTGCTATATGAATATAAAATATCGTGATTATTAAATCCGTGATCTTGTCTGTATATACAGTATTCTAACATGTTATATTTATTCCATGGCAAAAGCCCTCCTCTGAGGTTCCGAACTCCCCGTTATACCATGTTTTATTGTGGAGTGGGTTCAATGGCTATATGAGGGAAAGATAAGCTGGAGCAGGTTCTACCAAGCTGGCAAGACTTTGAGCCTGAGCCTGCAGCTTGTCTGTGTCTGCTGTCTAAGACCCAGCTTTGTTCACTAAGCATGGAGGCAAGCCAAGCATCTTCATTTGAATCTGGAACCTGCTGCCACTTGAGCAAAGAACAAGTCAGCCCTCAGTTACCCCTGCGAGCCCAGGTAGGCAGCAGTAAAGAGACAGCAGTGGTCATGCTCTCTGTGGAGTTGGAATCCTCTCCCCTCATGCCTTGTTCCTGTCTGATAAGATGCCTCAGCCTTCTCGTACCGTACCCCGTTGTAGGTGGTGGCCCCTGATAACACCGAGGCTTCTATCCTAGTCCTGACTCTTCCCTTTGCTGTCACTGGACCTAGGAGGGTGGGGTCCCAGCCCTGGCACCTCTTAGGGACTGTATATCAAGGCCTTCTTCCCTTGAGACTGGCTGCCACTTGTGGAGTTTGGGTGTGCTTCCCTGTGTCACAGAATTATCCGAGAAAACAAGTAACAATAAAAGGACTAAAATGAATGAATGAATGAATGGAAAAGTATTTAAGTACTTACTGTGTGTCACGCATTATGCTAGGTATGGGAAATTAAAAAAAAAAGATGTTAGAGAGTCCCTGCCCTCATGGGGCTCACACACTAATTAGGGATACAACACCTCCAGTCCAGCTGAAGGACAGATGGCAAAGCCCAGAGGTCACTAGGTTATTTCAGTAGTTAAGATGAAAGTGCCAAGACATAGAGGCTGGGCAGATGGTGAGGCCTGGAAGGTCTTAGGAGGGAGCGACAGATAGAAGACAAGACCTGGTAGGCTTCCATCTATCTCATTGGGAGGAATGGACTTGTTGACTTCCATCTCATTCAAATGATGTGAGCAGTCGAGGACCTAGGGCATCCCAGGTACTTGCCCAGCTATCTTGGGTGGGTGAGGATCAAAAGCAAGGGAGGCATGGCGCTCATTTTCAGTGGTGCCCGGTCATCCAGGAAGGGTTCAGGGACACCAGGCCTGCGGAGCAGATGAAGCACTGTTCACATACAGAGTCTCTTCTGGGTGAGTAACCCAGATGACTGCAGTAGAAAGGAGGACTAGTCATGGCCCTGGGAGCTTTCAAAGACCCAAGGCATTTAATGACCCAATCTCCCTGCAGCCTCCACCCACTACTCCCTCCTGTTTGGAGAAAGAGATAGCATAAAGTCACATGCCTCACCCTCACCACAGGACTCTGAAGGGTGGAGGGCCCAATCATAGCAGAGCTGACTTTGCTCAACTCTCCCCCACATATCTCATTTCCTCCTTTGCCTTTTCTTCCCATTGTGTCCTCTGAGACCTCCCTTCATCCCAGACCTTTCCTTCTCACCCTCTTTCGTTATTACTCCTGGAAGACACTGCATCCCTAGATGCTCTGTCCTACACTCCCTTGCCTCCTGACCTACTGGACTGAAGGGAAGAATAGGCACATTCCTGGTAGCCCACTACTTTTTCTAGACTCTCTTTGCTTTCAGGCATGGGTTGGACTACATGGCTGCTGAAACCCCTTCCATCTCTGAAATTGTCTGATTCTAAGATTTTACTACCCGACTCAGTTTTCCTCTTCACCCCACCCCGTCCTCCTACTTAAAGAATTTAAGACAGGCATTCATGACTCCTCAAACATCCTGGCCTCCCACTATGTCAGTCTCTTAGCTCCTATCATTTATATCTTCATTCCACCTCAAACACCCTCAGGGATGGTATTACCTCAGTTAGGATCATGGATCTAGAGCTGGAAGGGAGCTCAGAGACATGTAGTCCAAATGTTTCATTTTACAGATGACCTTGTGGTTGACCAGTTCAACTCTACCAATGTCCTCTACTGTCAAGCAAATGTTTAACAATCTCCTATGCAGGACAAACTTTTAAGTTTATATCATTACCATTTTCTCTATCACTTGCTTAAGTCTAAATAATCAACAAAACAATAAATCAAGTCCTGGTTTGTGTCAAATTTTGAGGTTTAAATGCTCATGCTGAAAATTTAACAATTTTCTCTCATGAGCAGTGGGAGCTGCTCATCTCTGTGGCTTGAATCTTTTGCCACCTCCCTCCATTTGTATCTAGTGCTTCCCCTCTAGGAAGTTTTGACTGAGGGAAATGGATCAGTGAAACAACGAGAAAGGAAAATAAAACACGTGCCATCATCCATTCTCTCAAATCTCTAAGTCTTCTCTTCCTTTGTCCTTGGAGATATTTCTGCCAGTAGATTACAGAGTGCGGAAGAAAGCAGGAGAGAGAAAGGGAGTGGAGATGCATCAGCCATACAGGTGAAACCGGGGGAGGAGGGGCACCATTTTTCAGACTGACGCTGTTGCTTTATCTGGCTCTATAAGAGTTGCTAGTCTCTGTTTTTGGAGACTGGGGATCAGGCCTTTGAGACCTGGAACCCACACCTAAGGCAGAGTTGCAAGCTGCCTACTAGGATAGTGAGCATCAACATGGTCAGGTTGGAATCAGGTTTGCAATAGGGACAGATTCTGGGGTTCCTGGAACCAAGAGCTTATGAGAACTGAATAAGCTGGGGAGATGGAGGGAGGACAGACCCCCCTCCCACATTTCCTTGCTGTTTGATACAGATGGCTGACCCCAAAAATTGAGTCAGTCTCCTTTCCCCAATCTTTTTACCAACCAGGGTTCTCATTTCAGAAGCCATCACAGACAGCTTTCCTATTCTTTCATCCAGCACAATAAATAAAAATTTTTAAAAATGCAGTCAACAAGCATTTTTTAAAATTTTTATTTTTTTGAGTTAAGCCATTTATTTATCTTTTGGGAGGAAACAGAATGAAGTGAATCCAGCTTTATAGAATTTCCCCCCTTAGGTCTGGTTGGGGCAAGCTGGTTTGAGGACATATAGAAGACAGGGTGAAATTCCATAATTTTAAACATAAACCTCCTGATAGTGGTCCAGCCATTTCAACTGGATTCATAACATTTTACTGAAGCACCATTTTCTCTAAGTAGCATCCCCAAGCTAAGCAGATTGAAGGTTACATTATGATGGGCCAACTACTGAGCTGTGCTGGGGCTACGAAGGCAAAAACAGTCCCTAGTCTCAAGGAGGACAATCTCCTTTGGGTGACAACGTGCAAATGTCTGTACAGACAGGGTATATTATATACAGGGTAAATTGGAGGTAATCTCAGAGGGAAGGCACTGGCATAAAGGAGAAATAGGAAAGATTTCTTGCAGAAGGCATTTTAGCTAAGACCTGAAGGAAGCCAGGGAAGTCAGGAGGCAAAGGTGAGGAGGACAGCCAGTGAAAATGCTTGGAGTGGGGAGATGGGACAGTCTTGTTCAAGGAACAGCACAGAAATATGTATGAATCAACAGTGTGGATTGCCCTAATGATGATGATGAGGAGGATAATGGCAGTGATGATAATAAGTAGTTTATTTTTTTTATAAGATTTGGGTCAAAGATATTACATCAATAGGCATCTACCCATATGAATTATTCTAAAAGGTTTCTCTACGCCCTTCTGGTTAAGAACAATTGCCTCTAGATACGATCTTCTCAGGAAGGCATAGCCATAGGTGTGAACTATAATCCAGCCCTTTCTTTCCTGATTAACCATTGCTAGTACTATTCCAAACTTCCTCTCTATGCCCCTCTCCCACCCTCTCAGCAAAAGGCCTCACCTCCTACCTCATTAAGAAAGGTGCCATTTGCTTTCTCCCCAATTCCACACCCTTCCCTCTCAGCAAAAGGCCTCACCTCCTACCTCATTAAGAAAGGTGCCATTTGCTTTCTCCCCAATTCCACATTTCAACCCTTCTTGAAACTGCCCCTGGTTCTCCTCCCTTTTGCTTCCCTAGGAAGAAATGTCCTATGTCCTTTACCCTGTCAAATCTTGATCCCATGGCCTACTGCTCCTGCGGGGAACTTGCCCCTTAGAATCATTTCCCTTTTTTCTCTCACCTTTCATCTCTCTATGTCTACTAACCAGCTCCTTCAATTTCCTGCACAAATGAGACAGAAATACATTTTATGTGCGGTCATCCCCCATGAGAGGGTAAGCCCCTTGAAGGCAGGACTGCCTTCTTCTTCCTTTTATTTGCATGCTTTCCACAATGACTGGCACATAGTAATCACTTAATAAATGTTTTATCTATCTACAGTGAAAATCAGCAGCATGATAGCTGACCTTTATAGAAAGATTTGCATAATATTTTATGGAGCTTCATAGTGGTCCTAGGAGGCTGATGCTACAGAGGAAGCCCCGGTGGAATGGAGAGAGCATCAGATCAGGAAGGCCTTGGCTCAGAGCCACCCTTGGACACTTACTAGCTATGTGACCTTGGGCAAGTCATAATCTCTCTAGCCTCAGTTTCCTCCTCTGTAAAATGGGAATAGTAATACTAGCACCTACCTCACAGGGTAAGGATCCAATGTGATTATGAATATAAAGTCTTTAGCCAACCTGAGCGTGTGTTCTTTCTGTCTTTTTCCATTTCCCTCTCTGTGTCTGCGTCTCTCTGCTTTTCCCCCTCTTTCTCTTTCTCTTTATATGTGTATATATATATATACACATAGATAGATATAGATATTACAGATATAGATATATACACATTATACATATATAGATACATACATTTTACACTCACACACACCAACACACACACCCATATTGTTAATCCTGTTTTAAGATAAGGAGAGAGACTGTGACTGACAAAGGGTCATTGATAACTAGTAAATAGTAGAGACAGGATTCTATGTCCACCTGACCTGACTATTCACTGTGTCACACAGATTTTGAACCTACCAGCATTTCCCAATAGCAGCAAACTTTGACGGCAGAGGAATTTAAACAAGCGATGGCCTTCCCTCCTAGCCTATAGTCTTTTGCTATAGCTGGATTCAGAGGCACTGCAAGTCATTTTCAGCACCCTGGAAACTCACAGTCGTCAGCAAACAGGTTTTCCCATCCCATCTTGAGCTCTAAGTGGCAGAAGCTGTGGCCCTTTAAGCCCTCTTTCCCCTCCCCCTCACACACACACACAAAACACAGCTTCTATATAACAGCCCTCAGAATTCCCTTTACAGAGCGCACACAGCCTGAAGCGTCTTTTGGGAATTCAACTGTGTTCAATAGAAGTGCCTGGGACTAAGAGGACGCAGTGTTACACCAAACAACCGAGTAAGAAATATAAACTTTCTGTTCTCTTCCTCTGCCAGCCGTCAGAATTCAAGCCTAAGGTATGTTGAACAAGAACAATGACATTAACAACAACTTAAAAATGTGTAATTTTTACCCAGGATTTTTTTTCTTTTAAATAAAATGGTTGAAAAGCGGAGGCTCCAAAATATCTCCATGTCTTTCTCTGCCAACATCCCAGGGCAACTGTGCACACTCCCTAAACAAAGGACGTTCTTGAATGGGGCTGGAATGATGTCATAGAAAGTTCTTTCTCTCTTTCCCCCATCCATGAACAAAGTACTTGGGTGCCCCTCTCACAGGATGCAATAAGTCACTCTGTTCCCTCCTCATTAACTCTGCTATGACCGGATGCCCATTAAATTTCGGGGATTTCTTCTGGCCAATTCAGGAAAAGTGGGCCCTTTCTTTAGGGGGAAGCATGTGTATGACAAAAAATGCTGGGGTGGGGGTGCAGAGCTGGTACAGGGGTGGTGGGGTGGAGACTGCTAATGTGGCTGGGTTTGAGTCACAGAGAGCTCATTTCAAATAAGGTACGTTTGTCTTCCCTTTGTTGTTATTGTTTGTCCTTCATTTTTGAAGAGGACCAATGACATGACAGAGTGATGTCTTGACTCATGAGTGAGCCCCCAACAAAATGCTAAGCTCAGAATATTTATATACTTCTTTAGGGTCAGAGGCTTCACATCTCTTGAGGGTTTCACACCTGTCTAGGCCTTCATACCTCTTGTGACCCAATTAGCAAAAGGGTGTAGGCCTTTCTATAAGCAAAGGCAAGACTCAATCAAAGGCATTGACTGCCTTAGTGCTGAGAAGCACTCCAAAGCAAAAGACAACAAAAAGTCCCACTTGGCTTGCCCTTACAATCTGGTTCTCAAGCCATTTTGCCACATTGCCTGTCTTCACACTATATAAGTAAAAAGTGATGAAGGCCTATGCTGGAAATCATTTTGTATACAAACTGGTCAGTATATCCACCTATCAATCATTCAGTAGTCTGTGATTTCATGTGTGTACACATGCTCATCCCACAGACATGGATCATAGCCCTGTTACCATTTAGAAGACAGTTCAGTTGAAAAATTCATCATCACCCTGGTGATGAGTCCCCTCCTAGTTTGCTAGACTGGTCCTTTAGTCAGCACCAGGGCCACTGCCTTCATGCCAAAAGACATGAGATTTGGGGATTTTAGTGATGGCAGTCTATCCACAAGTCTTCTAAAACTAAATAGAAACCAACCTTATTTATTGCTAACCATCGTGCTTAACACTGAAGGGATCACATATAAAAATCTGAATTTAATTGGGTTTTCAAAAAAGGCTGCCCACATTTCACTATTAAAATTTATTTTCTTCCTTCCTTCCTCCTTCCCTCCCTCCCTCCTCTCCTTTCTCCCCTTTGCTTGTTTCCTTCCTTCTTCTCTTTCTTCCCCTTTTCTTTCTTTCTTCCTCCTTACTTTTCTTATTTCTTTCCTTCCTTTGTTCCTTCGTTCTTTCCTTCCTTCCTTCCTTCCTTCCTCTCTTCCTTCCTTCCTTCCTTCCTTCCTTCCTTCCTTCCTTCCTTCCTTCCTTCCTTTCTCTCTCTCTCTCTTTCTTTCTTTCTTTCTTTCTTTCTTTCTTTCTTTCTTTCTTTCTTTCTTTCTTTCTTTCCTTCTCTCTCTTCCTTCCTTCCTTCCTTCCTTTCTTTCTTTCTTTTTCTTTTTTTATTTCTTTCTTTCTCTCTCTCTTTCTTTCTTTCTCTCTCTCTTTCTTTCTCTCTCCTTTCCCTCCTTCCTTCTTCTGAAGGTGCTACAACCACAGATACTGAAGACCCAGAAAATTAAGTTATTTCCACCAAAGTCCTTGACACTGTCAAATAGTTCAAACTCAGAAACCAGTATGATTTTATCAGTGGAAATGACAATAAAGAAGAATCTTTAACATGTGCTTTGCTGCCCCACCCTAAGGAACATCGGACTTTTCCACCTGACTTGTGACTGAAACTTTCCATGTGTTCTCTTCCCCCTTTAGAGTGTGAATGTTTTGAAACCAGGGACTGTCTTGCTTTTCTATTTGTATTCCTTAGCCATGTGTTGTGATTTTTATTTCTACCAAATGCTTAAGAAGTGTTTTTCTCTTCTTTTTTTTCCTCTCTCTCTTTCCTTCTTTCCTTCTCTCTCTCTGTCTCTGTCTCTGTCTCTCTCTCTCTCTCTCTCTCTCTTTCCTTCTTTCCTTCTCTCTCTCTGTCTCTGTCTCTCTGTCTCTGACTCACGCTCTCTCTCTCTCTCTCTGTGTCCTTCCTTCCTTTCTCTTCCTTTTTTCTCTCTTTCCCCTTTCTTTCTCTTTTTTTCTTCCTCTCTGTCTCTCCACCTTGAGAAAGACAAACAAAACCCCTATTACAAACATAAAAAAGACAATTTGAAGTACAATTTATAGGCATTCTCAACAAAGAAAAGGTCACAATGCCTTAAGAAACAGTTTGGGGTTAACACAGTCACTTAATATTTTCCTAAAACTACTCAATTCCATCTTTGTTTACTCCCCTCATTTTAGGATTTTCTGAAACTATTCTTTCAGTCATTATTTACAGGGTAATAACATTCTATTACATTCATATCCCATCATTTGTTCAGCCAAATTTGCCCAATTTGAACCCTCAGTTCACCCAACTGAGGGCACCACCTTTGTTTCCAGTTTTTGGTTACAACAAAAAGAACTGCTATAAATACCTACATCCACATGGGCCTTTTTCCTCTTTTTTGTACTCTTTCAGATTTAGTACTAATAGTAATATTACTAGGTGAAAGGATATTCTGAGTTTAGCTTGTTGGGACATAGTTTCAAATTGCTTTCCAGAATGGCTGGACCAATTCACAACTCTGCCATTCTCTTGGTGTGACTTTCTTCCCATAGCCCCTCTAACAATTGTCACTTTCCATTTTTGTCAACTTTACCAATCTCATAGGCGTGAGGTGGAACCTTAGAGTTCTCTGATTATTAGTGATTTGGAGTATTTTTGATATGTTTGTTGATAGCTTATATTTCTTCCTTATATCTCTTGACCATTTTTCTCTTGAGGAATGGCTGTCATTCTTACATGTTTGAATCAATTCCCTCTACATTTTCAATATCAGATTTGAATCAGAGAAACTTGCTATGAAAATATTTTTCCCAGGTAATTGTATATTTTAATTTTAGTTGCATTGATTTGGTTTATGCAAAAACTTTTCAATGTTAAGCAACCAAAATTGTCCACGCATGTGCTATGATCCTCTCACTGGCTCTTCTCCATGCCTGGCATGCTCTCCCTCTTCCTCTCTGCTCCCTAGTTTCCTTCAAGTCCCAGCTAAAATCCCACCTTCCATAAGCAGCCTTTCCTGATCCTCTTTAATGCTAGTGCCCTCCTTCTATTGATCTCCAACTCATCCTCTATAGATCTTGTTTGCTTTCATGTTGTCTCCCCCATTAGACTGTGAGCACCTTGAGGGTATGGAGTGTCTTTGGTCTTTGTTTGGCCTGGCACATAGTAGGTTCTTAATACAAGCTTATGGACTGACTATGCCTATCATTTCATCATTGGATAAGTGTCTTCTTTCTCTTCTAGCTCTAATTCCCTGGATTATAGGACACACCTTACTGAGACTAGTTATCACCTCAACAAGTATTTTTTAAGCAGGCACCTATTATGTGCCAGGCACTCTGCTAAGTCTGGAAATACAAAGACAAAAATCAAACTGTCCCTGCCCTCAAGAAATGTACATTCTATTAAAGGAGACAACACATGCACAAATAATTCCATACAAGCCATATACAGTATGTACATAGGATCACCAGTCTGGAGCTGGAAAGAACCTCAGAGGCTCTCTAGTCCAATGCCTACATTTTACAGATGAGGAAACTGAGGCCCAGGAAAGCTAAATGACTAGGCCGAGGTCACCCAGGTAATGACAGAGGTGAGATCTGAATTGAGATCCTTTGAATACAAAGCTAGTATTTTCTTCATTATACCATGTTACCTAGCAACACAAATTTGTACCAGATATATACAAAATAAATACAAGATAATTTGGGGGGAATGGGTGGGGACACCAGCAGCTGGGGGGTGGGTAGGATCAGGAAACATTTCACAAAGAAATTGTCAATTGTGCAATTTTGAAAGAAAAAAGGGATCCCAGGAAATGGAGGTGAAATGAGGTGAAGTAAGAGTGTATTCTAGGGACCTGGGACACGGAGTAGTAGGGAAGAGCCAGGAGAAGGCAAAGGTTTGCTGGACAATAGAGTGTCACATGTGAGGAACAGCAAGAAACCTAGTTTGGTCAGCTACAGTGGAAGAAGGGTATGCACACACACACACAGGTACATATACATATACATGTGTTATATGTATATGTGTGTGTGTGTGTGTGTGTGTGTGTGTATACACATATACACATATGCTGGGCCTGGAGTCAGGACGACTCAACTTCCTGAATTCAAATCTGGCCTCAGACACTTCCTAGCAGTGTGACCCTGGGCAGGTCACTTAACCCTGTTTGCCTCAGTTTCCTCACTCATCAAATGAGCTGGAGAAGAACATGGCCAACCACTGCAGCATCTCTGCCAAGAAAATGCTAACTGGGGTCAGGAGGAGTCAGAACCACCATGTAACTGAAGGGCTTCCCTTGGATTCCAGAGGCAGTAGGGAAACCACAGAGTCTGAGTGAGGGAGGGACCTCCTCAGCTTGGTACTTCTGGAAAATCGCTTTTCCAGCTCTGTGGGGACAGGTTGGCTGGGGAAGACTTGAGTGGGGAGAACAATGGATCGATCAACAAATATGCCTTTATTCAGCACTCATCACATGCCAGAGCTGGTGCTAATCCAAGGGCTGGAAATACAAAAGTCAAAGTGAGGCTGGCCCTGCCCTCAGGAAGCTTAAATTCCAATGGAGTGACAAGATGTACGTATATAATACCTACGTACTGTCCACCTGAAAGTTTGGTTAAAGGAGGCAAAAAAGCTAGGTGATATGTAAATTCATATTGCTTATTCCCTTAAAGCTAGCAGCATACGTACATGTATGGGGCCAGACAAAATCTGACTGTTTGAACAAAAGAATGAGAAGGTTTAAATGCATTTCAGGACCCAACTCAGCATGTCTGTGTCACTCAAAATTTATGATCTCCATGTATGTTTAATCACAGTGTAGGAAAGGAATTTCTTAATTGGACAGGTTGTAAATACAGTAAGATAAGAGCATTGCCAAAATATCCATTGAAATTATGATCCAGGACATCTGTATTTTCTTTATCATTAACATACCATGGCATAGTATATGTCCATAAAATATTAAGAAAAAGTCCCATTGGTCAAGACAGTGAATTAAGGGTCTCATCCTTAGTGGCAATGAACAGAGGAAAGAATGTTTTTAAGTCAGCCCTGAGTGGAATGGTGAAATAGTGAAGCTCCCTCAGTGTGGGACAAGACCTTACCTCTCCTACCATCCACCCCCACTCTGCACCCCTTCTATATTTTTAGAAACTGCTCTGCTGAGAAAGTAGAGATAAGAAATTACATCACTAGACAGACACCTGCAACGACCTGTTTATCTAGCTTTTACTCCCTTTTTGCTGAATACTAGTCCCTGGTCTCACACCTGTCTTTTTGTTCTTTGTTCTCTGTTGCTGGGAAAATTCCATGTTTAGAATGTGAGCTCCAAACCCAGTCAATGGGAAGAGGAGCCAGTAGGGGGTGGGGGAACTCTGCATTAAGGTCTATATAACTTGCTTTAGCTGTATGCAACATGCACACTGCTGGCATCATCTTGGGCCATGCTGGGGTGTGTCCTTTCTCATGAGAAAGCAATAAATTCCTTTTTTGCCTTTTCTCAGGAACAGTCTCTGTATATTTTTAATGTGAGTAGCAGTCTCAGACCCACACAGTTTTGGTGCATTGGCCAGGAAGCCCCTTTTTGGGAGGGGTCTTCACATACCGAATCCCAGGGCTGGCACCCACTGCTAATTGCTGGTGGTTAGGGGATGGTCTGTGAAACCTCAGTCCTGATTAGATAAGGACCTGAAGAGAGACTATCTTGGGAGGCAAAAACGAAAGTGGAACGGAGTGTTAGGGAAGTCCATGTGGAGGAAGGGCCTAATTGATCTGGTCATGTAAGTCATGTGCACAAGCCCAGGTGAGCAAGATCCGTGAGTCCTCTAGAGGGCAAGAGCGGTGAGCAAGTTCTGGCTGACTTGGGGTTGGGGCAAGATCGGTGAGCCTCCTTTTGGGAAAAGGAGAGCAAGATCTTGTGAGCCTCAGCTCGGGGATGGGTGGCAATAGCCCACTAGGGGCCAGACTAGCTAATTGGGAGTTACCAAAGTACAAAGGGAAAGACAAGAGAAAAGAAAAATGCCGGCCATGTCTAATTTGTGCAGTGGATTTCTAAGAATCCTCTCTGAGCTCTCTGTCATTTTCTGTCTGTATCTGTTCTGTGTCTCCGTGTGGAGTGAGTGTGTAATCTGATACCCTGTAAGGTCCACTATCTCTGTCTTTCTCTCCCTGACTCCAGTCTCTTCAGAGGAGCAGGTGGAGAGGGAGAGAGAAGGAGAGAGAAAAGCATTTTGTTGTTTGGATTACATGATGGAAAAGGCAAATTGAAGAGGGAAATAAGGTATGTGCAGTTTCAAAGGGACTTTCATCAAAGTCCACTCAAAGGGATAAGTAGGAAAGGCAGAAAAGTTCAACCATGTAGGAGAAGACCATGTGTAGAAAGTGTAAGGAAGGTATAATCTATTTTAGTGGAGGTTTTGAAAGTAAAAAGGTTTGGAAACTCTTGAAGAGTTGTTGGAAAATATTCTCTTCCTCTCTCCTGCATTCCAACTTTGGTCAAGTTGTTGAATGTAGAAGAGAGAAAGATAAGGAGGAAAGGAGGGTGAATCTTTTCCCCTCAGATCAAAGGGAGGCTGGCTAAATAAGCCTTTAACCATTCCCTGCCTTACCTAAAAGAGAAAAATTTTTGTGTAATAGGACCCAATCAGAAAAAAAAATTGAATTCATTCTGGTCATATTTAAAAATATGAAAAGTGCAATGTGTCACTCCTAATTTAATGCTTAAGATAGGTTAGAATTTATTTTACTATTTGGCACTAAAGTAAGAGTAGTAAACAGATAATCTTAAGCAAGAAGCTTAGAGTGAAAGGCTGATAGCCTAATTTAAAAACCAATAGATAAAGTTCTGGAGAGATAAAAGGAATTATGTCCACCCACCTAGATCCATAGGTGGGTCCTATTAAATCTATATGGATATTGGCTATGGTAAAGATACTGGTTATTTTGAGTTATTGTTATTACTGTTCAATTAATTATCAAACTCCTCTGCCTGGAGGGGAAACTGACTATACCTTGCCATCAATGATTCAAATTCCTTAGGCTTCCTTTTTACCTGGGTCAAAAGAAGTAGTTAGAATACTGGATCAGCACATTTTAAACTGACCTGATTAAACTTTCCCAAGAAAAATGTGAATGTGAATGGGGAACTGAAATATTGAAAAAATATATATATATATGAATTTGTGGATAATATTCCCTTATAAAAAACCAAAGGTATTGAACTTAGAAATGTATATTTGTATAATTTTAAAAGTACACATTGTTATTTGGCATTAGGAAATTTATTAACTATACGGCCCCAAGAAAGTTCTATTTACTTTAGTTTACTGTTCAGCAATGAAATCCATTCTCAGGGATATTACGAAGATCACATGATTGTAAAGGTACTTGACACAATGCTTGGCATAAAACAAATGCTACTTGAATGAAAACTGTTTTAAGCTGAATATAACTGCTTCATATTCATTAACTTTATGTGGATTTTCTTCAATGTGAAGTTTATGTCAATGGTTATGAGATGAATGATTCTCTATGTAAGGCAATTTAGGAACACATCTGACTAAGGTAAAGCCACTAGAATGGTAATTAATTGGTTTTTGTTTTAAAGTTTGAATAGATGATAATTGTTTATGGTATTGTTGTATTTCTAAAATTTTCCTTTATTGCATAATTTGGTAAACAACTGTATCATCTGTGTTGTCAGAAAAGCAATTTCTGTTATAATCTAAGTGTTGTTAGGTTAAGAATTGTACTGTAAAAAAATGGTGAAGGAGTTAGGAAACCTTTAAGTCATTCTATTTGACCATGTATTATAATATTTTCAAGTATTGCAATTTAAGAAATCATAAATTACCAAATTTTGTCTTTATTTAAAGGGATTTTCAGTTAAAATTGTTGTGCTATCATTTAGGAAATTTGTGAAATTGTTAACTAAGCTAGTGGGGTTATTGCTTAAATCAAGTATTTACAAAAGTATATTTAATTTTCTTTTCTTTCTCTCCGAATATGTGGAAAAGGTTTGGCGATCAAATTTAAGAACTGTTTAGTATTTAGGAATTAATAATAATATCAGGAGAAATTGTAAGCTGTTTTTGAGAAAGGGAAATATTTTTATGAAGAAATATTTTGTAAAATCTTTTGCATGATTTTTAGAAGTCCTACTAAATTTCTATTTGTAAGCTAATCTGTTACAGCAATTTGATATTGATGACAATTATGTCCAAACCTACTGTGAATTTTTAAAATTTTATTTAAGTTTCATTCCTAGGTTTATTGTGTCTTTGGATCAATCTTGAATAAATGTGCTCAGAGAAACAGCAAAGGATAGCAAACAGGCCCAAGGTTTTTCTATTAACCCCTCTCATCCTAGATCAGATTAGAGAGAGAGAGAGAGAGATTTATTTTCCTCCACCTGGCAAAAGTATGAAAATAAAAAAAGGAGTAAGGGGGGGCGGTGATGTAAGCCAGTGGTGTTCCTCCCCAGAGTATTAGACTCAGTGTCACATGAGGCTGGCCAGAATGTGTACAGGCAGTGGCAGCTAGTGCCATTCTGGTAGAAGAAAGTAGGAAGTAGGGGAAGAGGCCAAAGGCAAAGAAGCCTGCCAGTTAGTGTCTATACTTAGGGTCAGAAAGCCCATCCTTTTATAAATTATTATTGTTAATTTTAATGATCTAGAAATGTATTTGATGTCATTGAAATTTATTGTTTTTATTACAATTAAGAGCAGTTTGGTTATTTTGTTGATTATTGTTTTAATGCTAAAACCAAAAATGGTTAATTTATTACTGTATGTGGAAAGAAGGGGATTGTGTAAAGCCTTATTGAGTTGGTTCTGCCCATTCAAAACAGTCTTCTGGTATGCATGGGAGTCAGTAGGCAAAGGGCACCAGTATTAACCCCTTCCTGGGGTCCATGTTAATTCTCCTTATTTTGTGAAATTGCCAAGGCCCCTGGAAACTATCTGTATGGGTAAGGTCATCAGCCCCAGGAAAAGAACTTGTTTGATTTACGTAGGTCCTAAACAATGAACTTAGCTTGCTTGGAAGTCACAAGTTTATGTACAATAGGTAGAAAGGATTCTAACAATTGCCTTTTACACCAGGACAATTTTAAATTTAAGAAGGGAAAGATGTTTAATGGAATCTCTTATACATGTGAGTCCTAGTAAACCTTTATTGCTTATTTCAACTCCATGAAAGTAAAAGTAACTGTATCTGGCTCTAAGCTGTGATTAGTGAGACTTGCTGTTTAAGATGAAAGGCACTTGGGACCATAACTAATTTGTTTTGAGTTTGAATTTGGGTATAGTTATCTGCATTAAATCAGTATCTGAGAGAAATGCCACAAGATAAGCTACCTAGAGGGAATGTGATCCTGTACTGTTAGGTGGAGTTTGCATTGGGAAAAGCCAAGGGGACAATCTTAGCCTCAATCTAGGATGGTATACTCCTGACTCAGTTTCCCCATTGTGTTCCTTTGGAAAGGAATGTTTCCCACCTGACTATTCTTGAGTCTGGTATGAGGAGAAACAGATACTGCATGATTGGAGAACTGTGACTATCTGAATTTAAACAAAGCTAAGGATGTTTTATCCTGTCATATTTGGTATGTCACATGTCCCTGCTTTTTTCCTTCTATAGTAAGTTTCTATGATCAAAGCAAGTAGCCAGTATAAGACATGAGTTCTTTTGGGTTATCTTACTGGGAAATCTAATAATATTTTTATCTAGAACTAGAACATGTGCAGAAATTTATGCAAACTGCTGAAAACTCACCTTAAGATGTTCCCTTTATTTAAAAGGATTCTAAGAACAGTAGTATGTTTTCCTGTAATCAGTCTCTTACTGTTACCAATGTGAGATTTTATTACAACACCTTTTGGCTAAGGAACTTTGTGACATTTAGGGATTCTGTGATAACTAGGAATTTAGTTTCTTGATAATACTCTGGAATTTGAGTTACTTAAGGACTTTTGCACCAACTTAGTAAGGTCTTATAAACAAGGGTGGAAATGCATGTGAGCTAGTTAGGATTTGCTTTGTAGATTTTCCTTAAGCAATGTGAGACTATAGTCATATCTTAAACTGATTATTGGAATTTGCTATTCAAAGACCTAATGGGACTGATAACTGACGAGTCTCTAATCTCTTGGTGGCAAATTTCTATAATCTGAAGGTTTTTTAAGTATAGTAACAAATCTACTCAAATAATTGATTATGGAACATCTTAGGTTACTATAGGACTGGGACTAGTGTTCCTGTGTGTGTTCCTGGATGAGTTAGGATCCTTTCATTCTTGATAATGGTAGGGAGACAATTAGGTCAAGGGCTTGTGAGAATGCTATTTTGTTATTTGATTAATATCATGCTTGTCTAAAGTTTCGTTACAATTAATAATGCTAAAAAAGAAGAATGGCTTGTGGTTTATTTTGTAAATGCCATAAAAAAACATGGCATGACTAAAAGTTTAAGATTTCATACATGCTGTGTTAAAAATTGGTTATTTAATATATTTATGTATGTACTGGAGCCTGTTATTAATTCCTTAAGTGAAATCTCATCCTCCTGGTGAGGAAATTAATAATGGATTAATGTAAAGTATAAGACACTGGGTTCTGATGTGAATTTCTTAAATATGACAATTGGCCACGGTTCCAATTTTGAGTTTGTAAAAATGATCAGGCTTATGAGGATTAGAAGTGGCAGTTTAAAATTGTGCTAAGGTCACTTTTGTAGGAGAATGGACAGAAAGCTGGTTCCTACAAGAAGATGCTGAGATGCTAGAGATGGCTGGAGCAAATACCAAGTACCAGAGGACTTCATTGACGATGTTCCCTGCCAGACAGCTGTATAGTTAAAGACTTTTTGAATCTTAAAGGGATATTTGCGTTATTGTTTTCTTTTGGGTCTCTGTATCAGTATTTTTTTTTTTTTTGGAGGGGAGAAAGCAGGGCAATTGGGGCTAAGTGATTTGCCCAAGGTCACACAGCTAGTACATGTGTCAAGTGTCTCAGGCCGAATTTGAACTCAGGTCCTCCTGACTCCAGGGCCAGTGCTCTACTCATCGCGCCACCTAGCTGCCCCCTCTGTATCAGTATTTATAAAAGGGACTGCCCCTTTGATTTGTCAATGCTTCCCATATTTACTTAAACGGGTGATGGCATGAGGGGTCTTCAGAAGGTTGAAGAGAAGAGGATAAATTGAGTGGAATGGTGAAATAGTGAAGGCCCCTCAGTGTGGGACAAGACCTTACCTCTCCTACCATCCACCCCCACTCTGCACCCCTTCTATATTTTTAGAAACTGCTCTGCTGAGAAAGTAGAGATAAGAAATTACATCACTAGACAGACACCTGCAACTACCTGTTTATCTAGCTTTTACTCCCTTTTTGCTGAATATTAGTCCCTGGTCTCACATCTATCTTTTTGTTCTTTGTTCTCTGTTGCTGGGAAAGTTCCGTTTTTAGAATGTGAGCTCCAAACCCAGTCAATGGGAAGGGGAGCCAGTGGGGAGGGTGGGGGGAACTCTGCATTAGGGTCTATATAACTTGCTTTGAGCTGTAAGCAACACACACGCTGCTGGCATCATCTTGGGCCATGCTGGGGTGTGTCCTTTCTCATCAGAAAGCAATAAATTCCTTTCTGCCTTTTCTCAAGAGCAGTCTTTGTATATTTTTAATGTGAGTAGTGGTCTCTGACCCATACAGTCCCATCTGGGCTTGTTGACATAAGAAGAGGTATTCTCTGAGTTTACTCAGAGAACAGAGGAGTTGTTAAGTCCAGGCTCTTCTTCGGGTTGATTATTAGTTCAGGCTCTGGCCCTTAATGAAGTTACTAAATTGATATTAAATGATTATCAATGCCTACATAATATATGCAAATTCAGTAATACAAGGTAGTTTGGTGGGGAGGGGAGCAGAAGGCAGCCCTCTGGCTGACTTTGGAAGGATATCAGGAATTAATTCCAAGAAGCAAGAATGAGAATGGAGCAGTTAGGCCTCCAGAGCAGCGAAGATTGCGCCTAGAGAGGCGCCAGCTGCGCCCGGAAGTCCGTTCGGCGGCTCTTGCGAGCCAACCGGAAGTCCAGGGTTACGTTCTAGCCCGCCTCCGTACTCTATGGCCTTGGAGGACTGCAAAGGGCTAAAAGTCGCAGGGAGCTGGTTCTGAGCAGGTGAAGAGCGGGGTGGGGGGGTAGAAGTGAAGGGCAGAAGTGGGGTCACTTCCAATGGTCCCGGCTCCTGTTCGCGTCCTTGCAGAACCTCTGCCCACGGTAGTCCCCGGGGGGCACCGGCATGGCGGGAGTCTCGGCGCTAGCCTTTCTTCCTAGAAGGCCCTTCCACCCCTACAGGGCTCCCCCGCGAGGAGGCCCTGACCCTGACCGTGACCCCTGACCTGCAGTGACCTCCGATGGGCGGCAAGCTGGCGCTGCTGGGCGCGCTGTACCTGGTGCAGGGTCTGCCCCACGGGCTGCAGGCGGGGCTACTGCCCCTGCTGCTCCGCTCCCACGGCCTCTCGCTGACCCGCGTGGGGCTGACCCGCGCCCTGCATGCGCCCTGGCTGCTCAAGGTGGCCTGGGCCACGCTGGTAGACCGGCGCGGCTCCCCGCGGGCCTGGCTGGCATTGAGCACCGGGGCGCTGGGGCTGCTGTGCTCGCTGCTGGCGGCGCTGCCCCCCGCCTCGGGGCCCGCGTCTTCGGGGCTGCCGGCCGGGGCTGCGGCGCTGCTGCTGCTGCTGAACGCCGGAGCCGCGGTGCAGGATGTGGCGTTGGACGGGCTGGCGGTGCGGCTGCTGGACCCCGCGGAGCTGGGCCCAGGCAACACGGTGCAGGTGGTGGCCTACAAGCTGGGGGCCGCCCTGGCGGGCGGGGGGCTCCTGGTCGTCACCCCCGACCTCACGTGGGGGCCCCTCTTTCTCGGGCTTGCCGCTACCTATGGTCTGGCTGCTGCCCTAGCCTGGGGGGCCCCTGCCCTGCAGCTCCCAGCCCTGCAGGCCCAGGAGAGCCATAGCCACCCCCCGCGTGGGTTCCGAGCCCTCCTGGCTGTGCCGGGGACCCCGTGGACCGCCGGCTTTGTCCTTCTCTACAAGCTAGGTGAGTGTCAGGGGCCAGACCCCTCCTGTGGGCCTCAGTTTCCCCATTCATAAAGTGGGCGGAGTTTGATTGGCCAAGTGACCAGCCTAGTTCAGTCCCTGATTTGCTGGGACTAGGCAGTTCCCTTCCTGCCCGTGAACCTTGGTTTCCCCCCGAAATGGGGGCATGACTGAGTGGTCTTTAAAAGCCCTGACGTGGCTACCAGTTTTGAGATCCTCCTTATCCAGAGAGAAGCAAGATGTCATGGAAAGCGCTGGATTTGATATCAGAGGACCAGAGTCTGAATGTTGGCCCTGCCCCTAAATAGCTGTGTGCCCTTGGGTCGGTAACTTCCCTGGGCCTCCTCTGTGAGATAAGGGGATTGACTTCTCGTCTTCAGCAATCCTAAATCCTATGAGGGTCTTTAGCTGTGAGGGGAAGGTTCCTGGAGGAGAGGGACACCTGAGATTGCTTGCTCAGCTCTCCCACCATGTCCTATGTCTGTCCCCTGCCCAGGTGAACAGGGTGCCATCAGCCTGTTCCCTCTCTTTCTGCTGGACCAGGGTGTGTCTGCTGCAGAAGTGGGGCTGTGGAATGGGATGGTGGCTGTGGGCTTCTCCATCGCTGGCTCTTCCCTGGGTGGGCTTCTTCTTGCTAGGCACAGGTGAGAGAAGCATCCATTATAGAGGTTGGGGTGGAGGAGAGATTGAGTCAAAGCTGACCCTCACTGATCCCCCCCTCCACCTCTGCCCAGGCAGCCCCTGCCTCTCCTGAAGCCCCTTCTGCAGCTGCGCATCGGGGCCCTGGCCTTCCAGATGGCTCTGCTCTCCTGCTTCCCTAGCTCCAGTCTGGGGGGCCTCTTAAAAGGTGAGGAAGAAACCAGGGATTGAAGGCAGGCAGAGATGCTGCGGGAAGGGACTGGACCGTGGAGGGTGGGGTCACTCAGGGCAGACTTTGGGGAGGCACAGAAGGACAGAAGGGGACTGTCAGCCGGCACTGACCCTTCATCCCCCTCAGGGGCTGCCCTGGTGAGTCTTGGCCCCCAGCATTTTCTGAGTGGAACTGTGACCACCCTCACCTTTGCTCTTATGATGCACTGCAGCCAGCGAGCACATAGCTCCATCCAGGTACTGGGTGTGTGGGGGAGGTGATATTCTTGGGTCCCTGGACTGACAGGCTCCTTGAAATGGAGATGAAAGTGCTCCTTCCCCAAGATGACAAAGGCCTCGCATGAATGGCAGCTAACGCTCCCCCCAACTCATTCTGGCAAGCCTTTATATTCTGGGACCCTTGCAGTACCCAAGGGAACCCTTTGGATGTGGGAAGGGGAGGTAAATGTTAGGAATGGTAGTTACTAGGGGAAATTGTGGTGCATTGTGTCCTTGGGGTCCCTTTAGGCTCTGCTCTCTCCTCTCCCTAGTCCACTCACTACAGCTTTCTGGCCACCCTGGAGCTGCTGGGGAAGTTGCTGCTGACCACAGGAGCTGGAGCCCTGGCAGATGGGCTGGGCCTGGGGCTGTGCTTCACACTCTTCCTTGTCCTCTCCCTGGTAGCCCTGCTCTATCTGGACTTGGCTCCCAGTAACCTGGGCTGAACAAGGAGAAGAAATGAAGGAAACACACCCTCGTCCCCTGCTGCTTCCCACACCCCAAACTGGGGCTGGGCCCTGGGACCTGTTTTCAGTCTCATTAAAAACAAATCCATGAGCTTTTTATTTCCTGCTTTGAGGATTGTCCTTTCTCCTCTTGGACAGTGAATGGTAGTTGGGGCCTGTTTCCAGTCCAGTCCCACATGCCTCTTTCCTGGCAGAAAGCAGGAAATGGGCATCTGATCGGCCAACACTTTTCCTCACTGAGGATGGCAGCAACTGTCTGATGGGAATGCTGAGATGAGGCCCTTTCAGGCTCGCCTCCAGGCAAAAATCTCTCTTGTAGGTAGGCCGAGAAGGCTGGGGAAGCTCACGTGCAGGTATTTCCGCCAGAATCGATGGTCCCGCCCATACACCTCTGCTGGGTAACAGGGACTTCCTGTGGACATTAGATGGGGGTACAATGGCATGAGACCCCTACCACACTGGGAATGGAAAAGGTCCCACCCATGCTGTGTACCCAGAGAAAGTGGGAACTGCTCTCAGGGGAATTGGTACTGAGAACTTCCCAGGGATATTGGGTTGGGTCCTAGTGATGGGCAATAAGAAAGCAAACAGGCATCAAGAGGGCAGGAGGCCCAGCTCTTACCAAAGCCATGGAAGCCCCTGGCAACAGCTCTGCCTGAGAATTTCTACTCCTGCCGGATGGATAGAAAATGGTGAGTGCCTGAGCAGATTGAACTCTCCTAGTCCTGGAGCTGTATGTGCAGGAGGGTAAATAGGAGTTAGGCCAGGCTGAACAGGCTTCCCATCCCCTTCTACCAGACAGCCAGAAGACTCAGGGCTCTAGGCAATTGGGCCAAACCAAATAATGGATAGAATCTTAAAGAGCAATTTCCAGCTTAATTAAAATGTAAGACCCCCTTGTCGTTCAGTCATTTCAGTCGTGTCTGACTCTGTGACCCCATTTGGGGTTTTCTTGGGAGAGAGACTGGAGTGGTTTGCCATGTCCTTCTCCAGCTCATTTTATAGATAAGGAACTGAGGCAGACATGGTTAAGTGATTTGCCCAGGGTCACACAGCTAGTAACTGTCTGAGACCGAATTTGAACTCAGGGAGATGAGTCTTTCTGACTTCAGGCCTGGTACTGTATCCAATATGCCTCTGCCATGGCCTCCGGCAGTCATCTTGTAAAAAGCAACAGGGACGCTGGGAGGCAGGATTATTAATAACAAATCACATGCATAAAGAACTGTGATGATGAGTAGGCAAGAATATTTTCATATTACTTTAGTTTAAATAGTTTTATTTCCACTTGACACAGGAGGACACATACTTGGAGAAAATCATACAATCTCAGAATTTGGAGACCATCTAGTAGAGACTCCTCATTTAACAAAGCTTGAAGCTGATGCTAGAGAGGTGGGGGGGCTCATGTACAGTCACACAGCTGGTAGTTTGCAGAGCTGGAATTCAAACTCTGGTCTTCTGGTTCCAGGGTCAAGGCTCCTTACAAGGTCACACACTTTGTGTGTTGAAAGTCAGACTCGGGTTCTTTGGCTCCTTTTTGTACTACATCATGGTGACTACAGGCCAGACCAGGGAAGGATTCCTAGGTGAGCCAAGGCAAGATCAGAATCCCTGCTCTGTGGGAAAAGCCACTCTAGGAAGGCAACTCCCCTTCCCCAAAAGGAGTGTGTTTGGGCTTTGGCCTAAAGCTCTGGCCCTGACCTAGGGAAGAATGCTTTGGGGGTCCAGGGGTCAGACCAGGACATGGGGAGCTAGGGCCTTAGGAGTCTCTTCTCACCTTGGCTGAGCTTGTATACTAGGCTTCTTCTCTTTGGGGAGGGGCTAGTACTAGAAGGACCAACCAAGGCTGGTGGGAATAGAGTATTTTCCCCATTCTTGACCTTGTTATCTCACTTCTCTGGGCTTTGGTTAACTCATGTGTGGAGTGAGGAGGTTAGACCAGGTGATGCAGTGGAGGGAGCACAGGGCCTGGAGTTGGGAAGACTTGAGTTTGAATCCTGCCTCAGACACTAACTAGCCATGTGACGTTGGGAAAGTCACTTCACCTCTTTCTGCCTCAGTTTTCCTAGACTATAAAATGGGGATAACAGCACCCACCTCTCAAGGTTGTTGTAAGGGCCAAATGAGATTTTGTTAAGTGGTTTGTAAACTTTGTGGCATTATCGTCACCACCTGCTTCCCTCATGGCCTCACCTCTGGGTCCTGGGGATTCCTCAGAACGTTCTAGGTACTGAGACGCCTGAAGTCAAGTCCGGATCAGTGCAGCCACACGCACAGTCTCATCCCTCCCGTTGCAATACACAATGATGGAGCCTAGAGCTTGAAACCATTGTCTCTGTAGCAGGGTCACAAGTGCCTGTGTGAAGAAAAGACCCTTTTCTTAGGGCTGATGGGAATCGTACTTGGGTGTAACCTGGGGAAGCACATGAAAAACCTTTTTCTTTTTTTAATTTATTCTTAGTTTTTAGCATTCACTTTTACAAGATTTTGAATTCCAAACTTTTCCCCCTTGCTCCTTTCCCCCCTTCCCAAGACAACATGCAGTCTGATACAGGTTACATATGTATGATCATATTGAACGTACTTCCACATTAATCACATTGTGAAAGAAGAATCAGAACAAAAGGAAAAAAACCATGAGAAAGAGAAAGCGAAAAAAACCCAGAAAATAGTATGCTTCAATCTGCATTCATATCCTGTAGTTCTTTCTCTGTTATGTGGATAGCATTTTCCATCACGAGTCTTTTGGAATTGTCTTAGATCTTTGAATTGCTGAGAAAAGCCAAGTCTGTCATAGTTGATCTTTGCACAGTGTTTCTGTTACAATGTTCTTCCAGCTCAACTCACTTCACTCAGCTTCAGTTCACGTAAGAAAAATGTCCTTTTTCATTTCTCTCGAAATATTATGAAATAATACTTCTCCAGCCTAAAACCCTTCCCAGATTTTTCTTCTTAGGCAAGTGGGTAGAACAAAAGTGAAGGCCTTTTTTTTTCCTTGAGAACTGGATTAAGGATGATAGCCAAACTTGACTCTGATACAGATCATTGCTTTCCCCACCCTCTGAAGGGACAAGGGTTTGGACCCAACCAGGGAACTGCCTTCTGCCATTGAAAGGCAGCCAGCCAGTCTCAAACCCCTTGATTCTTTGAGGGGAATGGTTCAAGAGGAATGAAATAGCTCTTGAATTCTTATCCACATTCTATTTTAACATATTTTTTCCTCGTTGAAGAGTAAATATCACCTAAAAACATCTTGGGAGAGAGAGTCATGTTGGGAAGCATGGGGGACTATATCACCTTGGATATTTCTCTCTTGAGACTAGAAATGGCTTGGATGTGGAATTAATAATAAATACATTTGTTCCTGACAGACTTGAGCCATAAAATGCAAAGTACAGTCTCAGTAGTAATATTGTTCTTTGACAGATTTGCTCACTCATCTGAGCTCTAGGTCAAACTATCTGCTTTGACATCTCTACTTGGATTTCTTAGGGTACTTCCAACTCAACAGTTCCAAAACAGAATTTACCAACTTCCCTCAAAACCCGAGCCGGTTTCTATCACTTGGTGCCACCATCCTCCAAGTCCCCCAGGCTTGAAACTTTGAAATCAGATTCTAAGAGGCAGAGGAGTGAGGATGGAGCGTATTCTAGACATGGGGGTAGTCTGTGCAAAAGGGAGGCTTGAAAAGACAGCTAGGGAGTGAGCTGCTGAGAGAGGTAAGGGGAAGGCTGGCATTCCAGGAATAAGGAACATTGCAAGCAAAGGCAGGAAATGTTCAGGGGACAGAGAGCAGAGTGGCTTGTCAGAAGTTTAGACTATATAGAGAGGAATGATGGGAGATAAGGGAGTGTCAGGCTGTGAAGAACCTTGAGTACCAAGCAAAAAGGTCTGAACTTATCAGTAGGCATTAGGGAGACAGTGAAGGGTTTTAAGTAAGAAACTGATAAAGTGGAGAGTGTTAGCTCTTGTCTTAAGGCCTTACTAGCTGTGATTGTAGCAAGCCATAACTTCTCAGAGTCTAGGTCTCCTCTGGGAAATGAGAATACCTGCACACCTCACAGGACTGTTGTGAGGAAAGTACCATAGACATCTGAGTTATGCTTATGCAGAAGGAATATTTGTCTGGCTGAGTGTGAAGGATGAAGAGGAGGCTATGGCCAGAATCCAGGTGAGTGAGTGGTCCTAAGGTAAGTAGTCCAGTTTGGCCTGAGCATAGAGTACTGGTGGTAAGTAGAAGGAAATAAGTTTACAAAGTCTATTGGAGGATGTAGGCATTAGCTGGAGATGAGGAAATTGGCCTTAAGAAGCCAAATAGGGCAGGGAGAGCAGCATAGACATATGTTTTACTAGCAGAAGACAGAGCCACCTGGCAGACGCTTCATCTGTCTCAAGAAGATCTCTGTCTTTTCTGTAAGCCTAGAAGACTGAGACCACAGCTGCACCAGTGGAAGAAGGAACACCCTAAAACAATTAGGATCCCAAGATTATCAGGGTACTGGCCAACAGATGTGAAGGAAATACACCACCTGTAGAAGAGGTTGTGATAACTCTTGAGGGGTAAGAGGCAATGGCGGCTGGGTCCAGCATCAGGTAGCCTGTGTTCTCCCTTAATCAGAATAGCTCATAGTCACAGAATGTTTTGGAATCTGCAAAGCACTTGCCTTTCCACCTCCCAGTCTGGTAGCTAGTGTAAGCACTGTTACCTCAGCTTTATAGACAAGAAAGCCAGAGTTTGGAAGAATGAAGTCGTAGTCCCAGAACGGAGAACCAAACCTAGGCTTCCTCACTTCAATAAAAAATATTATAAAGACTCTACAGAGAATGATACTGAGATTTCTTAAACTTAGAAGGCTTCTCCCTTAACTCTTTCTTAGAAAGACTGGGACAAGTTAAGTAAAGCTGGGATGGGAGACTCTGATTAGAAATTGAAGGAGATTCAAAAGACTGATAAGCAAAAGAGAGGATGCCAAATGAGGTCATAAGGCTTGCTACTATTTGTGGAGGCTGAAAAACTGGAGGAGCAAACAGCTAGGGAGGGGTGACCCACATGGATAGTGAGCCACACTGGGTGGTGAGGGGATATGGGGGCATCTGAAAGGCTGGAAAGTGCTCCTGGCTGATGGAGGCCAGAGTGAGGAAGAACACCTGCACCTAAGCTCCTAGAAGACAAAAGGAAAGAGCACAGCTCATTCCCTGGACACTTCCCAATCTAAGAAGGAAAGGAATTTTAAGCTGGTTAACTAATAATCATTGTCCAGATAAGGTGGGCCCCTTTCCCGAAGGTGTGGTTAACATGAAGCTCCAATGAGTATATTTTGGTCAAAATTTTGGACCTTAAGACATCCTTCTTAGAAGAGCCTTTCTATCCTAAGGTGGAAAAAGTGTTAATGGTTAGTCCCACTTGTTCCTTCAGCTTAGGTTTATTAAGTTTATTGAGTTCATATTGTTTGCAGGACACTGCTAAGTAAGCGCTAGGAATACAAAGCCAGATACAACATGGACCTTGTTCATGAAGATCACAGTTCAGTAGGAGGAAGGACCAGCACACAAATCATGATCATGTAAGAAACAGGTCACGAAGAATTTAATGAGGGCTCTGGGAATCTCACTACCAAGGAAATCAAAAACAGAAAAGTCTCATACATGCAAAAAAAATGGCACTTTCCATGGTAGCAAAGGACTGAAAACAAAAGGAATGCTTAATGATAAAGAACAGCTGAACATTTGGATATATGAATGTAATGAGGGAGGGACTTGTAAAATTAAAACTTCCCAGGGTACAGAGAAACCGCTGGGGAGTTTGGGGGGAAGGCCTAGCAGAAGTGAATATATTTGTTATGCCATTATCCCTGCTGAAATTTTACTTTAATCCCTTACCAATCTTAGTCATATAATTAACCCAATACTCTCCTACTCCTGAGCCCCCTGCTATCTTGTCCCATCACTGCTCATCCCTTTTCAGCTGCCTGATGCAGGACCCAGCCGTCATTGCTTTTTTTTTTTTTTTTTTTGCAGGTGGCAAGGCAGGGCAGTTGGGGTTAAGTGACTTGCCCAAGTTTACACAGCTAGTACATGTGTCAAGTGTCTGAGGTCGGTTTTGAACTCAGTTACTCCTGACTCCAGGGCCGTGCTCTACTCACTGCTCCACCTAGCTTCCCCCTCCCGCCTTCCATGCCTTCATTGCTTCTTATCCCTCAAGAGTTATCGAAACCTCTTCTAACCCTGGATTACTCCCATCATCTGCATCTTCAGCTGTCATTCACATGCTGCTGGATAGAACTTTCTGTTTTCCAGCTTTAAGTGGGCCCTCCCTGCAACGCAGTCCTTTTATTGTTCTCAAAGAGATTCCCTCTTTCTCCATAGAAACTATTCCAAACCTCCTATCTTCAAACTTCCTGAGGCTCTTTGACAGGAGCTCCCTCTTCTATCAGGAGCCCTTGACATCCATCGTCCCCTACTTTATTCTTGCCTCCTTTTTTCCAGCCTCTCATGAAGAGGTGACCTTTCTCTTTGTCAAAGCCAAGCCTTCTTTACATATACCCTTCACCCCATCTCGTTTTTTCTCCAATAAGCTGCCCCCTCAATCACTCCTATCTCTAATGTTCAGTTTCTACCTACTAGTTCCTTTCCTACTGCCTTCAAACATGCTTGACTCTCCACCCTCAAAGAAAAACTTTCATTAGACCTTATCATCACCTTAAGGTCGTTTCCTGTATCTGATCTTTCTCAGCCAAGGTCCTAGAGAAAGCTATGTATGCCCAGTGCCTCCAGTTGCTCTCGCTCTCTACTTAACCCTTTGCAGTGTGACTTCCAAACTCATCACTCAAGTGCAACTTCTCTCTCCAAAATCAACAGGGATCTTTAGTTGCCAAAGCAGAGGATTTGTTCCCAGACCTTGTACTGTATCTCTGTTCATTTGCTATTGTTAACCATCTTCTCCTCCTGGATATTCTCTTTGGATGACACTGTTCTCTTTTGTTTCTCATCTAACTTGTCTGATCACTATATCCCCATCCCCTTTGCTGGCTCATCATCCAATCACACCCCAAGACTCTGTCCTGGATTTTCTAGTCCTCTCTAAATTCTCTATCATTTCATTTCACCCAGAACTCATGAGTTTAACTCACATCCCTACACAGATGACTCCCAGAACTCTTCTGAGTCCCAGGCCTGCATTACCAACTGCCTGTTAGACATTTCACACTGGCTGTCCCATGAGTATCTTAAATTCAACATGTTCAAAACAAACTCATTTTCTTCCCCCCACCTCCACCCCACCCCCAAACTCTTGAAAACTTCTGTTTAGGGCTCCAGCAGGCTTCCATTGTCCCAGTTTTGTGACCTTGTTATCATTCTCAGATCCTCCCTTTCTCTTATCCTACATACTAAGCAGTTCTCAGATCTTACTATTTCTGTCTTCACACCATCTCTTGCATCCAGCCATTTCTCTTATTCACATAGCTACCACCTTAATTCAGGCCCTCAGTACTTTTCCAATACTGCAATGGCCTCCTACTTGATCTCTTTGCCTCAAGCCTCTTCCTACTCCAATCATTTTCCACAAAGCTGCCAGAGTGATTTTTTCCTTAAACATAGATCTAACCACTTTAGTCCTCTAATTCAATAAACTCTTATTGTCTTTGGCAGAAAATAGAAATTCCTCTGCTTGTCATTTTAAGTACTTCACAATCTGGCCCCAATCCATTTTTCGAGATCCATACATACACATTTCTGCCTTCTGAGATCCAGTGAAACTGGTTTTCTCTCTTCTTCTCACATGACATCCCATCTCCCTTCTCCATTCTTTTGCACTAGCCATCCCACACTCCCAGAATGCCATCCCTCCTCATCTCCACCTCAGAGGGTGTCTCACTTCCTTCAGACTTGACTCAAGCCCCATCTTCAACTGAAGCCTTACATATGTATATGTTGCCTCCTCAGAATATAAGCTCTCTGAGAGAAGGGAGTGCTTAATTTTTTTTATACTTTTATACCAGCATCTGCCACTGTTACCTGCAGTGCTTATCATGGTGCTTGGCACATTGTAGGCGTTTAATAAGTGTTAGTTGACTGATTAGGAAATTGTACCCAACCAGGGAGAGCATCCACCAAGGAACATGATATAGGATCTTCCTGAAGAGGGAGGGGTGTCCTCACTCAGGTAGAACACTCCATATCTCTCTAATGCATTTAGCTACAATTCATCACAGTACATAGCGTTACACTTTGTGGAGGCTGGCAGGCTAGCCAAGATTTTGAAGTATTTGCCAGAAATGGAGAAACTGGATGGGGCTTGTGAAAAGCTGAAGACGGAAGAGTGGTTTAAAAAGGATGGCCTGCCAAGTTGTTTGTCCTGTCCAGCAACAAGCAGGGGAAGCCAGGAATGTGCCTTGAACAGTGCTTCCTTGTGAATTTCAAAGATGCCTGTGGATGAGTGGATTATAGCTTGTGGCCAATCTGTTCTTTGGACAGATGTAAGAATACAGCAGCTGTGAGTGCTTGGATTTCCAATTCCTGTGATCACTGTTCTGGGAGCTAGATTTGAAAAAATTCCTGACTGTGGGCAAGGCGGGGAAATGCCATTTGTAGGAAGAATGGCCTGTCTTAAAGTTTCATTTGCTAGTACAAGAAGCAACGAGGATAAGACTTTAGAGGCGGCTCGATCACAAAACTGGTCATGCCTAATCACTAGCCAAAGGGAGGCTCTTTCTGACTAAAGGCAGAGAGCTGAGCTCCACAGATTAGGTTTATTAAGGACAAAGGATCATCATGGAGAGCTAGTGCACTGTATTGTAAACCACCCCGCCCCCCCCCCAAAAAAAAATTGGGTCCCAGAGTCAGGAGATTCTAGGCATGTGACATTGGGGAAGTCACTTCCTGTGTGAGTCCCTTATCCTTTTTAAAATGTGGTTGGTTCCACTGCTAAGCATTCACCCCAAGGTGGTACCATATTCAAAGCAACATTTTTTTTTGTGGTAGCAAAGAATTGAAAACAAAATAGGTGGCCACTGGAGAAGGAATAGCTAAACGAACAAAATACATGATATTGCTGTGCCCTAAGAAATGAATATGAAGACTTCAGGGAAGCAAGGAAGACTTAGGTGAACTGATGGAAAGTGAAATAAACAAGAGGACAATATATGCAATGACTACAATAGTGCAAATAGAAAGAAAAATAAAAGAAACTGAACACTGGAATTAGAATGATCGGGCTTGACCCTAGAAGACAGTTGAGAAAAATGCATCTCCCTCCTGTCATTGCACGGGTGAAGGACTATGGGTCTGTAATATTGCACACAGGGCTGATGTACTGGCTAGTTTTGCTGAACTGTTTTTTCTCTTTCTTTTTAAAATCTCTGATACAAGCAATGACTTGCTAGGTAGGGAAGGAAGAGAAATATATTTTAAAACAAAAGACATCTATAAAAAGACAAAATTAAAAGAACATTTTTTTTAAACAGATAGAATAAGATGATGATAATAGCACTTGCCTGGCAGGTGTGCTTTAAGGAAAGAGGTCTTCAGACCATAGAAAGCATGACAGGAATGATAGTTATTCTGTGGGGATGAGTAACTCCTTTGATTTTGAGAGGAGAAATAAATGAAGAGATAACCCTTCCTTCACAATTGTTAGGAATTTTACAGTGGTGCAGGCTCAGAGAATGTTGGAACTGGGAGGGACCTCACAGAACCAGCTTTTGGGATGTTGTCAACATGAGTTAGAACTAAAGGCAACTTTTTGTGGTGGCAAAGAATTGGAAATTGAGGGGATGCCCATTAATTGGGGAATGGCTGAGCTAGTTGTGGCATATGAATGTAATGGAATACTGTTGTGCTATAAGAAATGAGGAGCTGGTGGATTTCAGAAAAACCTGGGAAGACTCAAATGATCTGATGCTGAGTGAACTGAGAAGAACCAGGAGAACATTGTGCTCAGTAACAGCAACACTGTGTGATGATCAGCTATGATAGACTTGGCTCTTCTCAGCAGTGCAATGATCCAACACAATTCCAAAAGGCTTGTGATGGAAAATGCTATTGTTTGAATGGAGTTAAAGGTTTTCAAAAAACTGTAAAGAAAAAAGAAAGAAAAGAATTTAATAGAAGCATTCTACAAACTATACAAAAGGAAACAAATAGGACAGCTTGAAAGTAACATTTTGAATTCATTATTTAAGAAAAGGCAAGTTGTACACATAATAGAGATGGACAGTTTCACATATAATCCTTTTTTCTCTTCTACTTTGTATGTAGAAATCTGGGTTTTTTGGTGTTAAATTTAGAATTGAAAATTTTGTTTTAAAAAAAGAGTGAAAGGTTTTTGAAAGCAGGGACTGTTTTGTCTTTGTATTTCCGGAGTTTGACACATAGTAGATGCTTAATAAATGTTTGCTTGTTGTGTGATCCTAAAAGAAAGCCAGCTGGTCACACAATAATATCCTTGTGAGGTCAAGAGTAAGGCCCCTAGTACAAATGGGTGCTGACTTTATGGGAAGCCATAGCCAAAAGTCACATGGAATGAGTAAGTATACACAGTCTGGGATTTGCATTGATGAAATCATGGGTTCATTGGAGTAACTGAGCAATGTAAGGCCTTCAATTTATGACCATTAAATCTCATCTATTTGATTTGGCCCAATATGCTAGCCTGCCAAGACCTATTTCTTTTCTAGATGTCCACCTACTATTTCCTTAGTAATAACATATTCTAGAATTCTGCCAGGAATTAAAACAAGTTCACTGGCCTATAGTTTGAAAGTTTCATTCTCTTCTTTTTTTGGAAATCGGACATCTAACATACTGTTCTTCATGACCTCTTAAAGATTACTGATTTTGGCTTGGCAGAGAATTGAAAAGAACTTGAGAGACCATCTGGTCCGTACCATACCTGAATAATTTCCCCTAGTCAGAACACAACAGAAATAGAGTATTCATTTCTGATCACCATATTTTAGGACGAACAATGACTACTTGGAGGGCAATCAGGCTGGTAAGGGGACTGAGGATTATGCTATATTGAGACTGTTTGAACTGTGGTTCTTCAGCCTGGAGAAGAGACTTAGGGAGGAGGGAGTCATGATACTTGAAGGACTGTCAAGCGGATGAGGCTCCAGAGAGCATAACTAGGAGCACTGGGGGAATGCTATAGACACAAATTTTGGCTGGATATAAGAAAAAACTTTCAAATAATTAGAGCTGTCCAAACGTGGAATGAACTGACCCAGACCAAAAAGACCTCATCACTCAGGGCCCTCAACAGGAGGCTGGATTGAGATTTGTCAGGGATGTTGTAAAACAGAGATGTCAAACACAGAGCCCATGGGCCACATGCAGCTCACAACACTTGTGAGTAGGACCCAAAGCAGATTAAATGTGATTGGGAAATATTTAACAAAATAAATGAAAATACAATAAAACATATTTAACATTACATTTAAAACAAAGTCAATAAGAGGCCTGCAGGGATCCCTAGGAATGGATTAGGAGTTCCTATTTTTATTTGAGTTTGGCATCATTGTTGTAGAGGACATTTCTATTTAAGTATGAGTTTGGAATATTTGATCTGAGGCCTGATAGTCTGATTCTGAAACTTACATGTGCTGTTCTCCTAAACTTTCACCCCAGCTAATTTTAGGGGTTGTGCTGGATTTCCAGGAAAACAGGCTGTTATTGACTGTATTACAACAGTGTCCCCTAAGTAAATACATACCCTTTAAAGAAAGCTGAAAAGTCTACCTACATCTTGCATTTATACACATATCACATCCCCCAAAGGGGCAGCTAGGTGGCTCAGTGGATAGAGCCCCACCAGGCTGTAGTCAGGAAGACTCTTCCTGAGCTCAAATCTGACCGCAGACACTACTTACTCACTGTAAGTGTGCTATGTAACTATGCTCTTTCCAGTAAATCCCTTTGGGGAAAGCAGACCTATCTTCCTCATCCTGAAAAATCCTTCACTAGATCCTGTCATCCCATCACCCATCATCCTGTTTTTCTCTTCTCTTTTGTAGCCAAACTCCTTAAAAAGCTTTCCACACTCCTTGTTTCCTCTTCCTCTCCTTTCATTCTCTTTGAACCCCTCTGCAGTCTGGCTTCTAACCTCATCACTCAGCAAGATCTGTTCTCTCCAAAGTTACCTGTGACCTCTAAATTGCAGGATGTCATGGCCTTTTGCTGGATCATCACTTATGTCATGCCACCCAACTCTACCTTCCCCCCCCCCAAATTCTTGGATCCCCTCTCTTTTCTCTCTATAGCGCTTCCTTTGGTGACCTCCTAGCTCTCATGGGCTCATATAATCTCAATTCAATTATAATCTCTATTCAGATGATTTTTAGACTGATGTGTGCATCCCTGGTCTCTTAATCTTCAGTCCCTTATCACCACCTGCTTACTAGACATTTCAAAATAGATGTCCCAGAAGCATCTCAGACCTAATGTGTTCAAAACAGAACTCTGTATCTACCCCATAGGTCCACCCCTCTTCCTAATGGTGTCGTCGGCAGTCTCATGTTGCTGAGATACAAATGCAAGTCAGAAACTTGCAGAGCTCAGACTTGGGCCTTGGAGGGGGTGGAGGGAAGTTGAGATTTTGTCCTGGATCAGGCCACTCTGGGAGCATTAAAAACTTACAGGTCCCCACCCTGAAAGCTGTCCCTGAGATCCTAAAATAACACAACCCTCAAAAAAATAGCAGCAGGACCATCCCAGATCTTTCCTCCATTCAAGACCCAAGTCAGAAAGCAGGAGAGAAAACTGGAAAAAAAAGGAATCCAACTATCTAAAGTTAATATGGTGACAGGGAAGGTAAACACACAATGATGCCAAAACGTCTATAAGCAAAGCTTCAAAGAAAAACACAGATTGAGCCCAAATTCAAGTAGAATTACTGGAAGAGATGAAGCAAGAATTTTAACAGAGTTTAAAAATGTTTTTGTCAGTGTAATGAGACTTCTAGAGGAAAAAACTGGATGAGAAATGTGAGCTGTGGAAGAAAAAATTAGAAAGAGAATTAACAGTTTGGAACAAGAGATACAAAATCTTGCTTAAGCAATAAACTCCCTGAAAATTAGAATGAACCAAGTAGAAGCCAATGACTCCATGCGACAATATTAAATATTAAAAATATTAAATATTATTAATATTAAAAATATTAAAACAAAGTCAAAAGACTAAAAAAAAACAGAAGAAAATGTAAGATACCTCCTGCCAAAAACAACTGATAGGGAAAACAAATCAAGGAGAAAAATTTAAGAATCATTGGATTCTCTGAACAGTATTACTAAAACAAGAGCCTTGACATCAAATTTCAAGAAATCTTAAAAGAAAGTTTCCCAGATTTCTTAGAACCAGAAGGCTAAGTAGAAATAGAAAGAATCCACAAGTCATTTCCCGAAAGAAACCTCAACAGAAAAATTCTCAGAAAAATCATAGCCAAAATCTGTAGATTTCAGGTCAAAGAAAAACTTCTGCAAGCAGCCAGAGAGAGTTTTCAAGGAGTGAGGTGCCAAGTCAGAATCATATAAGATTTAGCAAATTGGGCTCCGAAAGGACCAGTTTGGCATACACTGTTCACAAGGGGAAACAATAATATAGGCCTATTGCCAAGTATAACGCCCTACAAAGCTGAGTATCATCCTACAGAGGAAAAATTGACCTTTCATTAAATATAGAATCTTCAAGGATTCCTTATTAAAAAAAAAACCCAGATCTGTGTAGAAACTTTGAAGTTCTAGCACAGGAGTTAAAAGAAACACAAAAGATAAAACAATCAATGATAAAGAATTAATCAAATATAAATTGCTTATTTTATACAGGGTGTTCCTAAAGTCTGGACGCATAGGCAATTGACAGCAATATGGAGTTATTGCATCGAGTTCACATGAATCTTGCAAAGCGCATCAACTTTTGCATTACAAATAAATTGAAGATGTTATTTGTTAATATTCCAATTAAATAAAATGTTGAAAATTCCATTCATTTCATTTCTTGAAAATATGCATTTTTGCCTATGTGTCCAGACTTCAGTATCACTCTGATGCTGTATGTGTCCGCTCTGAACTCATCATCATCACGGATCACAGAGGGAGTCTAATTACAATTAGATAAGTCCTGTGAGTGGTTCTGGTTATGTCTTTATGATGTTAAGAATGGAAAGAGGAGAAGAGGAATACATGGGGCACAGGATGGGGGGAAAATACATGGAAGGAAAGGGAGAGGGGGAGATTACAGAAAATTACCACACATGATGAGAGTGCACAATAGACATTTATATAAACAAGAAGAAGAGAATGAGGGGAGGATTGCTTGATACTTGAACCTCACCCTCATGTGAACTAGTCAAAGAAGGGGAAGAATATACACACACAGTTGGTACAGAAATACATTTCATTCAACAGGAAAATAGGAGGGAAAGGGGAGAGGGGATTAGAGGAAAGATAAATTAAGGACAAAACAAATTCAGGATGTACAAAAATATTTATAACTCTTCTGTGTAGTAAAGGACGGGAATCTGAAGGGGTTCCCATAAGTTGATGACTGCTTGAACAAGCTGTGTTATATCAATATGATGGAGTACTATTATGCTGTAAGAAATTATGAAATGGATAGTTTCAGAGAAACCTGGGAAGGCTTATAGAACTGATATAGGGTGAAATGAACAGAACCAGAAGAACAATTTATACAGTGACATGAGTTTGGCAAAGCAAAGACAAACAACTTTGAAAGAATTAGGAACTTTGGTCAGTACAGTGACCAACCAGGATTCCAGAGAACTATGATGAAACATGCTGCCCACTTCCTGATAGAGAGATGAAGGACTCGGAATGCAGAATGAGTCAAATATTTTTGGAATGGCCAACAAAAAATTTTTACTTGACTATACATATTTGTAACAGGGGTTTTGTCTTTCTTTGATTCTCATTGCAGGGGGAGGTGCAAATTTTGCTGATTAAAAAATAATCCATTTGATAGCAGCTATGGCAGAGTACTTTGTGTCAGGAAGATAAACCTATGTGAAAATCCACATACATTAGTGAAGGAAGCATAGTGGAAAGCAGTTGGTTAGGGATAAAGGGAGAAACAGAAATGATATTTTTGAGGGAATATATTATATACAACCCAAAGAATCAGAGCACATGGATAATAAGGCTATAATGTGGATCACCAAATTCAGAACAAAGATGAGATTGGTCACAAGTGAACATCTGCTATAGAGCAAGCCTCATTCTGTTCAAAGAAGAAGGATAAATTCCTAACTTACCTTATAGACTTTTCCCAAGAGTTCAAGAAAGTGTTCAGCAGAACAGTTACTGAGAGCTTAATTCTGACCAACAAAAAGAGAATAGGTTGGTTAAAGTGGAAGTGATAGGAATCCTGGAAAGGCATATTATGGTATAATTCTAGAATGCACGAGATGGAGAAGGATGTGAAAATAGGATGTTCACATGACCCAGTTTGTTTTTTTAAGAGGGAAACTCAAGAAAGATGGGATCTATACAATAATAAAATTCTGATGAGGAAAAAAGGAAATACAGATAAGAAGGACTCTTAGAACTTCACAACCTAATACCTATCAAATTTAGATTGAAAAGGACTAGTGTATGCAGGGTATATAACTGAGAAAGAATAAAAAAAATGGAATAGTACTGTAAAGAGAACTAAACTTTGTGAAAATGCTAAGTACAACAGAGATTTAAAAACAATGGTCGCAGCATAAAGTAGAAGGAAAAGAGATAATGTTTTAGCAATAATTGGACAGGTGAAAGAAAGTAAAACTACCCTATTTTGATTTGGTTGGGACTGAGGATAGAATAAATGTGGATTGGAGAAAATTGGAACTGATTATAGGTGAGGAGATAGTAAGAGAATACCTACTGACTTAAAATGAGTTTGAGTCTACCAAATTGGATCAGTTACACCTCAGGATACTGAGGGAAATCATAGATGTGATTGCCAAACCACATTCAATATTTGAGTCATCATGAATAATTTCGGAGGTGCTGAAAGGCCAGAAATGGGAAAAAAGTCCTAATTATTTTTTTAAATGGGAAGAGAGTGAATTCTAAAAATTATAGACCAATAAGTTTGATGTTGAGCTCAGACAAAATTTTAGAACATAATACCAATCATTGAGAGTCAGCGTAAGTTCATAAAATCACCCCACACGAACCTCAGTTTTTTTATTTATTGTTTGATGGAGTTAGTAGACCTTTATTTTAGAGATTAATACTGTATATATGGTGTACCTGGATTTTGACAACGGCAAAGTCTCTCGCTTATGAACAAAATGGTGAAATGTATAGATGGGATGTTAGTACTGACAACTGGATTCAGAATTAGTTGAATAACTGTACCAAAGAGTGTTAGTCACCAGACATTTGTTAAGTACCTACTACATGTTGGGAACTGTACTGGAGATACAATGAAAGACACAGCCCCCCAAACTCTCCCAAGTCTCTGTTCTCAAGGACTCAACAGGCTATTGAAGGAGCTATCATGTAAACAGCTACATGCAACATATACATGTATGTATATATATGTGTATTCACACACATACAGGATTAATTAAAGATGAGTAGAAGGGAAGGCATTAAGGGAAATCAGGAAAGGCTTCCAATGGAAGGTTCAATTTTAGCTTGAACTTGAATGAAGCCAAGGAAGCAGGGAGGAAGCCATGAGGATGGTGAGCATTCCAGGCATAGGGAACAGCCAGAGAATACGTTCAGGATGGGGTGATGGCGTGTCTTATTTTAGGAACAGTAAGGAGACCCGTGTCAGTGGATTGCAGAGGGAGGGAATAAGGTTTTGTTGTTCAATCATTTCAGTCATGTCCTTACTCTTCATGATCCCATTTCAAGTAGAAGCTGCCAGTTCTTTTGTGAACTTGATTGTAATTCCTTGGTACTTGAACTGGTTCTTTCTAGATGCTGGTCATATTTTTTTTCCTTTGATGTGGGAAATCTAGATTTTGGTCATGACATTCCTGGGACTATTCCTTTTGATGTGCCTCTCAAGAGGTAAAATTGGTAGATTCTTTCTTTACTTTGTTCTTTGCTTCTAATAGGTCTGGGAAGTTTTCAGTTATGCTATCTTGAAATATAATGCCCAGACTTTTAAAAATCACGTTTTTCAGGAAGTCCAGTGATTTTAAAATCTCTCTCCTTGACTTGTTTTGTGACCTATTGCTTTTGCTATCAGATAATTAAATTTTCTTCCATTTTTTTCAACCATTTGATTTTTTTTCCAGTATTGCTGTCTCATGGAGTGACTGATTTCTGTTTGTTCTATTCTAGTTTTCAGGGATTCCTTTCTTGGGTGAGGTTTACCCTTTCTCTACTACTTATTCTCCTTTCAATGATTTTCTCCACAGTTTTTATTTTATTTTTTATCTCTTGGTTCATTCATCTAGGTATTCATGTAGTCCTTGTGGAAACCGTTTTTCCTTTGTGGTTGTTATGGAGTCAGATTTACAATGATTATTGATACTTGTGGGTCTTTTCTTAGACTTATCTTTCTAGATTCAGTTTCTTAATTTGAGCATTGAGGCTGTACCTTCTGCTGTACTTTTGAGTCATGGCAGACCTCTACCTCCCAGGTTTAGACCCCCCTGGATCTTTGAGGTCAAACTCTGGATCTTCAGAGTCCTCTCTGGCATCTCAGACAGAGTGTTAGGGACCTCAAAGACCCTGGGTCGGGGCTGTCCCAGTGTGAGCCCTGCTGCACCACACTGGGCAGCACTGCGCTGACTGATGTCTGCTGAGACTCCCTGGGCACGTCTGAGCATTGTGGGGCTTCTTTGGGGAGGGCGGGTAGGTCTATTCTTGCTTCCCCCAGACACAGAGATTTGCAAGCCACACATGTCCCGTCTCTGCTTGTTCTGAAAGGCACTGCCTTTTTTTTGAGGGGGTGAGGAAAGGAGCAGGGTAGAGTAGGAAGGAAGAGAGCAGACCCTTGCTTGTTCCTGGACTGCTGTCTGATCTTTTGGGCATTTCTGGGAAGATAGATGTTGTTTACCATAGTTTCTCATTGAATTTCTTTCTCATTATTTGGACTGGTGCAAACTTTACTTCCCCTCAGGTTCTTATCTTGGCTGGAAATCCTCACAGTCTCAGGGGACACTTATGTCTTCTCCCCCCCTTAGTGTACATATCGTCACACTTCATCTTCCAGTTGCTCAAATGAATTTACTTTTCTAGCTTTCACTGGACTCTTGTATTTCTAAATTCCTACTTCAGCTCTGTTCTGTTTTGTTTTTATCAGAATACATGGGTCCTCTATTCCATTAATGATCAATTTTTTCACTTGTAGGATTATACTCAGCTTTGCAGGACAAGTTATTCTTCATTTTAAGCCTATATCTTTTGCCTTTTAGAACACTGTATACCAAGATCTCTGGTTTTTAGTAAAAGCTTCTAAGCCTTTTGTGACCCTGAGTTTCTTGGTACTTCAACTCATTCTTTTTCAATGATTGTTGTATTTTTTCTTTGTTTTGGTTTCCTCCTGTTGTGGGACTTCTAGATTTTGATTGACATCTTTTGATTTGATTTGAAAAACTCTTGGTGTATGCATTCTTTAAAAAAAATTGGGGGGTAATAGATCAGAGTTTTAACTTAGCTCTTCTGTCGATTTCGGATTTTTTTTTAAATTATATTTTCCATTTCAAATTCTCTCTCCCTCCACCCCTTCCCCAACCATTGAGGAGACAAAAAATATGATACTCTTTATACTTATGAAGTCATGAAAAACATTTTCATATTATAGACATGTATATTCTTAGCAGCTTTTGTTAGATACACTACATCCCTAGGTAAGAGAATATCATCTCTGTATTTTAAGTTATAGCCTAGCGCTCTAAATCCTTTTTTAGATATCATCTTTGGAACTCACTGTTCACTTCCCAGATCTGCCTTTCTCTTCTGAAGCCTTTGCCCTAGTCTGTAACAGTGACAAAAACACCCTGTATCCACAAACTCTTCTGTTTTTTTCGCTCCCATACTTTAATCATATAAAGAGTTACAAGAACAGTCCTTGCTTGTAAGGAGTTTACATTCTTGTCTAAATTATCCAATAAAGATAATATGATTTGGGGCAAAAATGAAAGTGACAAGGAAAGTGCAGTGTTTCAGGATTGTTTGAGAAGGGAGACTATTGGCTGCACAGATACAGAATGAAGGGGATGTGTGTACTGAGCTCTTTACCTGCATGGGAAGTCTTCAGAGAGAGGCTGGATTATGGCTTCTTGAGGGTGCTTTAATGGGGATTCCTTGCAGGGTATGTCTTGGCCTAGATTGCCTTCTAGCTTGGAAATTCTGTGATTCCATGGGAAAGATCTTGGGAGCTTCTGAGTGAGCAAGTTCAGTGTGAGCGAACAATGCAAAGTGGCTACCAATCCATTAGATAGCATTAACAGAATGTCCAGCACAGAGGAGTCTGCTCCACTCTGCCCAGGTTAGACAGCAGGAGCATTGGGTCCAGTCTGGGGCATCATGTTTTAGGAAGGACAGTGACAAGCTGAAGTATTCAGAGGAGAGAAATCAGCATGGCGAGAGGACTTGAAACTCAATGGACCTGGTTGTGTTCAGCTTGGAGAAGGGAAGATTTAGGGGGAACATACCTTGTCTCTGAAGGACTATTGTATGGAAGGATTAGACTTGTTCTCCTTGGCCTCTGAAAGCAGAACTAGGAGTATTAAGTGAAAGTTACAAGGAGACATAATTCAATATAAGGAAGACGTTCCTTATACTTAGAGCTGTTCCAAAAGTGTGAGGTTGGGAGTTCTCCATCGCTGGTGTGATAGAGAAAATAGATGGTTCAAGTAAGGGTGTGGTTATTTACCCTCTCAAGTCCCATATAGCTGTTGTGTTCTATGAAGGTGTTATCTTACATAAGAATGTCTTCTGTGGGTAATTGTCCTGGGTTCTTGTCACTCATCGGTCTGCCCTGGAGATGAGTAGTCTGGTTCTATTTGTTGCTTTTGAGTGGTCTTCCTTATTGTGTTATTGTCGAGGGACTAGTGTCTTTGGTGTACTACCCTCCTTTGGGATTTGTTGCCTTTAGGGTCAGGACATCAGTCTCCAGTGTTTACAAAAAAACTCAGCCCTGGCTCCAGCCCCTGTTCCCTCCAGGCTGGCCTTGTCTTTTTCTTGAACTGCTTACTCCTGCCCCACCCCCAGGAATCAGCAAGCAGCTGCTCCCAGTGGGGCAGGTGAGGGATGGGCAGGCAGGTAGGCAGGCAGGCCTGATGTAAATGTTTAATGGGCAGATAGTCCACAAGTAACCTGAGCCCCAAGTTTCTTGCTTGCAGATCTGCCAACCAAATGCAACTAAGAGGAATGTTTGTGGCTAAGCCTCTGTTTTTTGATGGCTATTCAGTAACCTGGACTTAAGGTCAATGGGAACCAGCCTCCTGGAAAGGTGCACAGCCAGCAGAATCAGAACAAAGGTTGTAGGGAGATAAGTTAAGGGGGTCATCATCTGGATAGGACAGACATTGAGTAGGCTCCATTTGCAGGAGCCACAGGCTTCCTAGCAATAGAAACTCATGCTACTGGGCCAAGACCTGGCCCACAAGACAGAGAAACTGAGCCAGGCCCTGGCCTAGCAGCTCCAGGCCCCCCCAGCACAGAGTAGCCCACCTTCCTGTGGGAGCAGCAACAGGCAGAATCCTCTAGGGCTTCCTTAGAAAACAGCTGTGGCTAAAGGCTCTCAGGATGCAGTCTTTTTGCAAGTGCTGCTTCAGCATTAGAGAAAACCAGCAACATGCCTTCTGGGAATATCAATAATAGTTTCTATATAGTACTTTAAGGTTTGAAAAGCACTTCACAATTCTTATCTCCTTTGATTTTCACAACCGCCCTGTGAGGTAGATACTTTTATTATCCCCACTTTGCAGGTGGAACGACCAAGGCAAACAGGAGTTAAGTGACGTGCCCAAAGATCACATAGCTGGTAATTGTCTGAAGCAGGATTTGAACTCCTGTCCTCCTGATTCCAAGTCCATTATTCTATCCACTTTGCCACCTAGCTGTGTTTTCTCCCTAGGGCCTCACCTTGCTCTGGGGCCCAAAGCCAACCTGCACTGACCCTTCACTGGCGCCACCCTGAAGCCAATAATGAGGATGAAATGGTGGAGCTTGTCATGCTAGACCAGGTCCCTGATAACCTGCCACTACAACTGTTGCAAGGTCAACTAGCTGCCTTGCAAGGGATCCACTGATGGGGCTGAGTACCAATCAGAATGCTGTTCTCTCAAATCAGTACCTCTGTGGAGAAGACTACAGCCAGATCTGAGTAGACCCCTATAATGTGGATCTTGGGGAGAAGTGTTTCCACGAGAGACCCCCAACCTTTAAGCATTAGAACACTGCGGTTGCCTCACTGTCTTGATTTGGAGTGGATGTAGGATAGTTGCAAGGCAGCTGGATGGTGGAGTAGTTAGGAGAAAGTCAGGCTTGGAATCTATAATGTTGGGCTAGGATCACCCCTACCTGAAAACAAGCTGGGTACAGTGATCTCCAGAGCAGTTTGTGTAAAAGGGATAGGGTTCTTCCTTCCTAGCTCCTCAGGAGGTAGAATTTGGATTAGAGGGACAGATAGGAGAGCTCTCCCCTTCCCCTGCAGTGGTGCCAACCTTCTGGCCATCAACACGGATGGGAACATGCCTTATGACCTGTGTGAGGATGAGTTGACTTTGGACTCCATTGAGACAGCTATGGCTGAGCAAGGTGAGTGGAAATGCTTATCTAGGGTAGTCAAGGCTGGTATTAAACAAAAGTCCCCTCACTTTAGAAATCATTGATGACCTGGCATGAACATAGGTGTAATTAGGGGTGGTGGAGCTAGTGGGGATGGTAGGTTCTGGAGCAACCCTGAGCTCAATACTCCCCAGGCATCACTCAGGAGAGTATCGAGGAGGCACGGGGAGTGCCAGAGCTACACATGGTGGAAGATATCCGGAGCCTGCTCCAGGCTGGGACTGACATCAATGCTCCCCAGGATCATGGGGCCACACTGGTAAGGACCATGGCCAGGGCCTTGGGCCCACACTGTTCAGACCCTGTGTGGGGCTGGTAAAGAATAAGGAGGTGAAGAAGGAAGGAGCCCTGTTATGTGTATCTCTGGCCTGTTGGAGGACCACTTGGAAGTGGACTTAAAGTATTTGATCGGTCTCGGCCCCTGAGTACTCTGAGGAGAGGAGACCTCTGTGTCTCCCAGCTTCATGCTTCCCAGGCTTCCTTCACTCTTTAGGGCAGTGATGTTGGGGGAAAGGGGCAAAAGTAGATACACTGGAAAGGGGAAGTTTGTCCCTCTCTGGGCTGATGGGACTTCCTCAGCCCAGGCTCCCACCCCTAGTTGCACATTGCCTCAGCCAATGGCTACCTGGAGGCAGCTGAACTGTTGCTGGAGCACAAGGCCAACTTGAATGCCAAGGACCAAGATGGCTGGGAGCCACTGCATGCAGCAGCCTGCTGGGGCCAGGTGAGTAGGGAGGGGAGGTCAGGGCAGGAGGCTGCTGAACCTTCATTTTAGGTGGAAGAGCAGAGCTGGGCTCCAGGGCAGGACCCCAACATGATTTCCAGCTCCCACTTCCCACTCACTTAGGCCTATCCATATCTGCAGAGTACTCCATTGCCCCAAGCCCCCCACTCTCCCGCCTCTAACCACTCCTTAGTGTAGGTCTCAAACCCCAGCTGCATGAGGCCATTGTCAGGGGCAGCTTGGCTTGCGCTCACAGGTGCATCTTGTGGAGCTGCTGGTGGCCCATGGAGCTGATCTGAATGGGAAGTCACTGCTGGATGAGACGCCCCTGGGTGAGTGAGTGAATCAATTAGGGCACCAAGGGCACTGCCAAGGGAAGAGTGCGAGACTCATGGATCAGGGACCTTCCTTTTGCTATTCCCGTAGATGTGTGTGGGGATGAAGAGATGCGGGCCAAGCTGCTGGAGCTGAAGCACAAGCATGAAGCTATCATGCGCTCCCATGACCGCCACCGGGGCTCAGGCTCCTTGCTGCAACGTCGAACCTCCAGTGCAGGCAGCCGAGGGTGAGGTCTTCACCTTGCATCCATAGCCACAGCCCAGCCTGCCTATCCCAGGGCCTGCCACTAGGGGGATCCCACACCCTGGGGCTACTCAGTCACTTCCTCTCCCTCCAAACTTCCACTACCATCCCCTAATGCCCAGTCCTATCTTTGCCATTCTCCACCCCTCCTCCTGTCGGGTCTCCTTGTCTCCCCATTCCCAGTCTCCCAGCACCCAGCCTCCTTTCTGCCCTTCCAACTAGTTCTCTTGTTTATCCATTTCCTTTCCCCTTCTTCCCACATTGTCATGGAAGCACCATGCCCCTTATACCAAGAACTCTGCCCATTGCCTTCAGGACTCAAGTGGTCCAGAATTCCTTGGAGTGCGTGATTGGCCTGGGCTCCTGAACTGACATGAGAGCTATTCCAGGGGACCACCATCCAGCCCTATCCTTTCTTTTACGTCCTCTTCCTTCCCCTAAGGGCAACTAGGTGGCCCAATGAATAGGGTACTGGGCCTGGAGACAGGAAGACTTGAGTTCAACTCTAGCCTCAGACACTTACTAGCTCTATGTTCCTGGCCAAGTCACTTAACTTCTGCTGCCTCAGTTTCCTCAAGTGTAAAATGTATATCATAATTGTGCTTACCTCCCAGGATTGTTGAGAGAATTAAATGAGATATTTGTAAAGAACTTAGCACAGTGCCTGGCACATAGTAGGTGCTTGTTTCCTTCTCTTTCTCCCTTCCCCAACCCAGGCCCTGCTTCTCCCCTTTGTCATCCACTTCTTTCCCCTCTTCAGTTTTTAGTCTTTGCTCTGAAGAGGCTCGTCTCCCTTCCCATGTAGGTTTGAAACCCTGCGCCTAATGCCCATAGCCTTTGCCCCTCAGAGGATGCAATCCCATCCCCAGCCTGTCCCAGAATGCCTTATGCTATGTCAACTGTTTATCAAACATTTGTTCCAAAGAAACAAACGGAAAAAGTTTTCCCCTTTCCAAAGGCTTGCTCAATAAACAAACAGAATGGGATTCACCTTAAACAGCCATTTGATTAGAGAACATACAGAATCAGACAGTACACATGCTTAGATGAGCTTATTTATTCTCATTGATCCAGAAAATTATGCATGCAGAGGAGTCAGAAAATAATTCTGAACTCTCCGAAGGCTTTGTTTGAGAAGTTCTTATAACCATAGAGTAGCCCCCACAACCCCCAACTCAGGACCCCAGTGTCCTTCATTAGCCAAGATTACAGTTCCACAACACAAATAGTGTGGCCCCAAGATGTGTGACTTTCTGCTATCAGTAAACATAGGTTGTTGCAAAATGGGGGCTGTCAAGATAGGGCCTCTCACAAGGGAGTGCCATAAAAAGATAAGGGACACACCCAGTGGACCATGTCCTTGGCAGAAGAAAGTTCCCAGTCAGCCAAATCCAGCAGGAGGGCTTGGGTTCACTCAGAGAGCTAAGCAAACCATGGCTGTTATGCTAGAGCATGCGAAACATGGATAGGTTAAGCTCAGGGCAGGCCAAAAATGTCTTTCTCTTAATTGGGCAATCCATGTTTTCGCCTTTTCTCAAGCAAGTGAAGCCCAAGCTGGTTCACATTCCCCTCCTTTTGGTCAAGGGTGCACCAAGGTGCCACCTGCAGACCAAGGAAAGCATGGGGAAAACTTCCCTCTTCCTCAGGGAGTGGGAAGAGATGTCTACTCAGAGGAGTCTTTAGGTGATCCAGGAGTGCACACCCACAAGTTGGCAGCTATGGGAGTAGCCAGAAAGACCCAATAGGGGCTTTTAGAAGACATATTATTTGACAATTGAGAGAAAACAGCATAGCATAGTAACTTGGTTAAAGACACATAGTAATGGTCCAGTTTCCCAGCCATGCAGGGCTAGATTCAAACAATACAATATAGTTTTTCTCTTAATTCCCCAAATTGCATAATTATAATAAGTCAGGTACAGATTAAGCCACTTAGAAGGCTCACAATGGACTAGTTTTGAGAAGGGAGATTTACACGTCACCCAGGTAACCAAGGAAACTTAAACCATACAAAGCAATACAGTCATTATCAAAAATGTTAACTAATATCTTGCATCCCAGTAACCCATTCCCAATGTCCATTTAAGCAGCACCTTTTGGGTCCCAGGTGTCTCATGTAGTTATCTGGTCCCTAGATATGCTTTCTTGGACAAAAGGTTTTATTCTCAGGACAGTCTAAAAGAAATTCTGCTTCTCTGCTTTCAAATCTTGGAAGTCTCTAGGTGATTCTGACAGTATAATTCAGTACAATCACTTGAATTTGGTTCTCCAATTTTGAAATTTCAGAGAATTTCACATTATATATCATTTGCTGTTTCTGTCTTTACCTAAATCCTGTACTTGGTATACAAATCTTTTAAAAACTTGAGGGTCTAACTGTAAAATGAGGTCTTCTGCCTTTTAAAATTATCAGACAGGGGGCAGCTAGGTGGTGCAGTGAGTAGAGCACCAGCCCTGGAGTCAGGAGGACCTGAGTTCAAATCCGGCCTCAGACACTTGACACATGTAATAGCTGTGTGACCTTGGGCAAGTCATTTGACCCCAATTGCCCTGCCAAAAAAAAAAAAAAACAAAACCAAAATAAAATTATCAGACAGGTACTTTAATAATGAGAAAATAACTTCACTTTCTTTACCATTATCCATATAATTTAGGTGTAAAAATTCAATTTTGAAACTTATTACCAAAATATGCTTAAAGGATGAATTTCCATGATAAATAAATTTTGGAAGCCGATCACACACACACACACACACACACACACACACACACACATAATTCTCAGAGGAAACAGTCTTATCCTGTTGCTTTTCTCAAAATTTGCTATCCCATTTAATTAGAAATCTATCATATTACATCTTTGTCTTAATACTTGGTCTAATCATTTCCTCCTTAGGAGGATGTTATCCCTATATTATTATTTGGCCACAAATGCAAGTTAAAATTATAAGATATTCATACTTACATCCTATTATAGTAGCTCAGAAATGTTCCGGTATCAATCTATCATTTAATAGATTCAGTATTGTGCTTACAGAACTTGAGTATAGAAATTCACTATAAAAGAAAAAAAGGGACCTAGTTATAACAATGTCATACAGAGTAAAAGAAGGGAAAAACTTCTTTAGCTCTGTTTGATTCCAGGCATAAGTCATATCTGACAGCCAATCATGGAACCACAAGATGTTAAAAGCAGGGCTCAGAATTAATCAGGTGGGGATTTCAGAAGGCAAACAATATCATTGGGAAAGACAGTCAGGAGGATCCTACCTAGGTCATGTCTGAGGTTGTCCTCAAAACTTTTCCCAGGCACAGACATCCCCTTTAGCAGTTTTTAGCCTGCAGCACATGGCATTCTACTTTTGGCTTCATGATAATTCAGACAACTATCCCTGTAATCAAAGCTCAAAACAATAGTAAATTACAGTCCCATAAAGTTTGAATTGAAAATTCCAGTAATCAGGGCTCCAGGTGAGTTCAGCTCTCAAGGATCACATAAGTATTTACCATAATCTCACATACCTAACAGTAGGAGATTTATCAAGAAAAATACTACTGCTTTCAGAATTCTCATCTTAAGGTGAGCCTCAAGCAATTTGCATACATTTCTGCATATGTTCTAATTCCAGTTTAAATAACAGACATAAATAAAATCAGATTTCTTGTTAAAATAACACAAAAGAGCTCATAAGTTACAAAAGAGGTTCCTGATTTTAATCTCACAACTTGAGAGATTTACATCCTTGTTTCACAAGCTTGTTTATCCTACTCTGATTTTATTCCTTACCTGAAAAGATTGAGATAATTCAGGAATTGAGTCTTACATATAAGTTCAAATACCACTTTAACTCTTGCTTGGGCCACAGAATGACTACAAACATCAAAACAGCAAGATCTCTTCTACTTTAGAGCTCAGAGTAATTTAGCAATAAATTATCTTGCAAATGAAAATTTAGTAGGCTTAAACATCACACGAGAGATTTTTTATTTCTTTCTAAAAGTATTTCTCCTTCTTTTTAAACAGTTTAAAATTTATATCTCTTTCTACCTTAAAACAAAAATAAACCTTTAAAATTGGAATTCATTAACACTAAATTGGTGTAAAATATCCTTAGTAACATAAATTCCCAAGACTATAACAAACTAAATTCCTAACCATAAAAAAATTCCTAGTTATCACAGAATTTCTAGTTGTAACAAAATCCCTAGTCAAAAGGGTATTGCAGTGGGGAGTACATTCAGTTTTTATAAGCCAAGAAGAACATACCCCATTAAATTAGCCTTATCACAATAAGAAAGTTTACCAGGTCTTTAAAAATTTGTTCAGTATCTTTTCTTTCCTTTGTCCTTAAATTAAGAAACTAGAAATTAAGAAAATATCAACATTCTGGAAGTAGATGTGGTAGTTCACAAACTTTCAAATTAACATATATATAAATGAATATCCTTAGATGAAACAGGGTTGAAAAATCACACCCCTGTATTGTGCAAGGATTCCCATTCACTCCTTAGGAATTCTACAACACAGAAAGCTCTTGCACAGGGTAGATAAGAACTTTAGGTGAAATTTCCTCTTAAATATAGACAAAATGTAGCAGTTTATCCTAACCTATTCATTCTCCCCTATATTTTTGGGGGGAGGGTGTACAATTCTTAATCTAACATTTAGATCATTAGAAGAATTTCTTTTTCAACATAGCTGATATAATTGTTTGCCAAATTACACAATTTAGAAATATAACAATACCCCAAACTATATTATGTATGTGAAACTTGGAAAAAACCCATGTTATAGTAATTAGAGTGAGACTTTTTTTTATTGTTTTGTCTTTTAGAATGCTGAGGTAATCAAGTTCCTTTGATAAGTCTTGTGTTTCAAATGTAATGGCAAGCAAAGCGAACTTTTTGTTGTCTGTTTTGGAAGTGCTACTCAGCATTAAGGAATTTTTGATTGAATCAGGAGTCTTTGATGACCAGCTTAGGTCCAGGGAAGGCCTAGTTCACATGAGTTTGAGTCACATGGTTGTGACACCCCTTGACCCTGAGGTATATATAAGATCTGAGGTTGGCTTTTTGCCTTTGGGGGCACACACATTGAAAGAGTGTTGGTGATGAGACTCTAGGTAAGCCATTGAAGCAGCCCTCCCCACCCCCAGGCTTTGAAAACCCAGATGTTGGTGCTTCTCTGGTAACTATGTATTGTGATTTGGTTAGACAGAAATGTTGGGCTGTTTATATTGTCTCTGTTTGTAATTTCTGTTTGTATTTACTCTGAAGTTCAGGGTGCTGGCTTTTCCCCCTGAACTAAGTGAATGGTATATGTATGTTTAATTAAAGTAAGATTGTCAACCCCTTAAAATTGCTTTCCTTAGAAAAGCAGATCAAAGAATCTGCGCTAGCAGCCCTCCTGTGTGCTGGTGTGATTGGCCTTACACAACCACAGTAGTGGCAAGTAGCATTGTTGCTACAAACCATTATCACTTTAGCTGAATGCATTTCCAAGTTACCTTGCACAGAAATCATTCATCTCATCATTAATATGTTGAAACTTCATCTTTAAACCACCTTATATATTTCCATAATAGCCAAGATTTTCAAATGAAAATTTGCTATTGTAGAAAATATCATTATTATTGTTGTTACCTGTTTATAACTAAATATACCTCATCAAATATTTCACAGTTTGAATTATCAAAATTTTTTTATCACATCCGTTTAAAGACTCAATCTATATGCAAAGAGATCCAGATTAAAAAATGCTTTATCTAGCACCACATCTACTTCACAATGGTCTCTCAAATTTTACAATATGAGAGAATTTTAGAAATATAATATAATTTAGAAATGCAACAATAACAGAAACAATAAACTTCAGATGACATCTGTTTCATTTCCAGATTATTGCTTACAGAACTCATTGCTCCTACTACTTTTGGTATTTTAAGACCACTCAAAGTTATCAGATATGGAACAATTACGTTAAATTAGAGAGATCATAGTAATGTTGTGTCTAGCATGTGCCAGTAGTGTTAAGTGCTTTACAATCATATCATTTTGATTGCACAACAACCACCCTTATTTTTCCCTCTACAAACCAGGAGATGGGGCAAATAGAGATAAAATAGCTTGCCATAAACTACAAAGCTGTTACATTTCTGAAACTGGAACAGAGAAGTGTGGGCTTACCAAGAGCCCAGGCTGGCTGGCTTCTGCTAGGAGCTGGAGTGGCTGATGCCAGGGCCTTCCCAATAAAGATAATTCTTGGTGGCAGGGCTCAGAGAAAGCTCTCTGTGGGTCTGACCCACCCCTGCCTTTAACCAGGAGGGGAAGGATCTGGGATGAGAGGAGTTAATAAGAACCCATGGTGCTCTTACAATCCCAGGATTGAGATACATTTCTGCTCCAGAGGAGAGAGTGGGAAATGTTGAGTGATCAGGACTGTGAGAAGGCATTTTAGGAGGGGACGAAGACCAGTTTCATTGGCACTGAGTCACTAGCATTATTGGGGTAGGAGTTGTCTCACTCCTTCATCAGTCCCATCCAAGTCATGGCACCAAACACTGTCAACCATTTACCAAAGGATTGGTCCAACAAAACAAACAGAATCAGTTTTCCCCTTTACCAAAGACGTGTTCAATAAACAAACTGAATGGGGTTCACCTTAAAATATGGTTTGATCAAGGAACAAACAGAATCACGCAGTACATATGCTTGTATGAGCTAATTTATTCTCATTGACCCTGAGAATTATGCATGCATAGGAGTTAGAAAATAATTCTGAACTCCCTGAAGGCTTAGTTTGAGAAGTTTTTATAACCATAGAGTAAGCCCCTCCAAACCCCAACTCAGGACCCCAGTGTTTTTAATTAGCCAAAATTATAGTTCCACAAAACAAATATGGTGGCCCCAGAATGTCTGGCCTTCTGCCAATAGTAAACATGGGTTGTTGCAAAGTAGGGGGTGTCAAGATAGTGCCTCTAACAAGGGAGAAATATAAAAAAATAAGGGAAATGTCCAGTGGGCCATGCCCTTGGCAGAAGAAAGTTCCCAGTCAGCCAAATCCAGCAGGAGGGGTTGGGTTCACTCACAGAGCAAAGCAAAACATCTCTCTTATGTCAGAGCACACAAAGCATTATGGTAGGTTAAGCTCAGGGTGGGCCAAAAATGTCTTTCTCCTGACTGGCCAATCCAGGTTATAGGCCTTTTTCAGGTGAGGGGGGCTCAAGCTGGGTCACAACAGATACAAGGATCCTGAGCTGACATCAGAGGTGTTCCAGGTGTCATGTCACCTTACCCCAACTCTTGACCTTGAGGTACTTTCCCCAACTCAACTGCAGGCTCTAGGGCAGAGTCCAGAGGGAGGAGATCCTAGGTAGGTGTTCTTTGGAATGAGGTGTGGGGTTGGTGGAGTTTCTCCTGTCCTGGGCTCTGAGCCACTGCCTCCCTCTGGCCTGGCTCAGGAAGCTAGGAAAGCTGACTGGGACAGAGTGAGGTATCAGGGATATAAAATCTGACTTCCAGTGACTAAAGGGATCCCAGAGCAAGCAGGGAGCTCAAAGGGGTGTCCTTGTGTCCACCACTTCAGGAAGGTTGTGTGAAGAGTGAATGTGACGGAGCGCACCCACCTGTACCCTAAAGAACATTCACACGAGGCCATAGTGTGGCAAAAGCAGCCATCCACTGCTGCTGAACCCCCAGAAGAGGATGAAGATAAGCAGACAGATGCTGAGCTCCAGCCACAGGCTGTGGTGAGGGGGCGAGGCCCAGGCCCTAAGGCCCAATCTCCTTCTTTACCTCATCCTTTATATCTCTCCTATTCTCTGAAAATATCCCTGACCAGCCCTCTTGAGTGTCAGGGCCTTTACCAATTCCTGTCTGTCTCCTCTTCATTCTTAATCTATTTCAGACCACGACCCTGTGGGCCCAGGAGGTCTTCAGGTAGATCACATTCATCCCTTGTCTCTAAGGAGCACAGTTGGCCTGCTGTCATCTCCTTATCCATTTTGCACTTGACCTGGCCTGAATCAGGTTCCCTGCTGCCCTAGTCTTTTGTCTGCATATACCTGTGACCTCTGCCCGTCTACCTTAACTCTTTTCCTGATTTCCCCTTCTTAGGGGGTGTGGGGGGCGAAGAGAGAAGTACAAATAAAGGGCATAGCGCAGGGAAGCCGTGATTGGGCTTGGGTGGTGGGGAGGGAGGGCCAGATAGGCGGGCTGGGGTTAAATTTAGTGTGGGATGGTGCAGCTGCTGCTGAAAAGGTCATGGTGGGGCAGCTATCTGCCCCACCCAGGGTCCAAGCCCATATTAACCTTGTACACTGGGAGAGAGAAGGGCTGAGTAGAGAGAACCTGCTGCCTACTTTATTCCCAGAGGTGAGACCTCTGGGAGGAGCAACACTTCTAAGGTGTCCTCTTGGGGCCAGATCTGAGCCCTTGTTGGGACACCTGCCCTCTCTGTCTTTCCTGCCCCCTCTGTCTTTCCTGCCCCATTCTAGTCCAGTCCCTATGCTCCCTAATTCAGCACTCAGTCTAAGGCTGGAGATCCCACTCTGCAGAGGCTCAGTAAATCCCTATTATTTCTCTTCCTGACCACCCTTATGGTTCTTTTCCCCTGTGCCCATCCTTTCCCTTGGATTTATTCTCATCCCTGTTTCTGCCCTCTTCTCTTTCCCTGTCTGTATTCTCCTGAGTCCATGATCCTGATCTCTTCTCTGGTTCTGTCCGTCCTCCTTTCCCTGACCCTGTGTCCCCCATCCTAGTATATCTTTTGAGCTATATGTGCCTGCCCTTGTCTGCATCTCTTCCCCTTTATCCACCAACCTAGTTCCTCTAACTGTCTCTGGACCCAAAGCTGTGATTACCTGAAACCCAATTCATTTGGGGCAGGAAGTGCAGAGGACAGTTCCAGTGAGGATGTAATTGTGTCAATAGAGGCCCACCAGACCCCCAGAACATCAGTGGTGGTGGTTGTGGAGAGGAAAGAACTCCCTTTCCTCACCCCTCCACCCTCCCATGTTGGCATCCATGGGACAAAGTTCCCATTCCACTCATGTTCTGCCTAGCTCCCATCTTGCCCTGTGTTTTTCTTCCTAGTCCTTCCTACTACACTGTCTCTGGGGACGTTCCCACTTCCACCTCCCAGGGAGTAAGAACTTTGGGCAGGTGGGGTAGAAAGACACCTTCAGATCCATGCCCTGGCCAGGTGACTCCTTGCAGGCCCACTGGTTACTCAGACTGCCATTCCTGCTGAGCAGATCACCTTTTCTGTCCTTGGTATCTGAGAAGTCTCTGTGCCCTTTGATCAAAGTCCATAAACTAAACATTTAGGGAAACAGGGAACTCCCCTTACGGGAGCCTTCCAGGGACTTTTTCCAAGGACAGGACCAGCACAGCTCCTCTGGCCTTGGGGTAAGGGCTCTGAATTGCCACAACCTTCAAATGTCTCCTCCCAAATCTAGACCTTCTGACAAGGCAGGCCTGCATGAGTATGGGAGGAGGTGTTTCAACAATCTGGCTAGCAACTGTTGTGGGGGTGAAAGACCAACACAAGCCCACAACAAGAATGCTGCCAAAGTCCACTGCAAAAGCCCAAGTTCTTTTGATCTGCTATAGTAAGGAAAGCAACGTTAAGGGGTTAACAAGCTTACTTTAATTCAGCATACAAATACCATTTACTTAGTTCAGGGGAAAAAGCCAGCACCTTGAACTTCAGAACAAATACAAACAAATTACAAACATGGACAGACAGACCTTGTCTGATTCAAATCCCAATACATAGTTACCAGAGTTTAACAAAGTCGCAACATCCGGGTTACGAGCTGGAGGGCTCTTAGTGGCTGCCCAGAGTCTCCAAGCCACCAAGAGTGAGAGTCCTACACAAATAGCTCTGTCTTCTCTTCTTATACCGTTTCAGACGTCATCAAATTTCATCTGAATGACCAGAACTTAGGCTCCTATGATTGGCTCTTGAGTTAGCACCTCCCCTTAGTACCCTGAGAGCTTCACACCCATATAGGCTTAGCACCTAATAGGGGTTTGGGCCTGGGGCTTAGCACTTAGTAAGACTCAATGAAATACACTGAATTAATCAAAGGAAACAAAAGCCAAACTCTTCAAGGGCACTTAATTGAACTGAGTGCTAAGAGCCCATTTTGCTTACCAACACAGGAGGAAGGGAGCAGAGTCTGGAAGGTTCAAAGAGGGTTCCCTCCACCAACATATATCAATCCTAGGTACTCATGTCAGCAGAGTATAGAATGATGGCATCAGAGCTCCCCACCCTCAACCAGGAGTCCTGGAGCCCTGCCCAGCTGCCAGGAAAATAGAGGCCTGATCAGACACAAAGATGAAGGGGCTGAAATTCACCTGATCGCTGATGGGGTAACAACCCAAGTTCTCAGGGAAATGGCAGATCTAGCACCACATCCTCACATAAACATTCTCTCATGATACCCTCATGGACTTCCTATTCTGCAAACCCGGGCTGTTTGGTCCCTCAGTTCCCTCATCTTTCCCTTCCCCATCTTTCTCTGTGTGTCTGTGTTGTGGCTGTCTGGGTCTCTCTCTCTCCTTCTCACCTTAGCTATGTGACTGTCTCCCTGCTCCTGGCAGTGATAGGAGTCCTCCCCTAAGCTCTGCCTCTACCTTCCCTCCCTCCCCTACCCCTTTCAGGGACAGAGTTTCCTTCCCTCACCACCTTTCTTTTTACTTCCCAATGTGGGATGCTAGAATGGGTTGGAGTACTCTGAGTAGGCTTCACACTTTCCCCCCATGTAGGACCATGGCAAACAAGAACATCAAGCAAGAAGTGGTGAATGGGATTTGGAACAAGGTGCTGACCTTGGACACCATGAACCAATGTGTGAAAACCATGGAGTATGCTGTACTAGGGCCCACCATGCTGCGGGCTATGGAGCTGGAGAGAGAGCTTCAGCAGGTACTGTCCTGGGTTTCTCTTACCCCTTTGTCGTCTTCCCAGACACCTGCTCAGTCCAAAGCTGTAATCTCTCCCTGGGGTAAGTACTAACTCTCCCAGTGACCTTACCACCTTCCTTCCTTCCTTCCTTCCTTCCTTCCTTCTTTCCTTCCTTCCTTCCTTCCTTCCTTCCTTCCTTCCTTCCTTCCTTCCACCTAACTCCCTCCAGCCCCCTGAATGGATTCGTGAAGCAACTACTATGTGCTTAGTCCTGCCCAACCTCTTCTTCCCAATCCAACTTCTCTCAGCTCTGGGCATACCTACTTCTTAAGTTTCTCTGTTCCCAGGGACACAGTGCTTGCCCCCCCCCCCTTCTAAGGATGTCGCTTTGCCTGTTCCACAGCTATATAGCCTCCAGGCCAACCTTTGCACATGCCCGAGTTAGGTGCTCTATGTTCCCATGCTCGAGATTTTTCTTTCTGTCATTGAGATTACCCAAGGAGTACAAGGCCCTTGAATAATAGGGCATAATATAGAGATAAAGAGGATTCAGTCAGCATTGCCCCAGGTGTGTCATCCCTTACTAGGCCAGGGCTCTCTCTGAAGGCAGCTCCAGACTGTGGGCAGGAAGAGAAGGTGGACCCAAACTGTCTCAGTACCCTTCTCAATCGTGGGGTTTCAACTGGGATGGGCACTTCTCAGATGGACACATTGCCTTCTCTAGTCCCCTTACCCCCACCCCACCTCCACCTCCCTCAGCACCACTGTGGAGCTGTAGGGGAGAGGCTGAATGAGTAAGGAATTCATCTTGTGCTCTCCCACCCCTTGCCAGGGGCCCTCTAGCTTGTCTAGGCAGAATGGGGCGGGCACTGGGAGAGGCCTGCCCCCTGTAATACAAACGTGATACCCATAGTAGCTGTTATGAATATGCAGACGTATTTCCAGGGTAGAATAGCAAAATATAATAAACTCTCTTCCTCCAAGACAAAACCAAAATATTTATTCAGACACCAGAAAGCAAAATTTACCATTGTAACAAAAAAGTTTGTACACATCACCAATCCACGGAGAACCAACATCTAAAGCATTCTTTGTAAGACAAAGTTTATACTCATCACCAATCCAGGGAGCACCTACATCCCAATCGTTCTCTCTGTTAGGCCTCCCCACAAACAAACTGCCAGGAAAATTCCTCCCTCTGCCCACTCATTCTAGCTTCTCTCCCTCAACTCTGCCTTGCTCTAACTTCCCACTCTTTTCCATTGGGCAAGATCCTCCCCCCGCCCCACTGGCTCCATGTGACTCAGGTGCTATCAGCTGGGTCAGAGCTCAAAGCAGGTCACATAGGCATCTTAATGGATGGGAAAGACCTTCCTATTCCATTAACATTATATTCAGCCCCAAGATCTTTCACGTTCATTACATAGGTCGATGGGACTTTAGGGGTAACTTGTATCAACATAATTTCAAAATAAAGACATAAAACAATATTGTAGGGTGGGGGCTTGAGCACAAGCACCCCATCATTCCCCTGTCAAACAAATGGGACCCCAAATCCCTTGGGGTAAGGGGTGAAGGTCTCATGTTCTGTAACTACTTCCTGTTGAGATTGGACGTAGAACTGTCCCTGCCTTGAGAGGTCCCATTTGAGGGGTCAGTTCCTTAGCTGGTTTGTGGAGCTTGGTCAATGCTAGGTCCAGGGGTGATGCATCACAGTTTTGAGCAGAGGGTGATATATAGCTTAAGCAGTCAGTCATCTATAAGTGGAGGTCACTAAGCCTGTAGGAGACAAATCTAGCAAACTGGTTAAACAAACAAAGGCCAAAAAGAATAAGGAGACAATAACCAGAAGCAGGATAAATATAGTGTCAGCCACGCTTCTGGAGTCCATGAATCCACTATCATAGCCTTATTCGTGGTAAAATATGAGTTAAGGGCACAATTTGGTAATCATCTTGACCTGAATAAACAACAGTTACAGTATTGCCTTTTCCAAGTGCTATAATCTCCGCAGCTTTCAGAACGTGGTCTGGCTTCCCTTTTACCCATACTTTAGCTCCCAGTTTTATTCTATCAGTAGAGCCAAACCCTTCAGTTCTTCTGACAGTTATTTTGAAAGGAGGATCAGTTTTCACAAAGGGTATTACTTCACAAGGAATAATGATCACTTGAACTATTCTATCATTTTTGCAAAACTGTATAGGTTCTTCACCTAAACTTTGGAATACCACAATAATTCCTCCTTGATAATTAGAATCTATTACTCCAGCCAACACATGTACTCCTCTAGCTGCTAATCCTGATTTGGGTGATATCAGTCCATAATGAATTTTAGGGATTCTCATACATATTCCAGTAGAGGTTTTCCTTATTTCTTTCCTATCCAACAAAAACTCTTCCAAACAATATAAATCATAACCTGCTGAGTAAAATCCTCAGTTACTACATTAAACACTGTGTGGCCCCCCTGGTTCTCTTGCTTCCTTCATAGTATTTGACAAATGTCCACATTTCTACAAGCCTCCTCATCTGAATTTGCTTCATCTTCCTCCCCTATGTCTTCCTCCCATGTGTCTGGGTCCCAATTAGGCCCTGCATGTGAAAGGGTTGCATGCACCTTCTTCTTGTTAACTTTTCTCTTCTTTTTCTGAGCTAAACTAACAGCTGTCTTTTCTGCTACCACCTGATACTTTCTAGCTTGCTCTTCTAAAGGAAAGTCCTGACGTTGTTGCATAGAAAGTTTCTCATGCAAATCAGCTAATTCCTTTTCCACCTGAACCTTTTCCTCCAGCAATTTATCTCTGCTTTTACATATAATATGATACCTTGTTAACAACACCCATCCTCTTCTATGTAACCCTGCCGTTTCTTTCCCTAGTTCTATTGGTGTTACTTGCAAGCATCTTCCTAAATCTATGGGTTCTCCATTCTGTAGCCTTGGTTCTCAGTTTTCACAAAGTTCTGTGCTTTTAGCCCATTCTCTTGCCAGGGAGGAATAAGGTAAATCCTCCCATTCCAGGATACCCATTTCCTTCCCTAGAGCCTTCCTGTCTCCAAGTAGAGGTTTTATATTTTGTGATTCCATCCTCATGGCCATATGTAAGGCCAATGTGATATCCATAGCAGCTGCTATGAATATAGAATCAGAAAATATAATAAACTCTCTTCCTCCAAGACAAAACCAAAATATGGTAACAAAAAAGTTTTTACACATCACCAATCCTGGGAGCACCAACATCTTAAGCATTCTTTTTAAGACAAAGTTTATACCAATCACCAATCCAGGGAGCAACAACATCCCAAGCATTCCTTCTGTTAGACCTCTCCACAAATAAGCTTCCCCAGGAAAATTCCTCCCTCTGCCCACTCATGCTAGCTTCTCTCCCTCAGCTCTGCCTTGCTCTCTCCCAGCTCTTCCTCGTTGGGCAAACCCCTTCCACCATGGGCTCCTTGTGGCTCAGGCTCCGTGTGGCTCAGGATCCATGTGACTCAGGCTGTATCACAGCTGTCAGCTGGGCCAGAGCACAAAGCAGGTCACATAGGCCTATTAATGGACAGGAAAGATCTTCCTATTCCATTAACATTACACCCTCCCCCCCACCCCCCATCAGGGTTATTTGGTTCTGGGAGCCCAGACAACTGGGAAGGGAGAAGAATGAAGGGTAGAGGGGGAGCTCTCATCTTCTCACTCTCTCTCTCTCCAGGGTGTGAAGAAGCCCTTCACAGAGATTATCAAGGGCTTTAAAGGAGATGCCCATGCTATGGGTCAGAAGCCCATCACTTTTATGTGCCAGGTGAGAAGCTTTCTGCCTGCCTCTTGCTATCTAGGTTAGTACCTGTCCCTTCTCTCTCTGAGGGACCCCCATGGGCCCTCACTTTATGCCCTTCCCTTTTCTCACACAACTCTCAGGTCTTGGCCCTCTGCCAGTACCCAGATCTCCTGAGCAGTCCATCCTTCCCAGAAGATGCCAAGAAGAGGGCAAGGAGGATCTTGGAGGCTTGTGAAGGCCACAGCACAGGTGAGTCCTTTTTCTGCCACACTTCCTCTCTTGTCCTGTCAAGCAGCTTGTCAATGGATTTGTAGCAGAGGAACCTAGTTTTGAATCTTAGTTCTGCTGGTTCCTATCTATGTGACCTTGGACAAATCACTTCCCCTCTCTGGGCCTGAGTTTCCTCAGCTATAAAATGAGGGAGTTGTGTGAGGCCCCTGCAGATTTGAATCTAAGATACCCTGGTGCTGAAGGGGAGACAGGGTTCCACCTTCAGGGACCCTCTAATCTTAAGGGGAGTTTGGCTTTTCCACAGTCTCCATGCCTTTCTTTCCGATCTATGCCCATCTTAACCACCCATCCCCACCCTGGCTTAGGGTCTTACAGCGCCAGTGCTGGCATCCAGATGATCCGAGAAGATGTGGCAAGGTACATGGAACATCGGGATGGGGGCATTGCTTCTGACCCTGAAAACATCTTCCTGTCCACAGGGGCTACCAGTTCCATCATGGTACACCTCCCTCTTTCTTTATCTCTTCCCTTCCCCCCATCTGATTTCCTTAGACCCCTCCCCACTCCACCCCCTACTCAGCCCTTCCCCTAGCAGCCATGGGCACAGAGGCCCCCACTGTACCTGAGCCTGGCACAGCCTATGCCCAATTGGCAAGGAAAGGGGGAGAGGAAGGGGTGGGTAAAGATTCCTGATTAGGGCCAGTGTGTCCATGGCCTCAGAAATCCAATGACAGTCAGGGGGAGTAGGTAAAGGGTATTGGTAAGAGGGAATTTCTGTTTCCTGACCCCTGACTCAGCTTTTATCTCTCTTCTCCAGGCAGTGCTGAATCTGTTGGTGTCAGGCAAAGGGAAGAACAGGACAGGGGTCATGATTCCCATTCCCCAGTACCCATTATATTCAGCCACCCTGGCTCAATTTGATGCTGTCCAAATCAACTACTACTTGAATGAGGAGCGTCACTGGGAACTAGATGTGGCTGAGTTGCAAGGGGCGCTCAATCAGGCCAAAGCTCACTGCCAGCCTCGGGTCCTTTGTGTCATCAATCCTGGCAACCCCACAGGTAGATTACCTTCATCCTTGCCTCACCCACCCCCTGCCAGTCTGGCCCTATTGTCTATCCCATCCTTAGGCCCAGGTTCCCTTGGGCATCACCCTCCCCAAGTCTTGGGGTGGGAATCTGCCCATGCATCTCATCTCTTGCCCCACCCTAGCCTTAGCTACAGCACAACCTGCAATCCCCCTCAATTACCCACTGGTCCCCTGTGACCTTCTCTGTCCCCTTTTGTGCCCCCTAACCTAAAACCCAGGGCAGGTCCTGAGCCGTGAGAACATTGAAGCTGTCATCCGATTTGCCTATGAGGAGCATCTCTTCCTGATGGCTGATGAGGTGTCTAGGGAGGGGCCCTGCCGGGGGTGGTGGTTAGGACTGGGTGAGGGGAAGCCTCAGGGGTGTCTTTGAATGTGAATGTGACCTCCCTCCTACCTGGACCCTCAGGTTTACCAGGACAATATATATGCTGAGGGATCCCAGTTCCACTCATTCAAGAAGGTGCTGATGGAGATGGGCCCACCCTATGCCCAGCAGCTAGAGCTTGCTTCCTTCCACTCCTGCTCTAAAGGCTACGTGGCCAAGTAAGACACAGGGACTGCTCCTCTTTCTGGGCCAGGCAGACACAGGGATACTCCCTACCTCTCTAAGCCAGGGAGATAGAGGAATCACCCTCCCCAATAAATAACAAACCATTATTCCCAGATAATAAGCCCCAACCATCCCTCTGCACTGCTCAGACATGCCCAAGACCCTAAGGCCCCCTGGGAGCTCTTCCCCCATTCCTTAGTCCTTCTGATCCTCTGACACTCTTCCCAGGTGTGGGTTCCGGGGGGGCTACACAGAAGTAGTGAATATGGACCCTGCAGTAAAGCAGCAGATGTTAAAGTTGGTCTCAGTTTGGCTGTGCCCACCAGTACCAGGGCAAATTGTCATGGACATAGTGACGAATCCCCCTCAACCTGGGGACCCCTCTTATGAGCAGTTCCAGCAGGTGAGTAGGACCAGGGTCAAGGGAGATGGTGGGATGGGATGGAGCACTCTCCAGACTGGGGAACATTCCCCCCAATAACAGTTCCAAGGGTAAGTGGTGCCAGGGATCGCAGATAGAGTCCTAGATTTACAGCCGGAAGTGACCTCTGACATCATCTGGTCCAACCCATTCATTTTGGAAGGGAGGAAACTAAAGCCTAGAAAAGGGTATGGACATGCCTAAAGTCACACACCTGAAAAGTGGGAGTGCTAGGACTCCAAATCCTCTCAAGCAAAAAGAGATAACTAGGGGTACTAGGTGCCAAGGAAGATCAGACCTGGTTTGGATCCACCATGAGCCTTGTCCTCATGGAGCTCACAGTCTGATGGGGGAATAAGGGATAATATTACACAAGCACATGAGACAAGAGCAAACAAGGTGCTTTGTGAAGCCAGAGAGAGAAGGTTGTAACCAAGCCAGGGTACCTGGTTGGAGGTGGTGCCCTAGGACTTGGACTTAAAGGATGACTAGGAGTAAGACCCATGGCATGGCTGCCAAGAACACAGGGAGACTCTTATTCTAATGAAGGATCCGAAGAGGAATTCTCTGGAAGCACTTTGGAAATAGGGAGGAAAGAATTCAGCTGGAAAGAGTGCAAGAGAGGGTGTCGCAGGCACAAGGAAGAGTATGGGCAAAAGCATGGATTCCAAAGAGCACCAATCCATTCTCAGGGTGCAGAGAGTAATCCAGTAGGTGGCTATAGCATACAGTGCAGGGACAGGAGTGAGGAATGTTGGGAAAGTTAGGGTGTCAGGTCATGGAGGGCCTTGAATGCCAGACAAATGAGAGAGGAGAGGGGAGAAGAGCCACTAGGGAAGGCAGGTGGCAGTGAGGGCACACACTTGCATGATGGTAGTGGGAGTAGTGAGGAAGATATGGATGAGAGAGATGTTGAGGAGATGAAAACAACTGGACCTGGTAACAGGAAAGGAGAGGCTAGGGAGGAGGAGGAGGGCCAGAGAATAGGTTCCCAAACACAGAAGCCTAGTGCCCTGGAGAGATGGTGAAGTCAGAAAGACAAGACAGCTTGGTTAGGGGGAAACCCTGGCTGGTAGACATGCTAGATTTGAGTTGCCAGTGATACCCCCAAGAGGTGTCTGCTCTGTCCTTGGGGATGCAATTCTTTGACATCCTCAGGAGACAGACACAAACTTGGGAGTCATCTACAAAGATGGGATGTCAGTAAATCAGCAGATATCACACACCTACTCTACAGGTACAAAGGATGAAACAGTCTCTAATGGCAAGGAGTTTACATTAGAGTGGGGGAGACATAAGGCTGAAGGGGATTGTCAAGTGGGAAAGTGTAAATAGAAAGAGAAAGGGGCCAGAGGCAGACCCACACTGGGGCCAGAAGGTGGTTAAGGAGCTAGTGGAGACAGAGAAAGACAGAACCAGTCTGTGATTGGTCAGTGGCCTAAGGTGAACAAAGCAGGCTAGAGACAGGAGAGTCAGGAATCAAATAGAAGTTTAATTAATTACAGAGTGAAAAAAAAGAGGTTGCAAAGTGAGGTCCTCCTGAGGAGGGCTTGTGGCTTGTGGCAGGGGTAGGGCTTTTATTCCTGAAAACCAAAAAAGGCAGGTCCTAACAGTCATTAGGTTTTGAATAAACAGTTCCCATGGCAGGCCCACATGTGCAGGCCTTTTTGGGACAATACAGGTGTTTCTGGGTCCTGTGGGAACAGTCTTTAAGTTGATTGTCTCAAGTCATGAGTCTTGTGTTTGTTCAGCGGAGTACAAAACCAGAGTTAGCATGGCAGGAACAGGACTGCAACACCTGGCTCAATTCACTTAGCTGTTACAAGAAACAGGGATTGTGAGCATGCCAGGAGATGTTGATTGATCACTTCTTGCTGCAGCATGTCAGCTGCTTCTGACTCTCAGGTCCCTGGGAAATAGGGAATCCCTCAGAGAGTACCTGGGGCTGGTCGAAGCAAGACATTTTGCCAGAAGGTGAGCACAAAGGGTTGTTGTTATGCCAAGCTCAGGGCCTTAGTTCTGGAAAACAGTGTTATCTCCTAATATCTTCACAACAGAGAGATAGAAGAACCCAGGGACAATGTATGTTGGCTCTGCCCCAGGAAGAGGAGGAAGAAAGTAGTCCATCAGCCACAGTGCCTAAAACTGCAGAGAGGATGGAGATGGAGAAATCTTCATTGCATCTGTCAATTATTTCATTGGTGACCTCAGAGAATTTCAGCAAAGTGTTGTAGGGACCTAGCCAGCTGTCCATTTCATGGGACTGCCCCCCTGAAGTTATGGGGTGTGAGGTGGCCAGCATACTGGCCAAGCCGTGACTCTTCTTCCAACACCAGGAGAAGAAGGCTGTGCTATCGGACCTGGCGGAGAAGGCTCTGCTCACGGAGAAGATTTTAAACAAGCAACCTGGCATCCACTGCAACCCAGTGCAAGGGGCTATGTACTCTTTCCCTCGCATCCAGCTACCCCCCAAAGCATTGCAGCGTGCAGAGGTGTGAAGCAATACTTCCTTGGCATGGGGAGTGGGGATAGGCTACGAGGGGCTGGGGTGGGCTGGACTTAAGGGGCTTGATCCCTGATGCTTCTCTCTCTCTCTCTCTCTCTCTCTGTGTGTGTGTGTGTGTGTGTGTGTCTATGTCCATGTTTGTGTTTCCCCTCTCTGTTGCTGCCCAGGAGCTGGGCCAGCCTGCTGACTTGTTTTTCTGCATACAACTCCTGGAGGAGACTGGTATTTGCGTTGTGCCTGGCAGTGCCTTTGGCCAGAAAGATGGCACCTACCACTTCAGGTAGAGGGTGGGAGGTTCCATTGAGAGCTTCAGGCCACTGACTGAAGGGCCCCTTCCAGAGCACTGAGGGGAGATGCTAACCACTGACCTTTTCTCTGCTTCCCTTCCACCCCCAGGATGACCATTCTTCCCCCTTTGGAGAAACTGAAGATCGTTCTAGAGAAACTGAACCAATTTTATGCCAAGTTTACTCAGGAATATTCCTAGTGGACAGAGACTGAAGGGAAAAGAGGGGTGGAGAACTACTGCTTGTCCATTACTTAGACCTTCTCTGGAAATAAATCTTGGGATCCCTACCTGTCTATATTTTCTTCCTTTTCCTGTGTTTCCCTTTCCTTCACTGGGGGCTATTAGAGAGAGGGTGAGAAAACCAAGGTGGTGGACAAGGCCCAGAGGTATCAGCACAGATTTGGATTGTGTCCCCTCTGAGGATTCCAAGTGAGAGCCATAGAGATCCCTGGGAGGTACAAGGGTTGATGGATTGAGCCCCTGGGTCCCTCTTACAGGGCATCCTAATAAAGATATTGAAGATGATTTGGTGCCCCTACTCCTTAGGAAGAACAATAAAGGGGTATGTGACTTTGTGACTCCTGAGGACCACGTATGCGTCTGGGCTTGGGGCACGGGGCTAATGTGGCACAGCCATAGAGAGTAAATCCAGGAACCTGACTTCCTTTCCCCTACATCTTCCTTCACTCAGCCTGAGAGTTGTCAACCCCTCTCTCCCATCCTCCCCTCCCACCAACTCCTTACAGGCCTGTTCTCCCTTAGGCTTCCCCGATTCCCACCAACTATTTCTAGCTCAGTACCCTCCTTCCTGGCTTCTATGAGGCTGATTGGTACAGCTTTAGAGACTTTCTCCCCCCAGACTCTTTGCTTTCCTATAACTGCTTATCTAGAGTCTCCACGGGATAGACACAGGAATAGCCTCCCACTATCCTTCAGGGTGAAGAATAAGGCGGTTTAAAAATCTAATTCAACAAACATTTATAAACAGACTCCTATTGGGAGAACATGGTGATTAATCCTCTGGAGGCAAAGATTACATAAGACACACACACATGCACACATACGCAAAATCTGCTAAGAAACAAAGGCATGCTTGTTCACCTGTAAAATGAGGGAATGGTACCAGATCTTCTAAGATTCCTTCAGGTACCACATCCTGTAATCCTGAGTCATCCTTCCCTGGATCTGCTCCTCCTGGGGCACCTTTGCCCTTTGGTTTCAGCGCTTTCACCTTTTGCTGCTTTTGGAGCCTTCTTTGAACACTAAACTGTACCCTGAGACTTCTGAGTGTCTTCTACATCTCCCCTCACCTACTCACTTCTGGCCTGCATGGTGCCCTTGGTTCAGATCAGCTCCTGCAGCACTGAATGCCCTCTACTGCAGGCTCTGTAGTCTAGCTCTTCTTCAATCTTCTTCTAGCTCTTCTTCTTGAGTCACCTTAGCTCGCTACCCACCCCAGAGCACAAGGTGTGTCTTCTGGAGTTTGTTCACAAGGATCTAGAATCAAACATAATTCACTAGATAATGGTCATTCCATTCCTGGACAAAAAGAAAATGTCCTCATCTGAGACTTGGGGCCTTTGAAAGTTCAATAGTTCCTAGGTGCTAATGGACTCATCTTGATTCCTTCCCTGCTAGAAGGGTCCATTTCTTCTTGGCCCTGTGGTGTCTTCTAGTGTTTCCAGTCATAAAATTCCCCCTGCCAATATGAGATTTGTCCATCTGCATTGGCTCAGGTGAGCTCATTGATTTAGGACAGGGTTAGGGAACATGCAGTCTGAAGGCCACATTTGGCCTTCTTGGTCCTTAAGTGAGTCCCTTAGACTGAATCTAGATTTTACAGAAGGAATACTTTTATTTTTATTAATACTTTTTTGTTCATCTTTTTTACTTTTTTTATTTGATTACAGTTAAATATTAATGTGGCCTTCCAACATGAAAAGTTTCCCCACCCCTGATCTAGGCTATCATCCCTGGCTCTACAGCCAATATGGAAAGCTCCCCTTTGGGTTTTGCTTCTCTACCATTCCTCCTCCCATGTCTTTCTACCTGTAGCCCAGGCAAGAGTGAGAAAATGTGGAAGGCAGAATCAATATGGCAGAGTAAAGGCAGGGACTCAACAGAGCTCTTCCCCCAAGCCCCTCCAAATATTTTTAAATGACTCTAAACAAATTGTAGAGTGGCAAGACCCAAAAAAGATGAAGTAAAACAATTTTGCAGTCAAAGACAATGTAGAAGGTCAGCAGGAAAGGTCCGTTACACCAGTGTGAGAAAGAATCATGGTCCAGTGTAGATCAAACCAAAGCAGACCAGGCCCCAGCAAACCAGGAGCAGGCCTCGAAGTAACTGAATCAGTAGCAGTAGTGGTGGTTTCCAGATCTCTCAGCCCACAGACACCAAAGACAACTTAGAAGGTCAGCAGGAAGGGTCTGTCACACCTGGGTGAGAATGGAGCACAGTCCAATGCAGACCACACCAGCCCCACAAAGAAGAAGCAGGCCTTGGGAGTCACTGAATCAGCAGAGGCAGCAGCTGCTTCTGGAGCTCTTAGCACACAGATGGTAAGGGGGTTAAACAACTGGTCAGAAAGAGATTACAGGGGTCTTTTTGCTATCACTAAGTCAGGACTCTGTTGCTTTGCCCATATTCTGATCTAGGTCACAGTCCTGGGTGGTAGTCCCGGGGCAAGGAGGAACACTAGCATAGCAGAGCTTGTGGCCACAGTGAATCAGGGACCCTCCTCACAGCTCCAGGGCACAAAAGACTGGTTGTGATCACTCACAGATCAGAGCATAGGCTAGGAGAGTAGTAAACACGTCTCCTTAGACCATACCATGTTGGAAAAACTGAAAAGTTACAGGTCTCTAGAAGTATCTCTGAAAATAGATGCACAAAACCCCTGAAGCTTAGGACAGTATATCGTCCACCCTGAAAGCAGAGCCCCTCTTTAACAAAGAGTTAAAAATCAAGTAATAGCCTGGGGAAATGAACAAACAACAGAAAAAATTCTGATGATAGAAAGTTACCATGATGACAAAGAAGATCAAAACACGCACTCAGAAGAGGATAAAGAAGTCAAAGCTCTTACATCCAATGCCTCCAAGAAAAAATAGGAATTGGCCTCAGGCCATGGAAAAGCTCAGAAAAGATTCTGAAAATCAAGTAAGAGAGGTAGAGGAAAAATTGGGAAGAGAAATAAGAGTGATGCAAGAAAATCATGAAAAATGAGTCAATAGCTTAGTAAAGGAAACTTAAAAAAATTCTGAGAAAAAGAACACCTTAAAAGGCAGATTAGACCAAATGGCAATAGAAGTACAGAAAGCCAATGAGGAGAAGAATGCCTTGAAAAGCAGAACTGGCTAAATGAAAAAGAGACACAAAAATTCCCCGAAGTAAAAACCCATTGAAAAATAGAATTGGCCAAATGGAAAAGGAGGTACAAAAGCTCACTGAAGGAAATGATTGCTTAAAAATTAGGATTGAGCAGATGGAAGCTAATGACTTTATGAAAAATCAAGAAACAATAAAACAAAATGTAAAGACTGAAAAAATAAAAGATGATGTGGAATATCTCATTGGAAAAACAACTGACTTGGAAAATAAACTCAGGAGAGATAATTTAAAAATTATTGGACTACCTGAAGCCATGGTCAAAAAAAGAGCCGAGACATCATTCTGCAAAAAATTATCAAGGAAATCTGCCCTGACATTGTAGAACCAGAAGATAAAATGGAAATTGTAAGAATGCACCGTTCACCTCCTGAAAGAGGTCCCAAAATGAAAACTCCCAGGAATACTATAGTTAAATTTCAGAGCTCCCAGGTCAAGGAGAAAATTTTGCAAGCAGGCAGAAACAATTCAAGTATCATGAAGCCACATTCAGAATAACACAAGATTTAGTGGCTTTTACATTAAAGGACCAGGGGATTTGCAATATAATATTATAGAGGGCAAAGGAGTTAGGATTACAACCAAGAATCACCTACCCAATAAAACTAAGTATAATAGCTCTGGGTGGGGGGGATATGAACATTCAATAAGAGAGAGGACTTTCAAGAATTCTTGATGAGAAGACCAGAGATGAATAGAAAATCTGACTTTCAGATGCAAGACTCAAGAGAAGCATAAAAAGATAAACAGGAAAAGGTTAAACTGATTACAACCTACATGGGAAGTTCATACTCGTAACTCATAAGAATTTTCTCATTATTAGGGCACTTAGAAGGAGTATATATAGACAGAGGGCACAGTTGTGAGTTGAATTGAAGGGATGATACCTAAAAAAATAAAATTAAAGGGTGAGAGAGGAATGTACTGGGAGGAAGGGAATGGAAGAGGTAGAATGGGGTAAATTATCTCACATAGAAGAGGCAAGAAAAAGCTTTTACAGTGGAGGGAAAGAGGGGGGATACGGGGGGGGGAGTGAGCAAACCTTACTCTCATCAGAATTGGCTCAAAGAGGAAATAACAGACACACTCAATTGGGCATAACAATCTATCTTGCCCTACAGAAAAGTAGGAAGGGAAGGGGACAAGAGAAGAGGTGGGTGATAGAAGGGAGGGCAGATTGGGGGATGTGGGCAGTCAGAAGCAAAACTGTTTTGAGGAGGAACAGGGTGAAAGGAGAGAGAGAACAGAATAAATGGGGGGAGGGGAATAATGTGAAGGGCAAATTTCTCTGATAAAGGCTTCATTTCTCAAATATATAGAGAATTGAATCAAATTTATAAAAATTAAGAGCCGTTCCCCAATTGATAAATGATTAAAAGATATGAACAGTTTTCAGATGAAGTAATCAAAGCTATCTATAGCCATATGAAAACATACTCTAACTCACTATTGATTGGAGAAATGCAAATTAAAACAGTTCTGAGGTCTTACCTCATACCTATTAGATTGGCTAGGACAGAAAAGGAAAATGACAAATGTTGGAGGGGATGTGGGAAAAGTGAGATATTAATGTACTATTGGTAGAGTTGTGAACTGGTTCATTCATTCTGTAGAGAAATTTGGAATTATGCCCAAAGGGCTATAAAACCATGTATACCCTTTGACCTAGCAATACCTCTACTAGGTCTGTATTCCAAAAGAGATAAAACACAAAAAGGAAAAGGACCTATATGTACAAAAATATGTATAGCAGCTCTTTTCTGGTGGCAAAGAATTGGAAATTGAGGGGATGCCCATCAGTTGGGGAATGGTTGAACAAAGTGCGGTGTGTGATTATGATGGAATACTATTGTGCTATAAGAAATGATGAGCAGGATGCTCTCAAAAAAAACCTGGAAAGACATCCATGGTCTGATGCAAAGTAAAATGTACTGTGTACAAAGTAACAACAATATTGTAAGATGATCAGCTGGGAATGACTTAGCTATTCTCAGCAATACAAAGATTCAAGACAACTCTGAAGGATTTATGATGAAAAATGCCATCCATCCCCAGAGAAAGAATTTATGGTGTCTGAAGCATACTTTTTTAAACTCTTTATTTTTCTTGAATTTGTTTGGTCTATGTTTTCTTTCACAACATGACTACTATGGAAATGTTTTGCATGACTGCACAGGCATAACCTACATTGAATTGCTTATCTTCTCAATGAGATGGGTGGGGCAGGAGGAAGGGAGAGAATTTAAAACTCAAAGTTTTAAAAATGAATGTTAAAATTGTTTTTACATGTAACTGGGGAAACATGAAATACTAAATAAATTTCAACAACAACAAAAAGGATGAGGAAATGTGGCAGAACCAAGACGGTAGAAAGAAGCCAGGAAGTAGCCTGAGTTCTCTTCAGTTTCCCTCGGAAACAACATTAAATCAAGCCTCTAAACAGATTCTGGGGTGACAGAATCCATAAAAGGACAGAGTGAAACAATTTTCCAGCTTAAGATAACTTAGAAGGACTTAAGGAAAGGTCTATCTCACTTTGGTAAAGGGGTAGCACAGCCCAGTGCAGACAGAGTCTGGGCAAGTCAGTGGGAGGCTCTTAGCCACAGCACAGATCAGCAACCGAGGCCCTTTGGTTCTCAGCAGACCAGCTGTGAAGCCTCCAGCCTCACTGCAGAAGGCAAATGACAAGCCTCAGAACCCCAAAATAACAGGCACAGGTAGGCCAGGTGACCCCAGCACAGTGGGCAAGCTGCGAGCACCTGAGGTACCAGCATGGAAAGCAGGTGACCAGGCCCATAGTCCCCAGCATAAGAAAGTTGGGAGAGTGCCCCCCGTGCCCCAGGATCAGAGTTCAACTTTAAAAGTCACAAAATAGGCTGGAAAAAATGAGTAAGAAACAGAAAAGAGCTTTGATCAGAGAAAGCTACTATGGCAACAGGGCAGATTAAAACACAAACTCAGAAGAGGACAACAAGGTCAAAATGCCTACATATGAAGTCTCAAAGAGGAATATGAATTGGTCTCAGACCCAAAAAGTCCTCTTCAAAGAGCTCAAAAAGGATTTTAAAAATCAAGTATGAGAGGTAGAAGAAAAACTGGGAAAAGGAATGAGAGTTATGCAGGAGAATTATGAAAAAAAAGTCAACAGAGCTTTTAAAGAGAAGCACAAAAATTGTCTGAAGGAAACAACTCCTTAAAAAATACAATTGGACAAATGGGAAAGCAAATCCATTGAATAAAACAACTCCTTTAAAAGTAGAATTGCCGAATGGAAAAGGAAGTATAAAAGCTAACTGAAGGAAATTATTCCTTAAAAATTAGAATTGGGCAAGTGGAAGCTAATGGCTAAGTCAAACAAAACCAAAAGAATGAAAAAATTAAAGAAAATTTATAATACCTCGTTGGAAAAACAACTGACTTGGGAAATAGATCCAGGAGAGATAATTTAAGAATTATTAGACTACCTGAAGGCCATTAAAAAAGAACTGGGCAGTATCTTTCAAGAAATTATCAAGGAAAACTGCCTTGATAACCTAGATCCAGAGGATAAAATCATCATTGAAAGAATCCACTGATCAACTCCTGAAAGAGAATCCACAATGAAAACTCCAAGGAATATTGTGGCCAAATTCCAGAATCATCGGGTCAAGGAGAAAATGTTGCAAGCAGCCAGAAAGAAACATTCAAATATCATAGAGCCATAGTCAGGATTACACAGGACTTAGCAGCTTCTACATCAAAGGATCAAAGGGCTTAGAATCAACTACCCAGCAAAATTGAGCATGATCTTTCAGGGGAAAAGGTGGACACTCAATGAAATAGGCAACTTTCAAACTTTCTTGATGAAAAGACCAGCGCTGAACAGAAAATTCGATCTTCAAATACAAGACTCAAGAGAAGTATATAAAGGCAAAGAGGAAAGAAAAAAAAACCATGTTATTCAATAAGAATGTGGTTACATTCCTACATGGGAAGATGATACTTGTAACTCTTGAGAAATGTATCTGTATTAGAGTAGTTAAAAGGAATATACATAGACAGAGGGTATGGGTATGAATTGACTTTGATATGATGATATAAAAAAATTAAGGGGTGAAAAATAATATTGTACTATGAAAAGAAGAAAGGGGGAGAATAGGGTAAATTATATCACATGAAGAAGCATAGAAGACCTATTACAGTAGAGGGAAAGAAGGGAGGGGTGAGCATTGTTTGAACCTTACTCTCATCAGTTTGGGCTCAAAGAGGGAAAACATACACATTGAATTGTGTACAGAAATTTGTCTTACCCTATAGAAAAGTAAGAGGGAAAAGGGGAAAGGAAAGAGAAATATGAGGCTAATAGAAGGGAGGGCAGATCATGGGAGGTAGTGGTCAGAAGCAAAACACTCGTGAGGAGGGGCAGGGTGAAAGGAGAGAGAAAAGTATAAACGGGGGGAAAACAGGATGAAGGGAAATACACAATCCTAACTGTGAATGGGAATGGGATGAACTCTCCTATAAAATGGAAGTGGATAGCAGAATGGATTAAAAATCCAATTCCTACAATATGTTGCTTACAACAAACACATTTTTTTAAAAAATTTATTTATTTAACATATTTAGTTTTCAGCATTGATTTTCACAAGAGTTTGGATTACAAATTTTCTCTCCATTTCTACCCTCCCCCTCACTCCAAGATGGCGTATATTCTGGTTGCCCTGTTCCCCAGTCAGCCCTCCCCTCTGTCTCCCCACTCCCCTCCCATCCCCTTTTCCCTTCCTTTCTTGTAGGGCAAGATAAATTTCTACACCCCATTGCCTGTGTATCTTATTTTCTAGTTGCATGCAAAAACATTTTTTTTTGTTTTTGAACATCTGTTTTTAAAACTTTGAGTTCCAAATTCTCTCCCCTCTTCCCTTCCCACCCACCCTCCCTAAGAAGTCAAGCAATTCAACATAGGCCACATGTGTATCATTATGTATAACCCTTCCAACAACAAACACATTTGAAACAGAGATACACACAAAGTAAAGGTAAAAGGCTGGAGTAGAATATATTATGCTTCAGCTGAAGTAAAAAAAAAGTGGTTCTGATCTCAGACAAAGCAAAAGCAAAAATAAATCTAATTAGAAGAGATAAAGAAGGAAACTACAGATTCCTAAAAGGTACCATAAACAGTGAAATAATATCAATACTAGACATACATGCACCAAGTGGCATAGCATTCAGATTCTTGGAGGAGAAGTTAAGTGAGTTAAAGGAAGAACTAGATAACAAAACTATACTAGTAGGGGACCTCAACTCCCTACCCCACCCAGAACTAGATAAATCTAACTACAAAATAAACAAGAAAGAAGTTAAGGAGGTGAGAAGAATTTTAGAAAAGTTAAATATAATGGACCTCTGAAGAAAAATGAATGGGAATAGAAAGGAATATACCTTTTTTCTCAGTGATACATGTCACCTACGCAAAAACTGACCAAGTATTAGGGCATAAAAACCTCACAATCAAATGCAGAAAAGCAGAAATATTAAATGCATCCTTGATCATGATGCAATAAAAATTATGTATCATAAAGGGTCATGGAAAGACAGGCTAAAAACTAATTGGAAACTAAATAATCTAATCCTAAAGAATGAGTGGGTCAAACAATAAATCATAGAAACAATAATTTCATCAAAAGAGAATGACAACAATGAGACAACATACCAAAACTTATGGCATGCAGCCAAAGCAGTTCTTAGGGGAAATTTTATATCTCTACCTTTCATGAATAAAATAGCCAAAGAGGAGATCAATGAACTGGGCGTGCATCTGAAAAAGCTAGAAAAAGAATAAATTAAAAATCCCCAATTAAACACTAAATTAGAAATTCTGAAAACCAAAGGAGAGATTAATAAAACTGAAAGCAAGAAAACTATTGAACTAATAAATAAAACTAAGAGCTGGTTTTATGAAAAAACCAATTAAATAGACAAATCTTCAGTTAATTAGATTTTAAAAAAGAAAGAAAACTAAATTACCAGTATCAAAAATGAAAAAGTTGAATTCACCACTGATGAAGAGCAAATTAAAGCAATAATTAGCAACTATTTTGCCCAACTGCATGCCAATAAATCTGACAATTGAAGTGAAATGGATAAATATTTACAACAATATAAATTGTCCAGATTAACAGAAGAGGAAATAAAATACATAAATAGCCCCATTTTAGAAAAAGAAATTGAATAAGCCATCAATGAACTCCCTAAGAAAAAAATCTCCAGGATCAGATGGATTTACATGCGAATTCTACCAAACATTTAAAGGACAATTAATTTCAATTCTGCATAAACTATTTGTAAAAATAGGTAAAGAAGGAGTCTTACTAAATTCCTTTTGTCACACAAATATGGTGCTGTCACCTAAACCAGAAAGAGGCAAAACAGAGAAAGGAAATTATAAAGCAATTTCCCCAATGAATATTGATGCAAAAACATTTAAATAAAATATTAGGAAAGTCATTACAGCAATTTATTATGAGGATAATATAATATAACCAGGTGGGATTTATACCAGGAATGCAGGGCTGGTTCAATATTAGGAAAACTATCAGCATAATTGACCATATCAATAACAAAATTTACAGAAATCATCTGATTATCTCAATGGATGCAGAAAAAGCTTTTGACAAAATACAGCATCCATTCATATTAAAAGCACTAGAGAGCATAGGAGTAAATACTTAAAATTTCCTTAAAATAATAAGCAGTATCTGTCTAAAACCATTAGCAAGCATTATATATAATGAGGATAAGCTAGAAGCATTCTTAATAAGATGAGGGGTGAAACAAGAATGCCCATTATCACCACTATTATTCAATATTGTACTAGAAATGTTAGCTTTAGCAATAAGAAGAAAAAAAAATTGAAGGAATTAGAAATAGGCAACAATGAAACAAAACTATTACTCTTTGCAGATGATATGATGGTGTGCTTAGAAAATCCTAGAGAATAAACTAAAAACTACTTGTAACAACTACTTTAGCAAAGTTGCAGGACATAAGATACACCCACGTAAATCATCGGCATTTCTATATATTACCAATCAAGTTCAGCAGCAAGAGATAGAAAGAGAAATTCCATCTAAAAATAACTGTAGACAAAATAAAATATTTGGGAGTCTACCTGCCAAGACAAACTCAGGAACTATAGGAACACAATTACAAAGCACTTTTCACACAAATAAAGTCAGATCTAAACAATTGGAAAAATATCACTTGCTCATGGGCAGGCCCAGCTAATATTATCAAAATGACAATTCTACCTAAATTAATTTACTTTAAAAAAATTTTTATTTTTAGTTTTCAACATTCACTTCCATAATATTTTGAGTTCCAAATTTTCTCCCCATCTCTCCCCTCTCCCCATCCCAAGATGGCATGTAAATTGATATAGGTTCAACATATACATTCATATTAAACCTATTTTCATGTTAGTCATGTTGTAAAGAGGAATTAGAACCAATGGGAGAAACCACAAGAAAGAAGAAGCAAACAAAAAAAGAGCAAACAATATGTTTTGATCTGCATTCAGACTCCATAGTTCTTTTTCTGAATGTGGACAGCATTTTCCATCATGAATCTTTGGAGTTGTCTTAGATCCTTACATTGTTAAAAAGAGATAAGTCTATCAAAGTTAGTCATCACACCATCAGTTCATATAAGTCTTCCCAGGTTTTTCTGAAGTCAGCCTGCTCATCATTTCTTTTTTCTTTCATAAGCTTTATGGCTTACATAGAGCTTTTAAAAAAATTTTTAAACTTATTTATTTTCAGTTTTCAACATTCATTTCCATAAGTTTTTGAATTTTCTCCTCCTCCCTCCTCCCTCCCTCCCCAAGACAGCATGCAATCCAATAGGGGCTCTACACATACATTCCTATTAAACACATTTTCACATTAGTCATGTTGCATAGAAGAACTATAACAAATGGGAGAAGCCATGATAAAGAAAACAAAACAAAACAAAAGAGAAAAGAATCTGCTTCACTCTGCATTCTGACTCCATAGTTCTTTCTCTGGATGTGAATGACATTTTCCATCATGAGTCCTTTGGAAAAGTTTTAGGTTCTTGCATTGCTGAGAAGGGCTAAGTCTATCAAAATTAGTCCTCAAACTCTGTGGCTGTTACTGGGTACAATGTTCTCCTGGTTCTGCTCACTTCACTCAGCATCAGTTCATATAAGCCTTTTCAGGTTTTCCTGAAGTCCACCTGCTGGTCATTTCTTATAACACAAAGTATTCCATTACATTCATATACCACAACTTGTTCAGTCTTTTCCCAGCTGATGGCCATCCCCTCAATTTCCAATTCTTTGCCACCACAAAAAGAGCTGCCATAAACTCTGCCTCAGAGTTGTTTTGATTTGCATTTCTCTAATCAATAGTGACTTAGAGCATTTTTTTCATATGACAATAGATAGCTTTAATTTCTTCATCTGAAAATTGCCTGTTTATATCGATTGACCATTTATTAATTGGGGAATCACTTGTATTCTCATAAATTTGACTCAGTTCTCTATATATTTTAGAAATGAGGTCTTTATCAGAGACATTGGTTGTAACAATTCTTTCCCAGTTTTCTGCTTCCCTCCAAATCTTGGTTGCATTGGCTTTGTGCAAAAACTTTTCAATTTAATGTAATCAAAATTATCCATTTTGCATTTTATGATGTTCTCTACCTCATGTCTGGCTGTAAATTCTTCCATTCTCTATAAATCTGACAGGTAAACTATTCCTTGCTCTCCCAATTTGCTTGTAGTATCAGCCTTTATATCTACATCGTGTACCCATTTTGACTTTATTTTGGTATACATTGTAAGATGGTCTATGACTAGAGTGTGCCATACTATTTTCCAGTTTTCTCAGTGGTTGTTGTCAAATAGTGAGCTTGTGTCCCAGAAGCTGGGAATCTTTATCAAACAGTAGATTACTTACAGTCTTTGACTACTGTGTCTTGTGTACCTAACGTATTCCACTGATCCACCACTCTATTTCTTAGCCAGTATCAAGTAGCTTTGATGCTTGCTGCTTTATATTAGTAAGTATTAGAGACAGGATTCAAACCCCATGTCATTCAAACCCCTGACCCCAGCCTAGCACTCTATTCACTATGTTACACAGATTTTCAACCTATCAGCACTTCCCAATAGCAGCAAACTTTGGCAGCAGAGAAATTTAAACAAGCTATGGCCATCACTCCTAGCCTGTAGACTTTTGCTATAGCTGGATTCAGATGCACTGCAAGTCATTTTCAGGATGCTGGAAACTCCCAGTTTTCAGCAAACAGGTTTTGCCATCCCATCTTGAGCTCCAAGGGGTAGAAGCACCTTTTCCCCTCTCCCCCACATACACACACTAAACATAGTTTCTATGCAATAGTCCTCAGAATTCTTTTAGCTACTGGACTCCCTTTACAGAGTTCACAGAGCCTACTTGGAAATGTCTTTCGAGAATTCAACTGTGTTCAATAGAAGGGCCGGGGATTAAGAGGACAGAATGGTACACCAAAGAATGAGTAAGAAATGTAAATTTTCAGTTCTCTTCCTCTGCTAGCCATCAGAATTCAAGTCTATACTAAGGTATGTTAAACAAGAACAACAATGATATTAACAACAACTTAAAAATGTGTAATTTTTACCCAGGATTTTTTTTCTTTTAAATATAGTGTTTGAAAAACAGAGGCTCCAAAATATCTCCATGTCTTTCTCTGCCAACATCCCAGGTCAACTGTGCACACTCCTTAAATAAAGGACATTCTTGAATGGGGCTGGAATGATTTTTAAGTTCTTTCTCTCCTTCCCCCATCCAAGAACAAGGCACTTGGGTGCCCCTCTCACAGGATGCAATAAGTCACTCTGTTCCCTCCTCATTAACTCTGCTGTGACTGGATGCCCACTCAATTGCAGGGATTTCTTCAGGCTAATTCAGGAAAAGTGGGCCCTTCCTTTAGGGGGAGGCATGTGTATGACAAAAAATGCTGGGGTGGGGGTGGTGCACAGCTGGTACTGGGGTGGTGGGGTAGAGACTGCTAATGTGGCTGGGTCTGAGTCACAGAGAGCTCATTTTACATAAGGTACATTTGTTTTCCCTTTGTTGTTGTTTGTCCTTCATTTTTGAAGAGGCCCAATGACACGACAGAGTGAGTGATGTCTTAGAATTAGTCTTGAATTAGATTTCGGTGAGGCAGAGCGGCACAAAGCCGTCATTCCCATTCTCTTTCAGAGACTCATCTAAGTCCAATGGCAAGACAAGAGTCAGGATGACTGGCAATGGCACCAGATGCAACGGGCCTTGGTGTCTTCCTGTTACTGACACCACAAAGACTGTATGTAGTTACCATGGCCCTGAGGGAGAAGGAAGGTTCTGAATCGACTCCTTCTCCTCTTGAGCCTGTCACCCATCATTTCTCATGAAGCCATGGTCCTGATGCCCTCACATCAGCACTTCTAGGTTATCTTGACCTCTTTCAGACTAAAGGAGAACTGTAGTCCAGAGTTTATAGCTTAACACAAAATAGACTGGCCACCTTACATTGGACTAGCCAGTACTGGGGGAATTTGCTACATCCTTGTAGATGAGATTTACCGCTTTCTAACATCATCATTTGGTCTGGATCTATGATTTCACTGGGCTAGGAAATTCCTAGTGAGGAAATTTCCTCTTACCAACATGGATCAGTCAGCATCTTCTCTGCAATACAAAGCCTCAGCTTTACAAACTGAAAGATTAAATGATTTGTCCAGGTTCTCAAGCCAGTATGCACCAGAGGTGGGATCTAAACCCAGAGCTTCTGGACTCTGAGTCTGGTTCTCAATCTATTCTGCCCACATTGCCTGTCTTCACACTGTACAAGTAAAAAGTAATAAAAGCCTGTGCAGGAAATCATTTTGTATAGAAACTGGTCAGTATATCCAGCTTTCAACCATTCAAGAGTCTGTGATTTCATTTATGTACACATGCTCGGCTTACAGACACAGATCATAGCCCTGTCACCATTTAGAAAATGGTTTAACTAAAAAATTCATCATCACCCTGGTGATGAGTCCCTTCCTACTTTGCTAGGCTGGTCCTCAGGCAGCACCAGGCCCACCCCCTTCATGCCAAAAGACACGAGAGGGGAATTTTAGTGATGTTAGTTTATCTACGTGTCTTCTAAAACCAAGTAGAAACCAACCTTATTTACTGCTCACCCTCATGCCCAATACTGAAGGAATCATATATAAAAATCTGAATTTAATTGGGTTTTCAAAAAAGGCTCCCAAAGAACATTTCACCCTTAAAATTCATTTTATTTCTTCCAACCTCCTTTCCTCCCTCCTCCTTCCCTTCCTTTCTCCCCTCTTTATTTCCTTCCTTCTCCCCCTTTTCTTTCTTTTTTCTTTCTTCCTTCCTCTTTTCTTTTTCTTTCTTTTCTTTGTTTCTTGTTCTTTCTCCTTCCTTCCTTCCTTCCTTCCTTCCTTCCTTCCTTCCTTCCTTCCTTCCTTCCTTCCTTCCTTCCTTCCTTCTTTCCTTCTTTCCTTCCTTCCTTCCTTTCTCTTCCTTTTTTCTCTCTCCCTTTTCTCTCTCTCTTTCCTTCCTTACTCTCTATGTCTCTCCACTTTGAGAAAGACAAACCAAACCCCTGTTACAAATATAACAAAAGACAATTTGAAGAATAATTTATAGGTACAAAGAAAAGGTCACAATGCCATAAGAAACAGTTTGGGGTTAACCTAGTCACTTAATATTTTCCTAAAACTACTCAATTCTATCTTTGTCTACTCCCCTCAAGATTGCTCTGTAAATCGCAGAACCAGGAGAACACTATATACAGCAACAGCAATCTAGTCAACTATGAATGAATTAGCTATTCCCAGCAATGCAAAGATTCAAGACAAGTCTGAAGGACTCAGGATGAAAAATGCCATCAGTCTCTTGAGAAAGAACCGATGGAATCTGAATGCAGATTGAAGCATATTTTTTAAAAACTTTCTTTTATTTTTATTTATTTTTTTGTTCTGTTTTCTTTCCCAACATGAATAATATGGAAATGTGTTTTGCATAACTGTACATGTATAATCTACATCAAATTGCTTGCCTTTTTAATGAGGGGGCAGGGGATGGAGAGAATTTGGAACTAAAAGTTAAAAAAACGCCAAATGTTAAAACCATTTTTACATATAAATGGGAAAACTAAAATATTAAATTTAAAAAGTGCTCTGTAAATCAAAGGGATATCGCCTTGGACTAATACCCTAAGTCGTTCAGGATGGGGTAAAAGGTTACTACCCTTATGAGGGTCACGATTCTTAAGTGTCTTCTATTTGTACTTGTTTCAAGTTTAGAAGTTTAGTTAGCACCTTTAATCCTTACTCCCTCCCTTGTTTTGTTCTTTACTTTTTATACAATTTCCTAAAAGAAAAGGGTTAGGGTGTAAGAGAAGAAAAAGTCTGGAAGGGACTTCAGAATGGAGAAAAGTTTTCTCTTAATATTTTCAGTAGACTTGAAAAAAGAGGTTTTTGATGTGATTCCATAGTATACGGAAGCTAGGTGTCCAGACCTGGGTTGAAACCCAGCCTCAGATACTCACTAACTGTGTGATCCTGGGCAAGACACTTAACTGCTATTTGTTTGAGTTTCTCCATTTCTAAAATGGAGAATCTAATAGTATCTACCTCCCAGGACTGCTGTGAGGATTAAATGAGAGAATATTTTTAGAGTACTTTGCAAATCTTAAAGTAGTAGCTATTTTTAGTAGTATCTTACTTATTGATTGCATTTTGCAGTTGATTTAAAGCAATAGTTGACCACCATAACTTTTTCTTGATTCATTGAAGTTTCAAGATTAGATTTTGATAAATGCCTCAGATTTCTATTAATGACACATTTTCCTATTTTCTCTCTTTTGTCACAAATTCTTTTCTCACAAATTCTTTTCTCAGTGCCAGACCAGGCATGAAACAACAAAAACAAACTTGACTCTACAGAGGACCCAGGTTCAAATCTTGCCTCAATGCTTATGACCCATGTGATTTTGGGCAAGTCTGAGTCTCAGTTTTCTCATGTATAAAAAGAGGGAATTGGACTAGACCTCCTCTGAGGTCTTCTAATTCTAGATCTCTGATTTAATGATCCTACAAGGCAGCTAGGTGTCACAGTGAATAGACTACCAGACCTGGAGTCAGGAAGACTAAACAGAAGAGCCAAGTTCAAATCCAGCCAAGTTAAATCCAGCCACTTACTAGCTGTGTGACCCTAGGCAAGTCACTTACCCTCAGTTTACTCTTCTATGAAACAGTAATAATAGTAACACCAGCATTCTGAGGTGGTTGTGAGGACAAAAATGAGATAATTATTTGGAAAGCGCTTTGTAAACCTTAAAACGTTACATAAATTTTAGTTATGATGACCTCCCACCAGCTTCTTGGCCAGATGAACAAACATTTGAGAATCTGAAAACAACATTCTCTGTATCTTCAGGTTTAGCAAGTAGGTGTTTCCAGGAATGCGTTTTATTAATGATGATAATAGAGCAGCTAGGTGGCCCAGTGCGTAGAGTGCTGGGCCTGGAGTCAGAAGACTCATCTTCCTGAATTCAAATCCAGCCTCAGACACTAACTAAGCTATGTGACCCTGGGCAAGTCACTTAGCCCTGTTTGCCTCAGTTTCCTCATAAAATGAGCTGGAGAAGGAAATGGTCAATTCATTCTAGTATCTTTGTCAAGAAAACCCCAAAATGGGTTCAAGAAGAGTGACTGAAAGTGACTGAACAAAATAATGATGATGGCTAGTATTTATTAAGCACCTACTATGTGCTTAGCACAGTGCTAAGCATGCTTTACAAATTATTTCATTTGATCTTCACAATAACTACTCTGGGAAGTAGGTGCCATTCTTATCCTTATTTTACAGATTGAGGAAACTGAGGGAAAAAATGTTAAGTGACTTGCCCAAGGTCACACAGCCAATAAATACCTGAGACCAGATTTGAACTCAGATCTTGACTTTGGGCCTAGCACTCCATCCGCTGCACCAAGTAGCTGCCTAGGTTCTTGACAATGTAGCTACCACCCTGACTTCCATTTAGAGTTTAGGTCAACAGGGGATGACTAACCTAGATTCAAGGTACTCTGGGGGTTCACATGAGTAAAACCATAAGCACATCCTGATGTGTTTACTTCCAATAGCCAGAGGACACAGCTAAATCAAAGCAAAATCATTTAGTGGAGTAGCATAGTAACAAAGCTCATAGTAACACTCTCCCACAAAAATATACACAGCACCAGTGAGAAGAATGGACTCAAATAGAACTCCTAAGCAGAGAGGCACAGATATGGGGAGGACAAGGGGCCTGTTTTTTGTCTTTTTTTGTATTCTCAGCATATCCTTTGTGTCCTGACATATAGGATGTCCTGTGTGTGTCAGGAGCTTTAGCACAGTGCCTAGGATACAGTAGGTGCTTAATAAATGCTTATTGCCTGACAATCCTCATTTCTTTACTCTTTCCTCAGTGGTGAACATCTTTGCTTATATGTTTTTCCAAAGATAAGATTGGTCCTCCTCCAACTGAGAAAACAATCCAAGACTGGCTACAGGAAGAAGAAACCCTACTAAAAACGCCACAGCAGAAACAGGCCATGAGAGGCAAGTCGGCAAAATAGCCTGATTTAGAGAGGGAATTGAAGATATGGATTGAAGAGGAAAGGGCAACTGGAATTCCTGTGTCCACAAAGATGGTTCAGCAGGAGGCAAGAAGAATTGCTGATGAAAAAGAAGTTACTGATTTCAAAGGAGGACACAATTGGTGCTTCAGGTTCATGAAACCAAATGGACTAAGCATGCGTACACACACCAGACTTGCCCAAAAGATGCCTGAAAGCTATGAGCAGATGAATAAAACTTGAGTTCAATAACTTTATGCAATACATTTTTTTCAAATTTTGAGCCCCCAAATTAAGGTATGTCTTATACATGGGGAAATACGGTAGTTCCAAATTGCTTTCCTGAATGGCTGAACCAATTCACAATTCTGCCATTCTCCTGATGTCACTTTCTTCCCACAACTTTTCTAACAATTGTCATTTTCCATTTTTGTCAACTTTACCAGTCTCATAGGCGTGAGGTGGAACCTTAGAGTTGTCTGATGATTCGTGACTTGGAGTATTTTTCATATGTTTGTTGATAGCTTAGATTTTTTCCTTATATCTTTTGACCATTTTTCTCTTGAGGAATGGCTGTCATTACTATATGTTTGAATCAGTGCCTTCTACATCTTGGATATCAGATTTGAATCAGAGAAACTTGCTATGAAAATATTTTTTCCAGGCAAATTGTCCATTTATCTGCTATGATCCTCTCCCTGGCTCTTCTCCATGCCTAACATGCTCTCCTTCTGCCCCTTAGTTTCCTTTAAGTCCCAGCTAAAATCCCACCTTCCATAGGAAGACTTTCCTGATCCTCTTTAATGTTAGTGCCTTCCCTCCATTGATTTCCAACCCATCCTCTATAGATCTTGTTTGCTTTCATGTTGTCTCCCCCATTAGACTGTGAGCACCTTGAGGGTATGGAGTGTCTTTGGTCTTTGTTTGTATCCACAGAGCCTGGCACATAGTAGGTCCTTAATACAAGCTTATAGACAGACTATGCCTATCATTTCATCATTAGATAAGCGTCTTCTTTCTCTTCTAGCTCTGATTCCCTGGGTTGTAGGACACAGCTTGCTGAAACTAGTTATCACCTCAACAAGTATATTTTACGTAGGCACCTATTATGTGCCAGGCATTCTGCTAGGTCCTGGAAATACAAAGACAGAAATCAAACTATCCCAGCTAAAGAAACGTATATCCTATTGGGGAGACAACACATAAACAAATAATTCCATACAAGCTATACACAGAATGTACATAGGCTCACCAGTCTGGAGCTGGAAAGAACTTCAAAGGCTCTCTAGTCCAATGCCTACATTTTACAGATGAGGAAACTGAGGCCATAAAAATTAAGTGACTAGGCCAAGGTCACCCAGGTAATGATAGAGTGAGATTTGAACTCAGATCCTCTGAATACAAAGCTAGCATTTTCCCCATTATACCATGTTACCTAGCAACATAAATGTATACAAGACATATACAAAACAAATGCAAGATAATTTTGGGGGGATGAGTAGGGACACTAGCAGCTGGGGGGTGGGTGATGCTTCACATAGAAAGTGTCAATTGAGCAATTTTGAAAGAAACAAAGGATCCCAGGAAATGGAGGTAAAATGAGGTGAAGTAAGAGGGACCCAGCACATGAAGTAGCAGGGAAGAGCCAGGGGAGAGCAAAAGTATGATGGACAATGGAGTGTCACATGTGAGGAATAGCAAGAAACCTAGTTTGGCCAGGTATAGAATGGAAAAAGGGTATATGCACACACACACACACACATATACATATGTTATATGTATACGCATGTTTATGTATGTGTTAGAAACACGTTTGACACTGAAATTTAAGTATCAAGGACAATTTATTATAGAAGAATCCAAAGGAATCGGAAAAACATTTCTGGCCAGAAGCAGACTCCAGTCTTCTTTAGGAAGAGGAAGTGCTGCATGCCAAAGAGAGATCAGCTTTATAGTGTTAATCTGGTGCATTCCTGTCCTCAGGGAATGGATTGGTCTGCTCCCTTCTGGGTCACACTCTTCCTAATACACCCCTGGTATGTTTTCCTCTTGATACATGTAAGCATGTCCTCCCTTCCTCTTCATACATAACCATGCTCAAAAATGGTGGAAAACTCCTTGTGGGTGTGTAAGATAATACACAATTAGCCAATCAAGCATGTGTAATAGCAATTTGACCCAGTTCTGTCTTAGACTCTAGCTGTCATGTCTGCTGATATTCTGCGTTTGTGGTTTTCACAAAACCACTAGTTGTTTTCTGATTGGCTGGACCCACCTGCTCTGGTTAATTTTTACTCCCTTCTTTGTTCAAACTGACAATTAATTATTCTTTTATTTTTTAGAAGTAAACCATTTATTCAGACACCAGAGAACCATATCCCATAACCAAATGCTCAGCTCCCCCAGCCAGTCAGTCCACTTCATAATAACAGCAAGGAACCCAAAACATTCAATACAGAAAATCACAACATGGAGCCTCAACATCCCAAAACCTCTCAGACCCCCAAAACAAACTCACTGTATAGCTAAGTCAGCCTGTTCAGTTCTTTTTTTTTATTGTCAGGATTTTTTTTTAATTTTTAGTTTTAGTTTACATTTGGTTCTACATAATTTTGAGTTCCAGATTTTCTTCCCTCCCTCCCCCACTCCCTCCCCAAGATGGCATGGAATCCCACATAGCTTCCATGTATAACTTCGCATTGAATTAATTTACACACTAGTCAAGTTATGGAGAAGAACTGTGATCAATGAAATGAATCATGCGAGAGAAGAAACAGGACCAAAAAAAAAAAACCCAACCCAAAAACAAAAACAAAAGAGAGAAAAGGAAAAAAAAAAAAGGTAGGGGGGAGACTAGCATGAAGTGTGCCTCAATCTGCATTCATACTTCATAGTTCTTTCTCTGGATGTAGATAGCATTCTCCATCGTGAGTCCTTTGGAGTTGTCTTTGTACCTTGTGTTGCTGAGAAGACTGAAGTCTGTCAGGGTTGGTCCTCACAGAATCCATATATCTGTGGTTATGTATAATGTTCTCCTGGCTCTGCTCTGCTCACTGAGCATTATGTCGTGTAGGTTTTTCCAGGTTGTTATGAAGTCCGTATCATCCCCATTTCTTATAGCACAATAATATTCCATTACCTTCATATACCACAGCTTGTTCAGCCATTCCCCAATTGATGGGCATCCCTTTGATTTCCAATTCTTAGCTACCACAAAAAGAGCCACTATAAATATTTTTGTACATATGGGTCCTTTTCCTGCTTGTGTGAGTTCTTTGGGATACAACCCTAGAAATGGCATTGCTGGGTCAAAGGGTATGAACATTTTTATAGCCCTTTGGGCGTAGTTCCAAATTACTCTCCAAAATGGCTGGATCAGCTCATAACTCTACCAGCAATGTAACAATGTTCCAATTTTCCCACATCCTCTCCAGCATTTATCATTTTCCTGTCTTGTTATTTTAGCCAGATGATTAATTATTCTGTGGAAACCTAACTTTAACTTTTAGCAGTCTCTCATATACGTGTGTACTCCTCCACCCCTAACCTCTATAACGGATGCTTCTCTCACCTGTGCCTAGCAAGAAGAAGCCCACCCAGGGAAGAGCCAGTGATAGAGAAGCCCACAGCCCCACTTCTGTAGCAGACACACCCAGGTTCAGCAGAAAGAGCGAACAGGTGCCGGTCAGCGAGAGGCCCTGGGAGCGGAGCAGCAGGGGCGGCAGGCCCTCAGTACATACATATACTGAGCCTGGAGTCAGAAGACTCAACTTCCTGAATTCAAATCTGGCCTCAGACACTTACTGGGCAAGTCATTTAACCCTGTTTGCCTCAGTTTCCTCACCCATCAAATGAGCTGGGGAAGGACACGGCCAACCACTGCAGCATCTCGGCCAAGAAAACGGGGTCAGGAGGAGTCAGAACCACAATGTAAATGAAGGGCTTCCCTTGGATTCGGGAGGCGGTAGGGAAACCACAGAGTCCAAGTGGGGGAGGGGCCCCCTTAGCCTGGTATTTCTGGAAAACTGCTTTGCCAGCTCTGTGGGGACAGGTTGGCTGGGGGAGAACAGCAGATTGGTTCATGAACACACCTTTATTCAGTGCTTACCACGTGCCAGGGCCAGGGCTGGGGACACAAACGTCAAACTGAAGCAGGCCTTGCCTTCAACAAGCTTAAATTCCAATGGGGTGACAAGACATACATATATGTATCACCTAAGATACCCACGTAATACATGCAAATTCAATAATGCGAGGTAGTGTGGGAAGGCTGCCCTTGGGCTGAGTCTGGAAGACAATCGGGAATTCCAAGAGGCCACAACGAGAGAGGGGCAGTTAGGCCTCCAGAGCAGCGAAGATTGCGCCCAGAGAGGCGCCAGCTGCGCCCGGAAATCCGTTCAGCGGCTCTTGCTAGCCGGCCGGAAGTCCAGTTGACGTTCTAGCCCGCCTCCATACTCTATGACACTGGAGGACCGCGAAGGCTAAAAGTAGCTGGTTCTGAGCCGGTGAAGAATGGGGGCAGGGGGTCGAGGTGGGGTCCCTTCCACTGGTCCCGGCTCCTGTTCGTGTCTCCGCAGAACCCCTGCCCACGGCAGTCCCCAAGGGGATAGCGGCAGGGCAGGAATCCTGTTCCTCCTAGAAGCCCCGTCCACCCCCCACAGGGCTCCCTCGCGGGGAGGCCCTGACCCTGACCGTAATCCCTGACCTATGATGACCTCCGATGGGCTGCAAGCTGGCGCTGCTGGGCGCGCCGTACCTGTTGCAGGGCCTGCCACACGGGCTGCAGGCGGGGCTGTTGCCCCTGCTGCTCCGCTCCCACGGCCTCTCGCTGACCTGCGTGGGGCTGTGGGCTTCTCCATCGCTGGCTCTTCCCTGGGTGGGCTTCTTCTTGCTAGGCACAGGTGAGAGAAGCATCCATTATAGAGGTTGGGGTGGAGGAGAGATTGAGTCAAGGCTGACCCTCACTGATCCCCCCTCCACCTCTGCCCAGGCAGCCCCTGCCTCTCCTGAAGCCCCTTCTGCAGCTGCGCATCGGGGCCCTGGCCTTCCAGATGGCTCTGCTCTCCTGCTTCCCTAGCTCCAGTCTGGGGGGCCTCTTAAAAGGTGAGGAAGAAACCAGGGATTGAAGGCAGGCAGAGATGCTGCGGGAAGGGACTGGACCGTGGAGGGTGGGGTCACTCAGGGCAGACTTTGGGGAGGCACAGAAGGACAGAAGGGAACTGCCAGCCGGCACTGACCCTTCATCCCCCTCAGGGGCTGCCCTGGTGAGTCTTGGCCCCCAGCATTTTCTGAGTGGAACTGTGACCACCCTCACCTTTGCTCTTATGATGCACTGCAGCCAGCGAGCACATAGCTCCATCCAGGTACTGGGTGTGTGGGGGAGGTGATATTCTTGGGTCCCTGGACTGACAGGCTTCTTGAAATGGAGAAGAAGCTGCTCCTTCCCCAAGATGACAAAGGCCTCGTGTGAATGGCAGCTAACGCTCCCCCCAACTCATCCTGGCAAGCCTTTATATTCTGGGACCCTTGCAGTACCCAAGGGAGCCCTTTGGATGTGGGAAGGGGAGGTAAATGTTAGGAATGGTAGTTACTAGGGGAAATTGTGGTGCATTGTGTCCTTGGGGTCCCATTAGGCTCTGCTCTCTCCTCTCCCTAGTCCACTCACTACAGCTTTCTGGCCACCCTGGAGCTGCTGGGGAAGTTGCTGCTGACCACAGGAGCTGGAGCCCTGGCAGATGGGCTGTGCTTCACACTCTTCCTTGTCCTCTCCCTGGTAGCCCTGCTCTATCTGGACTTGGCTCCCAGTAACCTGGGCTGAACAAGGAGAAGAAATGAAGGAAACACACCCTCGTCCCCTGCTGCTTCCCACACCCCAAACTGGGGCTGGGCCCTGGGACCTGTTTTCAGTCTCATTAAAAACAAATCCATGAGCTTTTTATTTCCTGCTTTGAGGATTGTCCTTTCTCCTCTTGGACAGTGAATGGTAGTTGGGGCCTGTTTCCAGTCCAGTCCCACATGCCTCTTTCCTGGCAGAAAGCAGGAAATGGGCATCTGATCGGCCAACACTTTTCCTCACTGAGGATGGCAGCAACTGTCTGATGGGAATGCTGAGATGAGGCCCTTTCAGGCTCGCCTCCAGGCAAGAATCTCTCTTGTAGCTAGGCTGAGGAGGCTGGGGAAGCTCACGTGCAGGTATTTCCGCCAGAATCGATGGTCCCGCCCATACACCTCTGCTGGGTAACAGGGACTTCCTGTGGGCATGAGATGGGGGTACAGTAGCATGAGACCCCTACACACTGGGAATGGAAAAGGTCCCACCCATGCTGTGTACCCAGAGAAAGTGGGAACTCCTCTCAGAGGAATTGGTGCTGAGAACTGCCCACGGATATTGGGTTGGGTCCTAGTGATGGGCAATGAGAAGGCAAACAGGCATCATGAGGGCAGGAGGCCCAGTTCTCACCAATGCCATGGAAGATTCTGGCAACAGCTCTGCCTGAGAACTTCTCCTCCTGCCGGATGGATAGCAAGTGGCGAATGTCTGAGCAGATTGAACTCTCCCAGTCCTGGAGCTGTATGTGCAGGAGGGTAAATAGGAGGAGTCAGGCCGGGCTGAACAGGCTTCCCATCCCCTTCCACCAGACACCCAGAAGACTCAGGGCTCTAGGCAATTAGGCCAGACCAAATAATGGACAGAATCTTAAAGAGCAATTTCCAGCTTAATCAAAACGTAAGACCCCCTTGTCGTTCAGTCATTTCAGTTGTGTCTGTGACCCCGTTTGGGGTTTTCTTGGGAGAGAGACTGGAGTGGTTTGCCATGTCCTTCTCCAGCTCATTTTACAGATAAGGAACTGAGGCAGACATGGTTAAGTGACTTGCCCAGGGTCAAGGAACTAGTAAGTGGCTGAGGCTGAATTTGAACTCAGGAAGATGGGTCTTTCTGACTTCAGGCCTGGTACTCTATCCACTGCTCCACCTAGCTGCTCCCATAATGCCCCTTTTCCCCCTCCCCAATTTCTTCCTCAGTAGGCCTTCTCTGGCAGGCTGGTCTCATGTGTACCTCCCACTCACAGGTCAAGCTTGTTCCTCCTACCTTTGCACCTCCTACCATTCAGAGAGTTTCATGCCTCTCTTCCATAAAGACCTTCTGGCCACCCTTCTTAAAGTAGGAGACATATTTCAAACTTCTTAAGTGGGTTATCATCTTTTTCCCACTAGGCTGGGGCCTCCCTGAGGAGAAGGCCTATCCTTGTGTTTTCCCACAGTGCAGCCAAGGGAGAGGCTATGACTTTAGAGGTTAGTGACACTCACTCTGGCCTGACCAAAGTCATGGTCCTGCTCACTGTCTTCCTTCAATGGACCCTCAAAAAGTGCTGCTGTCCCTTCCTCAAAGTAACGGGTGAGCAGGATCTTCAGTTGGTCACTCCTTTCTTCATCTGCATGGTCCATACAGGGCCCACAGTTGGGGAACGCCACCCTAAGAAGCAGGGCACGACACATGCTAAATAAAACAATCACGGGGCTTCTAAGTGATGTGTAGAGATTCCCCACCTGCCAGTATATGGTCCTACCCCCACCCACTTGAGGCGTGGCCCCATCAAGTGCATTGAAGAGGTAGGACTCTGACACCCCTTTCAGCCTCCAGGGTGAGAGAAAGCTTTTAGAAGAGGTCAGGGGACCAACGCTACCCTGATTTCCCTTCACCTTTGGAAAGCCTGGAAGGTGGCCCGTAACTGGGCCAGAGCTTCCCTTTCTCGGGCTTGGATACGCTGGTGCAGAAAGTCACAGATTTCATCCTGCTCAGAGGCTGTCAGGTCCCCTGGGGACTGCATGTGGAATGACAGGTCCCTAAACTCCACCAGGACCCCTGTACGACGAGGAGCTGCTGCATCAAGGGAAGGCACAGGGGTCACTCAAGTGACCTGGGAATGGTCATACTTTTAATCCTAACTACCCAAAGGGCCTGTCCCAGACACAGTCTTTCTTCTGTTCCCATTTCCCCCATGTGGAATATACATATCTAGGGAATAAGAAGCCTCATTTTAAGACTTTCATCCACATTTTAGATTTGAAAGGTTCAATGGAGAAGAGGCCAAGCTATAGGAGGGGAGGCAGGGTACTTAGAGGAAAAGCCCATATATACTCCCTTACCCTTTCCAGGAGCCACCTCCCACTGCAGCTGGTTCAGTGTCCGCCGCACAAGGGCTGCTTCCCAACCCATGGAGTCAGCCAGCTCCACCACGTTGAACTCTAGAGAGCTTCTGCCTTTGGCCTTGGCTTCCTGCGGTCGAGCAAGGCCCACAGCCACAGGGGGGCACCTGCCATGGGGCAGGAGGGAGAAAGAAGCCTGCTTTGGTTCTCTGGCCCCTAAAATAACCATTCCTGAACTTACCACCACCACCACCACCACCTATAAAAAGGCACCTGCCCTGGTCCTCTAGGTGATGCAAAACACACCAAACATCCTCCCACCCAAAGCCGCTAGTGTGAGGCTGGATCTCAGGCCAGAGGCAGATGTGTTTCAGAGCCACCCAGTTCTTGTGGGATATTGGTCGCGTGATCTCCTTACCTCTTGGCCAAGGCCTCGAGCTGCGGGGGCCCACCATAGCATTTCAGATGGCAAGCCGCGAAGGTTGGGGCCAGCAGCTTCAGCCAATTTCTAGGGTGTAGCTCCAGATAGCAGAGCAGTGTCTCGATGGCTGGCAAAGTACAAAAGGGGAGCAGCTGTGAGAGGCGTGAGACCTTGAACCCAGATCCTGCCCTTTCCCATAGGGCCAAGGCTGTTGACAGGCTGGCTTCAGGTACTTCTGTCTCTGACTGGCAGCCAGTTTCACGGGGAAGAAGGAGGAGGCCAAAGCAGTGTAAGAGCAAGGTTGGCCAATGTGGATGCTACGTGTGTCACTGGGGGCAAATCCCCTGAATCTCCAGACCAATTTCCTCAATTCATTTATTCTCATGTGCAAAATGAGGGGTTAGATTTCTAGTCTCCTCCATTAGACCTCCCTCCAGGTCATGCCTACTAACTGTGGGTGCCCTCAAGACTCTTCTCTTAGTCTTATTTTCCTTGGTGATATCATCAGCTCCCACAGATTCAATTATCTCTATACTGACGACTCTCAGATCTACATATCTAGCCCTAACTTCCATCTTCAATGCCACTGGACATTGCAAACTGGATGCCTCATACATATCTCAAACTCCACATGTCCAAAACAACCCATATATCTTTCCTCCCAGACTCTTCCATTCTTCTACTGTTCATATTGTGGGTGGAGACTGTCAAGTGTACCACCATCCTCCCAGGCACCCTGCCTTGCACTGTAGACTCATTCTCAACTCCTCCCTCTCACTTTCCCTATCCAATCTGTTGCCCTCCTGTCCATTCTACCTTCAGAATCTCTTATTCCTCCTCTGACACTGGCCCCACGCAGATGGAAGCCCTCATCACCTCACATCTGGACTCTTCCTAGTGGGTCTCCCTGCCTCAAGTCTCCCATCCTCCTCCATTCTGCTGTTGGGTTGCCACTGGTCTAACCATGTCACCTTTCCTATTTGACAGAATCCAGTAGCTCCCTTTTACCTCTAGGATCAAATCTTCTTTCTTCATAACTTGGCTCCCTCTTACCTTTCTACTTTTCCTACATCTCACCACCCCCACATTCTGTAATCCAGTGACACTGGTCTCCTTGTGGTTCTTCACAAAGACACTCCAGGTTCTCCATGTCCATTTTCACTGGCTATCTCTCATGCCTGGAACTCTATCTTTCCCACCTTGGCTTCCCTTCAAGTCCCAGATTAAGTCCCACGTTCCATGAGAAATCCTTCCTGATTCCCCTACTAGTGCCTTCTTTCTGTTGATTATCTCTAATTTACCCAGAATATATCTCGTTTGCATATGGTCTCCCCCATTAATCTGCTGAGCTTTCTGGCAGCAGAGATTTTTTTTTTTGCCTTTGGTTGTATCCCCAGTGCTTAGCACAGGGCCTGGAACATAGTAGGTGCTTAATCGATGCTTGTTGAGTTGACTGGATGGCCTTTAAAATCTTTTCCAGCTCTAAGATCTACGATCTTCTGAAATGAACAGGGGAAAGAGCACTGTCCTCGGGACCTGGTGCTGGGGCATTTGAGTCCTATTTCTGATGGTAACCATGGGCAAATTACTTCAGTTTCTCCAGCCTCTATATTCTCATCTATGACATTTGTATTGTTTTAATAGGCTTAAAAAAACTACAGAAATAGAAGAGATTATTGTTCATAATAACTAAGGGAAACCAGGACTAGGGCTTGTCTGCCTAGGAGACAAAATTTCAGGGTCTTACCCTCTTCACGCATGTCCAGAGCCTCCACCATCTGCTGAACAGAGAGGGCACGCTTGTGGCCTGGGCAGGCTCTCTGTACTCTGGCAGGAACCTCACTTTCTTCCTGGGGGCCAACATTCTGCATTCCCTCTCCTGAGTCTTGCCGATCGTGAGTAGAGCTTTCCTTCTCCAAGGCCTCCCCATTGCTCACCTCAGCATCCTGCAGGAAGATACCTCCCCACCTCAACAGAGTCACTAGGGATCCCCAATTGAAGATCCTTACCCATAGGACTACAGGACACATAGAACCAGGGACTGAAGAAGCACCCTCGTTGACCTCTTAGTCCCCCCATCCCGCAGGGATTCCTCTTGCTCCCAAAGGCACAGTTTGGAAAGAGATGGGACATGGAAGCCTGTATTGATGGTCTTCCCACACTCAAACCCACCAGCACTTGCAGCTTCTGAAGGAGCTTTGGACAGATGCATGGGGGAAACACCCGATGCACTAGTTTCTTTACAGTCAGGTAGTCTACAGTGTCAGCATAGATGTGCCTGCGCAGTTCTCGAAGGTCTTCTCCCTGTAGTGAGGAGAAAAGTCAGGCAGTCGTTTTCCCAAGTGTTTTTACTGAAGAGGAGCCAAGGAATGCCCAAGATCATGAATCATAAGACAGTACAAGTGGGTCACGGGATAGGACCCAGGTACAGGGACTTGAAAGGGAGCCTCTCACCACCATGCCTCCCAATGCCTATGGGGAACTGAGGGAGAAATACTGAAGGGCAGAAAGAAAGCCTGGAGGAGCCAGGCATTGGAGACTGACCTGGGGCTGCAGGAAGAGATGGCAGTGGGCAGGCAGCCCATCCCTCCCAGCCCGACCAATCTCCTGCACGTAGCTCTCAATGCTTCCAGGGAGCCCATGGTGCAGCACAGCTCGTACATCCGGTCGGTCCAGCCCCATCCCAAATGCCACTGTGGCTACCACCACCCGCAGCCGGCCCTGCATGAAGGCCCGCTGTACCCGCCGACGCTCTGAGGGTGACAGGCCTGCATGATATGCCTCTGCTACAGCCTCTGGCTGCTGCCCTGAAAAAAGGAACAGGGACGCTGGGAGGCAGGTTTATTGATAACAAATCACATGCATAAAGAACTGTGATGATGAGTAGGCAAGAGTATTTTCATATTACTTTAGTTTAAATAGTTTTATTTCCATTTGACACAGGAGGACACATACTTGGAGAAAATCATAGAATCTCAGAATTTGGAGACCATCTAGTAGAGATTCCTCATTTAACAAAGCTTGAAGCTGATGCTAGAGAGGTGGGGGGGCTCATGTACAGTCACACAGCTGGTAGTTTGCAGAGCTGGAATTCAAACTCTGGTCTTCTGGTTCCAGGGTCAAGGCTCCTTACAAGGTCACACACTTTGTGTGTTGAAAGTCAGACTCGGGTTCTTTGGCTCCTTTTTGTACTACATCATGGTGACTACAGGCCAGACCAGGGAAGGATTCCTAGGTTAGCCAAGGCAAGATCAGAATCCCTGCTCTGTGGGAAAAGCCACTCTAGGAAGGCAACTCCCCTTCCCCAAAAGGAGTGTGTTTGGGCTTTGGCCTAAAGCTCTGGCCCTGACCTAGGGAAGAATGCTTTGGGGGTCCAGGGGTCAGACCAGGACATGGGGAGCTAGGGCCTTAGGAGTCTCTTCTCACCTTGGCTGAGCCTGTATACTAGGCTTCTTCTCTTTGGGGAGGGGCTAGTACTAGAAGGACCAACCAAGGCTGGTGGGAGTAGAGTATTTTCCCCATTCTTGACCTTGTTATCTCACTTCTCTGGGCTTTGGTTAACTCATGTGTGGAGTGAGGAGGTTAGACCAGGTGATGCAGTGGAGGGAGCACAGGGCCTGGAGTTGGGAAGACCTGAGTTTGAATCCTGCCTCAGACACTTAACTGGCCATGTGACATTGGGAAAGTCACTTCACCTCTTTCTGCCTCAGTTTTCCTGGACTATAAAATGGGGATAACAGCACCCACCTCTCAAGGTTGTTGTAAGGACCAAATGAGATTTGTTAAGTGGTTTGTAAACTTTGTGGCATTGTCGTCACCATTGGTTCACCAGGCCCTGCTTCCCTCATGGCCTCACCTCTGGGTCCTGGGGATTCCTCAGAACGTTCTAGGTACTGAGACGCCTGAAGACAAGTCCGGATCAGTGCAGCCACACGCACAGTCTCATCCCTCCGGTTGCAGTACACAATGATGGAGCTTAGAGCTCTAAATCGTTCTCCCTGTAGCAGGGTCACAAGCGCCTGTGTGAAGAAAGGACCCTCCTCTTAGACCTCTTTTTTCATTTCTCTAGCAATATTATGAAATAATACTTCTCCGGCCTAAAACCCTTCCCAGATTTTTCTTCTTAGGCAAGTGGGTAGAACAAAAGTGAAGGCCTTTTTTTTCCTTGAGAACTGGATTAAGGATGATAGCCAAACTTGACTCTTACAAAGATCATTGCTTTCCCCACCCCTGAAGGGACAAGGGTTTGGACCCAACCAGGGAACTGCCTTCTGCCATTGAAAGGCAGCCAGCCAGTCTCAAACCCCTTGATTCTTTGAGGGGAGTGGTTCAAGAGGAATGAAACAGGGACTTGATTCCTCAGCTCTTGAATTCTTATCCACATTCTATTTTAACATTTTTTCCTTGTTGAAGAGTAAATATCACCTAAAATCATCTTGGGAGAGAGAGTCATGTTGGGAAGCATGGGGGACTATATCACTTTGGGTAGTTCTCTCTCCAGACTAGAAATGGCTTGGATGTGGAATTAATAATAAATACATTTATTCCCGACAGACTTGAGCCATAAAATGCAAAGTACAGTCTCAGTAGTAATATTGTTCTTTGACAGATTTGCTCACTCATCTGAGCTCCAAGTCCAAGTATTTGCTTGACAGCTGTACCTGGATTTCTTATGGTACCTCCAACTCAACAGGTCCAAAACAGAATTTACCAACTTCCCTCAAAACCCGAGCCACTTTCTATCATTTGGTGCCACCATCCTCCAAGTCCCCCAGGCTTGAAACTTTGAAATCAGATTCTAAGAGGCAGAGGAGTGAGGATGGAGTGTATTCTAGACATGGGGGTAGCCTGTGCAAAAGTGAGGCTTGAAAAGACAGCTAGGGAGTGAGCTGCTGAGAGAGGTAAGGGGAAGGCTGGCATTCCAGGAATAAGGAACATTGCAAGCAAAGGCAGGAAATGTTCAGGGGACAGAGAGAAGAGTGGCTTGTCAGAAGTTTAGACTATATAGAGAGGAATGATGGGAGATAAGGGAGTGTCAGGCTGTGAAGAACCTTGGGTACCAAGCAAAAATGTCTGAACTTATCAGTAGGCATTAGGGAGACAGTGAAGGGTTTTAAGTAAGAAACTATGATAAGTGGAGAGTGTTAGCTCTTGTCTTAAGGCCTTACTAGCTGTGATTGTAGCAAGCCATAACTTCTCAGAGTCTCGGTCTCCTCTGGGAAATGAGAATGCCTGCACACCTCACAGGACTGTTGTGAGGAAAGTACCATAGACATCTGAGTTATGCTTATGCAGAAGGAATATTTGTCTGGCTGAGTGTGAAGGATGAAGAGGAGGCTATGGCCAGAATCCAGGTGAGTGAGTGGTCCTAAGGTAAGTAGTCCAGTTTGGCCTGAGCATAGAGTACTGGTGGTAAGTAGAAGGAAATAAGTTTACAAAGTCTATTGGAGGATATAGGCATTGGCTAGAGATGAGGAAATTGGCCTTAGGAAGCCAAATAGGGCAGGGAGAGCAGCATAGACATATGTTTTACTAGCAGAAGACAGAGCCACCTGGCAGACGCTTCATCTGTCTCAAGAAGATCTCTGTCTTTTCTGTAAGCTCAGAAGACTGAGACCACAGCTGCACCAGTGGAAGAAGGAGCACCCTAAAACAATTAGGATCCCAAGATTATCAGGGTACTGGCCAACAGATGTGAAGGAAATACACCACCTGTAGAAGAGGTTGTGATAACTCTTGAGGGGTAAGAGGCAATGGCGGCTGGGTCCAGCATCAGGTAACCTGTGTTCTCCCTTAATCAGAATAGCTCATAGTCTCAGAATATTTTGGAATCTGCAGAGCACTTGCCTTTCCACCTCCCAGTCTGGTAGCTAGTGTAAGCACTGTTACCTCAGCTTTATAGACAAGAAAGCCAGAGTTTGGAAGAATGAAGTCGTAGTCCCAGAAAGGAGAACCAAACCTAGGCTTCCTCACTTCAATAAAAAATATTATAAAGACTCTATAGAGAATGATACTGGGATTTCTTAAACTTAGAAGGCTTCTCCCTTAACTCTTTCTTAGAAAGACTGGGACAAGTTAAGTAAAGCTGGGGTGGGAGGCTCTGATTAGAAACTGAAGGAGATTCAAAAGACTGATAAGCAAAAGAGAGGATGCCAAATGAGGTCATAAGGCTTGCTACTATTTGTGGAGGCTGAAAAACTGGAGGAGCAAACAGCTAGGGAGGGGTGACCCACATGGATAGTGAGCCACACTGGGTGGTGAGGGGATATGGGGGCATCTGAAAGGCTGGAAAGTGCTCCTGGCTAATGGAGGCCAGAGTGAGGAAGAACACCCGCACCTAAGCTCCTAGAAGAGAAAAGGAGAGAGCACAGCTCATTCCCTGGACATTTCCCAATCTAAGAAGGAAAGGAATTTTCAGCTGGTTAACCAATAATCATTGTTCAGATAAGGTGGGCCCCTTTCCCAAAGCTGTGGTTAACATGAAGCCCCAATGAGGATACTTTGGTCAAAATTTTGGACCTTAAGACCTCCTTCTTAGAAGAGCCTTTCTATCCTACAGTGAAGAAAGTGTTAATGGTTAGTTCCAGTCATTCTTTCAGTGAAGTTTTATAAAGTTTGTACTGTGTGCAAGACACTTTGCTATGTAAGCCTTGGGAATACAAAGGCAGATACGACACAGACCTTGTTCAAGAAGATCACAACTAATAGGAGGAAGGACCTGCACACAAATCATAATGATGTAAGAAATAAAGTACCACGAAGAATTTAATGAGGGTTCTGGGAATCGCACTACCAAGGAAATCAAATACAGAAAAGTCTCATGTATACCCCCTCCCCCAAAACGGCACTTTCCGTGGTAGCAAAGGACTGAAAAGGAATGATTAATGACAAGGAATAGCTGAACATCTGGATATATGAATGTAATGAGGAAGAGACTTGCAAAATTAAAACTTTTTCCCAGGGTACAGAGAAACCACTGGGGAGTTTGGGGGGAAGGCCCAGCAGAAGCAAATATATTTATTATGCTATTATCCCTGCTGGAATTTTACTTTCTTCCTGTACCAATCTCAGCCATATACTTAACCCAATACTCTCTCCTACTCCATCACTGCTCATCCCTTGTCAAGCCCAAGCCCTAACCCTGGATTACTCTCACCATCTGCATCTTCAGCTCTCGTTCATTCACATACTGCTAGGTGGAGCTGGAGGAATCATATAATTGAGTTTCTGTTTTACAGCTTTAAGTGGGCCTCCCTGCTAGGCAGTCCTCTTATGGTTCTCTAAGAGATTCCCTATCTCACTTTCCATAGAAGTTACTTCAAACCTTCTCTCTTCAAACTTCCCACACCGTTCTCTCCCTCCCACACTCTCTCTGGAGCTGGCCTCTTACTTTCCTATGATAATTGAGGCCATTTGACAAGAGCTCCCTCTTCTCCTATCAAGAGCTCTTGAATCTATCATCCCCCACTCCACTCTTCCCTCCTTTACTGCCTTCATTCAAACATGCCTGATTCCCCACCCTCAAAAAAAACCAAACAACTTTCATTGGGTCCTATGGTCCCCTTAAGTTAGTTTACTTCATCTGATCTCCCTTTCTTAGCCAAAGTCCTAGAGAAAGCTATCTATACTCAGTGCCCCCAGTTGCTCTCACTCTCTACTTTCTTTAAAAATTATTTTTCCCCAGTTATATGTAAAAACAATTTTTAATATTCGTTTTTAAAGCTTTGAGTTCCAAATTCTGTCCCTTCCTCCCTCCCCACCCCCACACTTCTCACTGAGAAGGCAAGCAATTCAATATAGGTTATACATGCAATAATCATGCAAAACATAGCCATAATAAGGCATGTTGTAAAAGAAAACAGACAAAAAAAACCTCAAGAAAAATAAAGAAAGTAAAAAAAAATATGCTGCAATCTACATTCAGAAACCATCAGTTCCTTCTGTGGGGATGGATAGCATTTTTCATCATAAGCCCTTCAGAGTTATTTTGCTGAGAATAACTCAGTCATTCACAGCTGCTTACCTTCCATTGTTGCTGTTATTTTATACACTTTTATAAAGTACACAGTACATTTCACTTTGCATCAGTTCATGTAAGTCTTTCCAGGTTTTTCTGAGTATCCTGCTCATCATTTCTTATAGCACAAGAGTATTCCATCATAATCACATACCAGTTTGTTCAGCCATTCCCTAATTGATGGACATCCCATCAATTTCTAATTCTTTGCCACCAGAAAGGAGCTGCTGTAGATATTTTTGTACATATAGGTCTTTTTCCTTTTTGTTTTTTTTTCATCTATTTTGGAATACAGACCTAGTAATGGTATTGCTAGGTCAAAGGGTATGCATGGTTTTATAGCCCTTTGGGCATAATCCAAAATTTCTTTCTAGAAGGGTTGAATCAGTTCACAACTCTACCCATCCCTCTTGAAAACTTCTGTTTAGGATTCCAGCAGGCTTCTATTACCTTGTTATCATTCTCAGATCCTCCCTTTCTCTTATCCTACATACTAAGCAGTTCTCAAATCTTACTATTTCTGTCTCCACACCATCTCTTGCATCCAGCCATTTCTCTTATTCACATAGCTACCACCTTAATTCAGGCCCTCAGTACTTTTCCAATACTGCAATGGCCTCCTACTTGATCTCTTTGCCTCAAGCCTCTTCCTACTCCAATCATCTTCCACAAAGCTGCCAGAGTGATTTTTCCTTAAACATAGATCTAACCACTTTAGTCCTTTAATTCAATAAACTCTTATTGTCTTTAGCAGAAATAGAAATTCTTCTGCTTGTCATTTTAAGTCCTTCACAACCAGGCCCCAATCCATTTTTCAAGCTCCATACATTCACATTTCTGCCTTCTGAGAGCCAGTGAAACTGGTTTTCTCTCTTCTTCTCACATGACATCCCATCTCCCTTCTCCATTCTTTTGCACTAGCCGTCCCACACTCCCAGAATGCCATCCCTCCTCATCTCCACCTCAGAGAGTGTCTCACTTCCTTCAGACTTGACTCAAGCCCCATCTTCAACTGAAGCCTTACATATGTATATGTTGCTCTCTGAAAGAAGGGAGTGCTTAATTTTTTTTATTCTTTTATACCAGCATCTGTCACTGTTACCTGCAGTGCTTATCATGGTGCTTGGCACATTGTAGGTGCTTAAGAAGTGTTAGTTGACTGATTAGGAAATTGTACCCAACCAGGGAAAGCATCCACCAAGGAACATGATATAGGATCTTCCTGAAGAGGGAGGGGTGTCCTCACTCAGGTAGAACACTCCATATCTCTCTAATGCATTTAGCTACAATTCACCACAGTACATAGCGTTACACTTTGTGGAGGCTAGCAGGCTAGCCAAGATTTTGAAGTATTTGCCAGAAATGGAGAAACTGGATGGGGCTTGTGAAAAGCTGAAGACGGAAGAGTGGTTCAAAGAGGATGGCCTGCCAAGTTGTTTGTCCTGTCCAGCAACAAGCAGGGAAGCCAGGAATGTGCCTTGAACAGTGCTTCCTTGTGAATTTCAAAGATGCCTGTGGATGAGTGGATTATAGCTTGTGGCCAATCTGTTCTTTGGACAGATGTAAGAATACAGCAGCTGTGAGTGCTTGGATTTCCAGTTCCTGTGATCACTGTTCTGGGAGCTAGATTTGAAAAAATTCCTGACTGTGGGCAAGGCGGGGAAATGCCATTTGTAGGAAGAATGGCCTGTCTTAAAGTTTCATTTGCTAGTACAAGAAGCAACGAGGATAAGACTTCAGAGACGGCTCGATCACAAAACTGATCATGCCTAATCACTAGCCAAAGGGCTCTTTCTGACTAAAGGTAGAGAGCTGAGCTCCACAGATTCACAAAGGATTGTCATGGAGAGCTAGTGTACTGTATGGTAAAGAAAAAAAAAATTGGGTCCTGCAGTCAGAAGATACTAGTCATGTGACACTGGGGAAGTCACTTCCTGTGTGAATCTCTAAGCACACACCCCAAAGAGCAGCATTTTTTGTGATAGCAAGGAATTGAAAACAAAGTAGGTGGCCACTGGAGAAAGAATAGCTAAATGAACAAAATACATGATATTGCTGTGCCCTAAGAAATGAATATGAAGACTTTAGGGAAGCAAAGAAGATTTAGATGAACTGATGCAAAGTGAAATAAGAAGAAACAAGAAGACAATATATGTGATGACTACAATGGTGCAAATAGAAAGAAAAATAAAAGAAACGGAACACTGGAATTAGAATGATCAGGCTTGGCCCTAGAAGACAATTGAGAAAAATGCATCTCCCTCCTGTCATTGCACAGGTAGAAGACTATGGGTCTGGAATATTGCACACGGGGCTGATGACTTTCTAGGTAGGGAAGGAGGAGAAATATATTTTCAAACAAAAGACATCAATAAAAATAAGACAAAATCAAAAGAACAAAATTTTTAAAAGACAGAATAAGACGGTGATAACACTACTTGCCTGGCAGGTTTGCTTTAGGGAAAGACCTCTTTAAACTGTAAAAAGCATGACAGGAATGATGTGGGGATGAGCAACTCGCTTGGTTTTCAGAAGAGAAATAAATGAAGAGATAACCCTTCCTTCACAATTCTTACGAATTTTATGGTGGCACGGGCTTGGAGAATGTTAGAACTGGAAGGGACCTCCCAGAACCAGCTTTTGGGATGTTGTCTAGATGAGTTAGAACTAAAGGCAGTTTTTTTGTGGTGGCAAACATTTGGAAATCGAGTGGATGCCCATCAATTGGGGAATGGCTGAGCAAGTTGTGGCATATGAATGCAATGGAATACTATTGTGATATAAGAAATGAGGAGCTGGTGGATTTCAGAAAAACCTATAAAGGCTTACATGAACTGATGGTGAGTGAACTGAGAAGAACCAGGAGAACATTGTGTACAGTAACAGCAACACTGTGTGATGGTCAGCTATGATAGACTTGGCTCTTCTCAGCAGCACAACAATCCAACACAATTCCAAAAGGCTCGTGATGGAAAATGCGAACTATATCCAGAGAAGAACTGATAGAATCTGAATGCAGATCAAAGCATACCATTTTCACTTTTTTTTTGTTTTTTTGTTTCTCGTGGTTTCCCCCTTTTATTCTGATTCATCTTTCCCACCATGACTAATGTGGAAATATGTTTAGCATGATTGTACATGTATAACCTATATCAGACTGCTTGCTGTCTTGGGATGGGGAAGGAGGGAGGGAGAAAAATTTGGAACTTAAAATCTTACAAAGATGGATGTTGAAAACTATCTTTACATATAATTGCAAAAAACCAAAATATTAAATACAGAAAGAACCAGAAGCAAACTCAAGTCAGGTCCTAAGACTTCTTTTTGGGCTCCTTTCCCACTGGAGCAGTAGGTTTCCTTACAATATAGATCTGGGAAGCAATTCTAGCCAGGCTAACCCTATCTTTTGTCTTTAGGAGAAGCAGGGTAGGATCCTACCTGGTCTTTGTCTTTATCCAGGGAGACTGAGAGGTGTAGATTGGGGGGGATGGTGGCCAAGTGTGCCTCAAAGATGGCTTCCTCTGGGATTCCCAGGTGCTGGCCCACATCCCTGGCAGTGGTCCGGGTGGCAGTGGCTGTGAGGCCCAGGAAACAGCGCACACCCAAACGCTCTCGCAACACCTGGCAAAGAAGAGTTGGCCAAGACTCAGAGGTCAGCTGAATAATTCTAACCCTATCTCCAGAGAGCCTAGCCATTAGTTCTAGGGCCACTTCTTTGTATTAACTTCTCAGGGGGAACCTCAATTTTTCCTTCTAGTTCCATACCCCCTCCCTTCTACTTGCCTCTTTGACCACCCCCCCTCACCACTTCCCAGGGCCTCACCTTACAAAGCCGAAGATAGCAGGGCCGGAAGTTGTGGGACCACTGGGAGAGGCAGTGAGCCTCATCAATGCAGGCAAATGCCACCGGGGGCAGCCGGGCTGCAGGTGGAAGGTAGCTGAAGCCTCCAGCCCCAGCCCCAACCACTGCCTCTGGGGACAACAACAGCACCTGCGCCTTGCCAGTCATCACCTGCAAGGGGTCACATCCTAGTCACTCAATCAGACAGACAGACATTTACCACATGCTTTTTCTCTCTCAGAGTCCTCCCCCAGTAAAGCCAGCCTTTCCAGGTAGGATTTTAGGAGCCTGAGTGAGTTAGAGGGCACAGGGTGTACAGAGGGATCTGGATGACAGCTGTGGAGCCAACAACTCCCAGGGCTTCATTCTTTGGCTGGGTTGGCAGCCTGGGAAGATAGGCCCCAGGCTGCAAAGAAGCTCAGGCAAGGTCTCCTTGGGGTGGAAGACTGAAGCCCTGTCTTTTTCTAAGTCCCAGATTACTGACCTTCTCCATGGCTGTTTCCCTTTGCTTCCTGGTCATGTTGGAGTGAACACAGACAGCTTTCAGCCCCTGGGGCAGTCCCGACACCTGTTAGTTGCACAAGCTCTCAGAGTCCAGTGACAGCCTGCTTCACTTCTACCCTTGGGAAACCCAGAGAAGCAGGGCAGAGCCAAAAGGTTCTGGCCTTGTACAGCTCAGTGCTCAGCTCTGTTCACAACTACTGGCCAAGTCTTAAGTCAAGGATGCTCCTAGGCCTGCTCTGGGCCATGCAAGGGAAGGGAACATTCCCTGTCCCAAGGAGCTTGCTATCCAGGTGAGGTAGACAAGATGTGGGTACGCATACACTCAGAGAAACGTGTAGACGTAATGAAAAAATGACAACTGGAGGCCCTCAGCACTAGGGGTACACAGACAGAGAAGCAGGAGTCAGGAGAGGTTTCTTTTAAAGGATAGGCCTTAGCTTTTAAAGCAGGTGAGGGGCATAGATTGGCCAGATTTGGGGACCCAAAGGAATAGCACCAATTCCTTGAGAAGTGCTCTCCAGAAAAGAGGACCTAGGATTGAATCCTTTATGACAGCCACACTTAATGGATAGCACGTAAAAGAAGAGCTGTAGGAGAAGTTGTCAGAGGCAGGAGAACCCCAGCATGGTGTCCTGGGGTCAAAGGAGGAAGATGCCAAGAAGTAGGTGATTTGGCGGCCAAGTGGAGAGACTGAAACTGGATGTGTCCTTCTCTTTGGAGACCACCTTTGTTGAGCGGTAGCTCTGCAGGCCTTAGGCCAGAGCTTCTAGGAGTAAGAGCTTTGGGGCTATGAGAATCAGGACAGGGCAGGGAGCAGAGAGAAATACACCGAGTTAAAGGACACAGAAACTTCACAGGTCCTGAAGCCTTCTGGGAAGGCCCTTAAGGACTCAAAATATAAGCAAGGTTGGACATCAAACAGTTTGGGGGGTGGGGATCTGGCTCTGAGGTTCTTCCACCCCAGGGATGGACATCTGAGTGCCTATGGCTCACCTGATCATCCATGAGTGATACAAGGGGCGACACGACCAATGTAATGCAGCAGCTGCGTTGGGCATATAGAAGGGCTGGGAGCTGGTAGCACAGGGACTTCCCCATGCCAGTGGGCAGCACTACCAAGGTGGACAAGCCTACAACAGACCACAAGAACCCTGTCTCCTGAGAGAGGGGGAAGCAACAGCCCCCAGATACCTCTCCCACGGAGGCAGCAGCACTCAATTATCTCTATGAAATGCCCCATCACAAATGTCCTGTTTTCAGGGTCCCTCAGTGCCAGCTTGGGGCATGGCCCCCTCAGACCCACAAACTAGATGAGCTGGCTAGCTCTAGGGAGCATCCTTGAGGATCTTGAGGGCCCACGGCTGCCTCCTCCCATTTTATCTCTCAGGCCTCTATGTTTGCGGAGAAAGCAGCAGAATGAGGGTCAGGGAAGGGACCTACTACCAACAACTTCCTTGGTCAGTAAAACTGAAGGATATGTTTCTTGACGGATAGGAGCCCATGGGCCTGTGTCAGCTCTGGAGCACTCTGGTTCCAAGGAAGGGCCTGCCTGGTACCAGAGAGATTGTCCTGCTGAGAAGCGCTCACCGGAGAGAATCCGCATAACAGCAGCCTCTTGCCCAGGACGGAATGTGTGGTGACCAAACTTGGTCAGAGTCTCAAACACCTCTGATGGAGTCTCTGCAAGAAACACGACATCAGCAGGGCTCAGAGAATTAAACCTGGGAAAGCACCCTCACTCCCTAGGCAGCCTGCCATGAGACAGGGAAGAAGAGGAGAAAGAAATAAGCATTTATATAACACCTACTATGTGCCAGGCACTGTGCTCAGTGCTTTACAAATATCACATTTGGTCCTCTCAACAGTTCTGTGATACAGCTGCTGATATTATCCCCTTTTTACAGTTGGGGGAACTAAGGAAACGAGATTAAGTGACTTGGCCAGGGTAACATAATTAGAAAGTGTCTGAAGCTGGATTTGAACTCGGGTCTTCTGGACTCCAGGCCTAGCCCTGTATCCACCATGCCTCTGCATACAAGAAGGCAAAACCGGGTTAAGTCCATGCATGGGATTCAGAGTAGTTCAGTCAAGAAACATTTATTCAGCCCTTACTATATGGCAGGCACTGTGCCAGGTGCTGAGAATATAAAGATAGAAGCAAAAAGGTTTCTGCTTGCCAGAAGCTTACATTCCAGAAGGGCTGACAGCACATCCACAGACAAACACAAGAAGCTCCGAGCAGACCCCAGGTGCCCTTTGAGGAGAACGTACTAGCAGCTAGAGACCAGGAAAGGCTTCCAGCACAAGGGGCCACTTGAGTTGATCCTCTTACAGGAAACAGATGCAAAGTCACAGAAGAGAGCGGGGAAGAGTTCTAGGCCTGGGGGCAGTACAAAGACATGGAGATATGAGACGGAATATTGTGTGTGAGGGAGAGCAAGACCAGCACGGCTGGACAAGAGGACGAATGGAGGAAGGTAATGTATAAGAAGGCTGGAAAGGTAGTGTGGGACCAGCTTGTGATGAGTTTTAAAATCTAAACAGAGAATTTTATATTTGATCCTAGTAGGAATAGGGAGTCGCTGGAGTTTACTGAGAAGGTGTGTAGGTGGTGAGGGCATGGTCAGAGCTATATTTTAGGAAAATCATTTTGGCAACTATATGGAGCAGAGACAAGAAGACCAATAATCCAGAGGCAATTAGAGCCCAAGCAGGGTAGTAGATATGAGTCCAGAGAAAAGGAAGAGATATAATGCAACAAGGTTTGACAACTTATGCAATACCTGGGGTGAGGAAGAGAGAGGAAATGAGGATGACACCATTAGGAAGAGGAGTGGGCCTAAGGGGTAGATGAGGAGTTCTGTTTTGAACACGTTAGGTTTCAGATGCTGCTGAGACATCTATTTTGAAATGTCCAGCAAGCAGGTGGTGATGAGGGACTGAAGATTAAGAGACCAGGGCTGCGCACATCAGTCTAGGAATCATCTAAATAGAGATTATAATTGAATAGAGGTTATATAAGCCCATGACAGCTGGAGAGGTCACCAAAGGAGATGGTATAGAGAGAAAAGAAAGGGGATCTCAGCATCTGGTGGGGGCAGGTAGAGTTAAATGGCATGACATGACTGATGATCCAGCAAACAGCCATGACATCCTGCAATTTAGAGGTCACAGACGACTTTGGAGACAACAGATCTTGCTGAGTGATGAGGTCAGAAGCCAGACTGCAGAGGGTTCAGAAGAGAATGAAAGGAGAGGAGGGGGAAACAAGGAGTGTGGAAAGCTTTTCAAGGAGCTTGGCTACAAAAGAGAAGAGAAATACTGGATGACAGGATCTAGTGAAAGATTTTTCAGGATGGGGAAGATAGGTCTGCTTTCCCCAAAGGAAAGAACCCCAGATTTGGAGTCAGGTTTGAATCTAAGTTCCTTCAATTACCAATCATGTGGCTCTAGGTGAGTCACTTCACCTTTACAAGTCTCAGGTTTTCTCATTCATAAAATGGGGTTAAGGACCCTTACCCCTGCCTGCATCAGGAAGTTGTTGATAATAATAATAGCTAACATTTAGGTGATTTAAGGTTTGCAAAACCCTTCCTAAATATCTCATTTTATCCTCACAATAGCCCTGGGAGGTACATGTTGTTACAATTTCCATTTTACAGATGAAGAAACTGAAGCAGACAGAAATGAAGTAACTTGCCTAGAGTCACAGAGCCACGGATTTGAATTTAGAGCACAATCCATGGTGCCACCTAGTGGCCTCTGTGATTGTGACAATCGAGTGAAATCACGTACTCATAAAAGTTCTTGTAAAGGTACACTGCCAGGCAGAGGCCCCAGATGGAAGGCAGCCTGCCATCCCAGGCTTGTGGCTCCATGGCCCCTGCAGAGGCAGAGAAAACATCACATCTACTCTACTCTGTGCCCCACAAGCTCTACACATCTCACCTGCCACATGCCCAGAGGGCCCCAAGCCATACAGTGGCTCCACGGCACGGGGAGGAATGGGAGGTTCATGTACTGGCATCCCTAGAGGCACTAGCTGTTCCGGCTGAGACTGCTTGCTCGACTCATCACTCCCTGGGATAAAGGAAAGGACAAGAGAGACGACTTTGAACACAGAACAAGCCAGCTTTGGACTACAAGCTGACACCAAAAGCCAGGGTTATCCTTGTAGGGAAGGGGCACAGACATGGAGCAGAAACTGCCCACAATCCCCAGAGCCCAGGACGTCCCATGGGGAGAGAAGGCACTAAAGAAAGGACACCCTCCCCCACTTTCCCTCTTAGGCTGAGAGCCCTCAGAGCCTGGAATGCCCCACAGAGAAAGGCCAGGGCAAAGGGTACAGAACAAGCACAGAAGTTTCCACCTCTGGCCGATGGATCCCCACAACCCAGGATCCCTCACAGGATGGGGATGAAGGAGGCACAGACCTCTCTGCTCACTAAGTGAATGCTGCTTCTGAAGAACTAAAGAGGCCAATTAAGCCTCTTCTGTTCTATTTCCACCCCCAGCCCTGCCCTGCCCACCCAACTCCAGGTACCACAAACAGCTCACCAGGGACCTTGCAGGAGGTAGTACTGACTCTCCGGGCCACATCCTCCAGTGTGGGAAGGGGAGGCTCCTCCTCGTTATCCTCCTGCTCTTCCAGGGCCTTACTGCCTCCCTCCTTAGGAGGCTGGTGAGGGGTGAGAGCTGCGGGGGAAGGAGCTATCTGCAGCATTTCCCTCCCCCATCCCCAGCCTCTAACACTATGTCTCCAAACTTTCGATTGTGCACTCCTACCAATAAAAAATATTTTGAGCAGAAACCTTCCATGTACTTATATTTACAAATGAGATACATATATATTGTGCAATTCACTCTGTTCTGCCCAAAACGGGGGCAGAGAGGTATGGGGCAGTGTTTACACATGGTCACTGTCCCCAAGGGCAAGGCCTGCCCTCTTGAGGTCACTTGCTACAGCCATGACGTGATGTGGGACAGAAGACGGGCAGGCAGGACCTGGGAGGGTGGGAGGAGGTGGGGAGGGGGTAGAAATGTTCCTAGTAGTGCCTGTGCAGCTGCTATTGTGAGTGCCTGGACAAACAGTTAGGTTCTAACTACCCAGGGGAGCTAACCACAGGGCAGGTATGGGAAGGATTTAGAGGATGCACACGTGTGTGTGTGTGTGTGTGTGTGTGTGTGTGTGTGTGAAGGATAGGTGTGACTGTATGAGAGACGCTGACTGTGGCAAGGGAGGGCAAGATTCAGTTCATCTTCCTGCCTTCCGGTTATCTTACACCATGGGGTCAGGCCACTGACACCATTTTGAAGACAACTGCTCTTATTGACACAAATCCAAGGCCTGTGTCTCCTCCTGAAAATTTTCCCAGGTAGGAAGAGGTCAGGATAGGCCACGGGGGTGGGGGTTCCTATTACTGATGTAATTCCAGAAGAAGAAGAGGAGGTGGTCTACTTTCTGCCTTCTCTTCAGTACAATCAAGGGGCTGGATAAAAGGCCCTCATCTGTTCCTTCCAGGTTTGCATGCCAACACTAGTGTATAGTCATATACTAATTACTGGCCTTTCATGTTCCCTGAATGAACCAGACTAAAGTTCCCGAGGGAAGGAACCATGTCTGACACGAGTTGCCCTTGCCCCTTTTGCCCCAGTCACTAACATAGTAATAAGGCAATGTGGTGTCCAAAGAAAAATGTACCTCAAAGTACGAGGCCTGGGTTTAAGTCCTGGGTCCATCATTTACTAGCTGTGTGACTGCTGGCAAGCCATTCCTTTGAACTTCAGGTTTCTTTACTTGTAAAACAGAAAATAGTCCTTGCACTATCTGCCTCACAGGCTAACTTTAAGAAAAGCAGTCTCTAAACACAGAAATGGGAATTACTACCATTATAAAACAGGCCTTCAACAAGCACTTGTTGAGGTGAACCGAACTACACAGTTCTGCCCCTGCCCAACCTCACAGGCCAGAACACAGGCTTCCTTCACAAAGAGCCTCTGCCCTTGGACCGATGAAAGGACGGGATCCGGTGGGTAATGTAGCTATTCCAGAGCAGAAATGAACCAGGCCTGGCAAAGGTACGCCTGTGGTAGCATGTGAGGCCTTACCTCTTCCGGGGCACTGTGAAGCCCAGTGCCCAGCACCCCCACACCTGAAGCAGGAGTCTTTCCCCCGATCTCTGGACCAGCCGCCCCCAAATTGCTCGCCTTTCATCTGCCACTTCTTCTTCCATATCTGGTGGTGAGGAGACACAAGGGAGGTGAATCTGAGGCCTGGGCCGGTCATCAAGCCAATGTCTCTGGAACATAATTATTCTTGGGGCACACATCTCCCATGAGGTGGCCTGGTATCCCTTTTATCTCCAGCCTCTGTGGAAAACCTGCTTCACTATGTGGGCCTGAGCTAAGGTCAGTGGCTTACAGAGGGTCAGACACAGAGATCGAGCCACTTACCTGCTTACGGAGGAGGTTACCCCGCAGAACAAAGCCCTTAACATAACATTTCTTCTTTAAGTTGAGACGTACAAAGTTACCGCTGGCTTTGGAAAACGTCCTGAAAGAAACCCAAAGTGAGGGGACCCAGAGGTCTTGCTGCCTGTGTGACATACCCTCCAAACCAATCTTAGTGCACCATGCTTCCTGCTGAACCCAGGGCCCTGAGACAGAATAACCACCAGTGTGAAGTCTGTTTTCCCAACCTGAGCCATGGGCAGTACCTGGGGGCTCTGGCCCCAACAACAGTCTTGGACATCTTCTCCACAACTATTTCTCCCAGAAGGTCTTCCTCAGGGATCTCCAGAGCTGCTACTCTCCCAGACTCCTTGCTGTGCTCCCCAACAGGCTCAGGTACAGGCTCTCTTCTGAGCCTTACCTTCTCGGTGCCAGTTTTCTGATGCTTTGGCGTTCTATCTTGGCTCCCATCCCTTTGTCTCTTCTGAGTGGGATTTTTTTGCAACGTCCAGACCTTACTCACTGAAGAGGCCTCTTCTTTCCCAGGAAGGCTGCCACAGAGTAGCCTTGTTTCCAGGGTTTCAGGCAGTGGTGGATCACTGAAACCATCATACTCAGGGACTGATCTCAGGTCTGTCTCTGCAGGGTTCTGGGGTTCTATGCTCTTCTGTTCTGGACAAGGGTCTTGGGTCTTAGTTGGTGAGCTCAGAGGATTGGAAGGCAAGTTGGAGTGTTCTATCTTTCCTAGCTTCTCTCTTGCCTCAACCTGGCACCTCTGCAACCAGCCAGGATCCAGGGAGCTCAGCCGTTGGCCCAGGGTGTGTTGTAAGTGCTTCATCTTTCCAGGATGGGGAATGGGCCTTGGTCCATAGCCCCAGGGAGGTATGGGAGGCTTAAGCATGGCAGTGTCTTCTTCACAGGGGTTGGGTATGACTTCTTTTGGGGCAGAGTAAACCAACAAATGAGACCTGGGTGAGGGGCACTTCTCTGGCTGCTGTCTGCGTGGAAGCCGAGGTATCCGGCCTGAGGATGGTACTGCCTGTGAAGGGGAATGACTACCTCAGTTTCCTTTTGGTATCCAAAAAAGAACAGCCCTTTGACTTCATAATCACACCCTTTCTGCTGTCTTCATGACCTAGGCCATGATCACCCCCACCATCCTGAAAAGATTCAGAGAGACCTACCCAGGAACAGAGAGATCCATCAAGAGAGAAACCAGGCCAGATAACATCAGTGTATTAATTGTGTACTACAGGTGAGAACAACTCTGTCTCAACTTGGGTGAAAAGTTTGGAGTATGCTGCAAAGACACAGTTCCTGAAAAATAGCCTAGCTTCTTTCTCCCAGGTCTGGTATTCTGGCCAATGATTCCCCCTGACTCCTACTTTCTGTGAACTCTTAAATCATAGTAGGCTGTCCTAAGATTCTTTTCTCCCTAGGGCCCCACAAACATACCTGCTGGGCAGCTTTCAGGTTAGACTTGAGCTTCCTCCCATAGCAATGCAAAGGCACCTGGAGGGCGGCTGTCTGGGTGGGCAGTGGTGGCTTGGTCATATTCCTGTTCAGATGTGCACCCCAGCAGTCCAGCTCTGGTGCCTGCTGAGAGGAGACAGAAGAATGCAGGGCTGAAGCCAAAGCAGGGTGGACAGAGAAGGACTTGGTGAGGTGGAACTGCAGAGGAGGTGCTCATCCTGAGGGAGGATAAGCACAGTGTGGAATGGCACCCTGGGAGAGCGGGGGGTGGGGGGGGGCGGACATTACACTCAGAAAAGGCCTGGGTTCAGGTCCCAGCTCTGCCAGTAGTTAGCTCTGCATCCCTGGGGAAATACTGAGCCTTCTCTCTGGGCCTCAGTTTCCCCAAGCAAGGTGGTTGGATGCAATCCACACTGTCTTCTCCAGCTCAAACATCCTGTGAGTCAGTTGCTGAAAAGAGGGATCTTTACATTTGGGAAGCAAGGTCTACGCCCCACATGAAGAAAATGAGAGCCTTAGAAGCTCACCGAAGACTACCATCTCTCTTCCCCTCTCCCTGAGCAGTCACAAAACCCTTCCCCAGGACCAGAGTGACAGAGGAGAAGAGGCATCTAAACCACAGATTTAGGCACTGGTCTCACCCTCCCTATTGCCATACTTAAGGACGAGATGGCCTCTGAGACTGTTTCCAACTCTGAGATTCTGCAATTCTGTTATTCCTCATGTGGGCTTTAGTCACAGCAAAGAACACAAGGAAAGGGAAAGGAAGATGTGACCACGTTTGAAGGTCACCTTTTACCTTTCTGGGCTTCAGGTTCCTTGTCACTACAATTCAATTCAATCAACACTCACTTAAAACAGGCAAACTACTTTAGAGTCCCTCAGTGGCGAGGTGCATGCAGCACTGCTTGGAGGGAGGCTGGCGGCAGGTTGTCACCAATGGTGACCTGCCGAGTAGAGGATGCAGAAAACGACAAGTGAGAGGGGCTGGAACCAGATGGAGGGCCTGACCTGTCCTATCTTGTATCTTCAGAATACTGAAAGACTTAGAGAGAGACTTCCCACCAATCAGGTAAGTTCTTACCTTTATAGAAGGGGGACAAAAACACACTGGATGAAAAAGCACAGACGGATTGCAACCTGTGCTAGTGGAAAGTGTGCCCATAACGTGACTGTGGCTCATTAAAGTATCAGTGATAGCATAGTCCTCCCTAGTTACATCTCAAAGTGGTGTGGGAAGGAACAAATGAGATCCTGAGTGGAAAGGTACTGTGTGAAATATAAAGGTCTACAGAAACGTCAGGAAGACTAAGGTTAGTTAAGGGGGTCTGCAGTAGAGGAAAATGGAACCCCAAGTTAGCTAGCAGCTTGCACTGGAGGGTGGGTAGAGGAGGAGGTTCCTGGGAGACTGTTCAACCAAAGGCACCAGCTAGGCCCCTGCAAAAGCATCAAGACTGAACCAAAGGCCGTGGCCTTTGGACTTTTTGGACCCGAGCATAGACAGGGCAGAAAATGATGAAGTTTAATATTCACCTTGCCACTCTCAGCTCAGCACTCATAGCTTTTCCAAAGCTGAAGGCTTATTTACCTGTGTGTAACCTAGGTGCCAAAACACATGGTGAGCACATTCCTTAAGGTCACCAGCTGGGCCTCCTAACTTTCAAACACAGCCCCCACTCCCAACCCAGCACAGAGCTCAGGGAGAGAAGGAAGGAAGGAGGGAGAGAAGGAAGGAAGGAAGAGAGGAAGGAAGGAAGAGGGGAAGGAAGGAAGGAAGGTAGGAATGAAGGAAGGAAAGGAGGGAGGAAGGGAGGAAGGAAGGGAGGAAGGAAAGGAGGGAGGAAGGGAGAAAGGGAAGGAGGAAGGAAGGAAAGAAGAGAAGGAAGGAAGGAAGGAAAGGAGGGAGGAAGGGAGAAAGGGAAGGAGGAAGGAAGGAAAGAAGAGAAGGAAGGAAGGAAAGAAGGGAAGAAGGAAGGAAAGAAGGGAAGAAGGAAGGGAGGAAGGAAACAAACACTTATTAAGCACCTATGATGTAGTATCAGGCAGTATTAACTAAATGCTTTACTAATATTATCTCATTTGATCCTCATAACAACCCTGGGAGGGAGGTGATATTATGATCCTACTTTATAATTGAGAAAGCTGCGGCAGATAGAGGTTAAGTGACTTGCCAAGGATCACACAGCTAGTAAGTGTCTGAGGCAGGATTTGAACTCAGGTCTTCCTGACTCCAGGCCCAGTGCTCTATCCACTTATGCCACTGAGCTGACCAGATGAGGAGATCAACAGAAGGAACAGATATTTGTCAAGAAATAAATGGAAAAGGAGGAATGCATTTTTTTTCTCCCCGCTGAGTACACACAAATCTTTCACAAACAAATGATCACATACTCAGTGAACTGTACAAAGCCCAGTTTTTGGGACTACAGGGCAAAAAGAAAAAAAAATAACTTCTTAATTTAAATGGCCAGGGCAAGGAGAAAATTCAGAAAACAGACTATTTATTAGGCAAGGAAAGTTAAAAAAAAAACACTTCAAATCAAACCTAATGAGGAGCAGCAGCCTTTGGGTATTCTCGGAGGTAAATTTTTATCGACCAAGGAATAAAAATAAAAAGACCTAAGAACTTAGGAGGAAGCAAACAATTGACCTGAAAAATAAGTGAAATGAAGAATGCTGATGAACCATTAACAACATAATAAAGAGAAAACACAAACTACCAAAATGAGAAAGGAAAAGATGACAAGAGGAATTTTTATTTTTATCATTTTTACTTAAACTAATTCATTAGAGGGCTAAAGTCAAATGGATAGTGATTTGCAAAAGTATAGAATGCCCAAACTGACAACTTCAATAAATCAATTTAAGAGAAAGATATAAGGAAAATCATCAACAAAAAACCTAGCTCTCATATAGTTCTTCAAGGACTTTACAAACATCATATCTAATTGGAATGACATATTTTTGCGGAACTTTGAGTCAAACCAGGAAAGAACTGGGTTTCTATGAAACAATCTGATTTTAAAACCACAAATAATACTGAAAACTAGAGACTCCCTTGATAAATGCTGATGAAAAAAAATGCTAAAAGAAATTTTAGGAACAGATCAAAGGAAAGCATCACTGGCATTCACGCATGCATGCCTTATTTGTTCTAAGTAGTGTTTATACTAAAACTGCTGTGATGGTTCATTATTAAAAAAAAATTAACCTAATTGTTTGGATCGACAGATGCAGAGAAGGCCTTTAATAAAAATCAGCATTCATCACTCAAAATTTAAAAAAAAATGAATAAAGGAATTTTCCCTGATTCTAGTAAAAAGTTACAGCTTAAAACCAAGAGCCAACATTATTCTCAATGGAGAAATATTAGAAGCAAACCTATAAAAAAGCCAGGGGCCAAACAAAGCTGTCACCACTTCTACTCCACATAGAAGTGTCAGCAATTGCAGTGCCACAAAAAAGATATCAGAGAGAGAATTATTGGAAAGAGATGAAAATACTGCTCTTTGTAAACAACACAGCTGCAGAAATTTTAAAAATCCATTATTTTGCATAAGTGGATAAATCGCTAGAGATTTTGCGGGAGAAGTGCACCAAAGGGAATCCTTGGGGAAAAACACAAATAGCTAGCTAGCATTTACGTAGTGTTTGAAGTTTGCAACATGCCGTCCACGTTATCTTATTTGATCTTCACAGTAACCCTACGAAGTGGGTGCTATTATGTTCCCCATTTTACGGATTAGAACTCTGACACTCAGGGTCATACTGCTATTAGGCATCTGAGGGAGAATTTGAACTCTGGTTTTCCCGACTCCCAATTGCAGCTCTGCCAAATCACCTAATTACCTAAAAGGAAGGAAACTAGCCCTTCCGGATTCAGAAGCTGCTATGTAACTTAAATGTAATTTTATATTTGTATTTATCTAACGTAACATTTATTTTACAATTTAAATAAAATTATACGTCACCATCATTTATGTGATTATATAAAACATCCCCTGGCAACAGGCTGAGTCGGCTGGCTTCCCTGAGGACCGACCTAAATTCAGCTGGCTTAGGCTGGTCCTCAGGAAGCAGATCAGTCTGACTAACTAAAAGGCACATCACCCAAAGAACTCTTCAGCCAGGAAGAACCAATGAAACTAAGAAAAATAAAAAAGGAACCAGAATCCCAGGCAGCCCCTCTTAGAATCTCTAAGTTACAGTCCAGACTTTTTTTTCTACCATGTCTCAGAAACCTCTTCATTCTTTATCCCTGAAACTCACACTTTGGAATGTGTGCTCCTTGGGCCTCTCTCTCTGATTGGATGGTTCCTCCCATAATCTCCACTTAATGATAATGATAATAATAACTGGCATTTATACAGCATGTACTACATGCCAGACACTGTGCTAAGAGCTTTACAAATATTATTTCATTTGATTCTCATAAAAACCCTAAGAAGTAGATGCTATTATGACCCCCATTTTACAGTTGAGTAAACTGGGGCAGACAGATGTTAAGTAACTTGCCTAAGGTCATACAGCTAGTAAGTGCCCAAGGCCAGATTTGAACTCATCTTGTAGACTCCAGAATCAGCATTCTATTCACTGCACCCCTGAGCTGCCTGTAAGGTCATCTCTGAGGGTAGCCATGTCTTTGTTCCTTGCCAGGCTGCCTTCCAGACTTTCCATGTTCCAACACCAGGTACTTTCAGAGAGAATTCCCCCCATTTTTTCAGCTTGTATGTTTAATGCATTACATTCAAAAATAAGCTCCTTGAGGGCGGGGGCTATCTTTTTCCTTGTATTTGTATTCCTAGCTCCTGGCACATAGTAAGTGCTTAATAGATGCTTGTTTTCTGATAGTGACAGTGTCAGCATGCTAAGAATCACAATTTTCACATAAGCTTCAACCCTGTCCTCTAAATGTAAAATTCTTGTCCCAGGACCAATGAGTGGATTCAGCTGGAGGAGCTGAGTCATCAACCTCAATATTCTTAACAGAAACAAGTTAGAAGAAGGAAGCTGCAGCTAAATGGAAGGAGGGCTCCACAGTAGTCAGTTGAAAAAGCAAAAAAAGGAACTGTTGGAGAAAGATTTAACCTATGTCCAATGGCAACAAGAATCATTATTTCATAGGACAGTTGGTCATCATATTAGATATTAATTATGAAGAGTATTTGCAAAAAGATGGCCATCAAAATAAATACGACTTATGTGCCAACATAGTTGTTGAGGATTAAGTTGGTTGATCTCTAGTCTCTGCCCGCTCCAATTCATCCTCCACCCCACTTACAAAATGATGCAGGTCTGATCATGTCACTTGTTTGTTTTCGAAGCCCTTCATAACCTGGCCCCTTCCTGCCTTTCCATGCTTATACCTTAACTTCTCTCCACATAGTCTACAATCCAGGGATCCAGGCTTTTGAGACAAGAACTCACTATTTGACAAAAACTGCTGGGAAAACTGGAAAGCAGTTTGGCAAAAACTAGGTATAGACCTCATACCAAGATAAGGTCAAAATGGGTACATGACTTAGACATAAAGGGCAATGCCATAAGCAAATGAGAAGAGCAAGGAATAGTTTACCTGTCAGATCTATGGATAAGGGAAGAACTTATTACCAAACAAGAGCTAGAGAGCATTACAGGATGTAAAATGGGTAATTTTGATTACATTAAATTAAAAAGGTTTTGTACAAACAAAACAAATGCAGCCAAGATTGGAAAGAAAACAGAAAACTGGGGGAAAATTTTTTTTACAGCAAGTATCTCTGATAAAACCCTCATCTCAAATGCATAGAGAACTGGGACAAATTTATAAGAATGCAAGTCATTCCCCAATTGATAAATGGTCAACAGGCAATTCAGAAGAAGCTATCTATACTCATATGAAAAAATGCCCAAAATTACTAGTGATTAGAAAAATGCAGATTAAAATAATTCTGAGTTACCACCTCACACCTATCAGATTGGCTAATATGACAGAAAAGGAAAATGACAAATGTTGGAGAAGATGTGGGAAAATTGGGACGCTAATATACTGCTGGTGGAGTTGTGAACTGATTCAACCATTCTGGAGAGCAGTTTGGAACTATGTCCAAAGGGATATTAAACTGTGCATACCCTTTAATCCAGCAATACTAATACTAGGTCTGTATCCTAAAGAGGTTAACAAAAAAGGGATGGGGGAATCTATTTGTACAAAAACATTTATAGCAGCTCTTTTTGTGGTAGCAAAGAATTGGAAACTAGGGGGATGCCCATCAATTGGGGAATGGCTGAACAAGTTGTGGTACATGATTGTGATGGAATACTATTGTGCTGTAAGAAATGAGGAGCTGAATGCTTTCAGAAAAACCTGAAAAGATTTACATGAACTGATGAAGCCAAGTGAGTAGAACCAGGAGAACATTGTACACAGTAACAGCAATACTGTATAATGATCATCTGTGAATGACTTAGCTATTCCTAGCAATACAAAGATCCAAGATAATTCTGAAGGACCTAGGATGAAAAACACTATCCACCTCCAGAGAAAAGAACTGATGGAATCTGAATGCAGATCAAAGCATACTGTTTTTTAACTTTCTTTTTCTTGTCTGTTTTTCACGACATGACTAATGTAGAAATATGTTTCGCATGACTACACTATGTATAACTTTTATCAAATTGCTTGCCTTCACAATGTTGGGGAGGGGAAGGAGAGTGAGATTAATTAGGGACTCAAAACTGTAAAAACAAAGGTTAAAAACTGTTTTTACATGTAACTGGCAAAAAAAAAAAACAAAATAATCAAACATCCTTTTCTCCTTGATACTCTCTTCTCTCTAGGTTTCTGTGACACTTAAGTCTTGGTTCTCCTCCTACCTCTGTGACTGCTTCTCAGTCTTACCAGTTTTCTTGGATTCAATTATGCAAATGCTTCTCCAATCTATTTATCCAGCTCTAATTTCTCTCCTGATCTCTAGACTCACATCTCCACCTGTCCCTTAGACATCTCAAACGGATGTCCTACAAACATCTTAAACTCAACATGCCTAAAATTGAACTCATTATCTTTCTTCCTAAGCTTTCCTCTCTTTCTAACTTCCTTATTAACATCCAGGACACCACCAGACTCCCAGCTACCCATCGCAGGTATCATCTCGATCTCCTCACTACCACCCCCCTCACACTCCTCTCTCATCTACCGCTAAGTCCTGTCAATTCTACCTTCCTAACATCTCTTTTATCCTGCCCCTTTCTCTCCTCCAGGGGCCATCTCCAGTTGTCCTGATCCATATCTGGCCACTGGACCTAGACGGCTTTGGAGGAGAAAGTGAGGCTGGTGACTTTGCACAGCCCTGACTCCCTTAAATCTAATTCACTTGCAAGTCATGGCATCATCTTCCTGACAGCATGGTCTTTGTCAAGAACAAAGGACAATGAACAACAAGCTCTCCTCCGACACTACCACTTTCATCACCTCACGTCTGGATTACTGTAACAACCTGCTGATTATTGTAATAACCTGTAATAACCTCTCCTTCTAGTCCCTCCCCAATCCAGTCTATCCTTCACTCAGGTGTCAAGGTGGTCTTCTGAAAGCACAGGTCTGACCAAGTCACCCCTCTATAGTATAAATTCCAGTGGTTCTCTATTATCTCCAGGATCAAATATAAGATCTTGCTTGGCTTTAAAAGCCCATCGTAACTTAGTCCCATCCTACCTTTATTTTTTTTTTTTGAGGGTTGTAAGTTTATTATTTAAGTTGAAGAACAGGTTATAAAGGCGGGGGTGCCTAGGGGAGAGAGAAGAAGGGAGGAGACAGGAAGACAAGAGCCTCTCATCTGTGTCTGCTCTAGACGGGGTTGATCCTGATTTCTGAGCCTTGATCCAGGAGACACAACGAAGCACATGATCAGATAAGGTACTGGGGGGGAAAGGTTTAGGAAAACATTGGGTGGGTAGCCAGAGTTACACATCCAACCAGAGGTGGGGGCTGGGATTCTCCCTTGATCAGCAGCACTGCTTCCTTTTAGGAACTGAAGCACAGGGATATGTTCCATCCCACTTATGCCAGCTCTTATAAAACATTCTTGTAGTTAAAGTCCTTGTGCTAAAGAATCTTTTCATCGCCTCTCTAACTTCTTGTGCTTAGCTTCTAGTTTCTTTAAATATGCACCCACCTTGTAAGCTGCCTGCTCCAGGGCTGCTGCTTGCTCCTCAATTAAAGTGATCTGATCCAGATAAGGCTGAAGTGCTGCATATTTCTGGTTTAAGACCTTTAGGTTTCTACTTTTCTACATACTTCAAGCTAGTCAGTTTGTTCATATTTTCCAGAAGTTTATAGTCTTCACTGGTGGCTGTCAGCTCGCCTGTCAGGTACATGTGGCCATTTTGGAGCACATGTCCTGGCACAGCCTGTGATATCCGCCTTGGCAGGCTCCATAGCCACCTTGGCTATCTCCACCATGGCATCATCTAGGATGAGAGGAGGGAAGGATGAGGATCGGGGAGAAGGGAAAAGAGAGTAGGGAGAGGGCAGAGGAGGGGAGGGGTGGGATGGGGAGAAAAGGCTTCGGTATTCTTTAAACTTCACTGCTTGCCATGCAGGAGGGTGACTCTGGTCTCTGATCCAGTGACACTGGTCTCCTTGTGTTTCTCACACAAGACATTCCACCCCCTACCTCTGTGTATTTATTTACACTAGCTGTCCTCCCATACTGAAAATGCTCTCCCTCCTAACTTCCCTTAAATCTCAGCTAAAATCTGACCTCCTTAAAGAAGCCTTTCCTGAGCCCCCTTAAAGCTTGTGCCTTCCCTCCAAGATCATCCCTAGTTTAACCTACATAGATCTTATTTTTACATGGTTGTTTGTCTGCTATCTCTCCCATTAGAATGTGAGCTCCCTGGGGACAGGGGCTCCTTTTGCCTTTCTTTTTATCACACAGTAAAGCACTTACTTGGGCTTACTTTGGTAGAGGCTTAAATCAAGCAACTGATAAGTAGACATTTTATTAAGTGCCTACTATGTGCCAGACACTGTGCAAAGCTGTGGGGATACAAAAAGAGGCAGAAGATAGTCCCTGCCCTCAAGGAGCTTACAATCTAATGGGGGAGACAACACGCAAACAAATAATATATAAAGCAAACTATGTGTAGGATAAATGGGAAAAAATTACCAGAAGGAAGGTACCAATATGAAGAAGGTTGTAGAAAGCTTCGTGTAGAAGGTAGGATTTTCAGCTGGGACGTAGAGGAAGCCAGGGAGATCAGTAATAGACTTTAATAAAGGCTCAACTGCCTGGACTGATCAGTATGAGTAGGCTACAGCATATAACCAATGAGGAACTTCAGATTAACTCAAAGAATTGTAGGATAGAAAGAAACAAGGTGGTGATGTGTCAAGAGCAAGGGACTTCGTGTGCACCAGCAAAATGTTCCACTGAGGTTCCTTGTGAGTTAAACCAGCAAACTGGGTGGAGACCCATAATAAATTTATGGGAGGATGTGGACAACACCTGCACAGGATAGGCAAGCATGGACAGGACAGAATCTTCCCTTTGGGAGCAATCTTCCAAACTGATAAAATCACAGGTGCATTTGGTATATAAAATATATTTATGTGTACACACACACACACACACACACACACACACACACACACACATTTTCAATATAGCTACAATTCATAAACCAATTATATAACTTATATACGTATACATACCTATATATGTGTATCTATATAAACAATGGTTACTAACATAAATCACAGCAACCATTAAAGTCTCTCTCTGCTATCTCTGATGAAGAGATCCTTCATAACCAAAAGCTGTAGCAGCTGAGCATGAGAATGACAGGTTCTACTGAGCTTGGAAGGCATTCCAATCTGACACGGGGATAGACCGCATACCTGCAGTTAGAGGGGCTGCAGAAGACCAGGTTGTTTGCAGTGACTAGTATTTTGGCAAGGAACTTCACAAAGACCAGCAATTATGTTACAGAGGGTTTTAATCTGTGTGTAAAATACTCACATTCACCAAATTGGGGAACCCTGAAGTATCCAAGTATAAATCATATATGGTTCGTGTATTTAGGAGCAGTTAGGTAGCACAGTGAATAGAGTGCCAGGCCTGGAGTTAGGAACACTTGAGCTTAAACCTGCCCTCAGAAACTTTTTAGATGTGTGACCCTTGGCAGGTCATTCAACCTGTGTTTGCCTTTAGTCTCCTCTTCTGTAAAACAGGGATAAACAATGGCCTCTTCCACGAAGGGCTGTTATGAGGATCAAATGAAATAACTGTAAAGCATTTAGCACAGTGGCACACTGTAAGAGCTATGTAAGTGTTAGCTATTGTCACTATCATCATTATTTTATTATTGTTGTTGTTAAATTTACTTTACATTTAACCAAAATGTAACTTAATTCCATTAATTTTTTTTTGAAAGTTTTGAAAAAATTTTCATGTTGAGCATGTCAGGTAAAAGCCTAACACACTGTTTATTGGAAATAATTTCAATTTATGAGGGAAATACACTGTTTTAAAGGTCAAATGATAGGAACACAGTTCACAAAGGAGGAGAGAAACATGGAAGTTACCACTTGAGACAACCTGTAGTTTCCCAGTAATCAAAGAAAGGCAAATGAAAACTCTGGGGCACCACCTCACATCCAGCCATTTGGCAAAAATGAATAAAAATAATAAAGCCAAGCATCAGTGGCCTCTATAAAAATAGGCATGCTCACACATGATGGCCTTGCAACCTGGTGTAGTCTCTTTGGAGAGCAAGCTGGCAATACACCCTAAGAGGTTGTGAACCTATTTCCTTTGTTACAGTAATCTCATTGTTGGAAACGTACCCTAAGGAAGTCAAAAGAGACAGAACTATTTGTACAAAGATATGGATTTTTTTAGCTGCACCCTTTCTGAAAACAAAAACCTGTTAACCTAAAAGCAGAACTAGGACTACAGTGTACACAGGAATAGTAACTATTATGTGTATGGTAGAAATAAACATTTATACATACTATACCCGTGATATGTATATTTGCATATAAATGTTAAGGTTTGTAAAGTGATTTATATATGCTGTCTTATTTGACTGATAAAGAATTCTACCCTGCCCCCATCATGCCAACCTCCCAAAAAGTACCTTAGTCAAATTGGTTCATAGGTAGGATTACCCGAAATCAAAACTTAAGACACATCCCCAAACTTGGTCATAACTTATTAAGATTGCCCCCATATTATACTATCAAATACTGGTCTGGCTGCTCAAACTGACCACCTTCCTCATAGGTAAAAATTTTCTAACATTCAGAGAACAAACAGCAATCAAATTATTACAAAAATTGGCTCTAAGTATATACATAAGTACAGTGTACAGTTATCGAGACTATAAACTGGGATTTTGAAAGAGTTACTAAGATAAAATTGTTATTTGTCCATTAAAGCATATTTCTAATTATAAATAGCTTAAGATTTAATGTTCATATGTTCATTTTTCCTGTAAAGTTACATAAGCTCATAACATTCTTGCTTCCAGAATCTATAGTTCCATCAGTGTGGTTTCTCCCTTCCTGTAAATGGTCTATGACAGTCGTTGCGGTCCTATGGCCAACCTGGGGATGAGCCCCTCTTGAACGTAACCAGGGTTGGTCTTTGAATGATAAGATATGTTGTCATTACTGGGTCTATACCTGAAGTCTCTTCAGCTTGGTCAGACCTGTTGTCAAAACCTATACTTTTCTGAAAGCCTTTAAAATCCCATTATCACCTCTATGTCATGAGGCATCAAAGTAGCATTTTGTTAGAGGAAATTCATCATTTAAAAAGAAACAGAACAGATTGTTAGAACTAGAAGGCTTATCAATCTAGACCTGGAAGAGACCTCAGACCCATCTAATCTAACTCTCTAACATATAAGGAAACTGAAGCCTAGGAACTTCACTTGAGGGTCTTAAAGATCATCTAAGCCAAACCACTCACTTGACAGAAGATCCTTATGCACAGTCACTAATGATGGAGCCTGGACAAGGACCCTTGTCTACTGACTTCCCGTTCAATACTCTTTCCACTGTCTTATGATGAGGAGTATCCCATCCCCTTTAATTAGAAACCCTTTCTTTGGTAATAGCAAGTTTGATCAAGTTTCTATAAGAAAATTAAGACTTAGTCACTACAGCTCTAGGCCCCTTCTGTTTACCTGCTCAGCAGCTGCGTCCTTCTGGCCTGAGTTGCTGGGTTGTGGAAGGCCTGCTGACTCCTGACCCCTCCTTAGGGCTCGGTATTCTCGATAGAGTTCTGGTTGGGAGAGAAGGGGGAGTCAGGGTCTTGGCACAAAAGGAAGGAAAGACTGAAACCCAATAAAAGCCAGATCTACTCAGCAGCCCAAAGGACCTTCCAGCTATCAAATATTACAACTTGATACCTGGCTGTCCCAGATTTTGTCCACTCCATCAGTGTTGTAGCTCCTAATGTCCAACCGTACAGCTTGTGGCTTCATTCCTGCCATATACTTTGATCCTATCTAGCCTAGGATAGCCTCTTCCCCATCCCCTAAAACAAGGTGTTCTTGGCTGCTGCTGCTTCCCAAGAAACCAAGGTTCTCTGATCCAAAGCCAGGTGTCACCTAAAACATAAACATTTGCTTCCTCCTCTCCCTTCCTCTCTATGAAAGCATTTTGAGTTGGCTATCTAAAGGGCACAGACAATTTTACTAGAGTAAGAGAACCTTGGGGTCCATGCCACATAAACACCACATGAACAGATGGGGTAGTCTCGCTTTACTCAATTCAGTGCAGAAGAGTTCCACGCAGATCAGACTTCAGAATTACCAGTTCTGTGACCTAACTTATCCTTACTGCTCTATACCTAGTACAAGAATAATGCTCTTTCTGTCATCTCCTTGTCATTGAGCTCCAGGTCTATTTGTCAATCTTACATTAAAACTGTTCTCCTAAGTCACCTGAATGCCAACCCAGCAGCACCTCTTGATTCAGCCCAATAAATTTCACCGAAGTAGATTTCTCCTTCACTGGGTACCCAGTCTCCTGCTCAGCAAATCCCTGAACTAATGTTCTAAAGCTTTCTCATGTTGTTTGAACTCAGTCTTTCTTCATGACTCTTACCACCCAACATCACCAGTTCACCCAAATGGCAAGAAAAGAGGCTCACATCTACCTCTTCCAGGATCCATCTTCCCAAACTGGTATAAGACATTGGCCTACCTACAATCAACTTACTTTTCAATGGCTCTGGCTCCCAGTCAGGTTGTGGTTATGCTTACTCCACACACAATTCTCAGAGGAATTTTTTTTTTTTAAAGATTGCGATTTAGGCAGTAGATAGGGCACTGGCCCTGAAGTCTGGAGGACCTGACTTCAAATCAGGCCTCAGACACTTACTAGCTATGTGAACTTAGGCGAGTCACTTAACCCCAATTGCCTCTCCTACCCTCCCCCCACCCCAAAAGACTGGGTTCTCCCTGTGTTGCCCACCCTGAAAGCACAGTGGCTATTCATGGGGCCAGTTCACACTCCTGATCAGCAGAGAAGTTTTAACCTACTCTATTTCTGACCTGTGCTGGTTCACATTGGAGGATGTTTTTTGCCATACACTCACCTTTCATTTCCTCTGGTGCTGACTCCACATCATTCTGTAAGAGACAGTTCTTGATTAGTTCACTGTAATACAATAAAATCAATAATTTATTAAGTTCCTGGGAAGAAACAAAGACATGGTCTGTGTGTAAAGGAAGCTTATAGTATTGGTAGGGGGATAAGACATCAACAGAAATAATCATAAGCGACAGTTGTACTTAGTTATTAATAACTGTGTGTAATGTACTTGTTCTGGACCCCTTGTGGAAGAGTTCTGGGGAAAAGCTCTGCTTATAGGCCAATGCCCCTAGTAGAAACTTACTGAGGCTCTCTTTCATATGTACACTCTAGTCTTTTTACTTAACAGGGCATTTGTTTACTCACTTGTTTCGTTGAACTTCTAATAACTAGTTAGGACGTATTCTGTGAGGCCAGAGTAGAAAGGCTGTTATGTGGGGTCTAGGAGAGTTTGACAGAGAAGGTGGCATGACACAGTTTTTAAAGGCTAGATCAGAATTCAACAGGTAAAGAGGACAGTGTGTGCTTGGATTTCTAAGCCACTGTTCACAGTGGTGGAGGTGGACATGATGTGGTACAACCAGACAGAAAGATGGAACATGTTCTCACCTCATAGGATTGAGAGCTGAAAGATACCTTAGAGACTCCCTAGTCCATTTTACAGCTATGAAGACAGAGGCCCAGTGTGAGGAAAGCACTGGTTACAAAGTTGGAGATCTCCTTTCTGATTTAAAATCTCAGCTCTTGCCATTTGCAATGCAATCTCAGATATGAAACCTGAGTGAGATGAAGAGTCAAAAATAATCTCAAGGTTAAAAACATGATGGGTGGCACTGTGGTGAAGTCAGAAGGATAGCGTTTACAGAGGGAACATAATGAGCTTGGTTTTGGGATCAGTGTTTCAGGACAGAGGTCAGGATTCAAGACCCTTAGATTTAGGAATTAAGAGGCCACAAGTGACTTAAAGAGAAGTTTCAGAAGAGTGGCAAGAAGAGAAACCAAGAGTAAGTACAAAATGGAGGCATCAGTCTGGATGGCTCTTATAAAAAACTTTAACAGGCAAAGGACTGATTAGACAGTACTTGGAGGAACTAGAAGAGTCAAGGGAAGTTGAAGCATCTCTGGAGGCAGATGGGATGAAGCATCACTTCTTTTTGAATATTTTCCTCAGCACTCTATCTGTGCCTGGGCAGAGCCCTGGTCCCTGTAGTAGTCCAAGGTTCCTATTCTCTAGACTACCCTAAGAAAATCACCAAGAGAGGGTATGGGGGAAGGGTAAACTCATGCAGCTCATTTCATTTCATCATCAGCTGATGCTGACAGCTCCCACTGCATGTGGTGTACTTGTTCTAGGCCTTTTGAGGAAAAGTCATGCTCACAGGCCAGTGCCCCTAATAAAAATGTATTGATGATCTCTTTCATACCCATAGTTCAGCCCTTCTATCTAACAGGACATTTGTTTATTCATTTGTTGAGCTAATTACTGCATTAATTGTATTGCCATCTTTTCCTCAAAGGTTGATATGCAACAGGGGAAGCCTTTTGTAAAATTAAAAATTTTATTACTTAATCATCAACAAACATAAACATTCCATATAGAAATAACAAAAAAGGGCCATATAAGAAACCACAGACTTGTTAGTTTTTAAAAAGTATACATTAAATTTGATCCAATGGTGACACAATTGCCCGGTGTGTCCATTTCTGAACTTTTTTGTCTTCTACCTTTTAAATGTTCTATTGACGCTTATTTTATTTTTGCATTTCTATCATTATAAGGAAGCCTTTCTTAGCCTATAGCCCTCAGGAAGCTTGAAACTTGGCTCAATTGAGCTAAACAGAGTGACTGACACAACACCACATGTACTGAATGAAGTGAATGTTCATTAAAACCCTATTAAGCTAAATTTGGCCTAACAATTAACACCAGCCAGCACCATACCATCCATGCATAGAACCATCGGTTACAGCAAATGGAGAAGTTTGGAATGCTGTGGATAAGTCCACTTACCTTGGTAGTGTACTTTCCAGGGATGTACACATTGACAATGAGGTTGCCGCACGCATTGCCAGAGCTACCTCACAAACTGAAGGTCTACAGAGCCAGTGTGCTGACCTCATTGTTCGTCTGGACCGTATACTAGTGTCATGCCAGGAAACTGATCGCTTACATTTGAATTGTCTCAGGAAGATTCTGAAGATCACCTGGCAGGATAAGGTACCAGACACTGGAGGTTCTCCTTGAACTAAAACTGCCAAGTAAGCACAGAGCACAGCTCCAAAGGGTTGGCCATGGTATTCAAATGCCAAACATATGCTTGCCTAAAATTCTGTTTTATAGAGGACTCACACAAGGCAAGCATTCACATGGTGATCAGAAGAATCGATATAAGGATATTCTCAAGGTCTCTCTAAAGAATTCTGGAATTGATTATGGGACGTGGGAGACACTGGCACAAGACCACCCAACATGGTGTGCCCTCACCAGAGAAGGTGCTGTGTTTTATGAGCAAAGCAGAACTGAAGTAGCTCAAAAGAAACATGAGATCCAAAAATTTAGAGAATCCGCCCCAAATGTTCACTTGGACTATTTGGGCCCAACTCGTGGTAGAACATTCTGAGCTCGTATTGGTCTCATCAGCCACAGGTGGAAACACTGTAACTTGACTCTAATATAGTGATGTCATTTTGGTCCTCTTCAAGAAGGAAGGACAACCAATTGAGTACCTACATGGAACTCTGCTTGGTGCCGTGGATACAAAAATTTTAAAAACACACGTTCCTGACCTCAGAGTCTATTAATCTAATGGGGACACATGGCATGTTATATAATTAAGTATATATAAACAGAGTATGATAGGATCAAGGGAAATCTGAAGAGGGAATGAACATTTTCACTTGGTCCTAGATATAGATGTGTGTGCCAGAGAACACAAACAGGGGCATTCAAACTGCTGAAAGTGGCATCAGGTCTAAAGGCACTCTTCCAACCCTACTGCTATAGATGAGAAAACTTCTATACCTTGTTGGGTTTCCTTTTATGTTCCTGAAGGAATGCCATCTCCCAGGCCTTCAGAAGGGCCCTCACCTCCTGGCACCGCTCCATGGCTAGCCTAGAAGCTGTGGAAGCAGAGGAAAAACCACCCGAAGATCAGGCTAGGCCCATCAGACATTACTAACAATAAAAACAAATATTTAGATAGTACTCTAAGATTTAGACCACCATCTTCACAAAAATTCAGTGAGGAAAGGCATGTAAGTAAATTCCGGTTGTACAGATGGGGGAACTGAGGCTCAGACAAGTTTAGTCACTTTCCTAGGGTCACTGGAGCTAACTCAAAACCAGGTTGTCTTCCTGCTTGGCAAGGCCAGCCCTCATCTCAAGACAGGAGGTTCCTAGGTGGCTCAGTGAATCATGGCTGATGGGCCTGGATTTTGTAAGACTTGAGTTCAAATTCAGCCTCAGATATTCCCTAGCTGTGTGACTCTGGGCAAGCCTACCTCAGCTTCCCCTAAAATGAGAATAATAGCACCTACCTCCCAGGGTTGTTGTGAGAATCAAATAAAATAATATTTGTAAAAGCACTTAGCACAGTGCCTGGTACATAGTAGGAGCTTAATAGACGATTGTTCCCTTCTTCCTTCCTTCCTTCCCTTTCTCTTGGTGTCTTGGGCAGGGATTGCTCAGACTGCCGCAACCCAAGTTACTCTCCAAGGAGAGGTCCCTTCTCATCCCCGGGTGCAAGGGGGACGGGGATACTTGCAGCCAGAGGTCATATGCCGCTCCACCTCTGGATAGCCCCAAGGTGGGTCTGGGTCGTGGGGGTCGGAGCCAAGCCTCCAGAGGCTACCAAGGGCAGAACCTCTCGGGACAAATCGAGGGGTAGGGGGCGACTCCTCGTGCAACTGATGCCAGAAACGGTTTGATCCCGCGCTTCCAAAGATCTCTAAGCAATTTGTAATCCAGGGACCCTCAGGATCCTTCCCTCCATTCCACCCATCCCAGGAGTCTGAGATTGGCCGTTCTGCCCCGCTTTGGATAAGGCAGAAGCGGGAAGGTGAGGCAGGAGCGCAAAGGCTGTTCCCCCCCGCCAACCCCTCAACCCGGGCCGTCTAGAGCTGCCCCGCGCCCCCTGGAGCCCCAGACACTCACGGACAGACCGCACACCGCCTGCTCCTCTACTCCGCACCAGCCACGGGAACGCGGGAACTCTAAACCCTCCCCCGACAGAACTAGTCAATCTCCCGCTCTAGGCATAGAGGCTGTGCGACCTCATCCAATCCTCGAACGCACCACAACAGCAGGGGCGGGGCGACATGTGCGTAATCGGTAGAGGAGCAGAATCAACCAATCCCGGAGGACCGAAGGGTTTTGGCCAATGGGAGCTTCCTACGTCATCAGCCCCGCCCCTCCGCGCGTACCGAGCCGGATCTATTTTTCGTGGCGGAGGGAGGTAGTTGGTCTCTGAGAGACAGCAAGTGCAATAACTGTGGAAGATCCCGACGGGGACGACGGCAGCGGCGACGACAGCGGCCGCGCCCGTGCCCGGGGTTGAGGCACGGCTTGGCCCCGGGGCTCCGGGGTGATCAGGTCGGACTCGCTGGGTTGCGAACCGAGAGTGGGGGGAGGAGAACCGTGAAGGCCTGGGGTGGGCGGGCAGCGGCGACCCAGGCCTAGGCCCAGAAGGGACGGATTGGCTGGCTCGGACGGGGCGAGCAATGGAGAGTGGGAGTGGCGGACGTAAGCGCTGGGGGGAGGGAGTGAGGTACAAAGAGAAACCCAGACAGACTGACAGGACACACCGACGCACACATACGTAGGGTGGGGTGGGACGGTTTAGACTGGAAGCAGCGCAGATGGGCGGGGGCTGGGGGGGGGGGGACGGAGTGGACCAGGAGAGCTGATTGAACCTGGATGCCCTACGAAGCTGGACTGTGGAAGGGGAGAGCGGGAGTGGAAAGGAGATATTTGGAAGGCGGGATCAGGCTGGGGGGAATACGCTTGGGCAAGTAAGGACTAAGTCAGGATGGCGGGGAGGGGACAAGGATGGAGGCTGCGTGGGGAGAGAGGGCGGTGCTGGAATGGAAACTGCATTTGGTGGGGAAAGCCTCAGGCCTGAGGAAGTGGACTTGGAACAGATGCTGGAGTAGAGACAAGCCAAAACCATCTGGATGGGGCAAGCAGGAATGGAGACTGTATTGCGTTAATGGAGATTGCTTTCAAATTGTGACGAAGGTCTCAGGCTAGTAGGAATCGACTTGGAGAGCAGATTGATTGCATGGAGAGAGGAGGGAGCTGAGTTTAGAGGCTACGTTAGAAAGTGGAGGGGGAACTTCAGACCAGGGGAAATAGACAAAGAGCAGGATAGAGGTGAGTAGAGACTTTCTGGATGGGAGGGAGTGGCAGATATATAGATACAACAGCCCATGGTTATACTTGCTGCAGGAGGGAGGGTGTACAAAGAGAGTAGGGACTGCGTAGCAAGCAAGCCGTTTGGGGTTTGGTGGTTGCTGGGTAAAGCATGAAGAGACAGACCCATCTCCTCAGGTGATGGTGGAGCAGAAGCTACTTGGGAGAATTGGGATCTGAGGCATGAAGGGTGTGGGAGGGATGGATAGGGGCCTAAGTGGGTTGCTTTAGGGTTGTGGGGGAAGGTTAATGTACAGAAGAAACTTTCTAGAGCAGTGGTCTTAGGACCCTTTTATATTTTTAAAAAAACTATTGAAGATTTCGCCAAAATGTTTTTGTTTTACGTGGATTATATTTATCCATATCTGCCATTCTAGATATTAAAACATTATAGTTTTATTATGAAAACGTCCCAGGGACCATACTTTGATAATCTTGTTCTAGGGAAAGAATGGAAATGAAAGGTTGTCTGGAAGAGAGGGGTGTGGATTGAATTTTCTGGGGGCCCTGGAAGGGGAGTAGGTTTTGGGGAGTAGTCATAGTTATATGAGCTTACTTGGCATATGTAACAACAGAAGTAAGAATGTGGCTTCCCTTTTTCCTTCTTTCTTCCTCCCTTTCCCATAGCGCTTATTCCTGAGCCCAAATGGCAGCTTGAGCAGTTTTTCTGCCCCTTAGCTGATGGTGGTAGTAGCACCATTGCTCTTCTGCTTTCTGAACCCTTGGAGTGCTTCCCAGCCTTCCTGGTCGCCTAGGAAAATGCTTATTTTATGTTGAGCTGGGAGCTAATCCCTGTTCTACATCTAATTCGATATGACCTTGGGGCAAAACACCTTCTGGGACTAATTTCTCTTATATAAAATGAAAAAGTTAGAAGAGAGTAGGGGTTCTTAACCTGGAATCTCATCTGTGGGTTGATTTTAGGGGGTTCATGAACTTGGGGAAATTTTTTTTACCTTTATTTTCACTAACCTCTGACTGAAATTTAGTATTTCCTTTACTTGAAAACATTATTCTGATACGTAGTCCATAGGTTTCACCAGATGCCAAAGGGGTCCATGACACAAAAAGGTTAAGAACCTCTGGACTAGAGGATTTCTAAAATATTTCCCAGCCCTGACTCTAGAAAAGTTGGGACAGTTGTCAGAGATGATTTGAGGCTGGGTGACTAGGAAGAAAGATAGTACATACATAATGAAAGAAATACGGAAGAGGGTGTAAGTAAAAGTGAGTATAATCACATGGGCTATAAGGACAGTGGAACAGTCAGTTATGCTATAACATGACATTTATTGATCACTCATTTCAGTTGTATCTGACTCTTCGTGACCCCATTTGGGATTTTCTTGGGAAAGATACTGGAGTGGTTTGCCATTTCCTTCTCTACCTCATTTTACAAATGTGGAACTGAGGAAGACAGGGTTAAGTGACTTGCCTAGGATCACACTGTTACATTAAGTGTCTAAAGCCAGATTTGAACTTAGGAGGATGAGTCTTCTGACTTCAGGCCTGGTTCTCTCTATATACTGTGCCACCTAGTTGCCATAACATGGAATAAGTGTTCCTAAAAATCACTGTGCTATACAAAATTAAGCAGTTAAAACCACAGGTTTTATGGGAAACATGGGGTTGGGGCACAACATTCAAAAACTTAATCAGTGATAACATAAAAAAGATGAACCAAGTAAAAACAGTAGGATAGTTTTGTACATGTTAAATGACTAAAAAATAAATATGTGTTACAGTAAATAGTGATGGCATCCATGGCCTCTGGCATCTATGGCTGGCAAAGTTGATGGCTACAAAGCCAGAAGGCAGCCTCAGTGAACTGCACTTCCAGAGCTTGGGGATACTTTATCTTGAAAAAGACCCGAAGTTTTCTTGTAGAAGATGGTATTAGAAGGGTTACAGGTTGTGATTTATTGTGAAGTGATGTTGTTTTCTGCATTCTCAATGTTGATGACAAAATCAAACATGAACAAATACAAAATTAAGTTATTCTCATATTATTCCCTAATACTTCAATTGTCCTAGAACGTTTCAAAACAAATGTCACAGAACTGACTTTATTCTTGTTGATATGTTGCCTCCAATGGCAAGGAAGCTGCTAGAATTGCTATTGTCTTTGAGTGTACAGTGCAGCTCTTCCACAGATCAGACAATAGGCATTCCTGGTGGACTTGGTCAGGTTCCTCATTGACACTAATTTTCTAGCTCTGATTCCCTATATTCTCTAAGTGCCTTTCTGATCTTTATTTTCTTGTTCTGAGGGGACTTTCCTATTAGAAGAAGATCACGGTTGAATTTAATCAACTAGCATTTATTAAGTGCTTAATGTTAAGCATGTTAATAAGTATGGTTTTCTACATAAACTCAGGTCTGCATAAACCCATTGTCACAGTTCCTTCTCAGAATATTTGGGCCACTGAGCCTCTATATATGTTGAGCTAAGACCCAAACCTAGAACTGTTTTTGGCTTTCTTTAATGTCTTTCTCCATATTCATCCCTCTTGGTGAGTTTATCTCTTCTCTTGGCTTCATCTACCACATCTGGACGGATGAGTTTCATGTCCCAAGCCCTGACCTCTCTGGTGAACCCTTGTCCATATCTTTGGCCACTTGTAGAAGCTATTTTCCCTTAATTTGTTTCGGGCTAAATATCCCTATTTCTTTCAACAACTCCTTACATGTCATGGTTTCAGATTTCCCATACCATCCTAGTTCCCCTCTCCTGAATACATGTCTTGGGGTTGTTTGCCAGTGGGCTTTTCTAAAATGACATTCAGACCTAAACATCATTCCAGAGGTGAACCACCTGGGGCTACCATTCTCCAAGTTCTAGATACTAGTATTTACGTCTCCAAAGGCTGCATTTGGTTTCTGTATTGAGGTTTGAGTCTGCATTATTGGTTCCATATTGGTTTTGGTTGTTCAAGGACTGTAGAATGGCAGCTGTACGTGGCCCAGTTGGGTGGATGTTATGGTGACCTGGGACTTGTAGGCCTGTAAGACTGATTTTAAATGTTGAATTTCTTTTCTCTTGGCAGGTGCTTCCCCATCTATGTCTCCTGAGCATCTGGTGAACATTACTTGCAGCCATGCATTCCCTGGTGTTCCTGTGTGCCCGTCAGGTGATCCAGGACCAGGTCTTTGCATGCCAGGCCCTGGCATTCCTGCCCCAGGAGCTATATGCAGTCCTATTCAAGGCAGCCTTCTTAGACAGAAAAACATTGGTGCTGCAGAAGCTGGTACAGATGTGGCCTTTCCCTCTCCTTAGCTTCCAGCAGCTACTGCGCGAAAATTCAGATTGCCGCCGGATTCCACTACAGGAAAGGCCAACAAAGGAGAGTGTACAGGCTGTGATCCTGGGGCTCTCTGCACGACTAAGGGAGCCACCCCCCCGCAGGTAACTTGGGCCTGGAGAAGTTGATGTATAGGGTGCCCAGCAAAAAAAATCATATAAAATATCTTCTAGAGCTGAAGGATGAATAGCAGAAGCCACTTAGAAATTTTTTTCTTTTTAAAATGAGTAACTTATTTAAGAACTTAAATCTAATAAAATAACCAAACTTTAAATTACAACTAAACAATTTAGCAGTTACTTTTCCTGTCTCCGTCTGTGTCTTTGTCCATTTTACCCTATATTTGTGCATATATTTTTCTTTGCTATAGTTTTCATCGTTATATGTATTGATCCTCCAACTCTACTTTCTTCACTTTACGTTTTTTCAGATCTTTTAATTTTTCTTTATAGTCTTTATTATATTATCCAGTACTTTGATTTACCAGAGTTTGCTCAGCTGTTACCCAATTATTGGATGGTAGTGTGATTTTTCAGCTTTTCACAGTTACAAAAAATGCTTTTAGAAGTATCTTTGAGGGGGCAGCTAGGTGGCGCAGTGAGTAGAGCACTGGCCCTGGAGTCAGGAGGACCTGAGTTCAAATCCAGTCTCAGACACTTGACACATGTATTAGCTGTGTGACCTTGGGCAAGTCACTTAACCCCAATTGCCTTGCCAAAAAAAAAAAAAAAACAACAGAGAAATATCTTTGATAAAGAAATCTTTATATCAGATATTTCTTTTTAAAAATTTATTTGATTTATCAGGCATTTATTAAGTACCTGCTATGTGCTAGGCAGTGTGGTACAGAATGTACAAAAACAGCTCCTCCCTCAAAGAGTTTCCAGGGAGGAGGGGAATAGCTTAAAAATGGAAGGTAGCCTTTAAGACTGTAAGATTTCCTTCTACGTCATAATGATGGCAGTGTCAGAAAAGGGCAGGATGTGCTAAGGATCACATAGTTTTTAGACAACCTGAACAAACATTTATTGGCACCCCCTACCCATGATCTATGTCTCAAGACTAAAGAGTGAGTAAATGCAGGAACTAAACTATGTCCATATTGCCAGTTTTTCTGTAAATGAAATCAAGATATGAAAACTTGGAGCTAAACAGAAGAAGGGCTCATAGACTTTCCTCAAAGAAGCAAATTAAATGGCAGAGTTACTTTTCTGTGTAGTCATAGGCAATAAAACATAATTTTAAAATACTTGGTTGTCTTGCTTAGCAGTATTTACGAAGGGTATGTGCAAACACACTGCTATCATAACCTGTGAACTGCAGCTGATCAACATAGTAGCCCAAACCACCATAGAGTACCAAACTTGAATTGTGAGTTTAAGACTTTGTTGGTCATCCTCATACCAATCATAGCCATGACTGATGTCAAAATTCCTCCCCTGCTCATTCTGGCTAGCCCATAAAAACAAAGGTAGAAACTAAATCCAAAGTAGAAGCCAAGATAGTTTGTAGTTCCCTTCTAAGCTTTCCTTTTCTGCTACAACACATAGCTATCATACCATATCTTTTTCCCATTGCCAAAAACCCCTTGTTCACAGACCACACCTCCCTCCACTTTCTACAGACTTGCATTATAGTCTTATAGTTTATAGGAGTGGAATCAAACTCCTTAGCATGGTCTTTAAGGCCTTCTGTAATATAGCTCTAATCTATCATTAAGTTCCAGCTTTATTTTACATTGTTCGTTTTAATGCACTCCAGGTTCCATGCAAACTATCCTAATAGCTATTTTGCAAGTTTCACATGCTATTTCCTCCATGCATTTGCATAGGCTGTCCCCTGTGCCTAGAATGAATACCCTCCATATTAATTCAGAATCCTTAACTACTTTCAAGGTTTTAGCCCAGTGCCACCTCCTTTCCTGATTTATCCGGCTGATAGTGTTCTCTCCCTCAAATTTTCCTGAAGTACTTTGGATTTTTCTTTGCCTTTATCATGGCCAAATTGCGTAAGACTTATATCTGTATATCATCTACACACAGCCCCCCTCTCAATTACCCTCACTCCCATATGATGTAAGTTCCTTGATGGTAGATTTTGTATTATTTTTAGGTTTGTATCCCCAGTACCTATTAATAGTTTATTTGATAAGTATTTGTTAAATAAATGGAATTTACTGTAATGCATTTGATATCTGCTTCCCTTATTCTGGTGGCCAACTCCTCCCTATTCCTCAGCAGCTGTGTGGTACTGTGGTTAGAATTCTGGACTTAGAGTTACGAAGACCTGGGTTCAAATCTTGCCTCAGATATTTCTTAGCTGTGTGAACTTGAGCAAGTTACTTAACCTCTATCTGCCTCAGTTTCCTTATCTGAAAAATGGAGTAATACGACCTGCTTTCCAGGGTTGTGATAAAATGGATATTTGTAAAACACTTTGCAAACCTTAAAGCACTATATAAATGCTATCTTCATCCTCATCATGTTGTTGCTGTTGTCATGCAATGAGAACTTTTCTTTCAATCATGTTTTTTTTAATACTGCACATGATATTTTATTTAGTTGTTTTTTTTTTTACATTCTTTCGGTGGGGCAGGGGTGGAGTTCCAAAAACTTGTTAAATTAAGTGGAGTGAAAGAAAGCTTCAGTTTGCACTCAGATTTCACCGGTGCTCTCTCCCTCTCTCCCGCTCTCTCCCGCTCTCTCCCGCTCTCTCTCTCTCTCTCTCTCTCTCTCGATGGATAGAATTTTTCAACATGAGTCCTGTTCTCATGGATCATTGTATTGATCAGAGTAGCTAAGTTTTTCACATTTGATTATTGTTCTCCTAGTTCTGTTCACTTCGCTTTGCATCAGTTCATATAAATCTTTCCAGGTTTTTCTGAAACCATCTCCTTTGTCATTTCCTACAGCCTTTCTCCGATTGATGGGCATCTCTTCAATTTCTAATTCTTTGCCACCACTAAAAGAGCTGCTGTATTTTTGTCCTTTTCCTTTTTCTTTGATCCCTTTGGGATACAAACCTAGTAGTGGTATTGTTGGGTTGGAGGATTGTATTAGCAAGGCAATGATGACAGTATAGACCATAATTGCCAAAATGCCTATGCAGTTCTGAAAATATAAGAGACTCTCCATATAGAAGGTAGAAGTAAACCGCCAGAGAACCAGACGCCATATCCAGGAAGTCCAATCCATCACAGCAGCAAAGAATTCAGTACACAATATCACAGCAGAGAACCACTCCGTCCCATAACCTCCCCGCCCCCTGCCAGGGCCTTGCCACCGACAATCACTCACACAGCACAGCCGGCACATCTGCCCTCTCCCTCAGTTTTAACTGCTCTCTGAGCATTTCCTGTGACACACTTTCCTATTCCTCTCAGCAAGCTCCTCCCACCACATGTGACTTAGGCTTCCTGTGACATAAGCAGGTCCGCATGGCCCATTAATGAGTGGGAAAGATCTTCAAATCTAAATTGTCATTACAAGGACATGTACAGTTTGCTTTCAGCATAGTTCCAAATTATTCTCCAGAATGGTTGAACCAGTTCATTCCAGCAACAGTGCGTTAGTCTCCCTATTTTTTCACATCACCTCCAGAGTTTGTCATTTTAGCTAATGTGATAGGTGTGAGGTAGTACCTTAAAGTTGTCTTAATTTTCATTTTTCTGATTATTAGTGATTTAGAGCATCATTTTGTTTGACTATTAATAATTTTGATTTCTTCTGAAAACTGCCTGTTCATGTGCTTTGACCATTTTCAATTGAGGAATGGCTCTAATTTTTATAAATTTGGCTCCATTCTCTATATATTTGGGGAATGAAGCTTTTATCAGAGAAATTTTGATCGTGTTTTTCTAGGGAGGGAATGGGAGAACCATCGTGATAGCTTCTCTCAGGCCATCAAGGTGTTAGTCTCGCAGTTTTTAAATCCAAGCTTGTTATTGCCTAGGCCTTCTCATCTTTCCCCCACACTCTAGCCATTAGTCATTGTAACAAGTGCCTTGAAAATAAAGCTCACGGGCCACCATCAGTTTCTGAGACTGAAAAGTAGAAAAATTCCGTAAAGGGAAAAAACAATTCCCAACGTTTAGAGCTGTCCAAAAGAATAGTGGGCCAGAGTTCAGTTTCACTGGTGGCATTCAAGCAGAAGACACTTGTTGGGATTTGGTAGCAGAGATGCCTGCTTAGATAATAAGACTGTGCTCTGAGGCCTCTTCTCGAATTTGTGAGAATGAGAGAGGCAGAGTCTGATTTGGTGGAATTAGAGTTAGTACTATTAAAAGAATCAGAGAAAGGCCTGTGGTGGAAAACTTATGGAAAGACATGGATAAGAATGGTGCAAAGGGAGAGCTTGTGGAAAGGTTATGATCAGGCCAGTGATGAATCGTACTACCCACCTCCTGACATAGAAGTGATGGACTCTGTGCAGAATGAGATGTATATTTTTTGACATTTCCAGTAGGGGAATTTGTTTTGCTTGAGTATGTATATTTGTTATAGGAGTTTTCTTTTTTTTTTCCAATGGGGACTAGGGAGGAGAGAAAATAAATGATTGTTAGTTTAAATGATTTTTTAAAAAAATTGTGATCTGTACTAATAATATCTGTACTTGTAAGGAGGTGCTTAGTGGTGAGGAGAAAGAATATTCCAGGCATTTACAGAGTCTGGTAATATGGTGCCATGTGTGAGGAGCAACAAGTAGGTCAGTGTGTAGCTTGATGGTATAGTGTGTGGAGAGTTGTAAAGTATAAGATTGGAAAGGTATGAAGGGGCTAGGCTGTGAAGAGCTTTAAATGCCAAAGAGAATTTTATATTTGATCTTGGAAGTATTAGGGAGCCACTGGAATTTATCAAGTAGGGAGCTGACATGGTCAGATATACTTGAAGAATATGACTGGCCATGGAGTGGAGGATGAATGGGCAGAAATGATGCAAGGACACCAATTAGAAGGCTATTACAGTAGTATAGGTGAGAGGTGATTAAGACTTGTATTCAAGTTGTGGCTATGTGAGCAGAAAGAAGAGACGAAGGCATGTCAGACTAACTTTACTGTCAGGGTTACTTAATTAATGGATTAGGTGAATGTTGTAGATAAGTTTACATAGATTTTAGCAGAGTATTGGATAATATTGCTTATATTGCTCTTATAAAGAAGCTCAAATGCAGACTAAGTAGGCTAGCAGACTATAAAGATTAGTCATAGTGTTTTAATGTCAAGGTGGCCGATAGAATGCCCCAGGGATCTGTGCTTGGTTCAGTGCTATGGAACATTTTTCTTAATGACTTGAATAAAGGCATTTATAGCATTCTAACAAAATTTGCAAATGATACCAAGCTCAGAGCTAACATTGGATGGCAAAGTCAGGATCCAAAAAGACCTTTCTAGGGTAGAGTATTGGGCTGAATCTAATAAGATATAATTCATTAGGGATAAATGTATAAAGCCTTACACTTGGGTTAAAAAAAATCACCTTCATAAATACAAGATATCAGAGTGATGGTTAGATCCCATTTTGTCTGAAAACGATCTAGGAGTTTTAGTGGATTGTAAGCCCAACGTGAGTCAAGAGTGTGATATGTCAGCCAAAAAAAGTTAATGTAATCTCAGCCTTTATTGAGAGCATCATTTCTAGGAATTAGATTATAGTCCTTCTGTACTCTTCCCTAATCAGACCATATCTGGACTATTGGACTCAGTTCTTAGCACCAAAGTTTAGGGAAGACATTGATAAGCTGGGAGGCAACCAGGATGGTAAGAGGACCTTGGGGCCTTGTCATATGAGGAGCAGTTGAAGGAACTGAACTGGTCATGTTGAGTTTGGCTAACAGAAAACTTATTGGGGACATGATAACTGTCTTCTAATATTTGAAGAGCTGTCATGTGGAAGATAGATTAGACTGATTTGTCATCATTTGACAGAATGGGTAAAAGTTGGAAGAAAGCAAATTTAGACTTAATGTTGGGAAAAGTAACAATCAGAGTTGTCTAAAAGTGAAATGGACTACCTTGAGATGTGTTGGATTCCCCTTCACCTCCCATTGGAGGTCTTTTAGCACATAGTGGGGATTCTTTTTGTGTATAACTTGGACTGGATTGATGCCACAGTCTCTTTGAACTCTCAGTTCTGTGAAGTCACAGATCCAGCAGAATATAAAGTACTAAAAATGCTAATAGGCCTAAAAGGAAAAAAATAAATTGAAGAACTTAACATTGGAAATTAAGGTCATGTTATTTTTGTAGATGACATGATTATTGGCAGCTAGGTTGTGCAGTGTATAGAATGCCAGATCTGGAGTTAGGAAGACCTGAGTTCAAATACAGCCTTAGACACTTACCAGTTGTGTGACCCTGGCTAAGTCATTTAATCTCTTGCTTGCCTCAGTTTCTTCATGTATAAAATGGGGGTGATAATAATAGCACCTACCTCCCAGAATTATTGTGAGAATCAAATGAGATAATAATTGTGAAATTCTTAGCACAGCGCCTGGCACATAGTAAGTACTATAAAAATGTTAACTGTTATTGTTGTAGAAAATCCAAAGACTTCAATGAGAAAACAAATTGACTTGACTACAGAAATTATTCCTGTTCTTAGGTTACTACCAAAAAAGATCAAAGATACATAAAAAAGACATTCTGTTAGCAACAAGACATTATGAGATATTTAGGAATTAATTGGTCTAGACAATTTGATCTCCTATAAAGATAGTTATGAAACACTTTTGACAAAAATCAAAACCAAAGAAAATTAGAGGGACAGTCACTTTTTACCTTTGAATAAGATCAACATAGAGAAAATGACTATATTTATGAAGTTAATTTATAAATTTAATTCAGTGCTAGTCAGTGTCAGTAACAAATTATATGAAAAAATAAGAGGGCAAGAATATTTAGCTTGAATGTGGGAGAAGATGCTAGAAATGGAGCTATTTATAAGGCAATTATCATCAAAACTACTTAATATTTAACTTTTAAAGTGCTTTAAGGATTCTTGATTTCATCATCATATGTCCTCTATATCTATCTCAGTTTATGATGAGGATTACAGCTCCTTACTGTCTTATTAAGCAGTTTTGTGAATTTTAGCCAGAAAAAAATCTAGTAGCCACCTTTTTATTTTTATTTTTTAAATCCAATTTTATTTAGTTCTGAATTCCTTCTCACCCCCTTCTCCTCTATCCATTGAGAAAGCAAGAAAAACAACTCATTAAAAATATTCCCACATTTTAGCCATATTTAAAAAATAAATATAATTCACTTTTCACTCTGAGTCTGTCACTTCTCTATCTGGAGACAGTTAATATGTTTCGTCATGAGTCCTCTGGAACAAATAAAGGAAAACCAGATAATATTTTGTCTTTTCCAAGCCACTAAAACACTAAAACAGAGCCAGGATATTGTACAGCCTTAAAATAGCAATGAGACTGTATGTACTCACTGAGCCTATTCGAATTGTGCCATTCAGCATGTGAATGTTGATCTAGGAAGTTGTCTTTACCATAAGTGCTTGTAGACTGACCTGGGACCCAGGAATTTGACCCAAAAGCCTTTATATTTCACTAGTTACATGGAGAGCAAGATCCTTCCTAGGGCATTCCTTTCTTTCTCTAGATGTTAAGGAAATAAGTAAGCCTGAGACCTAATAGTGTTGGTTTCAAGCACAATCAAGGCTAATTATTTTTTGTTTCCATAGGTACCTAATGAGATTCTCTTGGAATGTCTGTGTTCCATTCCCTTCATAACTTTTTCTTTCCTGACTGTATTACAGTCCTATTAATTTTTTCGCCACTGTAAATCAAGTACACACTGGATGAACTGTACGTTTTGGGGTAGAGTAAACTATGTAGTAGTGGTTTCTAGGATAGGGTCTCAAACTCGTCTCTCCTTTCTTTAGGAAGCTGCAGTTGCAGTTGTTGGACATGACAGGAATTCTGGATTCTGGCTATGAGGAAGACCTCACAACCATGACCATGTGGTCCCGCACTGTGTCTGTGATCCAGACCTGCATCATGGGTCAGCTAAACAAATCGTTAAGACAGAGACGTCGACGGGCCAAGCGCAAGAAGGCAGTACCACCCATCTATACTCCTACCCCTATTGAGGTTCGAGTAGATCTTCGGGTAACCCACAGCTCCTATGGGTTTCTAAAGGATACTTTACAGACAAGTGCTTTTAGCCCTCTGCGCCTTTGTTGTCGAGATTTCCGGGCTGAAGAACTCCCTCTGAATAGCACTGTGGATATGTTGGAGTTACTGGATCCCATGCACTTGCGCCGAGTGGACCTGTGCTTCAATAGCCTGGAGTTATCTGGTCTTTGTGAACTCATGGCCTCTGTCGTGAAGTTCACCAACTTGCTGAGCCTTAAACTACAGTACAGCTACGTGGACCTATGGCAGCTCTCAACTGAGGCAGAAGACAGCTTCCGTTTATTTATCTCTGAGCTTAATAAGTTGAACTGCCTCAAAGAGCTCAATATGGGTTCCTCTTGCCTTTCTGGTCGGCTGTCTCAGTTGCTCAGGTAAGTGGGCCTGGGAGTCCCCCTCACACTGCTTCTGTTTTCTGTTTATACTCACTTGTACTCATAGCAGTTGTTGTCAGTGAGTGGCACCTACTTCCATAGCACCAGCTGATTTCACCAGTTTAGTTCTTGGTTGCTTCCATGAGAAAATGTTCCAAGATTCATTCATTATAACCATTCAGCTTGCTAGAAATCTGTTTTGATAACAACCTTATCTAAGGTCTTCCTACTCTTCTTAAAATCATGCCACTTCTTTATTCTGGTAAAAGTTTCATAATGTTAATGATCATTAAAGAGAGAACTTTATAACATACGGATTTTTGTCCTTATTAACCTGTTTTCTTCCTGTGTTCTTCCCCATTCCATCAATATCCCTGTGGCCAAAACCTCTATCTCCTGACAGTGTGGCAAAGCTGTTTAGCAGAACCGACATCTATCTTGTCCCTCTGGTGGTATGAGTAAATCTCTGGGTTTTGATGTCAAATAATACCATGTCTTTGTCTCTTTGCAGCAGCCTACAGGGTCCCCTGGAAAGCCTGGAACTGGCCTTCTGCTATCTCCTCCCCACAGACTTGAGGTACTTGGCCCAAAGCCCACATGCCACCCACCTTAAGAAGTTGGACCTCAGTGGCAACAACCTTTCAGGTGCCCTCCTGGGCCCTTTTCAGGCTGTGCTGAAGGCAGTCTCCACCTCTTTGAAGCTCCTGAATGTGACCGAGTGTGAGCTCATGGACACCCATCTTATCTCCACCTTACCAAGTCTGTGCCGCTGTGTCCATCTCCACTACCTTGGTCTCTATGGCAATCCCCTCTCTACCTCTGGACTCAAAACCCTATTGCTTCGGTCAGAGGTACTGCCTGAGCTCCAGCTGGTGGTATATCCATTTCCTGTGGACTGCTATGAGATTTTGCCATGGCCACCCCCTGCTGCTATCCTCCTGGATGAGGAGAAGTTTGCTCATGTCCAGGCTGAATTACGCCAGATGTTACTGTCAGCTGACCGAGCTAATGTGCTGTGGACCACTGATGTCTATGGTCCTAACATGCCTGACTACTTTAGCTTATAACTGGTGGGCTGCCTGCCAGGGATGGAGAGGACCTCATAGCCATCCATTTTTCCTGGACTTGAGAGGAGATTGCCGGTAGCTCCTGTACTGACTCTTAATGGGGCACACAAGGAGTCTTGAGGCCTTCTCTCCTGTTGCTTGTCATCTTTAAATACTAGGAATTCTAGCTTGTCTAGCAGAGGCATGGAGCTAACTTTATAGTTTGGGAGTGGGAGGGATTGGGGAGGGTATGTCTGTTGGAGTAATATTTACGAGAACACACCACGCTTATGAGACCCCAGGAGAGCTAGGTTACCTTCTAGTATATCATATATCAAAAGTGGGTCAGAGGGACTTACAGAGTCCTGTCAATGACGCCAGATAAACCAGGCCAGGTGTTCAGAAAAGGTTGTCTTTACATATGTCTGGTTTACTCTCTATATCAGTCCCAAGGGAGTGAAGAGAGCCTTCATATTTCTCTACTTTATAAGGCTTATTCTTATGTCCTCAGGACATACTGGGCTGATTTAGCCCAGATGAGCACTTAAAGTCCTATTATAGTGCTCAGTTGATGGTTGAGTATACCAAGGAGACTCATGAGTTTTCTCTGGCCAGTATGAAATACTGGTGTTAGGGTTTGGTTTCAGAGTCCCTTAGAATCTAACTCTAGCCATCCAGTGGGCTCAACGTGCTTACTTAGTTCTGACCCATAGTGACGTTTTTTGTGGATAAATAACTAATATAAACAAGTAGCATGGACTTTCTTAGTATTGCCCATTAAATTCTGTGGTTGGACATTTAGGTGTTTGGGGATATTTGAATTGACCAATCAAACCATGAGTGTAGTCCCAGAGTAGAAGTCTCTTTGTCTTCTTTGATAATACTATCTTTAGATTGAGTGAGGTCCCCCTATGTTTTTTGATGTTTTCTTTTTGATATATATTTCCTGTTGTATCTTCCAGGTGATTGTGTAGGAGCTGGAAAGTTCTCCAAATGGATTCCCTATTGTCTTTTCCCAGGTTGTTGTTTGAGTTCTTGTTCATTTTAGGGGAGAGTGTCTAAGTAGTCCATATTTAAGGTTGGTTCCTCATGGGGGTAACTTCGCATAGCACAGGGACTAGATGTGAGTCACCCTTCTTGCCTGAAGTTATCCTTAAATGTATGCCACCTTTTCATTTAAGAGGGGTTCTATTCTACCAAGGTGGAATAGGGGACCACTGTAGTGAAAATCAGGTTCTCTGGTTTCTTTGTATTCTTCATATAACATCCTTTGACGCATTACATACTACAGCATTATACAAATTACAAAGCTTAATTCCAATAAAATCCAAACAAATTTCTTATTGTTTGGATTTGATTCTGCAGAGCCAGTAGCTTGGCCACCGTTTGGTACAGATCCAGAAGGCTTTGTTTGAATGGAAGTGCTCCTTTGGTTGCTATAGGGAGTGTCCCGTTTCTTGAAGGAACATTAATGCTTGACAAGTAACGTTAGATAAGATCTGCATCTCCTGCTGTGCTTTCAAGGGGTATACTTCTATTGCTTATGCCTTCTACATTTGTATATATGTATATCCCTTGACAATTACAGCAGATTCCCTGAGTGAAAGTAAGTGATAAAGATAATAACAAAAATAAACCGGCTTGGATTTTATATCCAGAAAGCAGTTCAGTGATTAACAATAAAATATATTTATACATACATATACACCTCTTCTTACTCTAGCATGGTTCACATTTCTTGTAGTCCTTTTTTTAATCTCAAAAGCATACTTTTAACTCTAAACAAGTGAGAAGTCTTGAATGGTTTTAGAGCCAAATTAGTCTCCAAGTTATTCCACTTCTAGTATAACAGTGCACAATCCACATAAGTAGCAGATACATCAGTCAGCAGAATATTTTCTTGTACTTTAAACTCTCACCTTGCATATAAAACCATATTTTCATACCTTTGGACACATGTATACATTTAAAATTTACTTGAATAATAGGTTATTTTTCAAGACATTCAAACTACTAATTTTCCTGAAGGGAGGAGTCACAAATATGACTATATTTGGTTCCTGTGCAGAGTTATTGTTAATTCTTCCAAATGCTTAAAGTTCTCTCAGTACCTATGAAATGAATTCAAACATTAATACTTCTTCAGGTAAAAAGTTAAAAAACTAATTTTCCTGACTGTTACTCTTTCATACAGCCAGGAATAATGGGTGGATTTCTAACATTTCCTTGTTTGTCTGTTTGCTTCTTTGTGCTGGGGTTAATTTCTGAACTAAAGGTTATAGACACTAACATTCTCAAGATTATATCTTTACCCTCATTATCTGTGGCTGGTATGGTACATATAGTCCTGCTGCTGGTTCATTTTTAATATTTTAGTTGGCATTGTTTTTCTGATTCTAAATTCTTAATCTCTTTAAAGCCTAATTTCAGGGGAACTGACATGAATGATTCTGCTAGAACTAAGAGCCTTTGTTATCCAAGGAGTAGACGCAGGGTAGGGGTTCTTAACATTTTGTGTCATGGACCCTCTTGGTGCTGATGAAGCCAGTGGATCCCTTCACAGAATAATATTTTTAAATGCCGAGTAAAATACTCTGATTACAAAGAAATCTAATTATATTGAAATTCACTTTTAAAATTTTTTTTTAAGCAAGTTCCTGGATTCCTAGGTTAAAGGAGACATTGGGCCACCAACTTGTGCTGTGGTTTAGCTATGGAGGGGTATGGGTGACAAAGTGTCTGCTACTGATAACCCAGGAAATTATGTGCCTAAATTCATTGTAGTTTTTCTACCCCAAGGGGTTCATACCTTTTTGATAGATTTAGTTGAGTTAGACACATGTGTGTCATGACGCAGGGTTATTATGAGAGCTTTGAATTTTCTTAGGGATCCACAGAGAAGGAATTTTTTTATGCTAACAATAGAATGGACTTTAACACAGGAGTTATCTATAATTTTTAAGGGGTCTTGCTTCAGAAGATTGGCCCAAGCTCATGAAAAGGCAAATCAGTAGGAAAGGTCAGTACTTCATTCCTCTCTTGAAATATGCTAACCTACGAATAGGCTAGGAACAGAGTAAACTGCCTTTTGAACTAAGGGGTCAAATCTTAGAACCTTAGAAATGGGAACCTTTGAAAGTGGGAACCTTAGAAATTGTCTAGTCCAGGGGTGAGGAACCTGTGGTCTCAAGGCCCCATGTGGCCCCCTAGGTCCTCAGGTGTGGCCCTTTGACTGAATCCAAACTTCACAAAACAGATCCCTTAATTTTGTTCTGTAAAACTTGAGACTCAGTCAAAAAGCTTCACCCGAGGACCCAGAATGCCACATGTGGCCCCAAGGCCTCAGGTTCCCCACCCCTGGTCTAGTCCAACCTGCTGATGTTACACATTAGGAAACTAAAAGCCAGAGAAGTTACAGAGCTGGAGTTCAAACCTTTATTTTCTGATCCCCAATTCATACATTTCCTGTGAATACTATGCAGTCTGTTTTTCCTATTGAGATATAATGGTGATTTTATCTCTTAGATATCTCTTGGTGTAGGAGCATTATTAATACAGTTGCTGGGGGTTTAGAGTAGAGTTTGGTGGGAAAGGTAATCATGTTCACTGCGATAAGAGGATGCAGTGTTCTGAGTCTTAGTGGCAGTGAAGGGTATCTTGGGTTTTTTTGCTTTCTTTTAAATTAAGGGACTCCCAGGAAGTAAATGGGGATAAAGAACTGCTATTTTCACCTCATAGGGGAAGTAAAAGAGACTAGATGTTAATTTCCTGTCTTCTGAAGATTTCAGGGAAGGTAGCAAGACAAAAAGTAGCATGAGGTGTCTAGCCTAGATAAAAACCACAATAAGAAATGAAAATGTTGGAAACAAACATAACCAGAATATTTAAAATCGACTTGAATGTAAAAAAGAAATGGTAGTGGTTGGTCAGGGCACAATTTAAAAAATTCTCCTCTTCAAAAAAGAACATCAAAGTGCCAAGCGCATGATGGAGGAAATGCTACGAAGGCTGGAACAAAACTCACTTGGTAAATGATGAAGGACAATGAAAGAAGACAAGAATTTTTTAAAAGGCCGAAAGGGAGAAAGAGGACAAATTCAAGAAATTTTACTGGATAGTTCTGGATCTTTAGCAATAAAGACTAGGATAATAGGGGATCGAATTTGGCATTGAGAATAATAGGATTAAAGGTTGATAAAAGCTGGGTCCAGTACTTGGAACAAGTATTTCCAAGATTAAAGTAGGGCTCAGATGGACCTTGAGCTTTTTGTTCTAGGGTTTCTAGGTTCTAACTGGGCCAGTGTAGAAGCAGGGTGAGTATAGAACGTTAACCTTGAGATGGTTTTCAGAGAATTAAGAAAATTTTTCCATATCTGAAACAAAACCAGCTTTAGAAAGTGAAAGAATTCATTAGCTCTCATTTAGGAAGAAACCGTACCAAAAGACTCCATGGCACATAGAGGTGAAATTCCCAAACTCAGATAAAGGAAAATTTCTCCAAGCAACAACAACAAAAAAAAGTATATACAGCGTGTTTCAGAAGTCTTAAGTGAAGTTTAAAGCTGTGATAATATGAAGCTTTAGTGCTTTAGCAGTATATTTAAAACTTTTGGCATGCCTTCTATAAAAGTTTCCATTAGGTTACAACCTCTAATTTTGTATATATGTTATATGAGATGAAAGAAAAAGCTCCCAAACCTCATAAAACCAAAACATGAGGTAAGATCTGAGGGTAAATTGAGTGCCAAAGAACTAAATGCCCTTTTCTAAAGTCAGAAAAACATTCACTAATAAGTCATATAGAAATCATTATGAGAAGCCCATAATTCATTCACATGGATCTCTGAAATGTGTTGGGGCAACATCGACACTTTAAAAGCATAACATGTTAAATTACTGTGGCCAGAGAGGCTCTTTATGTTCAATTATTAGAAAATAGATTAAGGTACACAATTTTACATAAGATAAAATCAAGCATGAGTGATATAATTTTATTTTTAAAAGGGAGACATCAGTGAATCGTTATGTGAATTTAAGACAATAACACAAAAAGGGTATGGAGAAGGAACAAGTAAACAAACTCCAAAGCACAGCCCTAGGTTCCAATAGATGGGTCTAAGATCATATAAATGTACACACCTAGTTAAGAGTACAATAAATAATACAAATCATATGTGGTTTAGACAGGTATAGGGAATAGTTGTAGAAGAGAGAGATTCCTTCTGATTATAAAAGCCCTCACTCCAAAAAATTCATTTGTAGTTTTCAACAGAAATAGATTTTTAAAAGGATAGAAGATATGTCAAATTTAATAGTTATAACAGTGAATATAAACAGACTAAAATTCTGTGAAAGTTTTATAGCCTGGTTAAAAATTAAATGTCAATAACATGTCTTCATGAAACACTTAAAAAATGGAACAGATGATAGTAATAACTTATTTCCATAGTGGTTTAAGACTTAAAGGGCTCTACTTTCACAGCAACCCCATTTTACAGATGAATACATTGAAGCCCAGAGAATTTAAGTAACTCAGAGTGCCCAGAGTCACATCAGTAAGTGTTCTGACTGTATATTTACATATACAGTTATTTATGTAATGACTACATAGCTAGCTCTGGCTAGTACTTGAACTCATGCCTCCTGACTCTTAAGACCAGTGTGTTCTTCATGATATCATACCACTTTCTAAAAATCTATAATCTAGATGCTAATATAAGAAAAGTAGGATTATCCATTAAAGTAACATTTATTTTTTCTGATTTGAACTCTGTTTTGAGACAGGTGAGAATGTTATATGTGAAAGGCATAATGAATAACAAAAGTAGAATGATAGTGAATGGATATGAATATGCTATGTGGAAGAAAAAGTTAACAGCACCACAAGAACAGAGAGCTAATACTTAGGAGTCTTTCATCATCAGAAAATGACCCACAAAATAAGTAGAGAAATCACATACCTAACAATGTAAAGAAAACACTATTGTGTCCTCTTCAGTACTGAATCTGTTAATTCCATCTTAAATTCACAACCCCATTTTATAGGCGAGACTGAGAAAAAAAATTACAGAACTTTGAAACATCAGATATTACTGTACTATGTCAGAGAAGTTAAACGAAAAAAAGGACAGATACTTACTTAACTATAACATACCTAGATTGACCCAGCAGACAAAAAAAAAGTTGAAGGGATCAGTTATTGAGAAAATACCTGGGAATTATGAAATAACTTTGCCCACTGTCTTGCGCAGAAGGACCTTGTAGTTTTTTAAAACAACAAAGAACAAATAATACTAATCACAATTTTTTTTTCTAAACGTGTTAGTATCCAGTGCTCAGTTTCTTTTTTGAGGCAGATACAATTTTGATGTTTTGACAGGCTGCATGAAATAGTGGATGACCTGCCTCAGAGCTAAGAACTCCAGGGTTCAAGTCCTGCTTTTGACATATGTGGTGTTTGACCTTGGGCAGGTCACTTGACTTCTCAGTGTTTTAGCCAACTCTCTAAGACTGTGAGTTGTAGTGAAAGTGCTAACCTCCTACTGTGAGAAGTTTCTTCATTAGATAATTCTCTATACTGGTGAAATCAGAGGTCCAGTTCTTATCCCTGTGATTTTAGTCTCAAAATAAAAGCCAAACTCAACATCAAGTTATTCGCCATGATGAAATAAGGTTTATCCAGAGTTTAGAGATCTTAATTTGAAGGGTAAGGAATGAGACAATATCATTTTATGTTTGTAATTTTCCTGATACTGAACCAGCCTTACATTCCTGATATAAATCCCACCTGGGCATAGTATAATCTCTTTGATATATTGCTGTGGTCTCCCTACTAGTATTTTACTTAAAATTTTTCTATCAGTATCCAAATATTACTCATTAGAAAAGCCCTTCCCATTAAAAACTGGAAGCAAATACCTACTAGATATTACTGTGTGACAAAGTACAAGAAAAACTAGCAATTGAAATAAAATATGAAAGAGAAATTGGAGGCACAAACATTGAAAAGGAAAAGATAATCACTGATATTATAAACCTAGAAAAGCTAAGGGATTTTATTGATGACCAATTAGAGCAAATTAACAAGTTATAGGATACAATGTACAAAAATTGTTCATTTTATATGGCAACAATAGCAGAAGAATCAATAATCTCATTTACAATACTAACAAATATTAAATATTTGGAAATTCACAATGATGAACAAATGAAAAATTTATGTAAGAAACTATAAAACAATGATGAAGGCTTGAAAAATAGCAGGAATCTAGTCTAGGGAGCAGGGTTGCAGGGGGAGGGGGAAGGGCGGAGTGATGCAACTAATCCAGTTGATTTGAAGACTTAATACGATACTGATAATTTATATGGAACTGGTTAGTGTGCTTTACTTGGAAAACAACAGGGCAAGGAAATACATCCACCAGAGGTTGTACTTGAGGCAAGATGGAGAGGGATTCAGAGCCTTTGTAGGCATTAACAAAAAGTCTAAAATTACTATTAAAGCTTGTACTGTGCAAGCTAGAAAATGGCATAGAATATAGACAAAAGGTATAGGGTGAACTTACTGATTTTAATAGGGAAAGGAATAATTCAGTTGCTTTTGAGGAAAGTAATAAATATGGAAGAAAGTAACCTTGGATCCTTATATGATATACAGTGATAAGCTCCACCTAAATTGATGAGTTACATCTTTAATAATATCACTTTTTAAGAAGTTGAAAAGTACATAAGGATACTTATCCTGAAAATGGAAGACAAATTCTTGGTAATCAAAAGATTATTTGAAACAAAGTTATCAGGCTTGACTATATATAAATAAAACATGTATAGCATAGGACTAAGAAGGGCAACATCAAGAAAAATTTTCACCTTGGATATGTCATGAATTTATAAGCATAATATCAAGTTCCTAATCAGCAAATGGCCAAAAGATATGTACAGACAATTCATAAGACAGGAATCCAACATAGTGAATGTTTAAAAAAAATGTAAAGTCTCCAGCAATTAACAACTTAAAGATGCCTATGATCATTGTTAAAACATTTGAAGGATGGTGAGTTAGGAAGATTGTTCTTTGTGGTCCCAGAGGGACCAGGAAAAATGGGTTGAAGTGGTATTGAGGCAGATTTAAACCTGTTATAAGAAAAAAACTCAACAAATAGAGTTGTCCTGTAGTAGAAGAGATTATCTGGGGAGGTAGTGAGTTTCCCAGTGCTGGAGATCTTCGGCTTGGTGGTCGCAATTAGGCAATTAGACTAGATACTCCAGAAAGTTCTTTCTGATTCTATAATACTACATCATTTCCACCAGCTTGGGGGGAACTATTAAAAATTCTGAAAACCCAATGGTGGGATGGTGAGAAAAAAGTGTTTCTGGCACAGCACAAATGAATTTGTGTTTCTGAAGTGCAAATTGGCAGTGCCCAGCAAGAATTATAAACTTGGCCATGTGACCCAGTGATCCTAATATTGGGAATATCCCCCCAAGGAAATAACTTCTTAAAAAAACCCCTTTGTTTAAAGCTTTATTTGAAATAGTGGGAAAACTGGAAATAGTCTAAATGTTAAACTGCTGGGGAATAGATGGATTGGGGTTAGGGTCAGGGAGAAAGAACATGGCACATCAACATGAAGGTGACTCTCCCTGCAATGTAACAAATACTAAGACTGGAAGTAAGAAAAGTGCAAAATGGAGTAATGCCATATGAAAAAAAATCAGAACTGAAGTGCCATATTTTATTTTTTAATGTGTTGGTCAAATACCACATCCATGGAAGGAGTACATAGTGTATGTATAAGTATGTGTAGATATGTTAATGTAGAGAATTTTAAAGCTCAGAAGGAGAGATAAAGTTGATAAGTTGCCATGTCTATGTGCATGTTTAAATATACTTTTTGTTGTAAAAGTGGATAGACTCCAAATAAAATTTTTGGAAAAAAAAATCCTACTCTAATTTTTGGGCCCTTGAGGAAGGCACTTTTAACTATTGGGTTTGTCAGTCATAGCGTTATGTAGAAGCAATGTCAGGATTGAATCTTGAACACTCAGCATTCCAAAACTCCCTCCTTTGGTAAAGGAAACTAAGGTGCCTAAGGTGCTGGAAATACAAAGGGTCTATAGGTAAGGAGCTGTACTTTTACCCTATGTTGTCTTCTATGTTGAAGATCTTTGGATATTGGCTATAGTAGAAGATAGGGAGTTCCCTAATCAATTTGATGCAGAACTTCTGTCCATACTTCTCATAGAGGTTGTAAATATGCCAATAAACACCTTGTTAGGAGCAAACAGACAGTTGCCAGTGGCTAGGGCTCTTCTAGGATGATTTGGTTGACCCTAAGGAGGATGAGCTCTTTAGAAGGAAATTGCTCAACTTATTCCTCTCTCCTGTCCTATCCCCAAAAGAGAGAATGGAGGAAAAAAAGGTAACATAAATAACATCACCCTATGGGAACCCGGTAGTTGTGTGCTGTCATATAAAATTGAAAAAGTCATGGCATATTGGAAGGAGTACACAGACAGCTGTAATAATTTTACTGAAAAATAATTTTCCAGGCAATATATTAATATTTCTATAGCACTTTAAGGTTTTCAAACTCTTGATCTCATTTGATCCTCAGGTCCTATATATGGCAGTTGTAGCCACTGAGGGGCACTTATATGTATTGCCCTGAAATTTTGTCCACATAAATATGAATCACTTCTCCATGTTTGTTACATTCTTTCATCATGTTTTTAATCTCTGTATCCTAACCAAGTTCATCTTTTTGAGGGTTAATCATACTGGAAAACTGAAGACTTCCAAGATCCTGTTATAAAGTACTGCTTCTTGGGAAAGAGAGGAAGAGGGAAATATTGGGAAAAGGAGATAATAATAATAATAAGACAGCCACTTTTTAATTTAAAAATTTTTAAAAGAAGATGGCATCTAAGAATGGGATTTGGGTTTTTCAACCACACCTTAAAATACAGGAATGACAGAGTGTTCCTAGTTAGGTGTGGTAAGAATGTGCTTTTTTGATGTATTGCAAATCTAACCAAAAAGACTTTGAACTGAAAAATGAAGGGGGGAGGACAGAAGTTATTCTTGTAGGTACTTCTGGCTTTTGTGGGAGAAGAGAGGTCTTGAACAAAATAAGAAGGAAGTCATGTAGATGGCTTGGAGGAAGTTTAGGCTAGAAAAAGGTTGAATTTGGGGCAGAGGAATTTGACAAGCCTTGGGGAAAACAGAAAAACTGAAAAACAATCTCTAAGGCCAGAAGCTAGTCCAAATTTTACTTTGGGGTTATAAGAGAAGCAAGATCAAGAACAATTATGGGAGGGGGGGCAAGCCAAGATGCGGCTAGGAAACAGACTCACTTAAGCTCTCCCCCAAATCCCTCCAAACACCTGTAAAAAAAATGACTCTGAACAAATTCTAGAGCCACAGAACCCATGAAATAACAGGGAAAAGTCTCCAGCCCAAGATGGCCTGGATGGTCGCTGGGAATGGAGCACAGCCCAGGGTGGGCCGTGCCAGGACAGACCAGATTGGGGGTTGGGCAGAGCAGGCCTTCGGGCCTTGAATCACTGAGCTGTGGCAGTTACCAGACTTCTCAACCCACAAACACCAAAGACTTTGACTTTCAAATACAGGAATCAAGAGAAGCATGAAAAGGTAAACAGAAAAGAGAAATCATAAGGGACTTACTAAAGTTGAACCATTTTGTTTACATTCCTAGATGGAAAGATGATATTTGTAACTCATGAGATCTTTCTCAGTATTAGGGTAACTGAAGGGAACATACATACATACGTACATACATATATACATATATATATGTATGTATATATATGTATATGTATAGACAGAGGGCACAGGGTGAGTTGAATATGAAGGGATGATATCTAAAAAAATAAAATAAACGGATGAGAGAAGAATATGTTGGGAGAAGGAGAAAGGGAGAGATAGAATGGGGTGAATTATCACACATAAAAGTGGCAAGAAAATGCAGTTCTATTGGAAGGGAAGAGGGGGCAGGTGAAAGGGAATGAGTTAATCTTGCTCTCATCAGACTTGACTTCAGGAGGGAATAACATACGCATTCAATTGGGTATCCTACCCTGCAGGAAAGTAGGGGGGAAGAGGATAAGAGAGTGGGGATGATAGAAGGGAGGGCAGATCAGGGGAGGAGGTAATGAAAAGCAAACACTTTTGAAAAGGGACAGGGTCAAGGGAGAAAATTGAATAAAGGGAGACAGGATAGGATGGAGAGAAATACAGTTAGTCTTTCACAACTTGACTATTATGGAAGTGCTTTGCAAAGTGATACATATGTGGCTTATGCTGAATTGCTTGCCTTCTCAAGGAGGGTGGGTGGGGAGGGAAGAAGGGAGAGAATTTGGAACTCAAGGTTCTAAAAACAAATGCTCAAAAAAAAAAGTTTTTACATGCAACTGGGAAATAAGCTATACAGGCAATGGGGCATAGAAATCTATCTTACCCTACAAGAAGGTAAGGGGGAATGGGATAAGGGGGGGAGTGGGGTGACAGAAGGGAGGGCAGACTGGGGAAAGGGGCAATCAAAATATATGCCATCTTGGAGTGGGGGGAGGGTAGAAATGGGGAGAAAATCTGTAATTCAAAATCTTGTGGAAATCAATGTTGAAAACTGAAATATTAAATAATAAAAATATATATAAAAGAACAATTAAGGAAGCTATGAAAGATTTGAATAAGGATTAAGCAGAAAAACTGGAGATGTACTCAAGATTATGAAAAATGTTGGCAAGGTAAACGGAACAAGTAGAGGATTAGTAAATTGATAGAGTCAATTGGTAGGGCAAATCATTAGTAAATGGTTTTAGCTTTTAAATATTAATAGGCTGTAAAAAGTTTTAACTGGGTATTTAGTATTGAGGTGTAAATACCCACAAATAATTTCAAGAAAGGATAAAAATTTCAACCATTGTGGATAATAAGGCAAATTGTGTAGGGATTTTCATGGAGTGTGTAATGTTTGTATTTCTGCCACATTTAAATGTGTTCCTTTCATATGCCCTTCCTAGAGATGGGTGAGGGAACTAGAGGGATACCTCTTTACACTCCTTATTGTTTGGGAGGACGAAGGACTCCCAAAAGAAACAGGAGCAAAGCTCAAAGGGAGGATCAAAAGGGTTCTAAGTGGAGACTTGACTCTTGTCAGAAAGATAGAGAATAGAAGAGTGTTGCAAAGAGGTGAAAAGCAGAGAAAAGAGAATCTTTATGGACAATTAGAGCTAGATTCTTTGAGGAAGAAGAAGCTAATTGTTCTTCTAAGAATAATATAGATGGGAAATCATCCAATAAGGGGCATAAAAGAGGGATATTAACTGGTGGTTCTCTGCTCAATGATACTGAGAGAGCTGACTTGATAGCAATAATAGAGATTGTCCTTCTGGAGCATGTATCCAAGACATAACAGAACTTCAAGACTTATCAAAATGGGTAACAACTATGTACTTCTGATGATGACTCATGTAGCTACAATGTCAATTCTAGAAGGAACCCAAAAAGTATTGCCAGTGATTATGAAATCTTAGTCAAGAACATGGATACCATGAGGGTGTTACTGAATGTCATAATGGATTGTATTTTCCTCACTTTTGCCCCTTGAAAGCAACACACACACGTACATGCACACATATACACACAAATTAATTTGGGAAGTGAACAGCTAGATAAGAAGGTGGTTTCTGAGAATGAAATTTGGATTTCTGGATTACCATTTAACGTTGACACGTTGCTGACTAGAGATTGAAAGCTTCTAAGAATATATTTACTAAATAAGGTCACATAAATTATCAGCATTTCTGTATATTACCAATAAAACATTAAGAAGAGAAATTCCATTTAACTATAGAATGTGTAAAATACTTGGAATCTCCCTACATAGATATAACTACAAAACACTAAATACAGACCTACGTATTTGGAGAAACATTAATTTCTCATGGGTAAGGCAAATAAATATAATAATGACTATTACCTAAATTATTTACTTATTCAGTGCCATACCAATCCAACTACCACAGGATTACTTGATAGAACTAGAAAAAATAATGAAAGTCATCTGGAGGAGCAAAAAGTCAAGAATCTCAAAGGACATTATGAAAAAAAAAAAGGTGGAAAGGAAGAAAGTTTAGCAGTAATTGAAACTATTTGGTACTGGTTAAAAAATAGGTTGATTGGTAGAACAGTTTAAGTACATAACCTATGGAGAGAAATGAACCTAGTAGTCTAGTGTTTGATAAACTCAAGAATCCCAGCTACTGGAGTGAGGGTTCACTATCTGAGAAAAACTGCTAAGAAAACTGAACAGCAGTCTACAGAAATTTGGTTTATTTGGACTAATACTTCATACTGTACACCAAGATAAACACCAGATGAAAGCATGACTTAAACATAAAAGGTCACATCATAAACTAATTAGAACAAGGAAGAAATTACCTTTCAGATCTATGGTTAGAGGAAGAATTCATGATTCATAAAGAGGAATGCAAGAGATACAATGAATAATTTTAATTACATAAAATATTAAGTTTTTGCACACAAGTCCAATGTAGCTGAGATTAGAAGGGAAACAGTTAACTGGGAAAGAGGGGAGGGGAGGCCCCTGCAGGAATCTTTACAAATTTCTCTGCTAAAGATATATAAAGAACTGTTTCAAATTTGTAAGAGCTATTCCCCAACTAATAAATGTCGATAGTACACAAGCAGGCAGTTCTCAAGGAAAGAAATCCAGACTATCTGGAATAAAATAAGTGCTCCAAAAAATAATAATATAGAGAAATGCGAATTAAAGCAACTCTGAGATTTCACCGCATACTTGTCAGACTGGTAGAGTTTGCAAAAAATGAAAATGCCAACTGTTGTAAGGGCTATTAGAAAGCAGGCACATTGATGCTGTCCTGTGGATCGGTTTAACCATTCTGAAAAGTAGTTCGGAACCATGCCTCAAAGTTATTAAAACATTCAAGCCCTCTAACCAAGTAATGCCTCCACTAATCCTATACTCCAAAGAGACAAAAAGAAAGAGGGAAAAGTCTTATATATACAAAAATATTTTTGTATTTGTAGTGGCAAAGGACTGGAAGCTAAGGAGATGCCCATCAGTTGGGAAGTGGCTGAACAAATTATGGTATATGAATGTTATAGAATACTGTTGTGCTATAGGAAAGGAAGAAAGATAGTTTTAGAGAAACCTGAGAAGACTTGTATGAACTAATGCAGAGAGGAGTTGGCAGAAGCTGAAGAATAATTTATATACTATAACCTGAATATTGTAAAAACATAATTCTGAAAAACCTAAGAACTCTGATTGATGCAATGATCAACCAAGAGTCCAAAGGACCAGCGACGAAGAATGCTATCCACTTCATGGCAGAGAACTAATGGACTTGAGACACACATTTTTGAACATGGCCAATATGGGAATTTGTTTTGCTTGATTGCTTATTTGTTACGAATGTTTTGTATTTTTTTTTCCAGTTCGGGGAGAGGGGAAGGGAATTGGAGAGGGCAAGGAGGGAAGAAAAAATACTTGATAATTGAAAAAATACATAGAAGAGAGTAGAAGGAAGTCCAGAAGAGGAGCCCAAAAGCAAGGCAGTGTGGGCACTGCCATGTTAATTTTCATATACACATACATACACATACACATACATATATACACATACACATGTAATATACATATGTGTGTGTGCTTTTTTTTCCCCAGAGAACTGGTTGTTAAACATAGACCTGTACACCCCTGACTAGAGCCCTCCCTTGTAACAAAGTATATTTAAGCAAAGCGAACCAGATCCCTGACCGTATCTGATTGCATCTACTTCATTGCTCACCTATAGCCTATCACTTTTCTGTGGGGCAGACGAAGATATGTTACATCATAAGTCCTTTGAAGTCAAGATGGGTTATTATATTTGTATAAGTTATGATGTCCTAGTGATATCTTCCTTTATGTGATTGTGGTCATCGTATCTATTATTGTCTTATTTCTAATTAATTCACTCTTCATTCATTCATGTCTTTCCAACTTTCTCTGAATTCTTCGTTTTCATCTTCCTACTGAGCAATTTTATTCCATTACAGTATAGTCCTACACTATGTCTGGTTCAGCCATTCTTCCAATTAATGCCCACACGTTTTAGTTCCTGATTTTTGCCTCCACAAAGAGTGCTGTTATGAACATTTTGTTATATAAAGGACCTTTCTTCTAATCACAAAAAGAAGAAAGCAAAATCAAATCACCAAATCATTCCAGAAATTAGACAGGGGAGATCACAACAGGGGCAAAAGAAATCAAGAAAATCATAATGAGATCATAGATTTAGAGGTGGAAGGGACCCTAAGGTCATCTAGTTCCCCTCATTCTACAGATGAGAAAACTGAGGCTCAGAGTTTATTTAAGTGACTTGCCCAAGGTTAGACTAATAGTAAGTAGCAGAGGCAACATTTGAACGCAGTTCTTTGGACTTCAAATCTAGCTCTCTTTTTACTGTATGATGCTTCCAGAATCAGAAATTACTACACAAAGCTCTATACTAATAAATTTGAGAATAAAAGAAATAGATGTTTTTATAAAAATTTATTTATAAAAAAATATTGGCAAAAAAATCTACCATTATTATTCACAAAACTACAAAATACTTTACAAAACAGGACGTGAATAACCTAAATAGACCAAGCTCAGAAGAAGAAATAAGACAAGCCTTAAATATTTGGCTTACAAACAGGCACTAGGCCTGGATAGAGTCACAAATGAACTCTACAAAACATTCAGAGAACAAGTAACTCTTGTAATTCTGCTTCAGAATCTGGCCCTATGTCAGGGTAACCATGGTGATAGAGTTGCTTTCCCAGGATATTCCATTGGTCACCAATATTATGAACTGTATGAAGGTTGTTAAGATTGTTCGTGGAGTGTTCTGAGAGAAAAACATTGGAATGAAAGGGAGGAAGTGAGTGTTCTCATCTTGGGAACATATCGGGAGACATTTGTACTCAGACTTGTTCTTCCCCCTTTTCCATTCAAGAGTAGATGGAGGGCCAGCCTCGGAGTTAAGAAGATCCAGATTCAAGTCCTTTCTGTGATGCATAGAAGTCATGTGACCATGAGCAAATAACCTAATCTCTCAGTGTCCCCAGGAAATTCTCTAGGGCTATAAATTACAGACAAGTTGCTGTTCCTGTACCAGGAGGGTGTTTTTGTACCTGGAGCTTCTCATACAAATGAATTCACAGATCTGTACCACCCACTTCCAAAAATGTTAAAAAAAATTACAAGAATTTTTCCTCATTGTGATAAAAAATGTATTTTCAAAACCATAACTTATATATATAATGGAGAAATACTTGAAGGATTCCCAATGAATATAGCTATAAAACAGGGCTATCTACTCTTGCTGCTCCTATTTTACACAGTCTTAGAGATGTTAGCAATAGCAACAAAGCCTAAATTAAAGTTAAAGGAATAAGCATCAGAAGTGAAGTTTAAATATCTCCATTTGTATATGATGAATATCTTAAAAAATTAAGAAAGGTTAATTAAGATAACAGATAAGATAATCTAATTTAAAAGATAATATAACTTGAAGGCAGTCCACTGAGTTCATCCAGAAATGGTTAGTTGGTTGTTGTCTTTGTTCTCAAAGAGGACCAAAATGACATCATTATGCTAGGTCCAGTTACTGTCTGTCTGACTGTGGCTGATCAGACCAATACTAACTTGGAATATTCTACCACAGGTTGGGCACAAGTAGTCCATGTGAATTTTAGTGTGGATTCTCTAAATTTGTGCATCTCGTGTTTCTTTTGGGCTACTTCAGTTCTACTTTGCTCATAGAGCACAGCACCTTCTCCGAGGTGGGCATGCCATGCTGAGTGATCCTGTGTCAGTGTCTTCCATGCCACACAATGCAGAAGTTCTTAAGAGAGACATTGTGATTGACTTTGCATCATTTCTTCTGACCACCATGTGAATGCATGGGGTATAGGTTCAGGGAAGACTAGTACCCCATCCTGAAATATATTTATGTTGGACCATTGCTGCAGAATAGCCATGAGTCAGGCTCAGAATTTGGAACAACAATGTTGCTAGCAGCTGCTGTGGGGGTGAAAGACCAACAACACCAGCACACAGGAAGGCTGCTAGCACAGGTTCTTTGATCTGCTTTTCTAAGGAGAGCAACTTTAAGGGGTTAACAGTCTCACTTTAGTCAAACATACATATGCCATTCACTTAGTTCAGGGGAAAAAACCAGCACCTTGAACCTCAGAACAAACACAAACAGAAATTACAAAGAGAAAATATCAACAGATTAAATAACGCAAACCAGTAGACAGGCTTTCAGCTTTCTGTCCAACATCTCAGTACATAGTTACCAGGGAAGCACCAAAATCTGGGTTTTCAAGCCAGGGGGCCCTTTTTTTATAATTAAGATTTTTTATTTTTAGTTTACAACACTCAGTTCCACATAACTTTGAGTTCCAGATTTTCTTTCCCCCACTCCCCCCCTCCCTCCCCAAGACAGCATGGAATCTGATATATCTTCTACATATAACTTCACATTGAACTTATTTACACAATAGTCAAGTTGTAAAGAAGAATTATGACCAATGGAATGAATCATGAGAAAGAAGAAACAAAACAAAACAAAACAAAAAACCCAAAGACAAATACAAAAGAAAAAAAAAGGTGGGGTGGGGGGAAGGCAAGCATAATGTGTGCCTAAATCTGCATTGACTCCATAGTTCTTTCTCTGGATGTAGATAGCCCTCTCCATCATGAATCCTTTGGAGTTGTCTTTACACCTTGTATTGCAGAGAAGAGCAAAATCTATCACTGTTAGTCATCACAGAATCCATATATCTGTGGTTGTGTATAATGTTCTGCTGGGTCTGCTCCCCACGCTCAGCATTATATCGTGTAGGTTTTTCCAGGTTATTATGAAGTCTGTATCATCCCCATTTCTTGTGGCACAGTAGTATTCCATTACCTTCGTATACCATAACTTGTTCAGCCATTCCCCAATTGATGGGCATCCCCTTGATTTCCAATTCTTTGCTGCTACAGAAAGAGCCACTATAAATATTTTTGTACATATGGGTCCTTTTCCCACTTGTGTGATCTCTTTGGGATACAACCCTAGAAGTGGTATTGCTGGGTCAAAGGGTATGAACGTTTTTGTAGCCTTTTGAGCACAGTTCCAAATTGCCCTCCAGAATGACTGGATCAGTTCACAACTCCACCAGCAATGTAACAATGTTCCAATGTCCTTCCTTATCTCTTTTAATTAGATCTATCTTTACTTTTGCTTCGTCTGAGATTAGGATTGCTACCCCTGCTTTTTTTCCTTTAGCTGAAGCACAATATATTTTACTCCAGCCTTTTACCTTTACCCTGTGTGTATCCCCCTGTTTCAAATGTGTTTCTTGTAAACAGCGTATTCTAGGATTATGGTTTTTAATCCATTCTGCTATCTGCTTCTGTTTTATGGGAGAGTTCATCCCATTCACATTCACAGTTATGATTACTATCTGTGTCTTTTTCTCCACCCTATTTCCCCCATTTATGCTTTTATTTCTCCCTTTCCCCTTCCACTCCTCAACAAAGTTTTGCTTTTGACCACTGCCTTCCTCAGTTTACCCTCCCTCTTGATTCTCCTCCCTTATCTTACCATTTTCCACTTGCTACTTCTTCCCTCCCTTCTAACCACCCTACTCCTTTTTTCCCCCTTTCCCCTCCTACTACCTGTAGGACAAGTTAGATTTCTATACTTATCAGGGTATGTTATTCCCTTCTTGAACCAAATCTGTTGAGAGTAAAGCTCAGAAACTGCTCTTCTCCCTCCCTTCTTTCCCTGTATTTAATGTGTTTTTGTGCATCTTCATTTGATGTAATTTACCCTTTTCTACTACCTCCTTACCTCTTCTCCCAGAACCCTCCCTTTATGTCTCTTAATTATGGTTTTTATCCTTATATCAGTTATTTTATACAGACAATATAGTCTATGTGTATCCCTTCCAATTATCATAATAACTGTACTATTCTCAAGATTGACATATATATATAATGTACATATACGTATAACATACATAAGATGATATGATCCTATATAAAGATGTAAATTATTTTCCCTTATTGATTAATAAGGTTTGTGGGGGTTTTCCCCTGTTTATCTTTTTATGTCTCTCTTGAGTTTTGTGTTTGAAGATCGAATTTTCCATTGAGTTCTGGCCTTTTCATCAGGAAGGTCTGGAATTCCCTTATTTCGTTGAATGTCCATCTCCTTGCCTAAAAAATTATGCTCAGTCTTGCTGGGTAGCCCCAAGGGGCTCTTAACAACAGCTGCCCAGAGTCTCGTCTAAGTCAAATCACAGGACACTCTTCCATTGAGTGAGTACCCCAAGCAAAACGCTGACCTCTGAGTTTATATACCCTGTTCAGGGTCAAAGGGTGTCACAACCATGTGATTCAAAACCATGTGACGCTTCTTCAGGCATCACAAGCATGCGACTCAAACCTATGTGAACCAGGCTTTCCCTTGATGTAAGCAGGTCATCAAAGACTCCCTAATTTAATAAAAGAAACAAAGGCACTTGATTACTTCAGTGCTCCAAAAGGGAAAACAGAAAAAAAAAAAGTCCCACCTTAATTACCAATACAGAATTGAAGCCTTGGTGTCAAGGAATTAAATGAAACTGCAGAAAATCAGCAAAGTGAAATAAGATGATAGCTTTCTTTAGATAATTGGAGTTCCTCTTGTGTCTTTGTGTTTTTTCTGTTAAGCTTCAGAGCTTCTGCTAAGATGGCAGAGTAAAAGGTTGTGTTGCAACATAACTCTTGTCTCCACCACCCTAAAACAGTAAGAAATGCACCAAAATTATTAAAATAATATACAAAAAAAGAGAAGATAGGAAATATCTGCCCAAAATATAAAGCCTCTGAAAAATAAAACAAAACAAACTCCCCCCCTCCCCCCCCACCAAATACTGCATGATGGTACTTCTTTCCCTATCCCTCACCACTCCACCCACCTAATAATCCAACACAATCAACCCAACAAGCTGACATCCTAACCTTTGATTACAGTAACGTCTATCCTGGCTCAGTAGTCACCCAATAAATACTCAGTATTTACCAACTCAACCCTTTAATTGGAGTAAAAGTATTGAACTTGTCCAGCTCTGTAACTGAGAAAAGAGGGACCTATGGAGAGGAGGGGAAGAGACTCAAGTATACAAACTCAGCAACAGGGTATGGGATTTCCCCACGGGAAAGTGAAGGTATAAAACTAGCCGCACTCATCTTTCCATGGAGTTTTCATGTGGCAAGGATGTAATCAGACTTGACTTCACCTCAACATGGGTAGCTACTTGAAGACATCCAGTGTTAGTGTAGCTCTGTAACATCAGAGGTGCAAATTAGCCCTCTTCATTGGTGCCTTGGCCACATGTGTTCCACGTATGGGTGCCTCTCCACCATAAACGTCTATTCTTTCCACTGATGTATGTATTTGTGGGAGACATTTTGTTGCTATTGATCTTATTATGACAGTTCTGTAAATGTCTTTGCTTTGTATTGTATTCTCTTACTGACTAGAGTTGAAGTAAACACACCAGTGGGGGCTTGTTAGCTATAGTTTTAGGAGTGAAAACCTTAAACCTACAGTAATCATCCCCTGGAGTACCCAAACAGTGAGTATAAGTTGGGGAAGGGTAGCCCAGAGGACTTCTAATATATACTGATAGATAAGTTTTATAGGTTATCCATATAACTGCGTGTCATGATTTGAACAATAGACATTCTTCATCCATTTTGTTTTTTTCCTGTGTGGATCATAGGATCATAAATTTAGAGTTAAGGGATTTTGGAGGTCATTTAATCTAATCTATTCATTTTATAGTTGAGAAGTAAATGAGTTGCCTGAGGTCACAGTACGTGGCAGAGCCCGGATTCAAACCTAGGTCTTTTATCTCCAAATCTAGTACTCTTTCCACCGAACCCCCCTTACAAGCTATTTGATGGTTACATACCTTGTTGAGGACTTTATCCAGCTAGCACACCATCATCTACAAACAGCAGCACCTGAAAGACCTCACTGGATCTCCTGAATGACGCTGACAAGCACTTTCGGTGGACATACATTTCTCTTGTACCTTATATTTGTATTCATGATCAATTTGCAAATAATGTCATATCTTTCAAGGAATCTTGCATAATTGCAATGTACACATGGAAGATATCTGGCTAGCAGAGAGCCGTTAAAGCAACATTACCCTCTACTGAATTAAATGTTTATTTACTGTCAACAAAAAATAAGCGTAGCGGAATCTTGCATTTTGTGTATCTTTCAGTTAATTATTTGATGGTAAAGATGTGTTCTCCTGTGGAATATTACTGGCAAAGCTGGCCTATTTCCTACTAATGTACTCATTAGGTATGCCTGCCCTCAAATATGTGTGATTGTAATAAAATAAATATAAATAAATAAAATAATAAAAATATATTTAAAATAAATTAATTAAAATGAAATAATTGTAATAAAAATTTTATATGATAGATTCATACAGGTTGGTAGGTGTAGATGTTCTCTTAATTGCCTTTTTTGTTACTAAGAAGATCCAAGTTTTTTCCCCACTGTTTTAATAGCTTCCCTCCTTCAGATACCTTGTGAAGGTATTCTTTAAATGCCTTCACAGCTGTGCTACTCCCAGCATGGATGTCCCGTATGTACAGTTGCTCTCCCTTTGTTCTCTTCGTTGACATTTCTGCATCACCGGTAAGCACATCTAGTACTGAGAACTCAGAGTCCAAGTCTGGCAGTTCCACTCCACTTGTGGTGAAAAGAGTTCGCTATGAAAGTCTTTGCAGGTTTTTTTTCTGTCTTCCTTTTGTTCGATGTCCTTCCAGTTTTATCCTTAACTGCCCTCCGAATGACTTTATTTAAATAGGACTTTCGATAAGCTTTCTTTAAACTAGTTTTTCGTCTACTTCTTTTTGTTTTCTGAAGCAATATTGCCCGTGATCTTCTCTCACCCGTCTCTGTAAGATTTTATAAATGAGTTTGTATATTAAACCCATGTTGCTATTGGCTGTTATAGCTCTTTCTTTAGCAGGGAAGCCAAGTGTTTGCTGTCTTTAAGGTAAAGATGAGAAAAACCATATATTGGAGGGGTGAAGGAAGCAGGCATAGTAACATACAGCTGATAGAACTGTGAATTGCTTCAGTCATTCTGGAAAACAATTTGGAATCATACAAGAGAAGTTACTAAACTGCACATACTCTTAGATCCAGCTTACCCACTACTGAACATAGACCCCAAAGAAGATAATGATAAAAAAGGAAAGGTTTCATATGTAACTGAGAGCCCACATGATGTAGTGGATGGGGACCTGGACTTGAAATCATGAAGACTTGAGTCCAGATCCTGACTCAGACACTAGCCATGCTACCCTGGGCAAGTTATTTAACTATTCATCCTTCATTTCCTCATCTGTAAAATTATGTGGTTGAACTTAATGGTCTCTACAATCCCTGTGAGCTCTAAGTAGATGATATTATGATCCTACAAATAATCATATCAGCACTTTTTGTAGTAGGAAAAAAACTGGAGGCATTGCGTGCCTGTCATTTGGAGAAAGCATAAACAAATTACAACATGTAAATGTAGTGTGACATTAGCTTGCTGTAAAAAATGATGAATATGAGAGTGACTTTGTTAGTACTCTCTATGTGAGGTAAGCGCATGAAAAAAGGTAAATACATGCACTATAGGATTCACTTGGAATATTGGCTCCTATGTGTGGTTTCATAGGTAAAAATCCAGCCAAGAGTTTTAAATCAACTCAGCATGTCGTGTCTGAATTAGACACTGGGTGACACTCTACTCAGTCCGTTCCTCTAGGTCTAGCATGCCGAGCATGCTCTTTGTCTCCTCACTTTTTAGCAGGGCTGACTGCTTGCAGCATCTTGCCTCCAGTGGCATTTCCCCCCATCTCCCAGGTTCCAGTCTAGCCTAGGAGATGGATCATTGCTCAATTATTTTAAAATGGAAGCTACTATTTATATCTCAGCTTGTTGCCACCATCACTTAAGAACATTTCATTCTCTCAGGCTCTTCCCTTGGCAGACATAGATTCAGATATTTAGCATATTGTGAACATTGCAATTTTTAATAACAAAACTAAATACAAATGGCAACATAAAGTCATCTTGTCATGCCTGTACTCTTCCAGCTCTGTAGTGCAGATGGAAATAGCTCCTAAATTTATATACTTGCAAATCTTAAAGGAAAGGAGAAGGGTTGTCGCTCCACTAGTCTCTGGAACTGCCATCTCCTACAAGAAGTCCTAATTGGAAGAACTAGAAGAATTGCATGTCTTATTGTAGCAATAGCTCCAGACTGACTCTTTCAGAGATTGACTGGCTGGCTACATCTCCCCCTCAGAGTTCTAGGAGTGCCCCAAGAGATGGAATATCCATGTCATTTGGGGGTTTCTTTCAAGAGGTGACTGGTAAATTCTTTCAATTCCTACTTTGTCCTCTGGTTGTATCTGGGCAGTTTTCTTTTATGATTTCTTGAAATATGATGTCTAGGCTCTTTTTGTTGTTGTTTGTTGTACTTTCAGATAGTACAATGATTCTTAAATTGTTTCTCCTTGATCTGTTTTCCAGGTCAGTTGTTCTTCCTATTTCACATTTTCTTCTATTTTTTCAGGCTTTTAACTTTGTTTTTTATTATTTCTTGTTGTATCATGGAGTCATTAGCTTCTGTTCTTTTTGTATTTCCAGTGCTTAGCACAGTGCTTAGAGCATAGTAAGCATTTAATAAATGTTGATTGATTTGATAAATTCTAATTTTTAATTCTTTTCTTCAGTAAGGTTTCGTACCTCTTTTTTAATTTATTTTTTATTTTTAGTTTACAACATTCAGTTCCACAGGTTTTTGAGTTCCAAATTTTCTCTCCTTCCCTCTCCTCTCCCCTTCCCCTCCAAAATGGCATGCAATCCAATGTAGGTTCTACATTTATCTGCACATTGAACTTATTTACATAATAATCCAGTTGTAAAGAAGAGTTATAACTAATGGAATGAATCATGAGAGAGGAGAAAAGAAACCAAAAAAGAAGGAAAAAAAAGAGAACAAATAGTTTGCCTCAATCTGCATTCAGACTCCATAATTCTTTCTCTGGATGTACATAGCTTTTTTCCATCATGAGTCTTTTGGAGCTTTTTTGAACCTCGTATTGATGAGAGGAGTCAAGTATATCAAAGTTAGTCCTTACAGATACTGTGTGTCTGTCATCATGTACAGTGATCTCCTGGTTCTCCTCCCCTCACTCAGCATCAGTTCATATAAGTCTTTCCGGGTTGTAATGAAGTCCGTCTGTTCCTCATTTCTTATTGCATAATAGTATTGCATTACATTCATATACCACAATTTGTTTAGCCATTCCCCAATTGATGGGCATCCCTTTGATTTCCAATTCTTTGCCACCACAAAAAGAGCTGCTTTGAATATTTTTTGTACATACGGGTCCCTTTCCCATTTGTGTGATGTCTTTGGGATACAGCCCTAGAAGTGGTATTACTGGGTCAAAGGGTATGCACATTTTTATAGCCCTTTGGGCATAGTTCCAAATTGCTCTCCAGAATGGCTGGATCAGTTCACAACTCCACCAACAATGTAACAATGTTCCAATTTTCCCAAATCCTCTCCAGCATTTGTCATTTTCCTGTTTTGTCATGTTAGCAAATCTGACAGGAGAGATGTGGTACCTGAGTTGCTTTCATTTACATTTCTCTAATCAATAGTTATTTAGAGCATTTTTTCATATGACTATAGATATCTTTAATTTCTTCCTCTGAAAATTGCCTATTCATATCCTTTAACCATTTCTCAATTGGGGAATGATTTGTATTCTGCACCTCTTTTTTTCCAAGCTGTTAATTCTCTTTTCAGATTTTCCCTGGTTTTCTTCTCTTTATCTATTTCTTCTTCTATTACTCTCATTTGGTTTTTACACTCTTTTAAAAACTCTTGCTTTAACTTGCCAGGAATTCTTGTTGGATTTGTGTTCAAGTTGCATTTTATTTTAAGGCTCTACTTGTAGATGTTTTCATGCCATTCTTTTTTTTGCTGTTTGTGTCACAAGCTTCCCTGTTGCCATAATAGCTCTTTATGGTAAGATTTATTTGTTGTTTTTGTTTGCACCTTCTAGCTTACTTCTTGACCTTGGACTACATGTTAGTAATGGACTCTGAGCACTTCTCCGGGGGATGTCTGGTCAAAGCTTATGTCCTCTTATGTTCTGCTGCTTTCACAACTCAAGCTCAGGGCCTTCAAGTTTCAGTGCTCCCAGAGTTGTGTGATCAGAACAAGATCCATTCACTGCCTTCCTCATCTGAGTTTTGCAAATTTCTGACCCAGGTTTGGATCTGTCGGCTTGTCCTTGGTTGGGAGTTTCAGTAGACTATTACTGGATTCAGTAACTATTAGCCTTCTGAGAGGCTCTACAGGTTCTCCCAGTTCTAGTTTGGCCTGGGGCCCCTACTCTGGTTATTCTACTGCAGGCTTAGATGCTGGGCTAATATCAGAATCACATAGCTATGTTTTCAGAACTTGTTCCTTGCTAAGTATACAACTGGGGCCTGTACTCATAATCACTTCTCTCCACCCTGGATCTGTGACCTGGAGTTGTGTAGAGGGTGACAGACCTGCCAGATGGCACTCATTCCTGTACCCACCAGGAGCTCAGGGATCCCCGGGGATCTCTTTCTGCCTTGGTATCCTGCCCTCTTTCATTCCCTGGGTGTTGGAATACTCTGTGTTGCGTGCATCTCTGTGCCCCCAGTATCCAAAGCCCCCCTCTGTCTCTCTTAGCCGCCCTAGGCTAGAAAAATGACTCACTGTAATTTTTTCTTAGCTTTCCCATTCAGAATTTGGTCTGGTGCATTTTCTAGATCATTATGGAGAAGGGTTAGTTGGGAGCTAGGTTTTACTGCTTCTTTTCATACTGACATCTTTACTCCATTCTCTGGAGATATATTTCTCTAATGCTAGTGACTTGATCCCCCATCCCAGTGTGTACCCTCCTCCTTACTCCCCACCCCTGTTAACCTCCAGTGATTAATGCCTCTGTTCCATTTAAAGAAATAATTCTAGTTCACTTTACTTTGAAGATACAGAAAGAATAAAGTAGAAGTATTTTGTTCCAGTACCTGGGGGGCACAATCTCCCCTATCCTATCTTGGTCTCTAGGGAGAGAGGGGTCAGACAATTCAATTTCTACATAACATTTGCCCCACCAATTTCTCTTCCAAACACAGCCACTGGTTAAAAAAGTGTCTCAGCTTCTGTTGGGATAGGTCCTAAAGATTTCTCAGAGCCTTGGTGCTCAATTGCCTGGCTGCAAAACCTGGCAAAGACTCTATGCCTAGACCTTCCAATGGCTTCTCAAGGTATTAGTTCTCTTGTTTCCTTATTGAAGATGCAGAAAGGAATATACAAAACTGGGATTGAAGCAACATCAGAGTTATGTGTGCTCAGCTTCATGTTGGCCTTGGGTAAGGGAGGGTCCAAGGGTTCTCCTACCCCCTACCAAGAGGCCTTCTGCAGCTCATCCTCCTTCTCCAACATTAGAAAGTCTGGAAAGAGCCCTTTTGAATGCTGTTCCTCAAAGTGAGAATCTATCTCTTGAATCAGCACTTACCCTGGATGTCTCCCACACTTGGTACATCATCCTTCCTCGTCTCTACCTCCTAGTTTCCCTGACTTCCTTCAGATCTCAGCTGAAGTCTCGACTTCTGCAAGAAGCCTTTCCCATCCCTCCTTAATCTTAGTGCCTTTCCTCTGAAACCACCCCCAATTTATCCTGTATCTATCTTGTTTGTATAAAGCTGTTTGCATGTCGTCTCCCCCATTAGACTCTTAGCTTTCTGAGAGCAGGGACTGGTTTTTGCCTTTATTTGTATCTCCAGCACTTAGCTCAGTCTCTGGCACCTAGTAGGCACTTAATAAATGCTAGTTGACTGACAGACTGACTGATTGACCACAGTTGTAGCTCCATTAGCCCATCAAATGATCAATGATATTCATCATCATGTGGCTAATAGACAAGAACCAGTTACAGAATGTTTGAACACATGACAAATAAGGAGCAAGGCACTTCCATTACAGGAAGAGAAATCCTCTTTCTGTACCAGGATAATCTGTTTCTTCTGATTTTCTCTCTGGGAATCATTGCCTCGGGCCCAAAAAATCTCCGCTGAAATGAGAAAAAGCAAGACTCTCATGAGCTCCCTGAAGCATTGAGAGAAACATGAGAAGACTTGTATGAACTGGTGCAAAGCAAAGAGTGACTGTAAGAACCAAGAGAACTATACCATGACTACAATAATGTAAATGAAAACATTAAAATGCAGTGTGATAAAATGACCACAATGCCTATACCCTCTGACCCAGAGATTCCACTGCTAGATGTAACCTCCCTGGGATTTGATAAGCCAGATTTGGCCTTGTATTTATTTGGTTCTAGATTTCCACGTTCCCTCCCAGATATATCCAGTCTTGCTCTCTCCACTCAGGTACATCACCATCTTTCCCTTCCCAGTGGCAAATTGGACTCTGCCCTAGAAGCTCCTTGGGATTTGATAGACTAGCTTTGGCTCAGGTCCAGACCTTCATAGCACTCCCTGGATCTCTCCAGTCATGCCACTGTGATGTTTCCCACCACCCTACCTGAAGTTTTCCAGCTCTACTTGAGGAATCCCTCCCATAGGCAGGGCTGGCTACAATGCTTTATTTACATAGCTAACACTTAACACAGCGATTAACATAGCACATACAGTAAGCACTCAATAAACATGCTTTCTTTCTCTCTCTCTCTCTCTCTCTCTCTCTCTCTCTCTCTCTCTCTCTCTCTCTCTCTCTCTCTCTCTCTCTCTCTCTCATCCTCTACCAACCTGACAAAGTTATTTTTCTGGAGTTTAATTCTGAACCATGTCACCTATTACTTGTAGTATCAAATATAAACTCCTTTGTTGGACATTTAAAGCTCTTCACAAGCTGGCCCCTTTCTACCCTTCCAGTCTTATTACACCCTGCTCTCTTCCACAAACTTTATGGTCCAGCCCTATTGGCATACTTGCTGTTCCTCCCACACAACATTGCATCACCCTGGTCTTCACCTTTGTACTACGTTTCCTATGCCTGGGATACTCTGTCTTTTGTTTCCCCACTCTGTCCTCTGATGTTACCTTCAGTCAACATCTACATCCATATATATCTTGTTTGAATCTGATTATTTACATATTTCCTTTCTCACTTGAATATAAGCTTCCTGACCTATTTTTGCCTTTCTTTTTATCCCTAGTGTTTAGCAAGCTACGTAACACACTTTATTGTTGCTGTTGTTCAGTTGCTTTGGTTCTGTCCAACTCTTCCACGAACCCATTTGGACTTTTCTTGGCAAAGATACTGGAGTGGCTTGCCATTTCCTTCTCCAGCTCATTTTACAAATGAGGAAATGGAAGCAAAGAGGTTAAGTGACTTTCCCAGGGTCACACGGCTAGTAAGTATCTAAGGTCTAATTTGAATTCAGGTCCTTCTGACTCCAGACCCAGCATTCTATCTACTGTACCACCTAGCTGCCTTGATATGTATTAATTATATATTTGCTGAATTAGTTCTAAGTGAAAGATATATGTAGCATTAGAAATCTGGAAAAGCATGGTTACTTCTGGGGAACGTCTGAAATCTCAACTCCCTGAGACTCTATTCGGCAAAGAGATCATGCTAATCAAATTTGGAGATGGCAGGAAGCTGGGAGGCATAGCTAATACATTGGATAATGATGATGACGATGGCTAGAATTTATCTATTATAACATTATCTCATGTTATTCTCTCAACAACCCTAGGAAGTAGGTGCTAAAGTTATCCTCATTTTACAGATGTGGAAACTGAAGCAGACTCAGGCACAGTAGACAGAGTACTGGGTCTATTCAGCTCTGTTCTTTTCATCAGGAATGCTTGAAAATCCTCTATTTCATTCAATGTTCATTTCTTCCCCAGAATAATTATACTCAGTTTTCCTGAGTAGATGATTCTGGGTTGTAATCCCAGCTCCTTTGCCTTCCTGAATAACTTATTTCAAGCCCTCCACTCCTTTAATGTAGAAACTGCTAAATCTTGTGTGATCTTGACTGTGGCTCCATGATATTAGAATTGTTTCTTTCTAGATTCTTCCAATATTTTCTCCTTAACTTGGAAGCTCTGGAATTTGGCTGTAATACTCCCAGGAATTTTTATTTTGGGATCTCTTTTAGGAGGTGGTTGGTGGATTCTTTCTATTTTGATTTTATCCTCTAGTTCTAGGATATTGGGGCAGTTTTCCTTGATAATTTCTTGAAATATGATGTCTAGACTCTTTCTTTGCTCATGGCTTTCAGGTAGTCCAATAATTTTCAAATTAGCTCTCCTAGATATATTTTCAAGGTCAGTTGTTTTAGAGATATTTCACATTTTCTTCTATTTTTTCATCCTTTTGACTTTATTTTTTTGTTTCTTGATGTATCATTAGCTTCTACATGACCAATTCAAATTTTTAGGGAATTATTTTCTTCAGTGGGGTTTTGTACCCTATTTTTTCATTTGTCCAATTCTGTTTTTTAACATTAATTTCTTTTTAAATTTTAATTAATTAATTTATTTTTCATTTACAACATTCAGTTCCATAAGCTTTTGAGTTCCAAATTTTCTCCCCCTCCCTCTTCTCCCCACTCCCCTCCTCCCCAAGACAGCATGCAATCTGATATAGGCTCTACATATACATTCACATTAAACATATTTTCACATTAGTCATGTTGCAAAGAAGAATTAAAACCAATTTAATGAACCACGAGAAAGAAGAAATAAAACAAAAGAGGGAGCAAATAGTTTGCTTCAATCTGCATTCATACTCCGTAATTCTTTCTCTGGATGTGGATAGCGTTTTCCATCATGAGTCTTTTGGGGTTGTCTTAGATCCTTACATTGCTGAGAAGAGCCAAGTCTATGAAAGTTATTCATCGTACAATGTGGCTATTACTAGGTACAATGTTCTCCTGGTTCTGCTCACTTCACTCAGCATCAATTCATGCAAACCTTTCCAGGTTTTTCTGAAGTTCACCTACTCATCATTTCCTATGGAACAATAGTATTCCATTATATTCATATACCACAACTTGTTCAACCATTCCCCTATTGATGGGCATCCCCTCAATTTCCAATTCTTTGCCACCACAAAAAAGAGCTGCTATAAATATTTTTGTATGTGTGGGTCCTTTTCCCATTTGTATGATCCCTTTGGGATGCAGCTCTAGAAGTGGTATTGCTGAGTCAAAGGGTATTAACAGTTTAATTGCCCTTTGGGCATAGTTCCAAATTGCTCTCCAGAATGGTTAGATCGGTTCACAGTTCCACCAACAATGCATTACTGTTCCAATTTTCCCCCATCTTCTCCATTATAAATGCTGGAGAAGATGTGGAAAATTGGAATATCAATTCTGCTTTTTAAGGAATTCTTTTCTTCAGTGAATTTTTGCATCTCCTTTTCCATTTGGCCTATTATGTTTTTTAAGAAGTTCTTTTCTTCATTGAATTTTTGTGCCTCTTTTACCATTAGACCAATTCTAATTTTAAAAATCTTATTTTCTTCAGTATTTTTTTTGCCTCTTTTACCAACCTGTTAATTCTCTTTTCATAATTTTCTTGTGTCACTCTCATTTCCCCCCAATTTTTCTTCTATCATTTATCTTTTTCTTTAACTGTTCCAAGAATTCTTGTTGAAAGTTGTGGTATATGAATGTAATGGAATACTATCGTGCTATAAGAAATGAGGAGCAGACAGACTTCATAATAACCTGGAAAGACTTATATGATCTGATGCTGAGTGAGGGAAGCAGAACCAGAATAACATTATACACAATTACAGGCACATGGTAGCTGTGATGACTAACTTTGATAGATTTGACTCTTCTCAGCCATACAAGGTTCAAAGGCAGATCCAAAAACTCATGATGGACAAAGCTATCCAAATCCAGAGAAAGAATTATGGAGTCTGAATGCAAATTGAGGCAAGCTATTTGCTCTCTTTTTTTCTTTCTTTTTTGGTTTTGTTTCTTCTTTCTCATGATTCATTTCATTAGTTACAATTCTTCTTTACAACTTGACTATTGTGTAAATAAGTTTAATGTGAAGGTATATGTAGAACCTCTATTGGATTACATGCTGTCTTGGGGAGGGGGCAGAGAAAATTTAGAACTCAAAAACTTGTGAAACTGGGTATTGTAAACTAAAAATAAAAAATAAATTAAAAAAAGGAAAAAAAGACTTTAAAGATAAAGGCCAGTCCTGACTTTTATGAATATTTTATATGGATGTCAGAGATTGATATAAGATCTAAGAGGGAAATAAAGAAACTATTGCTAGAATAAAATTTCATGAGCTGGGGTAAAAAGAGAATTCTTGTTGGGCTTGGGCCCAATTTCCTTTTTTTCTTTGAGGCTTTTTTGGTAGCTGTTTTCACATTGTTGTCTTCTGAGTTTGTCTTGGTCTTCCCTGACACCAAAGTAGCTTTCTGTGGTCAAGTTATTTTTTAGTTGTTGTTTACTCATTTTTCCAGCCTATTTTTTTTACTTGGAGGAGGCATTGTCCCAAGCTTTAGGCTTAGACAGTTCTAGGGATCTGCAAGTTTTCGGTGCTTCCAAGGTGGTGTGATCTTGGGGAGAGATATGGTTGCTGCTCTTCTGGTCTGTGCTCTGGTCTTTACCCAGGAAGGGCCTCTGGTCCCTTGCAACTGCATGAGATGGACTCCTCTCTTCTAGTACTGTGTCCAGGACCCCTGCCCCCTTATGATGGCCTACCAGTGCTCCTCTCCACCCTGGAACTGTGACTTAGAACTATATATGGGCAATAGAGTTGCCAATCAGTGCCAGTTGTTCCCAGGACCAGCAAAGGGTCCCCTTTAATTCTTTCCAAACAATTGCCTGACCCCCTCATCATCTCTGGGCTAAGAGCTCCTGCAGCTGCTGCTGCTGAAGCCACAGCAGTCGCCACCGCCTCATGTATAGGCTCCAGACACCTCCACCAGACCTCTACCTGGTGTTATAGACTTCTCCTGCCTACCTCTTTAAGTTTTCTTAGACTGAAAAAAAATCCCTCACTCCAACTTTTTGTTGTCTCTGCTACTCCAGAATTTGTTTTGTGGTGTTATTTTAAAGGTGTTTGGAAAGGAATGTTGGGAAAGTTCAAAGCTGAGTGACTGCCATCTTGGTAATGTACTTGACCTAGGGTCAAGAAGATCTGAATTCAAATTCAGCCTCAAAACACTTACTAGCTTTGTGATCTTGGTCAAGTCACTTAAATTTACAAGTCTGTAAAATGGGGGTGATAATACCACCTACCTTCCATATTGTAAGGATGAAATGTGATAATGTTTGTAAAATGCTTTGAAAACATTTAACCTTAAGGTTGAAAACTTTAGAGTGATATAAATACTAGCTAGATCTTTCTGACTCCAGGTCCAAAGCTCTGTTATCCTCTATGTCACCTAGGTGCTTCTGAGGCAGGATCTGAAAAAGACCTTGCCTGGCTAGAGCTTTGGGCTAAATCTAATAATATGTAATTCAATAGCGATAAATGTGAAGTTTTACACTTAGGAGGAAAAAAAACAACTTCACAATTACAAGACAGGAGATAATTAATTAGATAGTAGTTGTGAAAAAGATCTGGGGGTTTCAACAGACTGCAAGTTCAACATGATACTGCAGTGTGATGTAGCAGTCTGTCAGTTGGTCAGTCAGCCAGTGGGCATTGATTAAATATCTACCATGTGCCAGGGACTGTGCTAAAACAGATAGTCTAATGTAATCTTCGGCTAAATTTAAAGGGATACTTTCTAGGAGTAAGGAGGTAATGATGGTTCCATTGCGTTTTGCTCCACTCAGATAAACCTCCTCTGGATATTGTGTTCATGTCGGCACCACAGTTTAAGAAGTACAGCATATTAATAGTCCTCCACTCAAGAAGGCAGCCTAAAATGGAAGGCAGACTAGCCAGTCTCCATAGACCTAATCCAGCAAAATCTTGAAGTGTGCATCAGGCTTAATAATAATCAAGAAATCCAATATGAAACTATAGTAAGTGACTTTTTCTACCCTAGAACTGCACAAGAAGTCAGCCAGAAGTCCTGTGGCTATGGAATGTCAATGCACAGGAAGCTTTCAGTTTCAGCAGAGATGGCCAGGAATACATACAGTCTATGAGGTCATGTGCCTGGAGGCAGCAAACGAAGATGGCTCCCATGAGAAAGCCCCAGGGTGGGAACCTTGAAAATGCCTTAGAGTGGCAGCAAGGGGCAGTGGCTAGCATGGCAGCTCAGTGCTCAGTACTTTGGTACATTGGTACAATGCCCAAATTCAGGAACTAAAGCTGGAGAGATAAGCAAAGCAAAGAAAATGCTAAATAGTATTAAAAACCATTGTAAATCTAGAAATTTTCAAAAAGAAGGAGCAAGTAACTTCTTAACCATGGTAAGCAGAGTCTCAAGAAGGGGAGGGGGGAGGGAAATGGGATGGATTTTCCACAGGGACTACATGAATACCTAGAAGAAATGAAACAAGAGATAAAAAATGAAATAAAAGCTCTGAAGAAAAGAATTAGAAGGAAAATAAGTAGCTTAAAAGATAAAGTAATAAGCATTATCCAAAAAAATGGAATTCTTGAAAACTAAAATACACCATTGCCATTTTTCAATTCAATTCAGCAAATATTTATTAAGCATCTACTATATGCCAGGTACTGTACTGCCCTCAAGGGCCTTGCAATTTGATGGAAGAGACAGCCAGCTATATACAGGATAAATAGGAAATAATTCACAAAGTAGACACTAGAATTAAGAGGGGCTGAAGAAGGCTTCCTGTAGTAGCAAAACATATTAGAATGATATCAAAAGATTGAAAATATAACTCATCAAAAACAACTGACCTGGAAAACAGGTCAAGGACAGGTAATTTAGGAATCAATGAATTCCACCTAAATTTCTTTTAAAAGCCCAGTTATTATATTTCAAGAGATCCTAAATAAAAACTGCCAAGACCAATTAGAACTAGAGGACAAAGTAAAGAAAGAAAGAATCCAACAATCACCTCCTGAAAGAAACCCTAAAAGGAAAAGATCCAGGAATATCATAGCCAAAATCCACATCAAATAAAATTGCTGTAAGCATCCAAAAAGGAATGGTTTAAGGGATCAAGGAACTAGTCAGGATCGTACAAGACCTGACAACTTCTACTTAAAATGAGAGGAATCTTGGAATATAGTATTCCAAAAGGCAGAATATAGAGGCTTAAAATAAAGGCCACCTGCCCTACAAACCTGATTATGATCCTACAGGGGGAAATAGATCTTTAATGAATAGAGGACCTTCAAGCATTTCTGATGAAAAGAGCAGGGTAAGTAGGAACTTTCAAATACAAATACATGTCTAGAGAAACCTGGATGTATTTGAAAAGTTGAAGGAGCCATATGGTAGTTTTAAGAGAAAAAATTTCTAATAAAGAGAAAAGAAACATGTGCAATTTTAGAACCTTAAAGGATATAGAGGAAAATCGTTAAGAAAACCAGGAGTTTGGGGGTAGGTGAGTTTTGTTCTAAGAGTTTGATCAGGAGAAAGAGAAGGGAGGAGGATGAAAGGAAGAATATACCTGTGTATGAAGGAGGAAGAATAGGACAGAACTTGCTACTTCTCATAACTGGGGAGCATGAGAAGAAGCACATACAAATATGGAGGAAGGGGTGGGGGATATGGCCATCAGAATAACTTCACTCACACCCTCTCTACCCACTACCCCCACGCACTTTGGTTTAGAAATACATAGAACAGTGAAACAAGATGGGATAAGGAGTGGACAGTTAAGAAAGAAGATAACATCAGGAAGGAAACAGTCCCAAGCAAAACAGCCTTTCTGATCCTGAAGATCCCCTGAAAGGGTGGGGGGGGGGGCGGGAATAAAAGCAAAGAACTAGATTCTAAGAGACTGTCTTAGAAAGTCTCTTAGACAAGTGGAAATGGCTGAGCAAATTGTGGTGTATGAGTGTAATAGAATATTGTCATGCTATAAAAGATGATGAAATGAATAATTTCTGAGGAAATTTGGGAAGAACTCTTATGAACTGATGCAATTCAATTCAAAACACATTTATTTTTAAGGAATTATTTTCTTCAGTGAGCATTTGCATCTCCCTTTCCATTTGGTCAGTTCTGCTTTTTAAGGCATTCTTCTCCCTGTTGACTTTTTGGACCTCTTTTGCCATTTAGCTTCGTCTATTTTTTTAAGGTGTTATTTTCTTCAGTATTTTTTGTGTCTCCTTTACCAAACTGTTGGCTCTTTTCTCAAGATTTTCTTGCATCACTCTCATTTCTCTTCCCAATTTTTCCTCTATCTCTCCTAATTGATTTTCAAAATCCTTTTTGAGCTCTTTCATGGCTTGAGACCAATTCCTATTTTTCTTGGACGCTTTGGATGTAGGAGCTTTGACTTTGTTGCCTTCTTCTGAATGTGTGTTTTGATCTTCCTTGTCATCATAACTTTTTATAGTCAAGAGTTTTTCCCAGTGTTTGCTCATTTTCCCATCCTATAACTTGACTTTTAACTCTTTATTAAAGTATGGCTCTGCTTCCAGGGTGAAGGGTACACTGTCCCACGCTTCAGGGGTTTTGTGCAGCTCTTTTCAGAAATACTTCTAGATACCTGTAAGTTTTCAATTCTTCCAAGGTGGTATGATCTAAGGAGAGATGTCTACTACTCTCCTGAACTGTGCTCTGATCTGTGAGCAACCACAAGCACTCTTTTCTGCCCTGGAACTATGAAGAGGGTCCCCTCTCCACTTCCGCCACAAGCTCTGGTATGCTAATGCTCCTCCTCACCCTGGGACTGCCACCCAGGAATACGAGCATGGGCAAAGCAACAGAGTCCTGGCTCAGTGCTAGCAAAACAAAGCAAAACAAAACACCCCTGTAATCTCCTTCTGACCAGTTGTTCAACCCCCTCACCATCTGTGGGCTGAGAGCTCAGGAAGCAGCTGTTGCCACTGCTGATTCAGTCACTCCCAAGGTCTGCTCCTGGTTTTCTGGGGCTGGGGTTGCACTGGCATGGCCTGTGCTGGGCTGTGCTTCTCTCTCACCCTGGTGCAACAGACCTTTCCTGATGACCTTCCAAGTTGTCTTGGGCTGCAAATTTGTTTCATTCCATCTTTTTGTGGGTTCTGTTACTCTAGAATTTGTTTGTAGTCATTTTTTAAAGGAATTTGAGAGGCTTGGGGATGAGTTTGGGTGAGTCCCTGCCTTTACTCTGCCATCTTGGTTCTGTCTCTCAATATGCACTTATTAAGTGCTTACTCTGTGTCAGGCGTTGTGCTACACACTGCAGAACAAAGAGAACAGAACCAAAACAAAAACTTATACAATAAAAACTTTTGAAAGAAAAAAAAATTTTGGAAGACTTTAGAACTTTGATGAACACAATAATAAACCACAAATACAAAACAAGGAAGATGAGAAGTGACAAACTTAAAATGCAGATAAAGATATGTGTTTTTTAGGTTCATGTGGGAATTTGTTTTGCTGAACTATGAAACCATGTATTAAAGGTTTTATTTGAGGGTTTTTAAAAGTTTGCTCAATAGGGAGTTATGGGAGGGACAGATTAACTAAAAAATAAAGGATATTTATGCTGATACACCACATTTATTTCAATATAATTAATTTTTTTAGTGGTGTTGCTTTCAACCACACTTCCAAAGGTGAATGGGGAAAATATACCACATGATACTGCACCAAAAAAATTATTTCAATACTTTGTATTAACAAGGTGGGATTGCTATTGATATTACTGTTATTGGGAATAAATGGGAAGTATTATCGGAAAAATATGTTGCATACACGATTTAAAGTTGGTCACGCCTTGTATTTTAAAATCATTGTATTTCTAAGAAAAACATGCTATGTAATATTTTAAAAACCCTCCTAGCAGCAGCTCACCAGGCCTATTAAATTCTGGAATCTCAACTTCTCTTGATGACCTCATAGTTTCCCATGGATTCAATTGCCACCTCTAAGCAGATGACTTCCAGAGCTATATATCCAGTCCTAGTCTCTCTCCTGAGTTCAAGTCCTTCATCACCAACTGTCTTTGGATGTTCAGAACTGGATGTCCTGTTGGCATCTCAAACTGAACCCATTCAAAACAGAACTCATTATCTTCTCCCCAGCCAAAACATCTCTTTTCCTAAACTTCCCTGTTATTGTGGAAAGCACCACTATCCTCCCAGTTACTCAGGTTTGCAACTTGGTGTCATTTTCAACCTTACTCTCACTTAACTCACATATCCAGTTGCTAAATATTGAAGTCTCTACCTTTATTGCATCTTGTTTACATGTTTACATGTCCGCTTCTCGCCACTCACCCAATCACTGGCCCCTAGTTCAGGCCCTCATCACCTCTCCTCTGAGCTGTTGCAATGGTCTTCCTATTTGGTCTCCCTACTCCAAGCCTCTCACTCCAACCAATCCATCATCCATTGACACCAATCACTCTCCTAAAGCACAGGTCTGATCATGTCAACCTCCCACTCAATGAACGGCAATGGCTTCCTATTGCCTCTAGAATCAAAAATAAACTCCTTTGTTCATTTGGGCATTTTAAGATCTTTGCGATCTGGTTTCATCTTACCTTTCTAATCTTAAACATCACTGCCTCCATACACTGTACATCCAGCCATACTGGCCTACTTGTGTGTCTACACCCATGACCCACCACGACATGTCTCTGTACCTTGATATTGACTGTCTCCCATACTTAGAGTGCATTCAATTAATCAAGAAGCCTTTATTAGGCACAGGAGCTACAAAGAATGAAATGATCCCTACTCTCAATGAGCTTGCATTCTATAGCAGGAAGACAAATGTGTGTGTATGTGTATAATTATATATGTACCTGTACATACATACATGTAAATAATATGCATGTGTATCTATATGGATGCATGTATGTGTGTCTATATGTGTATGTGTATATATACGTATATGTATGTGTGTGTGTGTGTATATATATATATATACATATACATATATATATATATATATATATATATATATATATAAGCAGGGGTGTGCTGGATGTGAGAGATGATAGTTATTCATTGTAAGCATTTACATTTCAAAAATTGGCCAATGCTACAAGTCAGGGCTTGGTTTACTGTTTCGCAGATTGTTTAGCCTGAAGAAAGTAATGGATAAAATGTTAATAATTCAGGTTAAACTCAAAAGTGTGTCCTGCCTACATTTTTTTTTCTTAGAGAGCCGATTGTTAAACTTTACCAGCACGCCACTTAAAAGTATACATAGAACAAATATGAGGTAGTTAGGGAGGAAGGGGGGGCACACAACTGAGGAATCAGGGAAGGCTTCCTATTTTAAGTGGCTAGGTGATAAAGTGGTTAGAGTGCCAAGCCTGGAATCAGGAAAATTCATCTTCCTCAAATAAAATACGGCCTCAAAAACTTGTTTAGCTACGTGACCTGGGGAAGTCACTTAGCCCTGTTTGCCTCAGTTTCCTCATCTATAAAATGAGCTGGAGAAGGAAATGGCAAACTACTCCAGTATCTTGCCTAGAAAACCCCAAATGGGGCCATGAAGAGTCAGACGTGACTGAAAAAGGACTGAACAACAATAACAAAATTAAGTGGTACTTGTGTGATGTCTTGAAGGAAAAGAAGGACTCTGAGGCAGAGGTAAGCAGAGTGTGCATTCCAGGCATGGGGAGCCCCCCAGAGTAGATAACTCCCTCATCATTTTAGCCTCTTTAGAATCCCCGATTTCTTTCAAAACTCTGCTAACTGGCCACCTTATACGCGAAGGCTTCCTGATTGCTGCAGCTGCTACTGTACTCTCTACTGAAGCTTTCTTCACTGAAGTGTTCCTTTTGTATATCTAGCAGCGGCTACGGTGTGTCTATGATGTGCTGGAAGCAAGGTTATTGGTTCCTTCTACTAACCTCCTTATGTAAACAGAGTTTCCTTCTCACACTCCCGCAGCCCCTCTGCTCCACAAGATAATAATGGGAGGGAAAGTGGAGTTACAGCCTCTCCCTAGATAAGACCCTAGAGATAGATCCTGGAATAATTCTTCTCTTTTCTGCTCTGGGAAACTGCTGTGGTGAAGTATATTGCCATTGTAAAATTTGTTTCTCTCCTTGCCCAAGCACTCCCCTGTTGTCCCTCTGCTACATTTGCTCAAGGACACACATAGGCTAGTAATGCAATAATTAGTCACTTTTTTTCATAATAACTGGCTTAAAAAACAAAAAGGAAAGGTTTAGCATCTCTTCTGGGATTATTCATGCAACTTGTACTTTTGCTCATAGTTTGGGGTCTCCAGAGATGGTTGATCGGAAAGAAAGTAAGACAGTGAGCCAGATGCTGAACTAGAGTGGCTTGGAGGCTGAGAGGTAACAGCCACTATCATCTGGGTTAGGTGAATAGGACTTAAATATATAAAAATGACTGCCGATCACAAACAATACTATCGGCTAGTGAAATAATTTGATGTAAGCCCAAAGACAATAATAAATATTTACAAGCATAATCATCTCAAGTCAATAAGCATTTATATTTGCCAGGCTTTATACCAAGCCATGAGGAAACAAAAAGACAAAAACAGTACCTACCCTCAAAGACCTCACAGTCCAGTCAGGGAGACAACATGCACACAGCTCTGTACAAACAAGATAGCTACAAGATAAATCAGAGATCATCTCAGATAATCTAGGAGGATTTTACCAAATTTATGTTTCAAGAGTTGAAAATATCATCCAGTTATCTGCTCCCACTTGGAATTTACGTAAGAATAAAGGGAATCAACCCCTAAGAAAATTAGAGTCAGTTTGACAGGATACATTGCAGAAGCCTCTGAAGCAGCTGCATTTCTCCTGCCCATAAGAACCTCACTTTGTGGGCGTTGCCCTTTTAACATTTTTTCCTTTTCTTCTAATTGAAGCGGATGTGATTTTTTAACCCTTAGAAAATAGTCTCAGGGAAACAAGGTGCCTTGCTAGGGAAACAAGTTTCATCCTTTGAAGAAATATTTGGGGGAAAAGGAAATATTTTTAAAGTAAGATGATTTTGATTTGCTTAACCATTAGGACCAATCTGGTTTGCTTAGCAAATTACAGCAGGGTACATCCAGACGCTTGGGGGAGTGCTTAAGCAAAGCCAGGAGTCCTCTAGAGCCCAGACAAGAGTAGTTAATCAGCTGCAGTCTCCCCAAAGCTCACACTAGGCAGTCCTCGCACCTCCCCATCCCCCCAGGCCAGGGTATCGGTTTTGGCAGCCAGAAGATGACCTCAGTTAAAAAAGCAGCTGTTTTCCTACAGCAGGGAGGCTTTTTGGCTTGTCCCTATTTTTCATGAAGCTTTTTAAAGGAAGTAAGTCTGAGGGTATGATGGGAACTCAATGCTCTCTTCAAGGTTATGAAAATAGATTCTTGCATTGGCCTCCACTTCAAATGAAGTACAGAGGCAAAATAAATAAAGTCCCTTCCTCCCAGTTGGCTTCCTCCTCAAGCCGCTGGCCTTGACTTTCTCCTCTTTTGGAATCTTGTTCTATACATAGGATCTAGGAAGGGACTTTACAGTTAGCTAGTCTAACAACCTTCTGTTACAAATGGGGAAACTGAGGCTTATAGAGGTTAAATAACTTCACACAGGTAATAAGCAATAAAGGTAGGATGTAAATAAAAGTCCCCCTTGCTCCTGAAATAGTTCTTTTTCTCTGGTCTCTGCATTTACTCCTGACTCCATTTGTAAACCAACAGATTCATGACTATCTAGTTTCTTTTCTAAAAGGTTAAATAGTATAGATATGAAAGTAAGCCAGCACTATAAAGCAGCAGGCCTCAAAACTACCTCGTACTGGCTAAGAAACAGAGTGGTAGATCAGTGGAATAGGTTAGGTACACAAGACGCAGAAGTCACCGACTACAGCAATCTACTCTTTGATAAACCCAAAGAATCCAGCTCCTGGGTTAAGAATTCACTATTTCATAAAAACTGCTGGGAAAATTGGAAAACACTATGGCAGAAACTATGCAGTATGGCATAGACCCATATCTTACACCATATACCAAAATAAAGTCAAAATGGGTACATGATTTAGGAATAAAAGCTGATACTATAAGCAATTTGGGAGAGCAAGGAATAGTTTACCTGTCAGATTTATAGGAAAGGGAAGAATTCATGACCCAACAAGAGATAGAGAGCATTATAAAATGCAAAATGGATAATTTTGATTATGCTAAACTGAAATGGTTTTGTATAAACAAAGCCAACGCAACATAAATTAGGAGGGAAGCAGAAAATTGGGAGAAAATCTTTACAACCAATGTCTCTGATAAAGGCCTCACATCTAAAATATATAGGGAAGTGAGCCAAATTTATAGGAATAAAAGTCATTCCCCAATAGAGAGATGGTTAAAGGATATGAACAGGCAGTTTTCAGAGGAAAAAATTAGAGATATCTATAGGCATATGAAAAAAGGCTCTAAATCACTATTGATTAGAGAAATGCAAATCAAAACACCTCTTAGGTACCACATCTCTCCTGTCAGATTGGCTAACATGACAAAATAGGAAAATGGTAAATGCTGGAGAGGATATGGGAAAATTGGAACATTAATACATTGTTGGTGGAATTGTGAACAGATCCAGCCATTTTGGAGAGCAATTTGGAACTATGCCCAAAGGGCTATAAAAATGTGCATACCGAGGCAGCTAGGTGGCGCAGTGAGTAAAGCACCAGCCCTGTAGTCAGGAGGACCTGAGTTCAAATGTGGCCTCAGACACTTCACACAGGTACTAGCTGTGTGACCTTGGGCAAGTCATTTAACCCCAATTGCCCTGCAAAAAAAAAATGTACATACCCTTTGACCCAGCAATACCACTCCTAGGGCTATATCCTAAAGAGATCACACAAGTGGGAAAGGGACCTGTATGTACAAAAATATTTATAGCTGCTCTTTTTGTGGTGGCAAAGAATTGGAAATCAAAAGGCCCATCAGTTGGGGAATGGCTGAACAAGTTGTGGTGTATGGATGTAATGGAATACTATTGTGCTATAAGAAATGGGGAAGATACGGACTTCATGATAACCTGGAAAGACCTACATGATCTGATGCTGAGTGAGAGGAGCAGAACCAGGAGAACATTGTACACAACCACAGATATATTGATTGTGTGATGACTAACTTTGATAGACTTGGCTCTTCTCAGCAATACAAGGCTGAAAGACAGCTCCAAAGGACTCATGATGGAAAAAGTGAGCTACATCCAGAGAGAGAACTGTGGAGTCTGAATGCAAATTGAGGCAAACTATTTGCTCTCTTTTTTTCTGTTTTTTTGTTTTGTTTTGTTTCTTCTCTCTCATGATTCATTCCATCGGCCATAATTCTTCTTTGCAACTTGACTATTGTGTAATAAGTTTAATGCGAAGGTTTATGTAGAATCTACGTCGGATTGCATGCCATCTTGTCGGGGAGCAGGGAGGGAAGGGAAGGGAAGAAAATTTGAAACTTGAGAACATGTAAAGCTAAGCATTGTAAACTAAAAATAAAAAATCTAATTAAAAAAAAAAGAAAGTAAGCCAGATACTTTGGTGGACAGCTAAGAAGGGAAGATCCTCTTTCTCTCATGCTTCCTTTTGGATTGGAGAAAAAAATAGGAAGTGAATGATTGACTGGCAAATAGGAAAACAGCTTTCCCACTATATGAATGGGGGTGGGGAGATGGGAAAGGATGCTGCCTCTTTGGCCTATCTATGATGAGAAAGCAGAGCATTCTCAGTAACTAGACTGTTGACCTCCCATAAAATGCTGACATGTCTCTGCAGGGCAGGACAGTGTAGCACCACTTTGGCATGCCCATGGGCACATGCTCATTTGGCATTGTAGGAAAGTACATGGAAGCTTCCAGATATTCTTGCTGGAAGAACCCTTCTTCCTACTTCAGAGAATGCACAATATTCCCCATTTGGTTATAATCCAACATGTGACAACCTAGTGAGCCTTCTTCTGGCCATGAGTGAATGATGGTGTGGTTCTATGGAGTGACAGAGTCTCCTGGTTGGCCAGAAGGATTGGTAACCCCAGAGACGCTAAGCCAGAGCTAAGTATGCATAGAAAACATCCAAGTGGACAAGACAATCTCTCCCTCTCTTCACTTGTGACATTTGATCAAGGAATACTGCTGTGATTTGCCAGGTGGGTGAGGTGCCATAACATCCCCCTGCCAGCCTCCATGAACACACAACACCTCATTTCTTTTATGTTATTCTATCTGGAGACAAAACTTACATGACGAGTTTCCAAGGGTCAGAAGAACCATTTAAGGTCAGCTTAGCAAGATGGAGATGGTAGCAGAGGTCACTAGAGCTGGTAGCTATAGTTGTAGCTGAACCTAGTGAGAAGCCAGCCCATCGATGGATTGATCTGGTAGCTGAGACACTACACATGAAAGGAGCCAGCCCAGTTGAGCAAGGGAGTGATTTGTCCATCATGATCCTATGCCTGCAGGTGAAGGAGACCCTGAAGAGAGAAGGGTCAGGAGTAGCCCACGTTCCCTACGTGTGCCTCACTACCTTTGTGTTTTGTGTTTGTGCCAACTCCCTCCAGACACCTTGTGCATAAGCAGGAGGAGAATGTGTTCCAGGTTTGAAGTATGTTTTTATAACTTCTATCTTTGTAACATATTCTCAGTAAATATCCTTTGGTAAAAGGGTATTTATTGATATATTGATACTGAGTAGCACTCCAGATGGGGGCTTGTTTGGAAGAATACTAGAATCACCAATTCCTTAAGGTTAACCCTAGAACCCTGTGGGGACAAATGGTCAGTCACCCTCTGGGGACACAACCTGCCAAGACAAGTGGGGGTTGGAAAAAATGAGCTCAGAGTAAGTGTTATAACAGTTATTGTGAAAGGTCCCAGAGGAATCTCAGCCATATCAACATTACATTCAGTCTCCCTGGAAAGAAGGAAGAAGAGGTCTGGGTTGGCAAGTGGTGAGGAAATCAAATATTCCCTACAATCTGTTGATGGTGTTCAGTCATATCTGAGTCTTCGTGACCCCATGGACTATAGCATGCCAGGCCCTTCTCTCCTCCATGCTCATGTGTACAACATACTCAAAGGTTTTCAGTACAAGATGAGGTTTATGCTTGCTTATCCCATTAATGTTGTTATTCAAGAGAATGGCTCACTTGTTGAAATAAAAAAAATTTCTAGGAAAAAAGTGTACACGAATAGCGCACACAACATCAGATATAATTTGCGCCATATGTCAGGCCTCCCAAGCTAAGTTAGTTCTTGAAGAAATTGAACTTGTACCAAGTATTGAACTTGTATCAAACTCAGCTACTCTGATCCAACAGGCCACAATGGTAAAAAAAAAATGGGATATCAGACATTTTGGATGATAATTGTGCTTCTGAGAAAGGCATATTACACCAGTTTAAATAACTGTGCAGATGATGAAGACAATATCCAGAGAAACTCATGCTTAGACCCAGATGTTATAGCAAGATACATTTGGGAAAGAAATAAAAATAAAGAAAGAGAAAGAAAAGGAAAAGGAAAAAAGAGAAAAGAAGGGAGGGAGGGAAGGAGAAAGGAAAGAAGGAAGGAAGAAAAGGAAGGAAGGAAGGAAACAGGGAAGGAAAAAAGGAAGGAAGGAAGAAAAGAAGGAAGGAAGGAAGGAAGGAAGACATTGTTAATGGAGTAGTGCTTCTCAGCAACCCTGGAATCTGTTCCTCTCAGCTTGTGCTTGGTTATTTTCTTACTCCACACAACTGCTTGCCTTGGGATCATCAGTCAGTAAGTTAAGCACTTACTCTGCACCTGTCAAGCAAAGCAATAACAACCGTAATAGTAACTAGCAATTACATAGCACCTGCTATGTGCTATGCACTGTACTAAGTACTTTACAATTATTATTTCATTTGATCCTCACAGCAACCCTGGGAGGTAGGTACTATTATTATCCCCATTTTTCAGAAGAGGAAACTGAGGCAAATAGTGGTTAAGTGACTTGCCCAAGGCGACACAACTAGTAAGTTTCTGAAACCAGGTTTGAACTCAGGTCTTCCTGATTCCAGGTCATATGCTCTACCCATTATGCCACCTACCTGCCCATCTCTAAAAAAAATGCCTTATTCTGCACCCTGAATCTCTGTCAGGAGGAGGGTAGCACATTTTATCACTGATCCTCTGGAATCATGGTTGGTTATTGCATTGATCAGAATTCCTTAAGTCTTTCAAAGTTGCTTGTTTTACAGTGTTGTTATTGTATCAATTGTTCTCCTTGTTCTGCTCATTTAACTCTGTATCAGTACATACATGCCTGCAAGTTTCAGTGAAGCCACCCTTTTCATCATTTCTTATAGAACAATGAGATCCTATTACATTCATATATCACAATTTATTTAGCCATTCCGCAACTTATACGCATCCCCTCAATTTCAAATTCTTTGCTACTACAAAAAGATCTACCGATATATACACATGTGTGTATACATACATACGTACATACGTATATACACACACACATGCATATGATTCCTTTTCCTCTTTTGGGGCATTGTTCCAAAGTACTTTCCAGGATGGCTAGACCAAGTCACAGTTCCACCAAGAGTACACTAGTATACATGTTTTCCCTCAGGCTTTTTAATATTTGGCATTTTCTTTTTAAATTTTTGTCAATCTGATAAGGATGAGGTAGAATCTTGGAGGTGATTTAATTTGCATTTCTCTAATTATGAGTGACTTAGAACTCTTTATTTTACTCATATGGCCATTGACAGCTTGTATTTCTTTTTTAGAAAACTGCCTGTTCATATTCTTTGACCATTTTTATCAACTGGAGAATGGAAAGACGAATTCTCATATCTGTTCTTCAGGGCAAAGCTTGATCATGAAAATAAAAGTGTCCAATTGTAATTTTGCATGTGGTTGTTCCTTCTATCTACATTGTTGTTGTCATTGTACATATTGTTGTCCTGTTCTGCTTACTTTGTATCAGTTCACACAAGTCTTCCTATGCTTCTCTGTATTCTTCATATTCATCCCTGTTATGCCATAGTTACATTTCATTACATGCATGTACCACAGTTTGTTCAACAATTCCACAATCAGTGGGCAACTACTTTGTTTACAATTCTTTATGACTCTACAAAAGTGCTGCTATAAATATTTTTGCATATATTAGACCTTTATTTTTCTCTTTGACCTTTTCAGGATTTTATGTCTAATGGTGGGATCTCTGGGCCAAGGTATATCGGCATTTTAGTTACCTTCTTAGCGTAACTGCATATTACCTTCCAGAATAGTTGGACCAATTCATGACTCTATCAACGGTATATCTGTCTTTCGCTAGCCCTTCCAACATTGACTAGTCCCATCTTTTGTCACCTTTGCCAATTTTCTGGGTATGAGGTGAAACTTTAGATTATTTTGATTTGCATTTCTCTTATTACTAGTGATTTATAACAATATTTTATATGAAAAAGCAGTTATTAAGTACTGTAAGTGTCAAGTGTTGTACTAAGCATGGGGGGGATAAAAAAATGCAGAAGCAAAGACAGGGATTTCTGGGCAAAAATGCTCTGTGAAGGGAAGGCAGACTGTTCACCTACCATATACCTATTCTCACAACATCTTGAAATTTGAACGGGACTGAAGAATGATCAATGAATCCAATAAACACAGTAGGTGACTTCTTTCACTCCGGAGCTACACGAAAAGTCAGCCAGATGCAGGATAACGATAAGAAAGGGGGTCAGCCAACAGAGCCAGCTCCAGCATAAGTTAATTTGTCAATATGATGAGATGGATCCAGGACACTTAGAGTTGTATCCAGAAACAATAATAGACAGTTCCTTGAGAAAGCTCCAGGGTAGTGAACGTGGAGGCTGGGGGAGCAGTAGTAGGTAGCAGCTATCAATCAGTGCTATACTTCAGCGCCCAAACCAGGATAGCCTAGGCCTAGAGGCTCTAAGATCCTCAATACTCTATTCTGAGACAGCAGAGAGGACCCTGAGGATCCAAGGCTCTGAGCCTCAAAGTTCTAGGGGAGGCCTACTCCAGAGGGTGGAGGAAAGTGCAAGAACCCAGGGGACCCAAGGCAAGACTAAGAAGGCCAACCACCCCACCCAAAAGTACAACAGGAGTACAGCCTGGCCCTGGCACAAAGCCTCAGTTCAGAAACTAAGCTGGAGAAGTAAGTAATTAAAAGAAAATTCTGACCAGTATAAAAAATTACTGCAAATTTAGATTCCCCCAAAAGAAGGCTCAAGTAATTCCATAACAATAGTGAGCAGAAAAAGGAAAAAAAGTAGATTTTTCACAAGGAGAGACTACACAAATACATAGAAAACATGAAGCAAGAGATTAAAAATAAATCAATAAAGGCTCTGGAGAAAAACATCAGAAAGAAAATATGCAGCTTAGAAGAGAAAGTAGCAAACTTTATTCAATAAATAGAATCCTTGGAGATTACAGTATATCAAAGAGAAAGCAATGACCCTATGGGGTAGCAAGAAATATTAGAATAAAGTTAAAAGATTAAAAGAATAGAAGAAAGTGTAAGATATCAAAAATTACTGACCTGGGGAAGAAGTCAAGTATTATTTTAAAAAAAACTTGGACACTGTGTTCCAAGAAATCATAAATTAAAAGTGCTTAGATCTATTAGAACCTGGGGGCAAAATAAAGAATCGACTGATCACAGCCTCAGTGTAACCTCAAAAAAATCCTAGAAATGTCATAGCCAAAATCCAAAATGCTTATGTCAAAGACAAAAATGGTGCAAGAAACCATAAAGAAGGAATCCAAGTATCAAAAAACTATAGTTAGGATTGCACAAAACCTGATAGCTTCTACCAGAGGAGATCTTGGAATACAATATTTCAGCAGGCAAAAGATATTAGTTTAAAACCAAGAATAATTTATCCTGCAAAGCTGAATACAATTCTACAGGGGGGAAAATGGACCATTAATGGAAGAGAAGACTTTCAAGCCTTTTTGATGAAATTATCAGAGCTGAGTAAGACCTTTGAAATGCCAATGCAAAAACTTAAGAGAAGCCTAGAAAGGTAAATGTATTTGAGCAATTGGAAGGAGCTATATTATGATGCAGTGCTAATATTCTAATAGAGAAAAAAGAAAGAAGTGTCCCTTCAGAATTTTAATGTCTTCAGATGACATTGAGAGGGTTAAATAAGAAAAAAGGAGATCTTGGGTGGTGTATTTTCCCCATCCTTAAGGTTTGAAGAGGGAGAAGAGAAAAGTAAAGGAATACATTAATGTAGAAAGAAGGAATAAAGAGAGCAACCTTGCTATTTTTCATAACTGGGGTATATGAGAAAAGTATGCAAACACAGAGCAAGGGGCAGAGGAAGTTAGCCTCAGATGAACCTCACTCTTATATGAAACAAAGGTAGGTTGAAAACACACACATACACACAGAGACACCCACACAGACACACAATTTGGTGTAACTACATCAAACTCAGGAAGGAAACAAGTATAGAGATTAATGTTTAATAATGGCACTCTGTGAGAAAAATGTTATGCATGATATATTTTTAAAGCTTAATTTGCATTATTAACATTTTCCCATCACTTTCTTAAGTATAGACAATAAAAAAACAAGCCTTGATTTGTAGTGTTTGCTAATTTTCTAGATGTGAATGATCACACTGGAAATTTAACAATCTGCTCTCACAAGCCAGTTTGAGCTGGCTCCAGTACATCCCCAGCCCCCCTGCCTTTCTCCTTTTTTTGTTTTGAAATTCTTGCCTTAGTCATAATTGTGAAATGTACCTGATTTAATTATCTTTTTTATGGTGCAATCTTTACTATACAGATTACGTATTCCTTTTGATCTTATTGTGGTACAAGATGGTCTCTAATTTCTGTCAAATTTTAGTTTTTTTTCTAGAAGTCCTTGTCAAATAGAGTGTTCTTCCTCAAGTAACTTAGGTTCTTGGGTTGTTAAACATGGGGTTGTTGATTCAATTGCTTTTGATTCATTCTTATTTCATTTGTACCACTCAGCTACTTTTCCATTTTCGAACCAATAACAAATATTTATTATGAACTTCTAATAATTTCCAAGCTTAACTTCATGTATAATAATGATGCTAGTCCCAGGGATCATAATAACACATATTTAGCCTTAATGGTCTCTTGGGGATGATTCCGATTTATATTCTTTCTTTCCCTCTCCAGTAGGAATCTAGGGGCTTCCTTCTCCCTCCTTCCCCATCTCCTACCCTGATCTCACCTCAGCTCCTATTGGAGGCTAAAAATGTCTCCTGTTGCTTTGAGGGCAAATGCTCTTCCAAATCTTGCCCTGAGCCACTTGTCCTTGAATTACGTCAGCCAGGCTTTCGGTGGCCACCAGGTTTTCTTTTTATATCAAATAAATGAAATAGCATCTGAACTAAAAGGATTAATAGTCAAGGTAACAGAAACGTAAACACCTTCCACTTTTGGGTAGTAGCCCAGGAGGGACAAATCATCTGTCGCTCACCCCCTCCCCCTTCTCCCTTCATTGGACAGAAAGGCGATAGGAAGTGATCGCCCCCCCACCCCCACCCCCACCCCATTCAGCTGTCTTTTGAGTTCTTTGAGCTAAACTCTTTTAGTAGACAGAACAAAACAACAAATCTCCTAGGGAGCTCCCTACAGCTCAGTCTCACCAGTATGTCTATAAGCTCCCAGCACTCTTGGACCATCCCACCGAAATCCCTGCTATCCAATGTCCACACCTGCCAATTAAAACTGGGGTCACAGAGAAGAACAAAGAGGGTGGGGAGGGGAGAGACATGTCCCACTCTGACATCTACCCCCAAGTCTTCTCCTACTCCTCCATGTAGATTAACAGGATGGATTTTCTCTGTAGCGTTCTCCTTTTTCTTCTTGCAAAGCCATTTAAGTTTAGATTCTGGGGTGCTCTTACCTCAAGCCACCAGATCTAGGTAAAATGGGAAAAACTGCCTGTCCAGCAAGTCACATCCCTCCTCCAAGGCTCTGCCTGAAGTGTCATGGCCAAAGGCAAGCAACAGGGCCCCTGATTGATCTTAAACTGATTCTCTTTTGTCTTGTGCTCCTTTCCCACCATGGCCCACTTGAGCAAAGGTGAGGAGGTAGTCCTTTTGCTACAACCCAAATTGATTTGATGGGATCATAGAGATCTTAGAAGTCATCTAGTTCAACTCCCTTATTTGGTACAGACCTAATTATTCTTTAATAATTCAAAAATATCCCCATAGTTATCCCATCTACCAGATATATAACATTGGGAAACCAATCAAAACAAAAAGAGGAGTGTCCCTTTTATGTGGTCTTTGATAACATGCCCCTTAATTTTATTTAATTGATTAAATGCTATAATTATAAATATGAATCTGTATATTTTTGGCATAGATAGGCATCTCCACCCTACTACTCCTCCCCTGGAGCCTTCTTCAAAACAATTAGAAAGAAATTGCTGAAAGACTTTGTAACCAGATACCATTAACCTCTAATGGGGTCATTAATGCTCAATTCAAGCTTCTCTTGGTAAAATAACTTCTGGCTCTTTAGATTTTAAAGCAAGGAGGGGAAGGTGACTGTGCTAGTAATCTCTCCCCGACCCACAAAGAAGAGAATTTGCCAAGGAGAAAGGTCTATCACTTCCAAGGGAGAAAGACCTTAAATGAAGCCTTTCTGACTAATCCTTTCTAAAGGGAATTCCAAAAGGCTCAGCTGGGAATGTGGGATCTATTAGCCAGGCTTTGGAACAGCTGACTGTCTGAACAATTCTTTAAGAAGGGATTTGACAGGTGTATGCTCTGTTATACAAATAGGTCTGCAATGATTGATGTGCAAATTGCCACCACTCATGACCCTCCTGTTGTTTATAATGGTATCACTGCATTTTCTAAGGGAATGGATATAGCTGTGGTTCCTGGTACTGATGATATGAGTGGGGTGGGGCCATATTACTATCTCATTACAAAATCTAAAAATAGGAAGGAAGAGGTGGATGGCTACAAATACTATGCTAGGGTTTATAAAATTGCTCTTTATTTAATCACCTTTCATTTGGTTTTCAGTGCCCTCATTGCTCCAAGGGGGCAGCTCCCCAAGTGGCACAACCCAAAGACCTGACTAGCACTGGGAGCCCTTATTGATTGGAAGAGGTAAAGAGATTTCAATGGACCCCTTTGGGATGAGGCCAACACTACATTCTCAGTCTAGGGTAGAAAAGGGAGGCTTAGAAAGATACCACCAGTTGAAGAAACGAGTTTACTAGTGACCTTATGACAGGAGCCTAAGTGAATTAGCTCCAGGTGGGTCTGGGAGAGCTTCACATCATTTTTGTACTAGGTAATGACCTAAGAACTCCCAAATAAGATAATATACGTAAAGCTTTTACCATAGTACCTCAAAGCTACTTTATAAATTGCATGTTTTCTTCTTTCCTAATAGGTAAAATTGTCGAATGTTCCATGGCAGGTCAACGGGACAGAACATGCTCTGAGGGTTAGATTTTTCTTGAATGACCAGCTAAATCATATTTAGTGGCCCCACTTATCAACATTGTCTGACAATTAACATAACAATTCAGGAATCCCTTCCAACCTATAATTATGCAGTTTTTCCTGTAGGTTCAAAGGTTGGGAATAAAGCCACTTTCATTTTAGCTCATGAGCCCACACTGGTGTGTTTTCTATAACTAATCAGCCATAGACACAACTAATTCTTAGCAAAGGCATGACCTAAGATGGTATACTAAAAATAATAGCTACAAAATATTCTTCCCCAACTCCCCCAACCTGGAGCACATACTTCCATAAATGACATAGTGACCATGAATAGATTGGACACAGAGTACAATGATAGTGAGGTACATGTATGGGATACATATGTGGCAAAGGCAACTCATGGCTCCTGGCACTACAGAGCCAGAAAATCTTTTCTTTCTTTATGGAATCTTTGTATAGCTCCCCTTGAGTGCAATGTCTCTGCTATCTGCTGAGCAGACTGTTTACTTCAATTCACACACACAGAGCTTTGATTCTAGACTATCTATAAACTCTCTTGAGTCCATAGCTAACTCTCTTCTCTGCTTCCAGGAGCCTTAGTCCTCAAAGCTAATTCTTCCCTCAAGTAACTTGCCTTTTTGATTTTCTGGCATATTTGTTCCTGCATCCTCAATTGTGCCTTGAACTCTTTCAAATAAATGAATTCTTGAACTTCTGGACCTTGGGACAAGTTGCTGCTGGGTGTTATGGTCAGTGGGAGGGAGGTAGAGATAAAAATCTTGTCCTTTCTCCATCCCCCTACTGATACCTCTTCCACAAAGTGTTCCAATGCCTCTCTTGCCTCGAACTCCCATAGGTCTTATCTATTTAAAATTTCTGAAGGAATGGCTAATTTGTTTATTCATCCAATCATGTTGTTCCCTTCTGAGTCACCCAAGGGACTTTTTCATAACTCACAAAAGCACAGTGATACTTGAATAGTTAATTTAATGCCTGGTTACCACATCAAAATTGCATCCTCATCCATGACTATATCAGCTGAATTGGGGAGGGAATCATGTCCTACTTCCCTCACAGAAGGAAAAGATATATTTCATGAGGTAAGATCATGGCAGTCAGCAACATATAGCTTCAAGGATTCTAGGGTGAGATGAAGGTATTGTAAATTATAAGGATTTAAACAATAGTAAATTATGTGACCAAGTCGAATTGTAGGGAGTAATATAAACTCATTATTATTATCTTCTGATAACTTACAAACATATGCCAGTGTTGGCAGGTAGATAATCAATTTTAATCCACAGACAGTAGTTTGGTTTGCTTAAATTATGGGCCTACTAAATTTGACTAAGTATTAGGCCTTTCTTGAATTTTCATTTACTCATAAATTTGAGACCAAACTTCTATTTATATAATCTACTATTTTGATCCTCTTTGGCCCAATAAAGAAGTCTCAAATCTCAACCTGAATGAGATCTATAGCCATTCGATTTTTGAAGGACCATTGTCCTAATAGCCAACATTACTTCTTTTATTGTCTTAAGAGAAAAATCAATACCATTACTTAGTTATTCCAGGAATTTAGTGTAATACCTTCTGGTAAGGTTTAAGCTGGCCTTCTTGAAAGGGAGCCCAATTTACAAAAGACACTAGAAGTTGAGCATTTCTCCAGAGAGAGGAGAGCAGACACTTGTTGAAGAGAGAGTATGAATTTCTAAAGAGCAGAGACTGTCTTTTGCCTTTCTTTGTATCCCCAGTGCTTCACACAATGCCTGTCACATAATAAAAATCTAATAAATTTTTATTGACTGGGTGCTTTCCCCTAACATATGGAACAGTAACTAAACTGCATATGTGACAGTGATATCTTCAGTTTTCTTCCCCAAATTTTTTGTTGTTGTTACTCATCCTTTGTTCTCAAAGAGGACCAAAGACATCATGAGGATGATGACTTGCATGTGAATTGGATTTAAGTGAGGCGTTGCTGCTCCAAGTTCGTCAGCCTCACTTTCTCCTCCAGGGTCACTGAAGTCCAATGGCAAGACAAAAGTCAAGATGACTGGCGATGGCCTTGGATGTAGTGGGTCACCTTGGCCTTTCTAAATTAAGGGCTTTCCCATGTCTTAGTTTGTCTGCGGCAATGCCCATTCAATGACTAAGAGCTAGGTAAGAATTGAGACAAAAGATAGCCAAATTTATGATCACAAAAATATCAGTCTCGGAGGGGAAGACCCCCAAAGTTTCTGGCCAGAGCAGAAAGCAACTGCTATTTACATTCATTCTAAGCCATCAAAATCTAAACAATCTCAAGCTTAAGCCTCTAAAGAAAACTATAAGGTGAAAGCTAAAGGGACAAGTAGAGAAGTGGAGTTTTTTGGTATATTTTGTGTTTATCCCAAGCATTCAGATGACTAGAACTCTAAGAAAAAAAAAAAACCAAATACAGAGCAACCGGTGATCCTTACACCTACCTCCAACTTACTTTGGATGCGTACAACTGTGTGATTTTCTAAGTGTGACTTTTTATTCTGTTCAAGACTGCATCTGAGTGATCAAATTTTATTTCTCATAAATACCTATGGCTGACCCTATCCTCTGAATTTTGTTGTGTCCCTTTGTTAGCAGTTCCAGGGCACAGGACAGCTTTAGGAGCTGCACAGGAGAGAGTGAGCTTACCTAGAGGAGAATTGGCCATTGTTAAAGAATGTTCATTCTCTAATTGGGGCCATCATCATGAGCCATTCATAGGTTTCATGACCTCACTTCCAAGGGTGAAATTTCCATAACCTTGGGCCTTTTTGTATTAGAGGAAAGCCCTCACAACCTTTCTCTTCTTCAAGTGCCCTCTCTCCTCTGTCCGGAGAGATTCTCAATACCCTCACCATAGGGGGAAAACCCCACCCTCCACTCCTGATCTCCTATTAGCTTTCTCTGGGAAGAAATACAAGTTCCAGGGTCTTTAGTGATTGAGACTCCTTGAGGTTGAGCCCAAGCCTTACTAGAAGAACTGTTGCACTAGATTAAAGTTTTATTTCTTTAAAAGCTCTAACATTTCTATAAAATAGAAGTAATCTACTACTAAGTTTATTTCCCTTAAAAATTACTGTTTTATTTGGAACACTAATGCATTGTTGGTGGAGTTGTGAACTGATCCAACCATTCTAGAGAGCAATTTGGAACTATGCCCAATGGGCTTTAAAACTATGCATACCCTTTGATCCAGCAATACCACTTTTAGGTCTATATCCCAAAGAGATCATGAAAATGGGAAAAGGACCCACATGTACAAAAATATTTTTAGCAGTTCTTTTTGCAGTAGCAAAGAATTGGAAATTGAGGGGAATGGCTGAACAAATTATGGCATACGAATGTAATGGAATACTATTGTTCCATAAGAAATGATGAGCAGCAACTGTAAGATGGAGATAATAATAGCACCTATCTCACAGAATTGTTGTGAGATTCAAATGAAATAACATTTGTAAGGAAAGGAGTATAGTGCCTGGCACATAATCCGTGTTTAATAAATGCTTATTACCTTAAAAAAAAGAAAGAAATGATGAGCAGGCAGAACTCAGAAAAACCTGGACTTACGTGAACTGATGCTGAGTGAAGTGAGCAGAACCAGAAAAACATTGTACACAGTAACAGCAACATTGTGCAATGACTAACTTTGATAGACTTAGCTCTTCTCAGCAATACAGTAATCTAAGACAATTCCGAAAGACTAAAGATGGAAAATGCTATCCACATCCAGAGAAAAAAAAACATGGAGTCTCTTTTTTTTGTTTGTTTTTTTCTTTCTTGTGGTTTTTCCCTTTGGTTCTGATTCTTCTTTACAACATGACTAATGTGGAAATGTGTTTTTAAAAAAAGAAATGATGAATAGAGTGGTTTCAGAAAACTCTAGGAAGACTTACATGAACTGATGCAACAAGGGGAACAATTTACAACAGAACTGTTTATGCAGTAGCAGCAACATTTTAAAGATAATCAAATGTGAAAAATTTAGGAACTTTGATCAGCATAATGATCCACCACACTTCTGGGAGACATAAGTCTATCCACCTCCAGATGGAGAACTGATGGACTCAGAGTGCAGATCGAAGCATATTTTTTTTCTTTCTTTTTCTTCCTTTTTTAAGAACATGGACAATACAGAAATTTATTTTGCACAACTTCATGTGTAAGATGGGTTTTCTATTTGTTAATTCTCAGTGGGTGGGAGACAAGTGGAGGAGAGAGATAATTTAAAACTGAAAATAAAATAAAATTTTAAAGAAAAGAAAAAAATATACTCTTTTAACTCTAATGTGTCTTCATGAGAGTTAAAGAAGGTCGACCTAGAATCAGGGGTAGGGAACCTGCAGCCTTGAGGACACATGTGGCCCTCTAGGTCCATAAGTATAGCCCTTTGATTAAATCCAAACTGAATCTAAACATTTGTTCTGTGAATTTTGGATTCAGTGAAAGAAGTTTGGATTTAGTCAAAGGGTTGGCCACACTTGAGGAAATAAGAGGGCCACGTGTGGCCTTGAAGCTGCAGGTTCCCCATCCTTGACCTAGAAAGAGCTCAATCTTGAACAGTTCACAAGTAATCAGAAGTAAGTAGGAGGACTACAAATACAATAAATGCCCTTAGAGGTTAAATTGACACTAGTAAATGTGGAGAACCAACTTAAAATTCAGGCAGATAAATCTTTTGATGGTGATAAATTTAGATCTGGTTATAGTTTAATTATGGTGACTAAGGTCTTCTGGGACTGACCCTCTGGGAGCAATACACAAAAACCCCTAAGTTATTAGGTCAGAGACAAATATAGAAAAAAAATATTTTAGTGGCATTTTTCTTTCATGGATTCGGATAACATCAATAAAATTTCTATCTTCCCATTCAGAATAATTAAAACAGTTAATAATATCTTTTTGTTGTTGTTTGATTGTTTTTAGTTGTGTCTAACTCTTTGTGACCCCATTTTGGGATTTTCTTGGCAAAGATACTGGAGTGATTTGCCATTTCCTTCTCCAGATCATTTTACAGATGAGGAAACTGAGGCAAACAGAGGTAAGTGACTTTCCCAGGGTCACACAATTGCATAAATGTCTGAGGCCAGATTTAAACTTAGGAGAATGAGTCTTCCTGACTTTAGGACTCTATCCACTATGCCACCTAGCTGCTTCAATATCATCTTTACTTAGGGTTAATTTTTTTACTGTAAGCAAAAGCACATAAAGTCTGGAAGTATCGAAAGTATAGCTATCAGTGGGATACCATGTCCATAGAATTAAGAACATAAGACTGCACTCAGCATCTAGAAACATTCACATCTTTAGCAAACTGGGAAGAAGATAGAGGAGGGCACTGTTATAGTCACTTATAAAAGGTGATGATCTTCTTTTCCAGGACAATAAGGCATACTTATTTTGACAATTCTGATCAGTTTCTGATTTCAATGAGTATCAAACAATAATTATAATCCAAAATAGTCCACTGAGAAACAGTCATCGAAAAATTAGCCATGTCCACTTCAGAAACTAGGAGCTGGGTGGTGACCTTGTCTTTGTCTAGAGGGCATACCATTAGGCATTTGGCTGACCACTAGACTTATATTACCCTGCTGGCTATCATGAGGCTTGTTGCTAGTTGACAGGGATTATTCCAGTGAAACAGGTGATAGTTATCCAATGTCCCTTGGAACGGATGTCTTCTGACAGGGTGAAATGTGAATCCAAGTAGAGGGGTCTCAATACTTTCCTTCAGTGTTGGTAGGGAGAAGGTCATGGTGTGGGTTTTTCCAGCGGGTCTCCAGGAAGAATTTCTGTTGATGTGCCGTCATGTGAACTCAGTCCCCAGGCTGAACGGTTCTGGTTCTCTGGGCAAGGCAACCTGCACCAGTGGATGAAAAACCTTTGAGACTTTTCAATAATGCTCTACAATAATTCATAGCAATGTCCTTAACCAATTGTAAAGGAAATCATTGGGATATGCTCATTAACATTTCATGTAAGGTAAATCCAGTCTTCCTATCCTGTTGAATGTTGATGTTACAATTAAACTTGTCAAAGCTAAAGGCAAAGTATCTGGCTGCTTAAACCCAGTCTCGTCACACATTTTAGCCTTATGATTCTTAAGAATTCCATTTCACTGTTCTATTGCCCCCTACAGACTTGGGGTCATGTGAGCAGTGAAAATCTAATTGAATTCCCAAAGTCTTGCTGATTTCCTTTTACAATCTTTCCTATAAAGTGGGCACATCTGTTACTATGCATAAACTCTCTTAATAAATTATTTTAAATGTGTTTTACTAAGAATAACAGTATCTGCCTTCTTACAAGGGAATCTAGGCTATAAATCCATCCGCAATATATTAATCCCTCTTGAATATGAATAAATCATTACAAATATATTATTTAAAAGAACATGAAGGCATTTGTAGGCACGAAGACCCAAGTTCAAATTCTTTTACCACAGATACTTGTGACCATTTTATGACTCTGGACAAGTCACTTAGACTTTCTCAGCTTATTTTCTCCTCTATAAAAGGGGATGATCAGATAACACATGTAAAGCACTCTGTAACTTCAAACAAAAGATCCTCGTGATGGGAATGAAATGCTTCCTTCATTTTTATTTAGTCTTCTTGATGTTATATTCTGGACAAATAGGACTGGACATGGGTCAGTCACTTAACCTATGTTTGCCTCAGTTTCCTCAACTGTAAGGTGGGAATGACAATAGTGCCTACCTCCCCGGCTTGTTATAAAGGTAAAATGAGATAAAATTTTGTCACGCGCTTTATAAACACTATTATTGTTATTTTGGATTTAGGTGTACATACTGAAATTGAATATATCGTAAGGCATTTGAGGTATTTCCTGTAATACCAGAATTATACTATACAAAGGAAACAAGACATTGTTTTAATAATATCGAACCGCTTTATCAGATCTGGATCTAAAAGTTTTAGATTGACCGAACATCAGCGTGCTAGAATGAGACTTTCTCGGTTCTATTCGATTCTGGATCAGAAAATTTCCTTGGAAGAATCAGAGCATCGAAACATGATTTAAGAGGTATAGCAGTCAGGCTAACGGTCAAACAGGTGATAGATTCAAAAGAAGGAAGCAGGATAGCAGGAAATGGGTCGGGAAATCCTGCCGTTGCTATCATAAAATCATTTCCCCAACCTCTCAGCAATTCAGCGTATACATTCCAGTCTAGGTTAGAACTTCAGTGTTTCAGAAGAGGCCTTCACATACATTTAAATTCATGCTGTTCAAAGTTATCATTGTATAAAATATGGTCCCTGGTCCTAGCCCAATCAAAACATTCAGTGTGTAAATTTGAATAATATGACCAATTTAGGGGATTTGTTATTCACACTAATGAGATCCGGACGTATAGGAAATAGAGTAATCACAGTTACAATCCACGAATATTCTACCATTCAGAAGTTCCAACGCTTGCGATCAAAGCAGTGTGTAATCATCTTTAAGTCAGGGGTTCTTAACCTTTTTTGTGTTATGGATCCCTTGGGCATTCTGGCGAAGCTTATGGACCCCTTCTCCAAAGAATTTTCTTTTGGCAGGGGGAAAGGCAGGGCAATTGGGGTTAAGTGACTTGCCCAAGGTCACACAGCTAGTAAGTGTGTCAAGTGTCTGAGGTTGAATTTGAACTCAGGTCCTCCTGACTTCAGGGCCGGTGCGCTACTCACTGCGCCACCTAGCTGCCCCACCAAAGAATATTTTTACAAAAAAATATGTAGGATTTAAGAGGAACCCAATTATATTGAAATAAAGATGTAACTTTTTCCTAATCAGGTTCATAGATGCCCTGAAATCTATCTATGGACCTCTTAGGGGGTTTGTGGACCCCTGATTAAGAACTGCTACTTTAATTTGCTGTGGCTGTTACTAACAGGTGGTAGTTACAATTCTAACAGGTAACTGTTACTATCCATACTAACAGGTCTTAGAATTGGTTTATATTTGTGGCATAACACATGATATTCATTAAATATCCATCTTTTGTGCCTATTAAGTCTGCAAGAGTCCTTCTAAAAGCTGCCAGCTCCCTTTTTTTTCCTAAGCTAAGTTCCTAACTCCCATTTCTCCTTCATATATATGACATGATGTACTCCTTTTCATTACACTTACCAAATCAAACACTGATGATATAAATTACAAAAATAAAACAATGATGTGGAATTTTACATAGAAAACGATGGGGAAAATCACTATCTTAAACAAGCCACAGCAAAGAGATATGTCACAAATTCATCATAATTCATATTTCATGTCGTAGTATAAATAGTTTGTAAACAGTGCTTATAACTAGGCACAGACAGAGGACCTCAGCAGGCAGGCCCAATAGGTTTCCAGGTCTCTGCTATACATTTATAACATTGCTTAATCTGGTAAAGAAAACAAAGCAGTAACAAATTGATTGTTGCCCTTCAACCAAAATGACATCACTATGTTGGGGGTCAATGTACAGTGTATCTGATTATGGCTGATCAGACCTATACGAGATCGGGAGCCTCTACCGCAGGTTGGACACAAATGATCCATGTGAACGTTTGGAGTGGAGATGTCTCTGAATGTGCACATCTTGCATTTCTTTTGAGCTACTGCGATTCTGCTTTGCTCAAAGAGCACAGAGCCTTCTTTGATGCAGGCATGCCGAGCTGGGTGATCCTGTGGTCCCAATGGCCCACAACTGATTCCAAAGTTCTTCGGAGAAACCTTGAGAGTGCCCTTGTATTGCTTCTTCTGACCACCATGCGAGTGCTTGCCTTGTGTGAGTTCTCAGGAAAATAATCTTTTAGGCGAGTGCACATTTGGAATTCAAACAAATTCCAACAAAGCTTATCAGAGCTGCTCTCTCTGCAGTACAGCTTCAGTGCTTGGCAGTTCAATAAAACTAACGGCATAGAAGCACATTGTTGGTTGTTGTTCGTTTGTGTCCATTTCCTTTCCAGTAGATTAAGGTAGACAAAAGATAAATGACTTGCTGAGAGTCATACAACTAGTAGCCAGTTGAATTCAGGTCTTCCTAATGCTAGGCACGGAGCTCTAACCACTGAGCTATCTAGCTGCCCCCAAATAACAATATTAACTAGTATTTTATAGTGCTATAAGATTTGCAAGGCATTTTTTTAAACAAATATCATCTCATTTTATCCTTACAACAACCTAGTGGGTAGGTGACATACTATTATTCCCATTTATGACTGGGGAAACTGAGGCAGACAGAGGTGAAATGACTTTCTCAGAGTCACACAGCTAGTAAGTAAGTAAGTAAGGCTGGATCTGAGCTTGGGACTTTCTGATTCTAAGGACAGCGCTCTATCCATTGTACCATCTAGCTGTCTCTATTGTACAAAATTCATGATTACTGGCCCTCCTGTTCTCTCATACTGAGTTTTGGGGGGAGATGCTTGGAGTAGCAAAGACAACAAGGAAAAAGGTAGTGGTGTTCTCATATCTAAATTTATAATATCCATGTAGCCTTTAATTATAATTCATCTGAAATTTTGAAATCCAAGAACCATTTTCCTTATCATCATATGAGGATTACTGAATATTTGCAAAGGTCCCTTAAAATATAGAGGGCATTTCTGATTTCAGTTAAATGTTTTAAATCACAAAACATTCTCCATTTGTACAGAAACTACTCCTCAGAACTAGAAATCGGCGAGATTTCTCTTCAGAGGAAACATCATGTTCTCAAATAAATACATATGCATTATTTTAAGAGATTAAACTCGTGGTGTTAGAATTTTATCTTCTAAGGCTTCCAAAAAGCTTATATTACAACAGCTTTTCCATTAAAAAAAATTCCCACTTCTATAATGGCGATAAATATTTGCCTTTCTTTTGAAATTATACCTGAAGCATTTCAAATCCTAACATTTAATCACACCTGCAGTTTACATTCTTTCTAGGTGCATCTTAGTAAGTGCTTAAAAAATAGTTTATATGTAAACATTTTCAGAAACAAAATATACTTTGGTCATATCAGGAAGTCCCACCCCACAGAGGAATATTCAAATCATTTTATGACAAAAAAAAACAAAAATTAACTCAATATATTCAGATGTGAACTTAACCTGAACAGTTTCTGATTATATATTACACATTCCACAGTTTCTGTTCTGAATTAGATCCACAAAAAATACTTTTACCATTCTGGGGAAATAGCAACTAAGATCTGAGTACAAGTCTGTCATAAAAGAGGCCAATAAGGTTGGTACAAGGTTTGGCGTGGGGGAGAGATTTCTGTAATTCATAATCCTCACTTCTGTATTAATGAGATCTGACATTATCAATCAAGAGATAGTTAAAAATGCCAGAACAAGCTCCCATAAGGCTGGAAGGAAACATTTGAATTTTTAACATCCAAATTAACAATCTGAGTGAAATACTAAATACACACACACACACACGTGTGCGTGCGCACAATAACCTCAGCCAAGTCCCTTAGGCCAGTAAAACAAGCAAATTACTCTTGTTTTCTTTTTTTTTGCATTTAATGGTATTTTGATTTTTTTTCCCAATTACATGGATAGTACAAGATAGTTTTTTGCATTCATTTTTTAAGATTTTGAGTTCCAAACTACCTTTTTTGTTGTTCACTTCTTGTTGTTCACTCTCTTCATGACCCTTTTTGGGGTTTTCTTGGCAAAGATATTGAAGTGGTTTACCATTTCCTTCTCCAGCTCATTTTGCAGATGAGGAAACTGAAGCAAACAGGGTTAAGTGACGAGCCCAGGGTTACACAAGCTAGTAAGTGTCTGAGGTCAAATTTGAACTCAGGTCTTCTTCAGTCCAGGTCTGGCACACTATCCACTGCGCCACCTAGCCTGCTATGGAATGTTAAGTGAGGGGCTATGAAAGCGTGGCAAAGAGGCAAATCTGAAGAAAAAAAACTTAGCTATTAAGGACTTACTTTTCCCTTTTTCCCTTTCACCTCTTGAAGAGTGCAAAAATGAAGAGAGGGTATTCCTATCTCTTCTTCCTCTCCCTCCTATGGTATCTCCAACAGAGAATGGAAAATGTTTTGTTTTCACTTTTCTTGCTTTGCTATCTTGGTAAAGGTTTTTCCATTGAACTAATTGTGCAAACTGTCTAATCATGGTGAATGAAGAGGTCAGTGATTATGAGTTACAATTTTAGGAATACTCACAGAGTACCTGAAATCTGAAACCTGGAAGATCCCCTGGAAGATCCAACTTAGTATGAGCTGGGAGGAGGAGCTCAGAGAAAGTGGTGCTCCATAGATTTTATTTGTCTATGGGGTCATCAATTCAATCCCTTTCTCTATGGCTGGCTGTATCTTAGAAAAGTAGATATCTCTATTCAAATTAAGATCCAAAACAAATTAGATAGTTTCCTTTTTCTCATTTGAGGGCTGATTGTCTATCTATTACATACACACATATGTGTGTTATACATATATGTATTATACACATATGTGTGTATAATACATATATTAGAAAATATGGACAAACACTTGGATGATATTTTTTCTCATTCACATAAAATACACACCTAAAGTTATCTTAATTTTCTGGTATATGTGCCCATTCATATAACCTTTTTTATTGTTTCTTTTTCCTTGTCAAGTCCATAGCACTAAACAAAGTTGTTTAAGCTACTCTGAAAACATGACATTCTATTTTTTTTAAATAGTATTTTTCTCCCAATTACAGGTCAAGACAATTTTTAGCATTCATTTTTACAAGATTTTGATTTCCAAATTTTTCTCCTCTTTCTCTCCCCTCCCCTCTTCCTAAAATGGTAGGCAATTTGATCTAGGTTATATATGTGCTGTTATGTAAAGCCTATTCCCATATTATTCACAGTTGTGAAAGAAGAAAGAGATTAAAAGGGAAAAATCCACAAAAAAGAATAAAGTAAGTAAAAAAAATATGCTTTGATCTGCATTCATGGTCCTTTAGTTCTTTATCTGCATGTGGACAGCACTTTCCTTCATGAGTCCTTTGTACTTGTCTTGGATCATTGTGTTGCTGAGAAGAGCTGAATCATTCATAGTTGATTATCACACAATGTTGTTGATACTGTGCATGATGCTTTCCTGGTTCTGTTCATTTCACTTTGCATCAGTTCATATAAGTCTTCCCAGATTTTTCTGAAATCTGCCTGTTCATCATTTCTTATTGCACAATTGTATTTCATTACAGTCATATACCACAACCATTCTCCAATTGATGGATATCCCCTCAATTTCTAATATTTTGCTATCACGAAAAATGTTGCTATTAATATTTCTGCACATGTATGTCCTTTTCCCTTTTTTGTGATCTCTCTGAGACTCAGATACATTCTATTTTAAACAGGCTAGAGAAATTTATATTGACATGTATGTATATGCACATATACACACACATTTTCTTTGGCCATGGCTTGGATTTTGTTGTTTTTTTTTCCTTTCAGATTCTGCAAAAAAGAAAAAAAATGTAGGGCATTTAAGGAGATGGGCCTGTTTCTCCAACCTGTTGGTCTCAGGACTCTTTCACATTTTCAAAAATTAATGAGGCTACCCAAGAGTTTTTGTTAATGTAGGTATATCTGTCCATATTTGCCATATAGAAGTTAAAACATCTTTGTTGTTAGTGTTGTTGTGAAAGTAGTTTTGACCTTACCCCAGAGGTCCCTGGAAAACACAATTTGAGAACCATCATTCTATAGGGTGGTTCAGGATCTAATGATAAGGAAGTAAGAATCATCTCAAAAGTATCTGTTTCGCTCAACTTGAATAGGTCGCTTATAAATTGGTAGCAGTCTGGCTAAAGTACGCAAAAAAATTCACCATGTCTTCAACTGTTTTCAGCCTTTGGGTTTTGCATATTTTAACAATTGAGGATATAATGACACCATTTTTTTGCATTCAGTTTCTTTTTTTAAATGAGTTTTTATTGCTGTCATTTGTTTTTACATCACCATAAGTTCCTGTAGTTCTCCTTCTCCTTTCCCATACAACAATATTTTCCAAAGACAAAAAAGAAAAAGAAAAGGGAAAAATAATCATAACTGATTAATACATCAAAAAAAGCCTAAAAATGTGTTCAGTATCCCTCATGGACCTCTTGCCTCCTCAAAGGGGTGGGGATAGAAATGTTTTCTCATATCTCTTCTTTCAAGCCATGCTTGTTCACTGTAATTTTGCGACATTCATTTTTGTTTATTTTTTAATTGTTCTATCTACATTGCTATTGTCATTGTGTATAAAACTTTCTTGGCCTTGCTTATTTCACTTCAGTTCATGTAGATTTTTCCATACTTCTCTGTAATCATCATATTCATCTTTTCTTCCAGCATAATAGTACTCCATTACATTTATGTGCTACAATTTATTTAGCTATCCCCAATGGATAAGCATCAACTTTATTTATAATTCTTTACTATTACAAAAAGTGCTGCTCTAAGTATTTTAGTGTATCTGGAGACTTTCTTCTTCTCACTGGCTTCCTTTATGTATCATTATTATTAATTTATAAATCTGATTGTCAGTATTTTGCTTTGAAGCTTTTAATTTTTCCATTAATTTACGTTGTCAGTTTTTAAAGTTATGACTTTGAGATTCCTCTCTTTTAGTAATTTTCTTGTGTCAACATCTGTCTCAGGTTTTAGAACCTCAGACCTCAAATGTACTTTCAGAAAGAATAATTTTATCTAAGCCAAAGCTACATTGTTGTGTCCCATTTAGCATGATCACAGGCAAGAGAATCATTCAGTCATATCCCAGAATCCATATCCCAGAATCATAATGAACATTCATGAATGAGGCTAGAATGCATTTTTCTCTAGGACCCACCAAAACTTAGAACCCCTGGTACCCTAACTCAAGATTCATGAAGGCTTACGTACTGGATGCACAAGGGATAAAAAAAAATTAAGGGAGTTACTTGTATCGCCTTGCGTAATTTGAGATGGAAGGTTGAAGGATTCAGTGCTGCAAAAGGAAAGTGGAACAGAGCTGCTCTTTACCTTTGACCTAGAAACACATAGTCCTAGACCGAGTTCCCTTCTCTCAAAATTAAGGGGGTCATCCTGACCCAGCAGATCATAACATTTCACCGTTACTCTTTGTGCTGTAGCAGAATGGCCATGGCACCAAGCTCACAGTCACGTGTAACTAGCAATGGTTAAGGTTTAGATCTTGTCTACAGGCTGATTTTGCGAAAGGAAGGAAAATCACAGGCATGGCTTCAGGGAAGACCTATTCATTTCCTCACTGGAGTGGGAAAGAAATCCACAATCCAAATACACACATATATAATATATACACACCTATATCCATACATATACACACACACACATCTCTCTCTCTATATATATGTATATATACATCACTCTCTCTATATATATGTATATATACACATACACCACTATATATACATATATACACATATGTGTCTGTGTATATGTCTGAGTTCATACAACAAAACATAGGATCATAGGCTCTTAGAGCTAAAATCATCAAGCCCATCCCCCTCAATTTTATATAAGAGGAAAATGAAGTTGAAATAGATTAAGTGATTTGCCCAGTGATTCATATTGGGGTAGAAAACACTTGGGAACTCTCTGGACCCAATTCAGTTCGCTCAGGACTGATGATAGTAAATAAGGGAGGGACATATACATTCCAGATAATCTCTCATTTTACCCGTGAGATAAAAACCCAGTTTCCTAAGGGAAAAATCCACTGACTCCAACTGGAAAAACAAAACAAAACAACCAAACAAAAAACAACCCTCGATCTAATTTCAGTATTTCCTATAGCAAAAAACTATTATTTAATTAGTTATTCTAACATATTATATATTGGTGTATATAGAGAGAGCTAGTCTGTGCATATGTATAAACATGCACATAGATACATATGTATATATACAGAGAGCTATTCTGTGTATTGTGTATATACATATGCATATATATGCACATAAAACAGCTATGTGTATAAACAATGCAGTGTATACACATATGCGCATATGTGTATATGTGTGTGTATACATATGGTGGGTGGATTGAAATACAGCTCATGGTGCTCAGTGTTGAAAGATTTAGTGCTTTGGGATACTCAACATTCCCTTGTTCTCCATTAGTTCAGGAGAAAAAGAATTGACCATTGAACGAGGAAGAACTGGCCCACTCATTAGAATGTAAAGGAAAAGAGACCTTAGTTCACTCTCTACTTCTTCCTCATTCTAGGATTTCTTGTTAAGAATTTCTTGGTAAAGAAGAAGCTTCTCTCATCCCTTTTGGTAATGGCAACTGCTCTCACGTGGCATTGAGCACGTGTTAGCTGGGTGAGCCTGAGACTAAATCTCAAATCCTGGCTGCCTCTGATGCTTTGTGTTTCTTTTCCTGGGCTTAGGTGACCAAAAAGCAGTATTGATATGGATATTTCTAGCCTGCAAAGCTACCCCCTAAGCTGGAGAGATAAAGAGCTCCTGAGTCCCTCAGTCAAGGCCTGCTGTACTTACTTCCAGAGATACCCACTGAAGGGCTACAATGCTACTTGGCAGATACGATCACCAACTGCAAGATGAGCCCTAGTCTGGTTTAGTCTGGCCCGAAGACACAGACCTTGAAGGAATTATTCCAATAGAGTGGAGCCAAGTGAATGAGAGATGTCTATTTGATAGTCCCACTAAATGTTCCATGTTTTAAGTATTGACCCTTGGGAGAAGAAGAAGGAGCCATGATTACTTCATCTTGTTTCAAATCTTCATCCATGTGTGCTTGTAAGTTTTATGTTTTAAGCATTTCAGTGGTATGGAGCAAATAAATAGGTGCCATATACCTTCTCTACATTATACCTTGAGTGTCTTTCCATTCCCTTGTGGAGATACCTTAGACATGAGCCAAGTTTAAGTTTTATGTAATTTTCCTTGGGACTTCCAGGTGGGGTATAAAGAATCAGAAAATGTAAGGAAGAGCCTGACTCTTCTGTTTAGAGATCAGGCTTCCTTACAACTAAACCCCAGGCCTACCATGAGCCCAGAGCTGAAGACCCTAGGGCATTTCAAGCCCCTTCTAGATTAATGCTGGTCTTTTATTATTAAAACACACACACACACACACACACACACACACACACACGGCAGCTAGGTGGCACAGTGAATAGAGCACCAGCCCTGGAGTCAGGAGGACCTGAGTTCAAATCCAACCTCAGACACTTGACACATGTATGAGCTGTGTGACCTTGGGCAAGTCACTCAACCCCAATTTCCCTGCCAAACACACACACACACACACACACACACACACACACACACACAGAGTCATAAAACTGATGACATAGACCCAAGCAAATTCTAGCAACTACCAACAATTTCCTCACTGAAAACTTCAGGAAGATTTAAAAAGTTAGTCTCCCTTACTTCTGGTAACTGGGCTTATAAGAGTTCAGTGACAAATAGTCTGTACCAAGTACCAGCCTGTATGTCATACTAATGCCATACTGTTGAAGAAAATAAACTGAATCATTCAGCACTGTGTTCAGGGATTAGGTAGTTAGAAACAATATTTACTAGTTACATCAATCATCTGCTTGGATTGTTGTCTGACATGGAGATCTCTATCTCTATCAACCAAGTGTCATGTTTGGCACAAGATATTTGGGCTTTAAATAGCCTTCCAGAGGTTTCCAGAGTATTGTGAACTGTTTTCAGAATATAAAGCCCTTATTAAATGTACAAATTAAGAAGAGGCTAGTCTCTAACAGGGGGGAAAAACAAGTCAAACATATTATGTGGTGTAAGAACATGACAGTAATATATACCTCAACAACTCTAAAATGAAATAAAAATAGTCCAAATTACAAAGATTCAAACGGTGATAAATAATGAGAAAAAGTTCAATTGTGTCTGGTCATACACCAAATACTGTTACTGTGCTCTGATACCTTACAGCATATGATGGTATTGACAAATAGGCCACTAATTTTGATCAACAGCTGGTCTCCTTTAAAACTAGAGATCTATGCCCAAAGGGCTATAAAGCTGTGCATACCTTTTGATCCACCAATACCACCACTAGGTCTGTATCCCAAAGAGATCACAAAAGAGGGAAAAGGACCCACATGTACAAAAATATTTACAGCAGCTCTTTTTGTGGTGGCAAAGAATTGGAAATTGAGGGGATGCCCATCAATTGAGGAATGGCTGAAGAAGTTGTGGTATATGAATGTAATGGAATACTATTGTGATAGAAGAAATGATGAGCAGGCAGACTTCAGAAAAGCCTGGAAAGACTTACATGAACTGATGCTGAGTGAAGTGAGCAGAACCAGGAGAACACTGTACACAGTAACAGCAACATTGTGTGATGACTTTGTTAGACTTAGCTCTTCTCAGCAACACAATAATCTAAGACGATTCCAAAGGACTCATGATGGAAAATGCTATCCACATCCAGAGAAAGAACTATGGAGTCTGAATGTATATTGAAGCAGACTATTTTCTCTTTTTTTTCTTTCTTTTGATTTTTCCCTCTTGTTCTGATTCTTCTTTCACAACATGACTAATGTGCAAATATGTTTAATATGATTGTGCATGTATAATCTATATTAGATTACTTGCTGTCTTGGGGAAGGGAGAGAGGGGAAAAAATTTGGAAAATCTTAATCTCAAAATCAAAATCTTAAAAAAGTGAATGTTGAAAACTATCTTTATATGTAATTGGAAAAAACAGAACATTCTTAAGTGGAATAAAAAATTAGAGACCTAGTAAATTCAGCTTGGTATTACGCTTTCTTAAATTGCCTAGATTAAAAGAAGAGCATAGGATTATAGATTTAGAGCTGGCAGGGAGCTTAGAGACCCCTCATTTTACTAGTGAAGAGAAGGTTAAGGGACTTGCCCAAAGTTATTCAGATAGTATCAGAGGGAGACTTGAACCCAGAGCCTCTAATTTCAAAGTCAGTATGTTGTTTCCACTGTATCTAGTTTTGTTTCCTGAGAAGGCAGATCTTCCCCAAGGGTATGTTCACATAACTATTGTTCCCTTTGATAAATTCAAAAATCATAGCTGAAAACTCTGTACTTTTGTTTTTGCTTTGAAATCTTTTGCCTATTTCACTATTACTATAAAATGTGAGTTGGAAGTTGCTTGGGGTGGGGGGAGGGCAGGGAATTCTCTGATTACATAAATCTATTTGATAGAACTTTTCTCCAACCAAATTATATGTACATTAATAAATGTGTCTCTGACAGATTTTAGCTAAAAATGCAACATGAACCCTGTTTTTCTTCCACATATTACCCAGGACTCAATACATCTAATTCAGGACATTATCCTATACTGTAAGTTATGTAACATCTACATTAACATCATATGAAGCACCATAACACAACACCAAACATCATTTGACAGAGCTGCTTCAGTGACTAAATGTCTAAATTGCATGTAGAACAAATCATATGTATATGAAGCAATAGCACCCACGTACCAGTGACGCATGAATTAGGGTTATTTTGGGATCCTGGGGAATAATTAGAAAGTGGAATGGGTAAAATTCTCCTTTCCATATTATTTCCTACATTTAGGAGCAATTGCTTCCTAAATGCATGACTTTGTAATAAGCTTGCCACACCAAAGAGAAAAAAACAACAACCCCTACACAGTGTTTATGTATCTTAATGAAGTTTATAAAAAATGTTCTTAATAACCCCAGAGGTCTCAGGAAGGTAGGAGATAGGGAGATAGGGCTGTCAGGTTTGCATCTTGACTTGGGTCTGTACCAGCTATCTGGCCATCACAGGGGGGCCTACAGTCTCAGATCAGTTCATGGGGTGGGAGATGGCGGATCCATCCCCATATGATTCAAGCAGATTACAATACTACAAATAATCGATGGGGTTAGCAGCACCCAAGTTTCAGAGGTAGCAAGCACTAAGGAAGACTTCCTACCTTTCCTTTTTATGCAGAAAAGGCTGTAACTGACATAATTCAGTCACATTTCAGTTTTGTAGTTCTCAGAGCTTATAATGCAGTGATTACTTAAATGGGATAACAGACAGGATCATTTATGAAATTTTGATTTGGGGAAACAGGAAAACTCTATCAGAAGTTTAGGAATATAAATAAAAATGTGGAAAAGCCATAAATTGCATAGGTGAGTAGGGAGACAGTAAAAACTCTCGGATCCTAATGGGATTCACTTTATCACTACATAATTGGACCACTGCCTTGGTGGTAGCTTTGGAAATGGCCTTGAGGGATGCTATTTTGGTGAAGAGGCAATAAGGGCCTTTGTTTAAGGAGTTTACAGCTTTCACTTGGTACATTTTCTAGTAATCAATGTCAGTTCATTCACAAAGGAAGAAAACCTCCACAGTTTTCAAAAATCTTAAGTAACGAACATATTCTTATGTCAATTATGAAAAGATGTATAGCAATCACAAACCAGGCATGTAATAATACATTGTGGAATTCATAATTTAACTGGTCCTGCCATAGTGTATAAGCACATAACAAGAAATCATTGAAAAAAGAGAGAAAAGAGAAAAATATTCCGTATACAATGATAGAATTCTCTTGAGATGTGCAATCAATTCTACTTCTGCAATATTCTAAGTTATTTTGTTCACTTGCCAGATAATTCCAGCCATATGGTGACCTGCTGCTCACCTTTTGGCTCCAATACCTGAGTTAATTGATGGTCTAGGCTGATCATAGTATCCTCAGACTTACAAGTCACAGACACAGGTGGAGGCCAAGCTCTAACATATTCCTTAACCTCTCGAGCTAGCAATACTAAAGACTGCTGAGGATGGACCTCTCCTAGGTGAGATCATTCTTTCTCTCTTGGTGAAGTCTTATTTGGCTTTGCATTCCCAAACTTGTGTAGAGGGATGGCCCAGACTAGCTGTAAGTGTCCTCTGATAACATAGTGTCTCTATATAACCTATGAGTCACCATAATTGAAGCACTTGCCAGAAAACTAGCTACCTCAGGATTCAGTCTTTGTCTCTCCGCATTCTCCCATCCAGGTTCCCTTGGGGCTGAGAAAAATTCTCAGTAGATCTCCAAGTAGGTGACAGTACATAGTGTTCTCTTCTGAATTATTACCTTCAGTGTTACTACCTAGCTCAGTTTCTCTGTGCCTAGTGAGTGGTTTCTTTTCAGAATTAGCTTGCCTGACTGTCTACTGCATCTTTCCTCCTACTCAAAAGAAAGTCTAACTACCATTCCAATGGGTGATAGGTGGTTGCAATTAATTAATTATCTTTATAAGGTCCTCATCATTTTATGAGGTTATTCTATAAACTGACAACTTGCCCAAACCCTCAGATCAGTCCACTCTCTTGTTTGTTCCTGGAATACCAAGATTTCTGAGTAAGATTACCACCTTGCTGAAATTCTTGACAATAAACTCAAGCATCATATCATTTTAACCTTGCTTCTGCCCAGGTGTAGAGGTTTTGCAGAGAGGAAAGCCCTGTGCTGTATACTCAGAGGGAGATGGGACTCCAAATTGGTTGAGAGAATTCTGATCAAAACACTGGGTAGCTACATAAGAGATTTACTTCCATTTCATGCAATGATTTCAGAGGGTGACTTTATAGACACAAGTGGAGAGAGGAACTCTAGACAGGCTGTTAAGAGAGACTTCTGAATATCAGATTGGAGACTTTGGAGTCACAGACACATGTGGAGGCCAAGCTCCAACATATTCCTTAACCTCCGGAGCTAGCAATGCTAAAGACTGCTGAGAATGGACCTCTCCTAGGTGAGATCATTCTTTCTCTCTTGGTGAAGTCTTATTTGGCTTCCAGCTGAAGAACTCATTTGCTCTTGTGTATTCCTTGGCACATTCTAATCTGTAGAACTTTTCCAATTTCTGTTTGCTGTTTTGTTTGGACAAGTAGGTTTATTTGCTATTGCTTGTGATAGTCTTTTCTATGACTAGCATTTGGTGGAAAGGAACTAATCTTACAATTATTAGCTAGGAGGTATGCTCCATTCCTCACTTAAGAGTGATACCCTAGAGAAGTGGCTTTTGTTCTGAACCCATAAGCATCATATTCCCTAAACTAGGGATATTTGATGAGATGCAGATAGGTGTTATTCTAGCCAAGTACTCCATAGAGATAGAGAAATTTCCTGGCATTCAGTGGTCTTGGACCTTACCTGCCACTGCTCTAGCTAACTGTTACAACAATATGCTAGTGGCTGCTGAAGGGGTGTAAGACCCACCAACAACCAGCACACAGAAAGCTGCCAACACAGATTTTTTGATCTGCTTTACTAAGGAAAGCAATGTTAAGGGGTTAACAATCTTACTTTAATCCAGCATACAGTTCAGGGGAAAAAGCCAGCACCCTAAACTTCAGAGCAAACACAAACAAATTACAAACATCAACAGACAGATCTTGTCTAACTCAAATCTCGATTCATAGTTACCAGAGTTTAACAAAGTCTGAACATCCAGGTTTACAAGCTGGAGGGCTCTTAACTACAGCTGCCCAGAGTCTCCACATCAGCACTCTGCCAAGAGAGAGAGCCCTTCGCAAGTAGCTCTGTTCTCCCTTTTTATACATTCTTTAGCCATCATCAAACATCATCTGAGCGACCAGAACTCAGGCTCCTACTATTGACTCTGCTCTTAGCAACTCCCCTTAGGACCCTGAGGGCTTCACGCCCACATAGGCTTAGCACCTAGTAGATAGAGGTTTGGGCCTGGGGTTTTGCACCTAATAAGACTCAATCAAAGACACCCAATTTAATTGATATCACACTAGCATGTTGGTAGTCCCTGCACAGTCCTGATCCTACCCTCTGCAGAGGTGAGCCAGACCTCAGATCATATCTATCCATGCTCCTTGTGAGCCATAATATGTATGTAAATAGACAGACAGACAGATACGCACATCTTAGAACATTGTTTCTGTTGGAGCTCTTCTGAACTGAGGTCGTGGATAAATGGTGGGCTTCTCTTAGCCAGCACTTAGCCAAGAGGCATAATAATTGTGGGTCTCTATCTATCTCCTGAAACTCCAAAGTTCAAGTCTATAAGAAAGTGTGGCCCTCTCTCAAACTAACAAAAATGTGGTCAAACTGTGGCATAGGTCCCAGAAAGATTGTGCTGTGCTTTAGGAATGCCACATCTATGGAGATCTGTTTGGCTTAACTGTGAATTTGTTACAAGGGTTTTGTTTTTCTTGCTTTTTTTTTTCAGTGGGGAGAGGAAGATGGGAAAAAAGTAAATGCTTGTTAGCTGAAAAAAGTATATAATTTAAGAAATGTCATACACGTTGGTTCTATTAGGTCTTCTGTTCAGGGTTCTAAGCACATTCAGCAAGGCATAATTAAACATTCAGACTGCAGGTCTCTATAGGTCTGGTAAGGTATCATCCCAGACTTAACGATTTCTCCCCAAACCAATATTTCCTAGAGTAGTGATGAAGCAACAACCGTTACTAAAGGCCTACTATGTGCCAGATAACACACACACTAAGCGGCTTTGGAGATACAAAGGCAAAACTGAACAGTCCTTACCCTTTAGGAATTTGCATTTTAACTAACAAGACGACTTGTACATATATTAGCATAAATGTTTGCATAATATATGTAACATGAAACATATTTATATACATAAATGATATGCACTCATAATATTTATACTGTATATATTATATACATGTATGTCTATACATCTATGACATATGTATGCATATTTTTATAAATATACAATTCTCAAATATACACAAGTATATGGCATATACAATATTGTATAATACACAATACAATAATATATCTATACACACACACATGGATTACATGTATAAAATGAATAGAAAATCATTTGGGGAGGGAGGGAGCTTGGGAGATCAGGAAAGACTTCATGTTTTCAAGTTTGTTTTTTTTTAAATAAACTTTATGTTTCTTGCTAATAGGTATTAACAATAATTTTAGAGCATCTCTACCACTGTGGAAAAGTTTGAGAATCACTGAGATAGAAGGTAGGTGCTTCAGCAAGAATTCCAAGAGGCTGGGGTGAAGAGGGAGGGCATTCCAGGCATGGGGAGCAGCCAGCACCAAGGTATGGAGATAGGAAATTGTGAGGGACAGTAAGTAAGCCAGGGTGATTTTTGTTGCTTACTTTGAGGAAGAGAGTAATGTGTAGGAAGAGCAAAAGGTAGAAAAGGGCCAGGTTGTGAAGAGTTTTACATACCCCACAGAGAAGTTTATATTTAATCCTGGAGGTAGGGAGTCACTGAAGTTTATTGAGTGTGTGGGTGGTGGGGTAACACGACCAGACCTGCACTTTAGGAAAAACACTTTGGCAGCTTTGCGGAGGATGGATTGAAAAAGGGAGAAGGTTGAAGGCACAAGACCAAATTGGAGGATGTTGCAAAAATCTAGGTAAGAGGCCCTCTGGCAGGGAATCCACACGCAGAAAAATATTTCTCAAACAATAACTCAACAAGGAAGTTCAGTAGTTTCTGATTGGGCATGCCTGTTCATATTGTTGTACCAGAAGCGAGCGAGACACACCACAGAGTATAAGTTTTAAGTGGAGAATTTATTAGCCGGCGGCCATCGGGGTACGGCACCACAAATCAATGGCAAATGTGTTGGGGTGATGGCTTGGCTTATGTAGGATATGGGGGTACAGAGTAGGGGGGAAGAGGAACAAGGTCCTGGCTGATCAAAAGATTCAGTCAGGTTATCGTACTAGTGGGATAATCTCATTTACATTCCTTGGTGGAGTCACAGAGTCCCAGGGATATCTCCCAGGAAGGGTCTGTCAAGTTATCTCTCAGTGGGATGGTCCTATCTATTGACATTCCAGGAAGGAACCAAGGAGTCTCAGGGATATCTGCTAGACAGGATCTGCCAGGTTATCTCTCAGTGGGATGGTCCTATCTATTGACATTTCAGGAAGGAGCCAAGGAGTCTCAGGGATATCTGCTAGACAGGATCTGCCAGGTTATCTCTCAGTGGGATGGTCCTATCTATTGACATTTCAGGAAGGAGCCATGGAGTCCCAGGGGGTTTGCTAAATACCAAAGATATCTGAATCCATTCTTTCTGGGGGGGCTTGTCAGTAGCTAGGGGTTACTCAGGGGTTCCTAATTTTCCTTGTATTACATTCCCCACTTTTTTTCTTCATGGGAATTTCAAATCCTTGAAAAAGGAACGACCTGATGGGTCACAGCAATAAAATTAGGAGGCCAACCAAAAACGCAAAGCAGGGGTGACAATAAAAGGAAGCTAGGTCGTTGGCCCCAGGGGAAGGCCAGACCTAGTTGGAAGACTCAAGGAGAGTCCAAGGAGCCTCCCCGGGTACTGCACTCCAGAAATTTAAAAATGGTATAAAACATCCCACATTTCCCCCTTTTTGGTCAAAGGCAAACTGAAAGTTTGGCCTAAAGACCAATTAAAGGTATGGAAAAAACTCTATTTTCCACAAGGTGAAGTTTTAAAATCCCTATCTAGGTGGAATCAGGTTTTCCCTTTTCTGTATTTGGACATCCCCAGGGACGGGCAGGAATTGTAAACTAATTGCAAGTAAGCAGAGGGAACATAATAAAAATTCAGGAAAAAAAACAGTCTTGGGAACACAAGGACGCAGAAGGGAAAAAAGCAGGTCTTTGCTCAGGTTCCGGTTCCGGATCCCGTGAGAAAGCCGTCCGCGTCCCGTGCTGTCCCTCTCAGGCTCTTGGAACCGCAGGGCGAGATCTTCTATAGGCCCAGATGTCCACTCCTCACAATGTTCATTTAAAGCAGTATTTTAAAATCTCAGATGCCTGATTGTAGTTATCTGGTCCCTTGATAGTAAAAGAGAGTTCTGCTTCTCTGGTTCAGATCTAGAAATTCTCAGACAATTTTAACTTACTATAACTTACAGATACTTTACAAAGGGGATATATTTTCACCTGTACCACTATCTTATACAATTTTCTTGTATTAGCATCCAAATTTAAGATCTTAGTACCAAAACACACTTAACAGCTCGAATTTCCAGAATTGATAAATTTTTAGAGCCAATCATACACATCTGTACATAATTGCCTTTTTAAAATTTGCTATCCCTTCCTTTTATTAGACATTGATCACATTACATCTTTGCCTTATTTGCTTTGCCTAATCATTTTCCCTTTTTTTTGGAGGATGTTATCCCTATATTATTTTAATGTTTTATTTGATCATGAACCTAAGTTAAAATTGTAAGCTATTCATACCTGTATCCTATTATAATAACTCAGAGATATTTCAATATTCATCTATCTATTACCTAACAGATTTAGCATAGTGCTTACAAAACTTCTTGATAATTTAAATTTGCTATGAAAGAAACGAGGGACTATGTCATATCTCTTAACAGAAGAAAAGAACTTCCTTAGCTCTGTTTGATTCCAGGCACGAGTCATATCTGCTAGCTAATCTTATAGTCACCAGGTGCTGAAAGCAGGGCTTAGGAGTAACCAGGTGAGGACTTTCCTTTTCAGAAAGGAAATAGCAGAGTTGGGAAATAAAGTCAGGAAGATCCTACCTAGGCTGTGACCAAGGTCGTCTTCACGACTGCTCCCAGGCAGATCCACCTTAAATTCTCAGCTTGCAATGCCTGCCATGCCATTACTGGCTTCATGTGACTTAGTCCTGTAATCAGAGCTTAAGACAATATTAAATTGTAGTCCCATAAAATCTTAAATAGCAAATAAATATCCTTCAGATAAGACTGCCCAAATTTTATTGAGCTAATAATTATCAAATCAAGCTACATAACTTTTCCATCTTCTAAAAACTTCCTCACACTCATCTCCAACTTACTTTGACCTTCTGAAACTATCATTCTCGGGACAGGAGAGGCTTAGCTAACTCCCATTTGCCCCCAAACTTTCTTATCTGCCTTTCCTATTTTCCCTCAACCTTAATTCACCTTTCCAAATCTTTCAAACCTAGTACTAAGTCTTCTTTACATTTCAACCATAAGACAAAACAACTCATAAGTTAGTACTTTCATTGTCATAACTGTGTATACTGGAATACCATTCCAGCTTCTTAAACCACAAAGATACAAAAAGGGGATTTGTTTTTCGTGATAACTCATTCTAAAAGAAGGAAACACTTATTAAAAAGATCTGCCATCTCATCTCCCCCTGAGGGTGGATTCTTCTCCATCAGTTGGCAGACTTCACAAATTAAACTACCAGGCCAAACCCATCTCAAGTCTTAGTCTAATCTTATCAGTTTTCTTAAAAGAAGCCAGGTTGGAGGCTTCTTGACCCCTATCATCCTCTAATTACTGCCCCTCTCCTTTCCTTCCCTTCTGACAGGTGGGCTAAGGTGAAATTCTTCTTATCTAAACTTAGGGCCGGGAGGAGTAAGGAATTCAGACTGTCGTTTGGAGCCTCCTTACTCAAAAAAAACTTGAATAAGACATCAAATGGGCCTTCAACCTCCCTCTCAAGGCTTCTATAGATAAGCATTAATTCTAATAATTCTAATAAGGTTCTCACCCAGAAACTCTGAGAACTCACAATGGGTTTGAACTGCAACCAATTGGCTTACAGGTGGAAATTCAGCAGGCCTTCTAAAATTATACAAAAAGATTTTTCAAAAGTATTTTCCCTTCTTAAAGCAAAATAACCTTTAAACATTTGGATTCATTCACAATTAGTCCATAAACCTCCAGATTAACATACATAAATACATCTTTAGATGATACAGGCTTGAAAATCATACCACTATATTTTTCAAGGTATTATAGCAACTCAATTCTTTGTTATTACAGAATTTCTAGATATCGCAAAATCCTTTAGTCAAAAAAGATTTTGTAATGGACCCAATTAAATTAGCTTTTATTACAATGACCAAGTTTACCAGGACTTTTAAGAGCTTTGTCTATAGGAATCCTTCTACCCTGAAAACTTTCACAAGATTGATAAGAATTCATGACTAGATGGTTTCAAAAGTTCTTGTTTCAGTTAATAACCTCAATTTCTTAATTAACTACGATTCTTAATCTAACAACATCCAGATTATAAGAGAAATTATTCTCTAACAGCACAGGTAATGCAATGTTAACCAATTTGTATACAATAACTAACTTAGAAATAAGTACACCACAAGCAATTATCATGTATCTAAGACTTGAAACAGATTCCAATTAATTACCAATCTAGTGATCATAACTGAGTTGGATAAGCAAATCAAATCTGATTCATAACCACTAATGGTAACATTTTAATTTCCAAGGCCCAATATTCTCTGCATTGTAAAGGATTACCACATTTTTCAATATTGCTGATACATCTGTTTGTCAAATTACACAATTTAGAAATGTACCAGTGCCCTAAACATAATTATGCATTTTAAAACTTGAAACAACCCTTTTATCAATTTAGGTGAACACATTTCTAAATCTCCTTGCTCAGAGAATCTTTCATATCATTATTTGAAACTATAACTTTAAATCACCAGATATATTCTCATAATAGAAACTTTTTCACACAGAAAGTCTGTTCTCATGGTTAAATATCAGTATTATTAATTATTTACTTGTTATAACCACATATAACAGTTCCAAATTTTATCACATCCCTTTAAAAACCCAATTCACATATATCAAAATCAGATTAAAATTGCTATAATATCATTTCTTACCATACAATGGTCTTCTCAAATTTCACAATCTAAGAGAATTTTGGGAACACAATGCAAGTTTAGAAATACAGAAACAATAATTTTCAGATGACATCTATTGCATTTCCAGATACAATATAGGAACTGTTGGTCTTATTACTTTTGGTATTATATATTAATGTATTAATATATAAATACATGTATCACATATACTAATACATTAACATCCCAAATACACTTTATTTAGCTGTATATTCTTCAGCACCACTACCTCTGGCCCAGGTATAGGAACTTTTGCCTGGCCATGAATGAACTTATGAAAGAAAGAGAAACTTAATTTTGCACCCACTTTTCCAAGCTTCATCTTACACAAAAATGCCTAAAAGGATTTTTTTGAACTCCCAAGGAAGATAAGAGCAGGAAAAAGTCCCTTTAGTTTTCTAAGGGGCTCCTCCCTAGGTGGGGCCTGGCAGCCCCTTGAGGGCAAGGAGCCTACCCTTCCAAGCACTAACTAACCAGCCCCATTTCTTTACAAGTTTCCTTTAGCTTCAGCTCTGATAACCTTTCAGTGTGGAGGGTGGGGGAAGGGTGAGACCAGGAGCAGCACATGGCAGCCAAGAGGAGCACATGGACTCCTGACTAGACAGGTAATCTCAAGCTGCTATTCTACAACCCTCCTAAATTCCTTATACAGGTTTTCTATCTCTCTCTTTCACAATTTTACCTTTTAAACTTTACCACAAAGACGGGCTACAAAGGTACTCAGGGACACAGGACTGACTGTCAGTCTGTGAATTTCAGTCCCTCTCCTCCTTTTGCCTGGTGGGGAGGGCGATTTAAGTTTTTCCCTACAGTTCTCCTGCATTCTCTTCTAATCTGATCTGGGAGGAGAGGAGTTTGATTTAACTGCTCTAACTTTTACTGCAGCCCTAGTGAAAGGATCTCAATGATTGTAATTCAGGTAAACTTCACCCCCTTGCTCACTCCCAAAAACCTCTTTTGTACTCGAATCTAAGGGAATCGGGGACTAAGACAAATGCGAGAGTCCCACTGGAAGACTTTTAACGGAGGTTTTAGTCAGAAGGCATTCATTGGGAGGAGGTGTTTTTTTTTTTTTAGCAAGAGTGAGCTCCTGGAATGGATTTACAATTTCAGGAGTTCTTTCTTCCCAAATTCAACTAACCAATTTCTAAACTTTTTAACAATTTAAAACCCAGAATTTGCCAAATTTTAACCCATTCCCCGTGGTTCCACGCTGGCCAAACGGGAGCCACAAGGAAGGGAGTCTTTGTTTCCCTAGTGGCAGCCTGATATCTCTGGCTGCCTATGTTTCAGATTTTTTAACAAAACATAGACATTTCACAATTTTGACACAGACACGCGAACAGAGACAAACTCAAAACACAACAAAATTCACGGTGTGGATCGAATTGAAGGCTAAGCAGGTCCCCTCAGAGGAAAGATTTCCTCCTCAAAGATACGACCCCCAATCTCTCTCACACCTCCAACACAAACAGAGACCTACAGCATGGGTTAATTGGTGGCTAAACAGGTCCCCTCAGAGGAAAGAAGATAAACCAGGTTTCCTCTTCAAGGAAAACACCCCCAATCTTCCCACACCCCAAACAGACCCGGTAGCATGGGTTAACTGAGGCTAAGCAGGTCCCCTCAGAGGAAAGAAAATAAACCAGGTTCCCCCTTCAAGGAAAACACCCCAATCTTCCCACACCCCAATGATGAGGGTTTGGGGTGAGAGGTGCTCGACACCCCAAAGTACCGACAGGCCGGGTCCTGCCGAAAGAATTCGACTCAAGCCTTCTCAGCCAAGGGAAGGGATAAAGTTTATTAAGAGTTAGCCAAATAAGCCTGCCCCGAGAGATCCCACCCCTTGCGACGCCTGTAAGGAAAAAGGGCCAGACCCATCTGAGCTAGATTGGTTCTGACCACCTTCATGGAAGCAAGATGGAGATTATATACACAAAGGTTGTGGGAGGGATTGAGGGGTGGTCTGGGGTGGCCAGAGGAGGGGTCTAGGGAAGGACTTAAGGAGGAGTCTAAGGAGGAGCTTGAAAGGACTGGGATGAGGTCAGACTCCCGGGTGGGGGAAATAGCTGAAGGCTATATGGAAATGACAGACCATAAAGGGCTGGGGTAACAGAGCTAGGGTATAGATATTTTGATCAGGATTAAGGATGGGAAACAGGATTAAGGGTGGGAAACAGCTGGACAATAGAGGACTGGGCAAGGTAGGCATTTGGGCTTAATGGTTATAGCCTCAGGCCAAGGCCAGGTCAAGTGGCAAGATTCAAGGAGAGTTCAAGGGGTTCCCAGAGACTGTGCCCTCATCACCAATAGGAAGGGTGGCGTCCCAGCCCCCCTAGCTCTGTACCACAGCCTCGTCAGGGTTTAGCATGGTATCAGAGACCCAAATGGCTAGCCCCAAATCAGAAACCAAACCAGAAAAACCTTACCTCTAGAGATCTGAAAACCTGAATTCTCCGTAGGCCGAAAAGGGACAGGTCAGCAAAGAGCCCATTCTCCGAGACCATCACTCCACATCAGAGTCCTAGGAAAGGAAATCCCCAGCAGCCGGCCCTCTGAAGTGAGAGAAGGTGGATGGGGGTAGAGACTCCCTGTTGAGGTCCGGAATTCTGTGTGTGTCTCCAGGGCGGTAACACGAAATACCGCCTCATCTCGCTGGGGCCTCCAAAATGTTGTACCAGAAGCGAGCGAGACACACCACAGAGTATAAGTTTTAAGTGGAGAATTTATTAGCCGGCGGCCATCGGGGTACGGCACCACAAATCAATGGCAAATGTGTTGGGGTGATGGCTTGGCTTATATAGGATATGGGGGTACAGAGTAGGGGGGAAGAGGAACAAAGGTCCTGGCTGATCAAAAGATTCAGTCAGGTTATCGTACTAGTGGGATAATCTCATTTACATTCCTTGGTGGAGTCACAGAGTCCCAGGGATATCTCCCAGGAAGGGTCTGTCAAGTTATCTCTCAGTGGGATGGTCCTATCTATTGACATTTCAGGAAGGAGCCAAGGAGTCTCAGGGATATCTGCTAGACAGGATCTGCCAGGTTATCTCTCAGTGGGATGGTCCTATCTATTGACATTTCAGGAAGGAGCCATGGAGTCCCAGGGGGTTTGCTAAATACCAAAGATATCTGAATCCATTCTTTCTGGGGGGGGGCTTGTCAGTAGCTAGGGGTTACTCAGGGGTTCCTAATTTTCCTTGTATTACAATATCAGGTAAAAGTGTCAGTTGCACCTGAGATGTTGCTTACAAACACTCTCGCTCCTTCTTTTCTTTCTTTCTTTTTTTAAACAACACACTTTTTTTGACTGCTGACATCCTGGACTAGTAAAACAAAAAAGTTTTTCTTTAAACATCTTGAATTCAATTCTGATTAACGATCCATTTCAATAAACTTCCGAGGGGAAATGGGAAGGGAACAAGCCTTTATTAAGAGGCTACTATGTGCCATGGCACTGCGATAAGCACCTTACAAATATCTCATTTGATCCTCAAAACAACCCTGTGAAGTAAACATTTGCTTGAGGGAGGCGGCAAGGAGAGGAAAGAGAACAAGCATTTACTAAGCACCTACTGTGTGCTGGGTACAGTGGAAGGCATTGGGATTACAAAGACAAATAAAATAATACCTGTGCCCAAGCAGCCTACCTCTTATTTGTGGAAAATAACACATACCTAGAAAATTAAATACAAAATACATTCGAAGTGATTTCTAGGGCAAGGGCACGAGCAACTGGAGGAATCAGATTGACTTCCTATAGGAGGTGGTATTTGAGCTGAGCTTTGAAGGAAGTTAGGAATTCAAAGTCAGGAAAGTGTATTCCAGGCAGTGGAGATAGCCTTGGCTTAGGCATGGAGAGAGGAGATAGAAAATCAGGTACAGAAAATACCAGGCAAGCCAGTTTAGCTTAAAGATACAATGTGTGAGGGAAAGTAGTATAGAATAAGCTTTTAAAGGGAGAATGGGGCCAGATTATGAAGGACTTTAAAAGTCAAACAGAAGAATTTGTATTTGATCCTAGAGGAAAGAGGGAGCCACTAGAGATTCCTGAGCAGGGAAGTAACATGGTCAGACCTGAGCTTTAGCAATATCATTTTAGAAGTCACGTGGAGGAATTCTAGGGTCAAGACTCAAATGTCCAAAGTCATCATGAAATGCCTTCATAGCCATAGAATGAAATACCTTGGATGGTACCATCTGCTTTCTTTTTTGTTAATAAAAAGAAAATATTTACATTAAATATATCAGATAAAACTCTGACTCCTGGAATTTATAAGGAAAGACATGTGGTCCATAAAGGAGTTGGGCTCTGAATTCACATGGTCTAGATTCAACCTGAGGGAAGCCTGACCCTTAAAAGAAGAGGGTTAAACTTCTCTCATTCTTTCTGGCTTATTGCCCCCACCTCAGAATAACTCCAGACATATCTAAAACAAAACTTAGATATGGCTTCTGCCTAGGATCTCCTCTAAAAGTGGACAACATGGTCCATTCTAGAAAAAGTACTCAATGGTTCTCAATTTAGCAGTATGTATATATATATCTATATATATGCCTATATATATATATATGCACATATATATGTATATATATATACATATAAAGTTAGAAAAATTAGCATGGCCAGTGCACAAGGATGATAGAAAGGTTTATAGATTTATAAATTAAAATCTTATTAAAGATTTATAATAGAGGTGGTTGTTGTCCTTCATTCTCGAAGAAAACTAAAATGACATCACTATGTTAGAGACAAATTACTGTGTGTTCACCTGTGACTGATTAGACCAATATGAGCTCAGAATGCTCTACCACAGGTCAGGCACAAATAGTCCATGGGAACATTTGGGGTGTGTTCTCTAAATTTTCACATCTTGTGTTTCCTTTGAGCTACTTCAATTCTGCTTTGCTCATAGAGTGCAGCGCCTTCTCTGATGAGGGCACACCATGCTGGGTGGTCCTATGCTAGCACCTTCCATGTCACACAATCAATTCCAAAGTTCCTAAGAGAGACCTTGAGAGTGTTGTATTGCTTCTTCTGACCACCATGTGAACTATATAATAGAAGTAACAAGTATAGGACAGTGGTTTATTTTTTCTACCACAGAAAAACTTAAAACAGAAAACTCATAAGCATTCATTAACACCACCCTGAACTTTCTTTGTCTTTTCTCCTGCTGCATTTTCTTGGAAGGACTTCTCTTCTATTGCAGGAGTCAGCAGAAGCAATTGGCACCAAATTTCTCAATCACTGGAAGTCAGGAAATGTCTAATTTTCATGCTCATTGGTCATGGGTCTGTGCTCCAGTAAGAAAATGGGAAATAGAAAGATGCCATAAGGACTCAGGCTTGCCTAGACAAGTATATAGTCTTCTGGTCATTGCTGTAGAAGATGGGCAAAGGAATACCTCCCTCTCCCTTTTCTGGAAGTCCTGACAAATGCAGGAGGAGTTCCTTTTATAGCCCAAGTGGTTGTCTTTTTCAGATCTTGTGGCCAATCATCCTATGACTTCCCCTTACCAATTAAAGGAATTGCCAAAAAGAAGTAGCTCTGTCCTGTCAGCAAGAGGCACATTGGTTAGCAAAGAGTCAAAATAGTATCCCGCTCCAGGGCTCAGCCCTGTTATCTCTCACTCTAGGTTGCAACCTCTAACTGTGTTCTTCCTTCTCATGGAGATCATCACCCCTACACTGGCTACAGTGTCCTCACCTTCCCCATCCTGCTCTGTTGATGAACCAATTCAGCTGTACACTGTCTTCTTTTCTTGACTCCCATGCTTCCTTATCCTTTGCTGATCTTGTTTTGCTAAACCTCAACCTTGGACAGTGCCCACCATCCACTGCCTTCACTCCTGCTCAAGTGGGGCCGACTAAAGCTGGGGAAAATCGCAAAACAGTGATGACTTGGGGTCCATTATAAATTTTTTGTTGCATAATTTCAACGGTGTCCTCAACTGCAGCAAGGCAATCCTTTTCAATCTACCTAAGTGACTCATCATCCTACTTGCTATAGCATATTTTCCAAACCTTTTCATCCCTCTTCAAATCTCTCATGGCTCCCCTTTCCCCATCCCCTCAGCTGAGAAGCTGACCTCATATTTCACTGAAAAAAATCAAGGCTTGTTCCCTGATCCCTCTGTCACTCTCTCCTCATGCCATCACTCAGATGCCTTCTGCCAATATCTCTTCCTATACCTCTGTCTCACACGAACAGGTAGTCCTTTTCTTTGCCAAGGCAAACCCCTTCCACATGCACAAGTGATCCCATTCCAATCCATCTTCTCTAGCAGTGTCCCATCCCTATTCTCCCTAATCTTAAGTCTCTCCCTGACTGCTAGCTACTGCCCTACTGCCAACATGCCCATGTCTCTCCTCATCTTCGAAAAACCTCTTAATCTATTCATCCCCATTTGCTATTATAAAGCTGTCTATAATAGGTGCCTCAATTACTTTCCTCTCACTCTTCTTAACTCTCTGAAGTCTGGCTTCTGACCCATCATTCCACTGAAACTGCTCTCTCCAAAGTTACCAATGATCTCTTAATTACCAAATCTAATGGCCTTTTCTCAGTCCTCATCCTTTTTTACCCCTCTGAAGGCTTTTACACTGTCAATCACCCTCTTCTCTTTAGGTTTTTTTAGGTGACTCTGCTTTCTCTTGGTTTTCCTCCTGTCTGATTACTTAGTCTCCTTTGCTGCATCCAGGTCACACCCACTAATTGGGTATTTCCCAAGGCTCTGTCCTGGTCTTACTCTTCTTCTATACTATTTCATTTGATGATCTCATCAGCTCCTAGGGATTTAATGATCATCTCTATGAAGATGTTTCCTAGATCTGTTTATCTAACCCTCAATTCTTTCCTGAACTGCCTTACAACTAAAACTGCCCAATGGACATTTCAAAATGGATGTCCTATAGACATCTTAAACTAAAATATGTCCAAAACTAAACTAATTCCGTTACCACCTCTGCCCTCCTCTTCCCAACATTCCTATTTACTGTCAAGCACACTGCTGTGCTCTCTGTCACCCAGGTGTGTTGTTTGTCCTCCGTTTTTGAAAAGGACCAATGACAACAGAGGAGACTGTCTTGACTTTCCAGTGAATTGGATTTGAGGCTGAGTTGCACAAAATTGTCAGCTTCACTCTCTCCTCTATAGTCATCAAAATCCAGTGACAGGATGAAAGACAGGACAACTGCAGGTGGCAGGGGACATAGTGGATGACCTTGGCAAGTTCCATAGCTGACCAAGCTTTAAGTACCCTATAGCACCTGCTTCACGGCCTTTAGAGCAAATTGTTCTCATCTGCCCATTCTGCCAGTGGAAGTCTTTGCATGCTTGAGGTAGACATCCTTCCAACTCACCCACGGGTTTGAGGCTCATTGGTTACCCTCAACCTGGTTTAGCCTGTCTGCCTAGATGGTTTTACTGGGCTGTAACCACTGCACATGCTACAGCTTTCCTGGAGCCACAGGTGAGAGCTGAGTGAAAGGTGGACACCGAAGGTAGATCAGCAGCCCTGAAAAAGGCTCAACCACTCCCACATCAGAAGCGATATCCTCCCTGAACACCCCCATATACCTTACAACCTGGTTGTCATCCTCGACTTCTTACTCTCTCACCCCCTCAAATATAATTTGTTGCTATGTTCTGTTGTTTCTGCCTTCCCAACATCTCTCATATTCACTCTCTTCTATCCTCTAACACTGCTACCACCCTGGTGCAAGCCCTCATCACCTCATGCTTAGACTATTGCAAGAGTCACAATCTCCCTGCCTCAGGTTTCTCCCTAACTCAGTCTATCCTCTACTCAGCTGTCAAAATGATCTTCCTTTTAAAGTACAGGCCTGATCTCTGTCACCTCCCTATTCAATAAACTCCAATAGCTCTCTATTATCTTTAGGATCAAATATAAAAATCCTTAATTTGGCTTTTAAAGTCCTTTATAACCTGATCCCTTTCTACCTTTCTAGTATTCTTAGACCCTAGTGCCTTCCACATACTCTGTGATCCAGTAACATTGGTCTCCATGATGTTCCTCAGGCGTAACATGCCCATCTCCCAAATGGGCCTTTTCACCGGTTGTCCCTCAGGCCTGTAATTCTCTCCCTCCACATCTCTATCTCCTCACCTCCTTGGCTTCCTTCGGGTCTCAGCTAAAATCCCACCTTCTACAAGAAATGCTAGTCTGTTGGTCATCTCTAATTTATCTTGTTTGTATATAGCTGTTTGCATGTAAAAGGCTGTGAACAATTTGAAGACAGGAATTATTTTTTTACTTTCTTTGTATCCCAGAGTTTACAATGTGTCTGGCACATAGCAGGTGCTTAATAATTGCTTGTTGACTTAACTGGAGGGTCTATAAGGCAGAGGTTCTTAACCTTTTTTTTTTTTTTGGCACGGACTGTTTGACATTCTGTTAAAGCCTGTGGATCCCTTCTCAGAAGTTGTTTTTTTTTAATTAAAATTTGTAATTTATAATTGAAGTCTAAATTTCAATTAGAGGTTCATGAAAATAAATATGTATTTTTTTTTTCTGTCCAGGTTCAGGGACTCCCCTGAAGTCTGTCCACAGTTCACCGAGGGGACCTGTAAACCTGCTTGAAAGAAATAGGCTCTCCTCAATGAAGAAATGGTCAAACGGAAATACACCATCTTTGAAGGATGAAATAATGTAGCAATTCACAATATCTCTTACAGGACTACTGCTACGTTTCAGGTACTGTGCTAAGCTCTGTAGAGAAAGGCAAAACCAGCGTGCTTTCAAAGAGCTTACAATCGAATATAGATCGCTCATTTTTATCTATTTTATTGGTCATTACGTATGATTTGATACGTGTGGGTAACTTGCACCCTGGCAGGGATTGAAGTTCAAGTTTTGGGGAGCTGCTTGAGGCACAAAGGGACTTGTTCAAGGTCACCCAGAAACACACAAACACCACTCCAACTTCTCAATCTTTCCAACAGGAAAACTGGAGGACCAGCCCATTAGCCCGGAGGAAGGCAGTCCCCTAGGCTAGTTCTTCGGGATCAGCCCTCAGGAAGGGAGGTGGGGGAGGGGCGGCCAGGCCAAGTGTGGGAGGGGCACGCGCAGGGGTCCCGAGCCTCTGTTCCTGTCCCCCAGCCCCCGCTTTCTGGCAGGAGAAGCCGGAGGCGGAGGCTCCAGCGCCGCAGCTAATCCCCCTAAAGCGCCTGGGGCCTAGGAGGAGGGAGGGGAAGAGTCCAAAGAGGAGGAACGGAGCCAACCAATCCCCGGGGGAGCTTTCGGTGAACAGCCAATGGGGACCGCGGAGCCTCTCCAGCTCGCGCCTTCGGGCGAGGGGCGGGGCAGGATTCATTGTGACGCCAGTGACAGCCTCGCCCTCAGAGCGCGGTGAGGCGGCGGTGGGAGCGGCTGGCTGCTGCGGCTGTGGTGCGGGAGTGCCCGGGTGGGTGCAGGCTTTGGGGCGGCGGCGGCGGCAGCAGGAGCGGCAGCGGCGAGAGCTCGGGGCCGTGCTCGTTCGCTGGCCTGCGGCGGAGAGCTCAGGGCGGGCGCTTGTTCTCCAGCCTGCGGCGGGAGCTCGGGGCGGGCGGTCCCTCGCTCACCGGCGGTGCGGCGAATTGGGGGCGGGCGACCTCTCGCTCGCTGGGCAGCGGCGGCGGCCAAGGTGGTGAGGGTTGAGGGCTGCGTTGGCGGCTACTACCACGGCGGCCAAGACGGCGTCGACCGGGAGAAGAGCGAAGATCAGGCCGAGGGCTAGGTGAGGGTTGCTGGGCCAAGGGCGGGGGCAGGGGTCGGGGTCTGCCAGGGCTGAGGCCTAACGCTCCCTGGGCTGCGCCTCGGGCCTGCCCACCCCGGAGTGGGGAAGGCGGGGGAAGTGGGGCGCTGAGGCCTGCTTGCGGGACGAACCTGAGGAAGCACCAGCCTCGGGGAGGAGAGGCCCAGCTGGAGTCCTCAGCGGGGGAGATTCCGGGGGGAGGGGCAGGAAGGCCTTTCTGTTGGGAAGGGGGGTGTGAGTAGGAGGGGCTGTGTGAGAGGGAAGGCAAGAAAGGCCTCTGGTGATGGGGGGGGGAGGTAGGGAGTACGAGGGGGAGGAGCAGAAGGGCCTTTGGTGGGAGGGATGTGGGAGGGGGCGGGGCAGCCCCGATGGGAGGGGGTATGGGAGGGGGCCTGGGGAGGAGGGGCAGAAAGGCCTCTGGTGGGAGGGGGATTTCAGAGGAGGAGACAGAAGCTGAAAGTCCTATCTAAGAGTAAGAGTGACCTCTAGGAGGAGATGTGATGGCAGAAGAGGGAGCTTCAAAGCAGCTTTTGGCCAGAAGAGTCAATAAGGATGATAATACCTTATATTTTGCCCCCAAAGTGGTTCTTAACAAAAAGATGTTAACCATGATGATTAAAAATGGATCACATTTATATAATATTTTAAGACTTACTGTTATACTTTCCTTCACATATCCCCATGAGGTAGTGTAAGAGTTATCACTAATACTTGGATTTATACCTTTTAATATTTTCTAAGCAATTTCCTCACAACTGCATGAAGTAGAAATAATGTTAAGAACTATTGCCAAGAATATCGTATTCCTATAGTGCTTTCAGTTTTATAACCCCCATCCCCCTGAGAGAGGTGCCACAAGTATTCTCATTTTATAGGTGAGAAAACTCAGAAATGAGGTGACTTGTCCAGGTTATAGAACTAGTAAATATTGGGCAAGGTTTTGAAAACAGTTGTCTCTTGAGTCCATACATTTTTCTACATCATATTGCCAATATATCCCTTGGGGACACTTCAGGTGGTTGGCTGCCTGTGGTCAGGTGAGACTAGCTGGAAGGTTTCACAGAGCAATTTATTTTCTCCTTATAGCCTATTGTTCACCTGCCACTGGGGCCAAAGAGCTGTCACTTGTGCCCAGAGGCTAAACTTTCTCTTTTTCTTGGCATTTGGACACTTTGGCACTCTGGGACATCTTGACATGATGTAACATCAAACAAGTTAGCTAATAGATAGATACACTTGTGAGGGGAGTAAGATGAGAAAAGACTCATAGGATAAGGTGGTATCAGATTGTAGAGTGTGAGGTTGAGTTTGAAGTTTTTTACTGCAGGGTTGACATGGCCATCTAGTCATCTCCCTAAAGATTAGCATGGTAGCAGTTTGAAGGATACATTAAAATGATTTGAAGTTGCCGGTTAGATGTCTTGTTTGGCCTTTTAATTTCCTCCAGTGCCTAGCACAGTGCTCTTTAGTAGTAGACTTTCATTAGAAGTAGTTGGAAATAGAAAGTCAGAGTTTGGAAGAGAGATCAGAACTGGAGATAGATTTCAGAGCCATTGGTATAAAGGTGATTGTTGAAGAAACAGGAGTGAATGGGATTGTTGAAGAAGAGAAGATACAGTGTGCTGAGAATTGAACCTTGAGAAATAACCATCTTAAGGTGTTTCAAGAAGATGAGAGGGCAGAAAAAGAGTATTGATATTGTGTAGACCCTTTAGCATTTATGTCTTTGTTCTACAATAATCATAGAAACTTGGTGTTGGAAGGAAACTCCAGGTATGTAGTCCAACAGGTGTCTGAACAGAATACTTTCTATGTTGCCGCTTGATATATCTTCTTGAGATATCTCCTGAAGGAGCCCTTTCCATAGCTAGATGGCTCTGATTTTGTAAGTTTTGCAAAGTCTACCTCTGTAAGTTCTACCCATTTTGCCTAATTTTGTCCCTGGAATAAAATAAATTTAGTGCTTCTTTCACGCGATAGGCTTCTTAAAAAGTGAAGACTGTTCTATAGTCCTCTTTTCTCCTTTCCCGCCACTCAAGGTGTTTTGCTGAAGTGCCTCTGTTATTTCACCTGACTTCTGGTGTGTCCTCCTTAAATGTAGCTGAGCTGAAGAAGATATTTCAGATGCAGTTTGGCCAGTGCTAATCACAGTGAGACTGTTACAGTCCTTTGATTTTTATTCCATCCTTGTACTTCTGGTAATTGCTCTTTTGGCCATCATCACATTTTGATTCACTGAATTTTCAGTCAACTGACATTCTCAGGCTTTTTTCATATAGTAAGTATTATCTAGCCATGTGTCCCTCAAACTGTAGTTATGTATTTTTTTTTAAACTCAAATGAAGGTTACTTGGTATTCATCCTGATTACATTTCATCTTTTTGAATTTGATTCATTGTTCTAGTCTCTTCTCGGATTCTAGTAATATTACCTTGAATGGTACTTATTCATCTAAGCTTCCTGACACCCAATACAAATTAGAAAAATATGCTAATGATGTTGTCATCCAAGTAATTTTCAATTCCAACATTTATGCAACACCTACTATTTGCTAGGCACTGTCATTTGTAAAGGTGTTGAATTACCCATAGGCACAATCAGATCATTTAGACATTCCATGAGACCATCTTCATATTGATATATCCCAGTCTGCTTATTACCACTACTTTTTGGGACTGTGTACCAGTTCTCAATTCACTAACACTCATCTTGACTACCAGATCATCTTGAGGAACTTTGCTGAAACCCAAGTATACTGTGCTATGTCATCTAATCTATTAAGTAACTTAAAAAAACAAAAAAGGATATAAGGTTAATTTGGCATGACCTGTTCCGGACAAACCTATGCTTAGTCTTGGTGATCACCACTTCTCTTAGTATTTACAAACCCTTTTAGTAATTCACTCTAGAGTTTGCAACATAGTAGATAAACAGTGTGATGTAGTATCTGAGGTACAGTTTAAACCCAGTTCTTCTCTGACTCCCATATCCAGTGCTCTCTCTACTGTAACATAGACACATGCCTATCTGTTATGAGCTTACGATGTGCCAAGTACTATTAGGCATTAGCTCTGCCTTTCACTTACTAAGTCCCCCCAATCTGTCAACTTGAAGTTTTTCCACAGAAAACATCCAAGCCAATATTTCCACCCACTCTTGGTTGCAGAATGGATCTCATCAGTTCATTCTCCCAATCCTAGACTCAAACAGGAAGCCTCCTGATAACATGTGAGGCTTGCACTTGGTTCTCTCTCTCTCTCTCTCTCTCTCTCTCTCTCTCTCTCTCTCTCTCTCTCTCTCTCTCTCTGTGGATATATATATAGGTACACACACACACACATATATACAATCAATAAGCATTTATTTTCTTTCGTAGCTCCCCTGGGGGAGATGGGGCAGGAACTTTGTAACAAAACGTTTTGCTTTATTATGCATATTTGTTACTTAACATTTTTCAATGCTTTTCCCTCCAACCAAGGTAATATAAACAGGGAGCATGTCACCATCACCTCAGCAAGATCAGAATTTAACTTTACGCTTGTTACCCCTAAGTTCATCAAAAGACGACCTGGTTCTTCACATCTTCCTGAAGTACAGTAGGTGTCATTCTACCTAATTGCCTTTGCCAATGCTATTCCCTGCGCTTCACATATCCTGTCCTTCCACCATGAAACTTCCAACACTCATTAGTAGTTCAAGTGAAAAAGACTTAGGGGTTTTGGTTTAATTTAACAAACATGTTATTGAATGCCTACTATGTGTAGAGGATTGTTCTAGGCTTGAAGGACTCCTGTAGTCCTCTAGGAGAATTAAATATAAACAACTAATTGTGATATAAGATAGAATGTACACAAAAATTATACAAATTTAAATTTGCTGACACTCTTAAATTGGAGCTTTTTATCCTTTTAACAGTGAAGAGGTTGTCTCCTATGACTAGAGGAACTGAACTATATCAAGTATTGACATTTTTGCTTTAAGCTACACAAGAAACTAAAGAGAATATGGTAAATAGAAAGTTGTCCAGGAGAAAAAAAGAATGGTGTTAATGTTATCCAGTGGGATATAAATTCTGAGGAAGGGGGTTGTTTCATTTGTCTTTGTATCCTTAATTTCTTATACATTATAGACACTTAAATGTTTGCTGAAGGGAATTGAATTATGCCTCAGGCAACAAAAATAAAAGCTTTTTATGGGACACTTGGTCATGGATCACCATCACTATTTATGGTAAGTATAAACAGAGCGTTATGAAGATAATTACAGCTTATGTACCAACATTTGTTACATGAAAAACTTGACAGCTTTTTCTATACCAAGCCAATATATATTTAGGGTAACTTCAGTATGAAGGTGGGCACAGGGAGGAATAGTGGAAAAAGTTAGAAATTTTGGTTTGAGCTTAAGAAATGAAAGACCAAAGACATGAGGCTTTTGAGTACTGTGTATCATGAATGGTTTTTTTTTTTTTTCCTAAGAAAAGTCAAAAGATGCTGGATGTAGTAAACCCTGAATACCACCACAAAAAAAAAAATTAGTACCTATGGCTCTTACTTAAGGGCCATAGAGATTTTGGAATTATTTCAAGTTTGTTTTATTGAATGACTCAGTCCACTAAATAGACTTGTAGACTTAATAAATATCTAGTACATGTATACCATAATTTTTCAAATGTATGTAAATGCTGTTCTGGCTAATAAAATTCATTTTAAGACATAACTGGATTTACATTTCTGTCATTTTCTCTGAAGAGGCATGGTGTGATCAATAGAGAGTGGGACTTGGAGTCAGGAACCCCTGGGTCCAGTCCTGCCTCTGACACAGACTTCCTGTGTTACCATGGGCAAATCACTTAACTTCTCAGTGCCATAAGCAATTCTCTAAGACTATAGGTTAGAAATAAATGAGCAGTTTGCATCAGTGAAAGGAGTTTGAAAAACAGCAGTACCCCCTACTAATGAAATCCTAGATCCAGACCCAGAACAAAACTTATACTAACAATGCAGCTACAACATGTGGCAGTCTGTGAAATTTTTTGACATACAGAAGGGAAATGAGTGATGTTGTACTTGAAGGTTGGGCATTACTGATTTGGCCATCTGTTTGATTAAATCAGCACTTTACAACAAGCACCAACATGAAAAACTAATGAAGAGACGAATACATGAAGTTATAGCATCTTCAACCTAATTTCTTTGAACAAGCTATTTACTACGAGAAATGGATAAAAGTAAACAAACTTATTCTGCTTATCACCACTTCTTAGAGAAGTTTAACAAATATAAAACATCGCTACAACCAGGCAGCTAGAAGAGTCGACAAACCATCTCACCCAGCAAGTATCTATGTAGTCTCAGTAAACTGGGAGTTATGACAGCCAAGGGTAACACTTGTTCAGAGGCCAATCTTGTTTGCAAAACATCGTAGAAGAGGAAAGAAAATTCAGAGCAGTATGAAAGAATGAAAAGGTAGTAGATGGGAAAACAAACCTGCTGAAAACTTGGAGCGAAACCTAACTAAACCAGATTATTCTGAGGGCAACTACGGATAAAACTGGAAGGATGATGACATCTGAAATGGAAAGGATTTGCCAAATGTTTATATAGCAGTCTGTTCACACCAATGATGACAGCAGATAAAGTAGAAGTGATTAGAAAGAAAGATGACCTGACCACACATATAACAGATGAAACCTGTACTGGAGGTGTCTACCTCAGAAGGGGATAAGGATTGGTTTTTTAACATGCTGTAATTTCCAAAAGAAAAAATTAGTGCCTAAAAAGGTATCCAGGAAGTTAGCAGCTATGGACTCAGGTCTCTACTTACCTCTAGGTAAAATCTTTGGATTTTAAAAAATTTTTTAGAAAGCTTATAAAACTAAAAATGCTATAAAACTAATATGTTATAAAACTTATAAAAGCTTATAAAGTAAAATAAACTTATAAAGTTAGAAGATGTCTTTGATGAAAACATAAAAAAAGGGACAGGCAGGATTTTGTAGACAGCTGACCACATCTTGTTATTTAAAGTTGACTTGAGAGATAGATTCTGTTGCTCTTGTTGTTGCTAATTACTAAAAAGCATTTGACTTAGTAGAGCAAAATACAGACTTAAAGTTTTCATCCAGGAAGATTTCTCCTACTCATATGTTAACATTATGTAAAATTCCTTTATAGATACAATTGTGGAGGACTTTAATGATCCTGATCATTGATCTTAGGCAAACATGAAACCAAGGAGGCACACTCACCAAAGATGTTTGCTATCATGGTCTTTGTAAAGTCCAAGTGGAAAAGGGCTCCTGTGTAGATGAAGTACTTGAAATGCTTTTATTTGTAAATAAAATTCTGCTGAGTGCTTTGATCCCCAAGAATCCTCAGGGCTTCCTCAATGAGATCCATATCCATATGAACCTAAGGGTCATACTTGACTCCTAAGTCTCACCCCATGTAGCCGATTGCTTGCCAGATATTATTTCTACTTTTACCATAGTGGCCTCCAAATTTGATCACACATCCTTAATGATAAAAAATTTTTTGAGCATGTACCCCTGATAGGTGTGTATTTACTGAGATATAAATTTACATACATGTACTGTTATACCTAATAATTGTGTATGTAGTGACATACAAAAAAATTTAAAAGGATGAAATAAAGCTAAATTATTTGATCCTACAGACAATAGGGAGACAGTGAAGTTTATTGAGTAGCAGAGTAATAGTTAGACTTTTGCTATGGAAAAGGCACTTGGGCAACAGTGGAACATGGATTTGAGTGGAAAGAGACTTGAGATAGAGAGTAATTAAGCTATTACAATATTAAAGACAAAAGGTAATAGAGACGTGAAATAGGGTGTTGGCCATGTGAGAAAACAGAAAGAAATGTGTGAGAGATGTTGTAGAGATACATAATGACAGATTTGGCCAACTGAAGTTGTAACCCTGAGTGACTGTAGGGATGTAGTATCCTTGAAAATAAAGAGAATGTCTGAAAGAAGGATAGGTTTGAAGGGAAAGTAATGTAATGAAGTATATGATGAAGAGCACAACCTTTCCGGGCCTCCTCTTCTGTTATGACTCATTCTGTTTCACCTAAAATGTAAAGGATATAGAACTGAAGGGCACTTGTCAAAACCATGAAATGACCTGGTGTGTGTAGGGTGATGGTTTGTATTTTCTTGCCTGTTGTTGTATGGCTGTTGGGTTATAACTTCCCTGGAGGACTGACGGGAAATTGGAGAGTTTGCACATCATGGGGAGGAAGCAAAGCTGAGGATTATTGGGGGATAAGAGTACCTGTGGTTATATTGGAAACAAACTGTGATTGACTATTGCAGGGAGGGTGAGATCTTCTTCCTACCCTCTTTGGTTGAGCACATCTTCTGGTCAGACCTTGGCACTGTTTCACAACCTCTTAAATCAATCTCCTTCTCTATACTTATGTGGCCACCATCCTAGGTGTAAGACCTTCATTGCCATTTCTAAAATTGGTTTCCCTGTCTCAAGTCTCTACCCTTCCTAATCCATCTTCCACTCAGTTGCCAAAGTGATACTCCTAAAGTACTACTCAAACTCCAATATTTTTCTATTATTTCTAGAATTAAATACAAATTTATTTGTGTTATATTCAAGCCTTTTGCATTCTGGCCTCCACTTCTTTACCTGTACTCGATCTAGCCAAATAATATTCCATTTCCCATCTCAGCTGCCTTTACATTGGCATTCCCCCATGCCTAGAATTTACTCTCACCTCACCACTGCCTTCTAGAATTCTTGTTCAGTTGTGTCCAACTCTTCATGACCCCATTTTGGGGTTTTCTTGGCAAAGATACTAGAGTGCATTTTACCAGCTCTTTTTACAGATGAGGAACTGAGTCAGACAGGGTTAAATGACTTGCCCAAGGTCACACAGTAAGTTCTGAGGCTGGATTTGAACTCTTGAAGATGAGTCTTCCTAATTCCAAGCCCAGTGTTCTATCCACTGAGCCACCTAGCTGCCCCTAATTTGCAACAACTGAAATGCTGTGTCATACATGAAACCTTCACTAATCCCTCTTTTCCCAAATTATTTTTTATTTTGTATATGCTTTGATGTAAAATATTATCTCCTTGTATAGAATGTGAGCTCTTTGAGGGCAAAGATTTTTTTCATGTTTGTGTCCTCAGTGCTTTAGCACAGTGCCTGGCATATAATAGGCATTTAATAAACGCTTTCAGAAAGATACTGCAGTCCATTCAGGAAAAAAATCAAACGTCAGCCCTGTTGACTGATTTCTTCCTGGGTCTGGGGGAAAACTATGTGACACACACAGTGAAAGAGTTGAATCCTTTAGAAATCACAAAAAGAAAGTATATAGGTATTTGAGTAGCATCAGTTACACAGCAATCATGGGTCTCAGATTTTGAGGTACACAGCTGATTCAGTCAGCCTAGCGAGTGAATCTCGCTGATCCAGCTCCTTTTTCTTAGAATTTCTGTAGGGTAGCCTGGTGAAGCTATGTGACTATTGTGGGGTAGTTTGTATAATCTTTACTGGAGCATGCATTAAGATAGCCTTCATTGGCCAGTATGTGTGTGTATATAAAAACCTTGGGGTGTAGCTATTGCAAATGGAAATTTAGCGTCAAGGCTAATGTTACTTGGCTCTGGATGTATCAATTCTCTTGGCTCATGGGTAGGCGTATGTGAGTTTGAGCCATGTTTTCAGACCATCATACGATATTTATTATGACATATGAGGAGGTACCTTACTCTTTGGCCTTGGTCATCAGCAGAGGTAGGACCTTGTAAGGATAGAAAAACTCAAGATATATATATAGGAAATGGCAAAAAAAAAAAAATCTAGCCAGTTTGGCTTTGAAGTATGGAGTACATGGTGATGGTTGGGGAATAATGATAAAATGGACAAGAACATCAGTGTCCAGAGTAAGGGTAGTGAGCTTTGTTGTGTTTTATACTGGTTATTATTGTGATTGGTTCCTGGTACCACAACATATGTCTTATGATGAGCTGAAGCATATTCAGATGAGCCAACATGTCATAAAGGGAGTTAAAACATGTCATTAGGAACAGGCTGGGAATAATTAGGGGAAGAAAAGAAGGGGGCTAGGGTGGGAGAGATGGGTGGTTATGATGGTCTTCGGGTAGCTAGCAGGGTTGGTTGTCATACATAATAATGATTAGACTTGTTCTGCTTGGTCATAAAGGAGAGGATTTAAACCAGTGGTTGGAAGTTAGAGATGCAGATTTTAGCTTGGTAGGGAAAAAAAAACCTGGGAATTAGACCTGTCCAAAAAAAATTATTATGGAATTAATTTGCCTGTTGTCTGTTAATTGTTGAAAAGGTTGGAGAGGATGCAGAAGGAAATTTGTTCATGACCTGGAAGGTTGGATTACCCACATAGAATTAGAGAAGACTTGATTTGTCATCATCTAGTTCAAATCCTACACAAATTGTGATTCCTTTCTTTGACTTTGTTTGAAGATTTCTAGTGAGAGCTCTTAGCTCACTAGCCACAAGGTAGCCTTTTTCCAGCATGCAGCCTCCTATAGTCTACATATGCCCTCTAGGGACAATTAGAACAATTCTAATCATACATTTGAAGATGGTGGTGCCAATTATGTGTACAAAGCACTTTCCTCACAAAAATTCTGTAAAGTAATGGAGGGGGTTCCCCTCCCCTATTTTACTCTCCACTAGTGGTTTTGCCTCACTCATATGTCCTTGAGTGTCCTCTTCAATATTCTTTTCAGTGGCTTGCAGAAAGGCATACAAATCACTTGTCTAACAATAAGAGAGGGGGACTTATAACTAGACAATAGACCATATAGACTTCAGAATCAATATGAGTGAACAGTATGACATGACAGAAGTGTTAATGTGGTCTTTGGGTGTATGAACTCATTGCTGTGTTGTATTCCATCTATCAGATTGCAACCTAGCTATACCTTGCTTAGTGTCCATTTTTCCCATAAATCTTCCGTAAGAGGAAGGATTAGGAAAAAGGATAAAAGATTTCTGGTAATATGACAGCTGTCTTAAAGTGTTAAAAGGGCTGTCATGTGGAAGGAGGGATTAGATTTGTTCTCCCTTTATCTTAGCTGAACTAGGAGCAATGGATGGAAGTTTCAGAAGCAGGTTTGGGCTTATAAAGAAAAACTACAATTTGAGCTATCCAAAAGTGTTACGAATTGCCTTAGTAGATGAATGGATTCCTTGTCATTTAAAGTCTTTAAGTGGTAGCATCATGAACAATTGATGAGGATTCCTTCTCAGGTATAGGTTGGACTAGATTATCTCTGAATTTCTGTTTATCTCTGAGATTCTGTGATACAAACGAAGCTAGTAAGTATTGCTGCTCTCCTTTTTCCCAAAGCTCTACTAGTCTAACCATCTCCATTTCATAGTATCTTCTCTTCTCCAGGCTAAATATCCCCACTTTTGCCCATCTTATCTATTATGGTATTTTCTGGCTCTGTCACCACCCTTGCTGGTAAGAGATGTGGTCTGGATATGATCCAGGTTGTCAATGTGCTTTCTAAAATGTGCCTAGAACTAAACATGGTAATCCAGATGTGGTCTGGCTAGGGGAGTAGTACAGTAAATCTTGCACCTTCATTTTCAAAAAGTATGGAACAGAACAGGCCCAAGGACAGACACCTGGGGCAAACGACTAGACCCTTCCCTCCAAATTGACATTGCTTTGCCTGTATCCATTGATGTAGACAGCATGAGCTTTTTTTTTTTTATCACATAACCCTGCTGACATCAAGATATGCTTAAACGACTTTTAGTGAATAACTTTTCCGAAAACTCATAAATGATGTCTCTAATATGTGAGAATTTAGCTAGGTATTAGTCAGGCTTACTGGTCTGTAGTTTAGTGATTGTACCTTATTCCTTTAAAAAGAATCAGACTTTTCTTATCATCATCTTAGCCATTTCACATAATCTCAGAGAAGTGATCTAGTCCAACTGTACTAAGATAAGAATTCCATCTATTACATCATGTTATCATTGAATTTTTGCTTAAAAATGTCTGATGAGAAAGAAGAACATTATGTCCTGAAGGAGTACATTCCATTGCTGGATAAAAATTAAAAATGGTTTTTAGAAAGTTTTTCCTTATATCAAGTCAAAATAGACCTCACTAATAACATCCATTGTCCTTGGTTTTATCCTTTAAAGTCAAGCCTAATTCTTCTTCCATGTGACCACACTTCATGTACTTTAAGATAACTGTTATTCGCTGCCCTGTGTCTTTTCTTCTCTAGTTCCTTTAGCCCTTTCAGGGTATGATTCAAGGTCCTTCTTTATCCTGGTCACAATTAAGGACTGGGTCTAGCTTATCAATATCCTTTCTAAAATACAGTACCCTAGAATTGGACATATGGTACTAAGATTTCTGACCGAGGTAGATCATAGTGGTATTATTGCCTCTAGTCTCAATTCATTAGCCTTAGCACAGTGCCTGCACATAGTAGGCCCTTAATAAATGCTTGTTGATTTGACTGGAAGATTACATTAGCTTTTTTTTTTATTATTATTATTGTAATCACACTTTTGGTCTTAAATTGAGATTATAATCCATTTAAACCCCAGGTCTTGTTAACATGAATTGCTGTCCAGCCTATCTTTTATTTAAAAGTTGATTTTTAAAAATTTAATTATAAGCCTACATTTGTAATAATGACTGGCATTTTTATAGCGCTTTAAGGTTTCAAAGCACTTTATATAGATTATCTCATTTGTGCCTCACAACAAACCCTGTAAGGTCGGTACTACAGGTATTATCTCTATTTTGCAGACGAGGAAACTGAGGCTCAGAGAGGTTAATTGACTTATCCATGGTCACACAGCTGGTAAGTGTCAGAGGAAGGATTTGAACCCAGGTCTTTCTGGAGTCAGGCTCTACTACTGTATCTGCTACTTTATCTAATTCATTCTCATTAAATTTCAATTTAATTTTGATCCATGTTCTAACCTGTTGAGATTATTTTTTGATTCTGACTTATGTGCTAAGTACTTATGTGTTAGCTATCTGTTTTATGATTTACAAATTTGATAAGTATGCCATTCTACCTTTATTAAAATCATTGTGTAAGGTTCTGTGTGAGAGAATGATTCATCAATGGGGGTGGAGGGAAATCCTAGTATGGAAACTACCTCTACCAATGCAGATTGACAATTCATCTGTAGTTTATAGTCTTAGAGAATAAATATCCTGGGTTGCTGAGAAGTTAACTGACTTATCTCAAGTCGCACAGCCAGCGTGTTGAGGTAGGACTTAGGAAGACCTAGGTGGCCCTCTGCCCACCATGCATATTGCCTCATCGATAAGTGTGTATATATATATATATTACGTAGCCCAGTGCCAAGGATACATCTATGATACTCTTCACTAGAGGCTTTCTTTTAAGGTGACATTGAATCATTAACTGCTCTTTGGTTTGGTTGTGGTCACAAAATATCATCTGGAAGGAATGCTAGAGTTCCATCTTGTTTGTAGATGTAAAAATGGAGCATCATAGAAGGGAAGGGACTTGTTCCAAGATCACACAGCTGACTTATGAAGTGTGATTTGAAACCAGGTATTCCTGTCCCTTGCTAGCCCAGAGCTTTTCTTTTCCTCCACCTTCAGTTCCCTTTACCCCACAGCTTCTTCCCTCTTTCAGCAACCTCTTTTTATTCATCCTGTCTTTACTCCTTCTCTCTGAGATCTTTCCCTCTAGTCTTATCTTGTCCATACCTCATTCTGCTGTTCCCACTTTCCTTCCACTCTTGCTACCTTTCTCTCTCTCCTTTCCTCACCTCCCTGAGGTGCCTTCTGATATTGCTTCCCCTTAACAATGCTGAGGTGCAGCCACTTGAGCTCCAGGGGCAGCCTTTCCAGCTCGGGTCTGATATAGTGACAGCTCACCAGCAGTACCTGGAAGAGTTACAGCACTGTCACTACTTTGGAAACAAGGTAGACATTGATCTTACAGCTGTGGTGATCAATGAGTCACTTAAAATTTCCTGTCAGTGAGATGATGTTTGCACTATGTAACTTAAATGGCTTCAAAGATCAGTTGTGTGCAGGTGACTGTTACCTTTTCCCAGAATCCACCCCATATTACTAGCTGCCTTCTTGGTGTTTCTATCTTGATGCCCCCTAACATGTCAAACTTGACATGTTCAGGATGAAATTGATCATCTTTCCCCTAAAACTCAGTGGTCGTACCTAAGCTTGAATTATAATCATTATAATCTCATTTCCTATATCAAATCAATTTCCAAGTTCTAGCAATTCTAACTCCCCAATACAGATGATTATGTTCCTTCTCCTTTCTCTCTTCATCACTGTTTCAAACCATCATTTCTCTCTTAGACGATTACTAGCTTCCTAACTGGTCTTCATGTTTTAAGTCTTTAACCCTCCTTCACAAAGCTGCCAAACTAATTTTCCCAAAGTACAAATCTGACCACTAAAAATAAGGAAGCCAAGACCTAGTAAGGTCAAAGGACTTGAACAAGGTTACATAACTTGTAATTGATGGAGCTGAGCTCAGAACCCAATCTATTCTATTATGTACCTCCTGCCTATCATTGACTACTATTGTGTCCCCATGGTGCCTAGCCCTTAACCTCTTCCTGCTTCGGGGGCAACAGTGTTGACTGTGACTCCAAAGCCTTCATACTATACATAACCGTCATATCCTAGAATTTTAGTGTTGGAAAGGACCTTAAAACACAACCAATCTAGCCATTCCCTGGCATGTAGATGGAAGAACCTGAAAATATGAGCCTCAATGGCAGGAGGTTGTAGCAATTCAAGTATAGGTCAGCTGCTGAACAAGAATCTTACAGGGTGGGGATGGTGAGGATAAGACATGGCCCAGTACATAATAGCCATTCAGATACTGATTTGGATTTCGATAACTACTAGAAAAGCAGAGAGAAGTCTGTGATGGAATTAGGTCCTGAAAGATATGGTCACTTGGAGGCCAAGGTATGGCATTTGGGTGAGGAAGAGCACATAGAGCTGTCAGGCCCAGCTCTTTAGTCTGATTCCCAAATAACCATTCTCATTTGTTAAACGCTTTTCCTCCTGGCAGGTACTACCTGTCCTGTGTAATAGGTGGCAGTTGCCCACCGTATTCAGCCATGCGTCCGCTGGTGTTCCTGTGTGCCCAGCAGGTGATCAAGGATGAGGAATCTGCATGCCAGGCCTTGGAGCTTCTGCCACAGGACCTGTATCCAGTCCTATTCAAGGCAGCCTTTATGCATGGGAAGACACTGTTGCTCCAGGCTTTGGTGCATACGTGGCCCTACCCCATCCTCAGTTTTAAGCAATTATTGCAGGATCGGCCACACTGCCGCAGGGCTCTGAGGCAGGACTGGCCACATTGCCTCCGGGCCCTCCTCCAGGAGTGTCCAAACTGCCCACGTGCCCTGCTTCAGGACCGGCCTGCAGAGGAGCTGGTACAGGCAATGATCATGGGAGTCAAGGCTCGACTGGAAGAGGCAACAGATAATGGAACCCAGCAGTCCCTCTACAGGTAAATGCTTAGCTCCTGCTCACCTGAGGTAGGGGGTAGATATGGCTGTGGAGGCAGCCAAGACTTCAGCTTACAGGAGGGAACCTTTTTAGAACCCATAGTAGCTTTGGAAACAGCTGCAAAAGGGAAGAATCCTGGCAACCACCATTTATTATGCAGTACTGGCTCTTCAGGGACTGGGGCCAGGGCCTTCTTAAAGGACACAGCCAAACACATTTGCTAAAGTAGCAGATATTCTCAGCCAGGAAGAAGATAGAGGCTACCTGGAATCTTTGTTAGACCACAGGAGCTTGAGGACAAGTTACTTCAGGAGCTTCCTGGGATTTGTTAGAAGGTGCCTCCTAGGAGAATCATCATTGAGAAGGAGGCTCCCTGTATCTATTTTTAGATTAAACTTGATCCTGGAACGACACTAGTAATACCTAAAGCTCAGGCTTGTGCTGTGCTAACCAAGCACTGTGGCCCATTATTAGTGTCCTCCCTGTGAGATACAACAGAGGGGCAGCATGAACAGGCAGAGCATCTGCTCTGGTCAGACTCCATTATGTTCATGTCCTAGCCAAGGACATTGACAAACTGGAACTTACCCAGAGCAGAGTACAGGCAGAATGGTGTGAGAGGGTGGGATGCAATTCCTTAGGAGATTTGCTGAGAGTGTTGAAGAGAAGACCTGAGAAGACATGATGACTGTCTTCAGATATTTAAGGGGCTGTTAGGTGAAAGAGCAAAGAGACTTGTTCTAGATTTAACCAGGAACAGTGGATATTAGTGGCAGAGAAGCAGACTTCAGCTTGACAGGTGGCTGTTCCTTACTTGGAGGTTTTGTCCTTACCCCAGGAGTTGGGTGTCTTTGATTTTAGCAAACACTTGGCACTATTATGGATTCAGTTGCTTCTGGTCTTGGCTTACATCATCTGTTCTGTTTCCTATTTTTTAACCAAATTTTGATGCTTACGATTTTATTAGTAAATTTAAGATCTGGTTATTCTAGGCCCCACTGATAGTCTTTGAGCAAAGGCTGGATTAATCACTTTTAGGATGTATTGTAGAGATTCTTCAGGCACAGCTTGGACTATGTGTATAGACTTCTGAGATCCCGTTGAATTGTGGCATTCTATGATTCTGTTTTAAGCTTTCCACTCTCTTTTTCTCCTCTTCTTTATCACAGCCTCATTATATTATGATCTCCACTTTACCCAGGAAACTGGGACTCTTAAGGTTAGCGGTTACCCATTCTTATATTTAATTATTTCAGGTATATGCTAGATAAATTGGGATGAGATTATAAGGATATGGGATGCGTTCTGGCCCAGGGTCTCACCTTCTCCGTCCTTCCCTCAGGAGGCATCCACTGCAGCTATTAGACATGACTGGACTCCTGGATTATGGCTATGAGGAAGACCTAAAAACTATGAAAATGTGGGCCCGTACCATGACCATGGCCCAAGCTGGCATTTGCCACCTCTTGGACAAAGTTGAGCAGCCAAATGAAAGCCCCAACAAATGCAGGAAGGTCGAGGACCTGCCGTGTACCCTTCTTCCCGTGGAAGTGCGTGTAGATCTCTGGGTGACTCCCTCCTCCAGTGGCTTTCTGAAGCAGGCCCTACAGAATAATGCTGTCAGCCCCCTGCGCTTGTGCTGCCGGGATTTCCGAGCTGAAGACCTCCCGCCAGACATTACTGTGGATCTCCTGGGACTATTGGATCATTCAAGCTTACGCCGGTTAGATCTGTCCTTCTTTACTCTAGAAGCAGGGGGTGTGTGGGAGATCGTAGCTTCCATCATGAAGTTCACTAATCTGCTGAGCCTGAAACTTCAGTACAGCAACATGGATGTGTGGCGGCTCTGGGCCATGTTGGAAGGCACTTTCAGCTTCTTGGCTTCAGAAATGAGCAAGCTGAAACGCCTCAAGGAGCTTAATCTGGGCACCTCCTGGCTGTCAGGCCAGCTGCGGCAGCTGCTCAGGTGAGTGAGCCTCTCATTCATGTACCTGCCTTTGCTCCCAGTAACTGATCAAGGCCTCTTAGCTCAAAAGGAGTCTCTGATGAACATCAGCTCCAAAGCTCACTAATAGAAACTGTTCAGCTTGAGAGAAATAGACTCCTAAATATTTGTCTAAGGGCCCCCTTCTCTTTCTTTCCTTAAATCTAAATTTCTTGTTTGTTTTTACAAACATGTTAGAGTGAAAGGACTGCTGGAGACCTGCTCTCAAATCCTTGTCCCAGAACTTCCGGCCATTCAACTTTGGGCAGCTGGTAATCTTAGAGCCCCAGTTTCCTAGGTAAAGTGGAGATCATGATTCTTGCTACTCTAGCTCCCTCCCAGAGCCAGTGTGAGGAAAGCTCTTTGTAAACAGTGAAAAAACTGGGAGAATGAGTTGTTGATCATCATTATGTCGAGAACTCTGTGCCTTAAAGCTTTGTACTTTTCTCTCCTGTGTGTGCTTTTCCTCACCATGACATTGGGCAAAAACTTGCCCCTCTCATCTTGAGGAAAAAGCTGCCTGGCCAGCTGGTGCTTAGGAACTAGCCCCAGGAAGTTAAAGCACCATCCTAGCTTCCTTGTGTTTGTTCCATTTTCCATGGGAAGTAATAGCATTTCTGTGTCTTTCTTTGCAGCGGCCTACAGTGTCCCCTGGAAAGCTTGGAACTCCCTGTCTGCTACCTGCTCCCTGTGGACTTGAGCTACTTGTCCCAGAGCCCCCATGCTCCCCACCTCAAGAAGCTAGACCTGAGTGGCAACAACTTGTCAGGTGACCTCTTGCCCCCCTTCCAGGCTCTTTTGGGGGAGGCTTCAGCCTCCTTGCTGTGTCTGAAGGTGACAGAGTGCCAGCTCATGGATGTTCACCTTATTAGCACCCTGCCGCTTCTGTCCCGCTGTACACGCCTACGATATCTTGGTCTCTATGACAATCCCCTTTCTAGCATTGGGCTAAAGGCCTTGCTGTCACGCTCTGAGGTAATGCCTGACCTCCAGCTGGTAGTATACCCCTTTCCTGTGGACTGCTACAAGGACCTGCCTGGTGTGCCCCTTTCTGCAAACCTCTTGGAGGACTATATTGATGAGGAGAAATTTGCTCAGGTTCAGGGAGAGATGCACCAGATGCTAATAGCAGCAGGTAGGGCTGATGTGCTATGGACCACAGATGTCTATGGCCCAAATATGCCCGACTACTTTAGCTTGTGACAGGAAGGCTGCCTGCCAGGGACAGGGAGGCCTTTGCAGTCATCCATTCCCCCTGGGCCTGGTAGGAGAGCCTCCTTACCTTCTGGGCTGCATGTCTTGGGGACAGGTAGGGAGCCACAAAACCTTTGCTCTCCTTGCCTCCCATCTTCAGACAGGGGAATGGGACTAACTAACTGGGAAGCTCCAAACTGTGCCTCACCTGAAGGGTCCTTGATAAGGATAACTAATGTGAATGAGGAACTCCCAGTCAGTGGGGTAGGTCCAGTAGTCTGGAAGCCCATTCAGTCAATGAATTGTTCCTGTGGGAACAATATCTATCTATGCCCCAATGAGTGAAGGGAGTTGGCATTCATTACTGAGGAATGGAAGGTCATATACTAAGCTTAGGCCCCAGAGCTTCTGAGTTGTAGATCACTGATCTGGAGTCTCAAAAGCTCTCTTGGTCAAGATTAAGCCGTAGCCTTTCCCTTTCTGTCCTATCCTTTGGAATGCACAGCTACTGCTGTGAACTTCTCTTCTGCCAGGCTAAGGATGCCCACTTAGTTTCTCATGTCTTCTCCTAGGTTCCTGGTTTCTTTTCTCCAAGAGTCTCCCTCCAACTCTTTTTTTCTTTTGAACTTCTACCTCATCCTGGGAAGGGTTTGAGCTTAGGCAGGTGCTAGCCCCCTTCTCAGCTACATCAGCCTTAGCTACTCCTCAGTGTCATCCTTCAGTGGCATGAAGAAAGAGGCAGTGGAAAAGGGCAGCCTGTGGGACCTTTCCCTGGACCTTAGGCCTGGTTTTTCTTCAGCTTCCCCAGGGCTCAAGTTCTTTTTTGAACTTTATTCTGAGTGATTTTGTCCTTGAGCCCCGGGTTTTAATTTTTCACCATTTTTCTAAATGTCACTGATTTTTAACCCTTTTGGCTTGAGATGCCAAGCACCACTTGGTCCCTGCGCCTGCTTGCTCCTGAGCTCAGATCTACTGACTTTTCTTCCTTTTTTTGCTGCTGCCACTTGTATTTTGGTGTACCTAGTTTTGCTTCATTGGTCCTTTTTTTTCTTTTTAACCCTTTTTCTCTGTGCTCCACACACATATTGTCTAGGATTTATTCCCAAGTTAAAGGAGAAGGGTATTGATTCAGAAATAATATAACAAATTAGTTACAATCCGTTACAACAAAAATTAATTCCAGGACAGACTTGATTATATTTAATTTTCTGAAATGTTCTCTGAACTTGGCCCCTGTGTTCTTTCATCTACAAACGTATGCCACACCCTCTAGGGCCCCAGAAAAGAGGATGACAACACTTGTCTCGGAATCCCACTGCCTATTTGGGATTTTCTTCCGACAGCAGATCCCAGTTGTAATCAGGATGCTTCCTGATTGTTGCTCAGTGATCACCCACATTCTTACATAATCACATTACTAAATATCTTCCCCTGTTTCTGCCCAAAGTAGGGGAACAGGTGATAAAGAACTACCTATCACTGAAGTGTTTTTCATTTTTCCATTACTCAGAAACAAGACTAATTCTATATTTCTTTAATATCATCTTGCCCCTTCCAAATTTCACAAAAGACAATCCCTTTCATTCCCAGGATCCCAGGAGTACATGGTGCTTGAGTGGGGTTGGTGCTTATCGTACTGAGAGAGGAGGGCATAGTGATAGCCAGCAGTTTCCTCCCCAATCCCTCATCCCAGAGGAAAAAGCTGTCTGGCAGAACTAGTGCCTGTCCCCTCCCCTAGCCCTTGCTTCTTTATCCCTACTTTCTTAGACATTGGAGCAAGAAAGTCTATATGTTTGTATGTAGACTTTGTTGTTTCCTGACTCCTGAGAGAAATGGCTATGGCTAACATATGCATAGGGACCTGCTGACATTTTGCTTATCCAGGCTGACACATCATAAACTGAATTACTTCACAGATGATTCATAACTAGCCTGGCAAGCACAGGTAGTGAACCTGCTGTCTTTCTCTGGAACCCTGATGCTGACCTGAACTTATCAGGATTCCAGGGTAAAAGGAAGGCAAAAGGACCCCCTATTCCTCACTCAGTGTGTCCTGTTTGCTTGGCCATCTTACTAAAGGTGGGAAAGTAAAGGAGCAGGAGGAAAGTCTCAAGCTATGAACAGGGTAGCTGGATTTTACTCCACGTGAACTGTTTGCTGACTTCCCCAGCCAGTGCTGATGGAATTGTACCTAAATGAAGGACTTGACATTCATTCCTGTTAAATTTAACCTCGCTTCTTCGTCCATTTTGTTGGAATCTTTGTGAATCTCAACTCTGTTGTTCATGGGTAGCTATGTGCTACCCAGTTTTCTGCCAAGAATTTACAAGTTCAAGTGATGGGTCCTCAGATTGCTCTCTGTGGACTGGCTATTGGAACTGTTATCTTTGAGTTTTCATCATTCCCCTTCAGTAGCCACATTGCCCTACAAGGGGAAGGGTATGTGTGGTGGGGGGTTTGCATACCAGCATATAAGCCTGTGACATCCGTGCTCAGGCATGTCAAACTCTTGGGTACTGAGGAGGATTCAAAAGGTTGCTTTTACTGTATGGGGTGAGGGGAGAGCCAAACCAAGTCTTTTCTTCTAGTGTTTCCTCCTTTCCTGGGGCAGACAGAGAAATATAGGTCCTTGGTATCTCTCTTAGAGACTAATGATGTCCCAGAATTTAATCCTTGGGAGCATACAAGCCTCCCAGACTAGGACTTGGGTGTACCTGGTTCTGAGCCCAGGATGTTCTCTGGCTCAAATCTAACCTGTCAGAGGCCATTTCAGTTGTTTTCCCTACTCTGTGCCTCCCTTTCACCACCTCCATCAAGAACCCTTAGAGGAAACAGTCCAAAATGACTATGGCCCCTAGACCTGAGTGGGGGTGGGGTCAGGGTAATTGAGGTACTCCATAGGTGAACTGCTGCAGTGTTATCCAACCAATATTTAGGAAACTGATTTGCCTAAATGAAGGCCTTCACATTTTTCCGTGATAAATTTTATTTTATTTTATTTTTTGATCCATCATTCCAGCCTGTGAGTTCTTTGGGAATCTTATCTTTGTGGTCCATTGCTACTTAGCTATTCAGCTTCCATTTAATAAACATTAAATTCAGGATAGGATCAAGGCACAATGATTGGGGGGGGGGGGGGCAATTAAAAAATAGAATAAAGACACAGGCCCTGCCCTCAAGAAGTTAGGATTTAGTAGAGGAAATAAGATGGACACAATTCTAAAAGGAGAGATTTAAGGAGGGGAGAGGTCACTTTCTGCTAGGGAAAAGAAAAGACCTTTTTATGGCACCTTAGTTGAATCTTGAGAGATTTTAATGGGGAGTTTTAAGCATGAGGAATGATGTGAACAAAGACATAGAGAAGGAAAAGGATGAGATAAAAGCTGGTAATGAGTAGTCCATCTTAGCTGACAATAGATTATATAAAAGGGAGTAGTATGAGATAAGGCCAAGACAGCATGTGGAGACCAGATTGTGGAGGGTGTTAAGGACAGGGTCAGAGTTCTATACTTCATCAAGTAAGAAAGCAGAAATTGATGAGGTCATTCTTAAACATAGAAGGTCTCTATAATCAGAGGATGACTGGAGGAGGGGCAAGATTAGAGACATGGAAGATAAGTTGTGTTTGAGGTGTCCGTGGAGAACACAGGCCTGGAATCATGGAGATAGGTCAGGTCTAGAGACAGAAATTGGGGAAACATGAGAGTAACAGATGATAATGGGTATTAGGCCCCCAAGAAAGAAGAAAAGGCTGCCTTGGGGGGCACTCCTCAGATTACTGCTTTAGGTGTTCCAATATTGAGGTTGATATTCCTGCTGGGTGAGCCACAGTGCAGTGTCTTGGACCCCAAGGAAAAGTCATTGATGCTTCTCATGCTGTTGAAAAGACGTATGGACCCTGCAGGGAACAGCTGCAAAGTAAGATATTTTAGTGAGTTTTTACAAGTCTACTTCAGTGTCACCTCTTAGCAGTTCACATCACCTCCAACTTTGCTTGTTTTTTCTAAGAAGGAAAATGCTTTTCACATAAGGGAGGTTGAAACATGATTGGATCAGAGGGAATTGGGACCTAGGAATCTGATTCTCTCAGCCTTTCTCACTGCTATTCTGCTTCTTAGCCTGGCATTCAAAATTCCATGCTATCACACTTTCACACTCACTGTGCAGACTTGTTAGATGACCACAGATGTTGCACTCAGTGCTTCAGACAATCTGGACTACTTGCCATTCTTCTCTCAACCTATGTCCAGCTTTGTCTAGCTTCTGTGATTTTGCTTATGTCATTTCCTGTCTCTGTCCCAACCCCCAGTCGTCTCTTTTTAAAGCCTATGTAGCCCTTTAAGGTCCAGCTCAAATGCTATCTCCTTTCCCCCCTCCCCCCCCCTTCCCCCAGTCCACAAAGCTTCTGCTCCCTTGCTCCCTAAGCCCATTGCTTGCACCACCTGTCATGCACTTATGAACCCAGAATGTTTAGTCTTATAGTTATTTGTGTGTGATGCATCCCCTTGCTAGATTGTGAGCTCCATGAGGGCAGAGGTTATATCTTACCTAATCTTTTGTGTCTCCCCTCAACCCAGGCACAGTGTTCTGCTTATAGAGGGCCCTTGTTAAATGTTTGTTAGAAGTTCATTAAGTGAGGAGGTAGTGGAGGAACACGTAACTATAAAAAGAGTTCAGATAATTTGGGCCTGCTGGCATTATAGCTGCTGAGACTGTGAGGGTGGCAAAGTCAATTAGAGCTGCCCAACTGAAGAGAATACGGAGGAGCTTGGAGAAGGTGGCTGCCCAGAAACAACAAGATAAGAAAATCATGAGGCCAGCAGAACATCTGGACTTGACAAGAACTCTGTTTAGCTCTACAACTTGTTGTTTATTTCCATACCAAACTCCTCACCTTCTGCTCATCCCCTGCCTGTAATACTACTTCCTCTTCAGCTGTGCCTTCCCCTCAGCTCCCTAGCCTGGATTCCCAGTTACTGAATTTCTTCAGCAGAAGAGTCTCTCCTCCCCCATCCCCTGTCTGCTTGGGAGCTTCCCCCTGGCTTTGGGGCCTCTGGATTGGAAAGGCTCCAGTGTTCACCCTTGAACCTGTTTCATCATGTGCCAAGACACTTGAAAGAACTTGGTTTGTTATGGGGAAATAGCTGTCAGTGGCCGGGGGGATCCTGGTGAGTGGGAGAGGTGCCCTGGATCTGGAGATGAGTATGTGCTGTCCCCGTGTCTCCTTGTGCTCTCAAGTGTTGGAGAAGGAGGGCCAGGGCTGCTTGGGTAGTGTTGTCTAGATTATGTGACCTCCAGAAGAACAGCAACTGTGTCTTATCCAACCTATGTATTTCCCTCAGTGCTGAACCCTGGTGCTCTGCGCTTAATAAATGTTTGTTAAAGTTGAAGTTTGCTGAAGAGTCATCCTAGCATTTGCCCAGGGAGGCCAGGACTAGATTCCATTTTTTTTTAAATGGCTGAATTTGGAGTCCTATGGACCTGCATTTGATCTCATCTCTGCCAATTAATAGTTAACACCTTGGAAGAGTCGCTCTCCCTTTCCAGTCCTCAAGTTTCTTCCTATGTACAATGATGGGTTTGAGTTAACCATAGTCTATATGGTCCCAGTTCACAAGTGATATGTACACATACTCCTTTGTCCTCTCTGACTGATGGGACTATCCACAGAGTGCCTAGGACAGAAGGACCTGAAGACCAGGGTGGGTGTTAGAGAGGGTTTTCTTTTTCCTCATAGCCCAGGTGCAGCTTGGGCCTCTAGCTTTGGGCTGTGGTTGTCACTTCTGTACACTCAAGCAGCCCTTAGGCACATATATCTAGGGCTGGAACAAATCAGAAGATATCCAATCTAATCTCATTTTCTAGTTAAGGAAATTTTAGTCCAGAGATGGTGATTTGCTTAAGGCCACACAGTGACAACTAGAATTTTAATTCAGACTCCCTGACTACAAATCTAGCTCTCTTTTTATTGTACCACGTTGTCCCTTAAACAATTTGGAATGAAGGGTTCATGGGGGTTTCCTTTGTCAATCATAGCTATCAGAAGAGGTATGGGTGTGTGTTTGGAGGGGGGTGGAGGGTGTGGACAAGGTTCCTTTTATGGTTGGAGAGGGACAAATTTCCCAAGAGCAGAGTTGCCACCTCTCCTGAAACCTGGACTGTATCCTTGGGTCCCTATTATAGTAAGAGCTGTGTCTTTGAGCCCCCAGAGGGAGTATCTGATCTGAAGAACCTAATTTACCCTAAATATCCCCACAAACCTTTAGCCAAATGAAGGTGGACAGAAAGACAAAGGCTGAATATTTCTGTGACAGTTCCTAATCCCATCTCCTGCCAGCAGGCTCCTTGGTTAGGCCTATAGAGATGTCTCACTCCTATCAGTGAAGGGCAGAGACAGCAGCCAGTATGTTTTCTCTGGAACAAGAAACTGACCCATAGACATCAAAAGAGGAATCAGACCCCAGCGTGAATAAATATAGGACCAAGAGAGGTCTTTGCAGCTCTGATATACCTTGGGAATGACACTCCTTGTGTGTCCATTAGTGCTGAACTCTGATTCACAAAATCTTGGTTAAAATTCTAGCACAAGTTACTTTCTGTGTTACCTTGGGTGAACCATTTCTCTCTGGGATGCTCTTCTAAAATGGGTCCATGAACTTATTTAAAATTTTTTAAATAATTTTAATATAATTGTTTTCCTTTGTAAATCTTATTTTTTTTACTCTTAAAAAGAAAAAAAAACCATGCTTTGAATAGGTCCATAGGTTTCACCACACTAACAAAGAGTGAGCTTGATCCAGGGTTAAGAACCCCTGCACAGAAATGAGGTGGGTGGGTGTATTGCCAGTCATGGCAGCACACCTGAGGACTGCTGCTGTGAATAATTTCAAGGGTCTAATCGCATAGTATAATGAACTCTCTATTTATTCAGCAATAAACCAAGGCATTGTTCAATAAAACATAGCATAACATTCATGGCAACATCCTTAAGCAAAACATATCATCTAGTATATATATATATTTCATATCACTCGGTATATCATATGGTACATAAGTATATATCATTGCATTCAGTAGCATTCCCCAAAATACTTGTTTACACAACAGAGGGTCCCAGGCTAAGGTGTTCCTTAGCACAACACATCCTTAAGGGGTAGCAGAAAATGCCACACCATTGACTCCTAGGTCACAGTAAGAACAATCTCCTTAATCATTACCAAGCATGCAAGTAAAGTCTTCTTTCATCCTGACTAGAGGTTGACTTCCAAGTCCCATAGCTCTTCCTCTTGTACACTGACCGCTCCCGACTCTCCTAGATTCACACAGAGGCAGCTCTCTGCTCCTGCACCAGGTCCTAACTCACAGGGGCTGCTCCACTCCAAGCTTCTGCCCGACAGCAGGCTGCAAGGGTTTCTGCCTGCAGCTTCTGTTTCTGGGGAAAATGAAGCTTAACAGGGCAGCAACACACACCACCTCTGTGTTAACAGCTCAGTTCACTTTAATAGCCCTCAAAAGGGGCTTAAGCTCAGCCTCCTTCCCCTGGGCAGGTTTCTGCCCCACAGTTCTATTTGCTTTTACAGCTCAGAAACTCCTGCAAGATCTTTCTTATCCATTACAGAGGTGTTAACATTTCTTAAGTACAACAAAACCCCCACAAAATAAACATCACATTTGCAATATACACAATATAACTCTTTACCAGAGTAGCCACATGGCCTTAAACACAAAGTACATAACATTATAATCCCCTCAGTCCAAAACAAAAAGTTCAAATAAAGTTGTTCTTGGAGGTGTGTCTTTCCACACTGCTCCAGCCCACCCCCTTCCAAGTTCTGAGGGGCAGCTTGGCAACAAAGCTAACAGGGTGGGGTCCTTGGGGGTCCACAGCACTTCCCCCCCATGCACCACAGATAACTCCACCCTCCCTCTGAGTCCCAAACCATCCCAGGGGGACACAGCAGTAAAGCATACTTGGGGCCTTGCTGCAAAGTTTTTACCTCATCCTGGGACTGAATTCTGAGCTCCAGGGTTCCTCCTCTTATTGCGTCCAGCTGCTCCTGGCTCTTGCCTGGATCTGCATGCAGGCAGTTCTCTGCCCCTGCTCCATGGCTCCACAGAATCCCAGCTACCACCACTTGGAAACAAACAATTATCCCAGCCCCTATACTTTTCTTTTAGTTTGCAGATCCTGCTGACTACGCCATTTTGTAACACCAATGTTACTAGCAGCTGCTGTGGAGGTGTGAGACACAGGAGAGCTGCTAGCACAGGTTCTTTGAGTTGCAAAAGCAGATCAAAGAACATGTGCTAGCAGCCATCTTGTGTGCTAATATTATTAGTTTTACACCCCCCACAGCAGCTGCTAGTAACATTGGTGTTACAGTGGGCTATATAATCTTTTAGGTCCCTTCAAACTTTAAATGTTATGACTTCAGTCTTGAAAGCAGTCCTTGCTGTCTGTACATGTTAGGCTGATTTCTAGGCAACTAGAAGCAGGAGGCAATGGAGGGCCCCATGGTTCATTCAGTGGGAGGCCTATGAATGAGATGCTTGGATATTCTTATTTCTCTGTAAGAGTTAAAAATGCTGGGACTGCAGTAATAGACCATCTAGAGGGATGGAAATTACACAATCTCGAGAGTTGGTAGTAACTTAAGGAACTATCTAGTCATAACTCTTACCTAACTTAGAATCTCCTCTAGAACACCCCCACGTCAACACCCAGCTTTCATTTGAAAACCTCAAGAGAGGGAGAACCTACCATGTCCATAAGAAACCCATTCCACTTTTGGATCCCTTTAATATTTGGTAGTATTCTAATCCATAGAGCCTAAATTTGTGCATGTGTATTTCTCAGTGATTGCTTCTAGTGCTACTTTTTTGGGATCAAACAAAAGTCAAATACCTCTTCCACATAGCCCTCCATACTTGAAGACAGCTATTGTGTTCTCACTGAGTCTTCTTTAGTTTAAATATCCTTTAATCAAATGGCATGGATCCTGATGCTCTTCACCATTTGCTCTTCACTCCTTTGAACACTCTTCAGATTTGACAGTGTTTTCCTAAAATGCGGCATCTAAAACCCAACACAATACTTCAGATGCAGTCTGACTAGGGCAGAGTACAGGACTAGCCTTCCTTGTTCTAGGCATTATTCCTCTTAGTGCATGTATATGCATTTATCTTAAGAGTCAATGATGAAAATAGTGGACTGATCTAGGATACTAGAACCAATGGGGTTGGAACAGTGCATAAATGGGTTGTTAGCACATGATCAAAGACAGTTCCATGGAACACGCCAATGGGCCTCTTCCAAGTTGACAGAACCATTAATGATGATTCTTTGGGTTCAGTCAGTCAATTGGTTCTGAATCCACCTTATTGTATGACATGGTAGTCCACATATCTCCACCCTCCTGGGGCTCAGACCCCTTTGCTGTATCAGTATGGCAATAAACACAACATCAATAATAATCGTGAATATTCCTACGTAATTACTCTGTATTGCAAAATATGAGAGACTCTCCATATAGAAGATAGAAGTATAGCATTTATTCAGACCCCGGAGAACCGTATCCCATAACCAAATGTTCAGCTCTTACAGCCAGTTAGCCCACTTTATCATAACAGCAAGGAACTTAGAACACAATATCACAACCTGGAGTCTCACCATCCCAAAACCTCTCTGACCCCTGCTGGGGTCTTTCCAAAAACAAACTCACAGTACAGCTAAGTCAGTCTGTTCAGCCCTATCACGGCAGCCATTGGCAGCCATTAGCAGCCATAACTGCTGTCAGCATTTTCTGTGTCATAACTTCCTGTCAGGAAGCTCCTACCACATGTGACTTAGGCTTCCTGTGATATAAGCAGGTCACATGGCCTATTAATATATATATATATATATAATTTTATAAATATATAAATTGCTACTACAGTTGCCTACCCAGACCACAAACTTGCCAGTGCTGCTCCTGCCATGCCCATCTCTACCAACCCCAGGGTACTACAGCAGGCAACAAGACTGGAAGACCAGGTGATAAGGCCATATGGAGAACATACTGCTCACCTCCCTTCATCAGTGGATCTCTCTCTCATCCTCTGATATTTTGGTTTCATTATTTAGTAGCCAATTCTCATACCCTTTTGCTCTCCCAGTGCTTTTGTTACTGGATCCCAGCCTACCAAAGGAAAAGCAATGCTGCCTCACTCAGCTTATGCTGCCTGCTTTCTCATCCCCATCCACCTCAATTTTACATCCCCAGTGTCCATATTGTCCTTAGAAACTCCTCATTCCCTGTCACTACTTCCACAAACTCCCTCTGCCACTGTCACTCAGTTAACCTCTCCTCCTTTGCTGTTCCCTTGATAAAAATTGTTCACACAATCCAGATACTGCTGGCTCTGATCTATAGATTTCCCAGACATTCTTCCTCTTTTCTCAATGTGTTCCATGCCTGGCTCACATTCTCCTTCATCTCTTGTTCTAGGGAATTTTCCTAAAACACCCTGACCCCTGACTGCTCAGTTCTTCAACTTACTCAACTCCCATGATCTGCACTACTCCATTCTACAAACAGATGGTTGTATCCTTGATCTTGCCATCACCCATAAGTTCATTTTATGATCCAGAACTCTGAAATTCCTTTATCCGATCACAACCTCCTGTCATCCCCTCATTTCCAGTGCTTTAATCAAATCTGTCCTTCATTTTCACCATGATCTACAATCTTTCCACTCTTTGGTACTTTGCCAAATTCTATTCCAATTCTGTACCACCCTCTACTCTCAAATTCCTAGCTCCTTTGTTCTGTCATTTCATCTCTTGCTAAATTACCCCAACCCTGGATTACTTCCACCCATCTGCCTCATTCACTCTTACATGTTGCTGAATGGAGCTAGAGGAAGTCACATATCCATGCTGCAAATGTAATTTAATCTCAGATGGGCTCTTGCTGGAGCAAAGCAATTTTTTTCTCCTTAATAATCTCACTCCATAATAGTTCATCCAAACCTCTTAAGCTTCCCTTAAGCTTCCCACATCACTCTCTTCTCTGTCCTCTCAGATGAGGTTCTTGCCTCTTAATTTACTGAAAAAAGAAAAGCAATTGACTGAGATCTCTTCTGTCTGCCTCCTTATCTCAACCACTTGACATAATTCCCCAATGTTTCCCATTTTTTAAAGTGATTCTCCTCATCAAGGCCAATCCTTCTACATATACCTTTGACCTTCCTGTCTTCATAAGATTGCCCCTATTATCTTCTCTTTAATCTTTTAATTTCTCCCTAGCTAGCTTCTGGTTCCTTTCCTGAACCCTAAAAACATGCCCAAGTCTCCCCTAGTCTTAAAAACCCAGACACCTTGATTGTACTATTCCTATCCTTTCTCTCTCCTCCCTTTCTCAGCCAAACTGCTTGAAAAGGCTGTCTACAAAGTTCTGAAGCCAATATGTTGAATTATTATATTACTTTTTTTTTTAAAAATCAACAAGCATTTATTAATGAGCCCAATCAGAGTGCTGGGTTATGAAGGAAAAAAATGAAGCATTTATCAAGAGCTCACAATGTGCCAAGATCTCACATCGTACTGTACAGTAATAGATTCTGGGAATATAAATATAAAATTGAGACAATCTAACTCTATGTCCTGGAAAAGCTCATTATATACTTTTAAAAAAACCCAGGCTGTACATATTAGAGATTTGTGGCATCATGTACAATCTTTTTCTGTTCCTCATATATAGAAATGTTTGTGTTGGTTGGTGCTTGTCAAATTCAGACTAACAAGAATATTTTTAAGAAAAAAGATGCTCTACACCCAATGTCTCCACTTTCCTTATGCTTCTTGTAATCCCCTGAAATATGGCTTCTGATGTTATCACTGATCTTGAAACTGCACTCTCCAAAGTTGGCAGTCATCTTTCAATCGCCAAACCCAATGTCCTATATTCAATCCTTGACCTTGCTGTAGCATTTGACATTAATAGCCATCTCTTCTTCATTCTCCTTTGTCTCTGGGTTTTCATGAAATTACACTCTCCTGGTTCTCCTCTTAACTAACAGCTCTTTCTCAGTATCTTTTGTGGGTCATTATCCATCTCACACCCTACTGTGGGTGTATCCCTAGGCTCAGTCCTTTTCTACCTTCTCTTACTTGGTGACTTCATCAGCTCTCATGGTTTTAATTATCTCTATATAGATGACCCATACTATAATACCCAGATCTAGTTTCTTCCTAAGCTCCAATCCAGCATCATCCACTGCCTTTTGGACATTTCAAATGTGACATGTCCAAAGTAGAACATATTTTCTCAAAAACCCACCCCTCCTCTGAACTTCCTTTTTCTATTGAGAGTACTGCCATCCAGCTTTTAAACCTTCATATCATTCTTGATTCTTTACGCTCGCTTCTCATCCAATCAGTTACCAAATCTCAGCATTTCTACCTCTACAACAGCTTCCACACATGTCCCTTCCTCTCCGCTCACCACCCTAGTACAGGTTTTTTTCATCACGTATATACTCTATTGAAATAGCCTCCTAATCATTCTGTTTTGTCTCTCTTCATTGCACCCCACCCCATCCTCCACAAAGCTGCCAGAATGATTTTCCTAAAGCAGAGATCTAACCCTGTCATTCCCTTACTCAATAAACTCCAAATGGCTGCCTATTATTTGATCCTCAAGATCAACATACACCTCTATGTTTGGCATTTTAGAAGTTCTGCATACCCTAAACTGGTTCTCCCTTTCCAGCCTTATTGTACATCACTCCCTTCTATTAACTTTATGGTCCAGCCATCACACATGATACTACCTCCCAACGCCTTTGTACTACTTGGCCCCCATTCTTGGAATGCTATCCTTTTTCTCCTCTGCCTCTTAAAATCTGATTCCCTTTTAAACCTGGAGTATACTCTCCCTCAAATGCACACAATGTCAGTGCAAATAGTGGGTACATACAGAATGCACCGGTAGTAAAGTAAACACATGGGGAACACATGTTGTCAGTGCAACTCTTGTCTCTGGCCCTGCAGGCCCCAACATCCATTCTCTTGGGCCCATCTTTAGGCAGCGAATGGTAAGCTGCTCTCTAACTCCACTGTTTGCTTGGAAGAGTAACAGAGTATAAAATCTTAACACCAGTGGTCCCTCTTATCCTTCCCTTTCTGTAATCATATCACTTGGGGTAGGGGGAAATCAATTAATCTAGAATGTCTTGACCAACTCTCCTAACATCTATATAAACATGTTTCCTCATTAGAATGTAAGTTATTTGAGGGCAAGGACTGTTTCGATTTTACCTTTGTATCCCAGCACTTAATAAATGCTTGTTGATTGAAGAATACCTATTGTCCATCCTATGATTTTCAATTGGATAGGTAGCCCATTTTGCAGTACATCTGTACATTTCTTTTGGACAGACACTGCATATGGGCATAAGCTGGACACAGAATTCAAGAGAAGGAAGCAGTCTGAATTGCCCTCCTACCCCTCAACCTTTCCAGCCATTAGGGACTGCCAGGTTTCCATGAAGTAACCAAAGCAGCCACAGCCATGACTTACTGCAGCCGTAGACTCTATCAGCCAGTGACTGTGGCTGTCGGAGATCAGTCTGCAGAGATGAACAAGATCCTGGAGCAGAGATGAGGACTGGAAGGTGAGGAGTCTTAAACCAGTCTTAAAACTAGTAGCTATTAAGAATCTTATTGGTCCATAGGGAGGACTACTTTCTTTCACCAATCTACTTTCCCTTAGAACAGTCTTTGATCCAAACTTGGCATCCCAGACCCCCTCCCCCCACCACTTACACACACACACACACACACACACACACACACACACACACACACACGGACTGAGAGGGTATGAAGGAGGAAGTTTCCAGAGATAGCTGGAATGGGTAGGCCTTGTATAGGATAGATTATCCTTTTTACTTTGACCATGTTCAATAAACTATGTGGTTACAGTATGTGAAGTATCTGAGCTCTGTGAATGTGTTGGGGTCATGGCCATTGGGAAGTCATCCCGATATAGGGTGGGGTTGGAGGTTCTGGATTTCAGATTCATATTTCTGAGGAATATTCCATATCAGTTAAATTTAGATTCAGTTCAGCCAATAGAAGCCACAAACCGTGGTGCTGGGTGATGAGCTTGTGTTTGCAGGATGAGCACCCTCTGGTGGTCAGAAAGGGTTCTGCAGCCAAGCTGGAGCCAGAGAATAACTGAATTGATGGCTCAAAATGACATTATACTCACTAGCTGAATTTGAATATGCAATTACATGTTATCCTGTAAGTTTAGAAGATTCAGCTCACAAACCAACTTGACTGCTGCCACTATCGGTATTACATAGAATGCTATTCTATTGCCCTTTTAAAATCTGTTCTATTCCTTTTTAAGAAATAGCTTTCTAAAAAAAAAAAAAATAGCTTTCTAGGGGCTGCTAGATGGTGCAGTGAGTAGAGCACCGGCCCTGGAGTCAGGAAGAAGCTGAGTTCAAATGTGGCCTCAGACCCTTGACACACTTACTAGCTGTGTGACCTTGCGCAAATCACTCAACCCCAATTGCCCTGCCTTCCCCCCTCCAAAAAAAAATAGCTTTCTAGAATTCTTGTAGTCATGAATGTCATCCTGCCAAATGTCTGTGATAACTTTACCTAGTGTAATACAGTATTGTGTAGTATGATATAGTGAGCTATATTATACACTTTGTGCATCTGAATAAAGATATCTAATGAGCTTTACTGCTGCTTCTCTTCTTAGATAGTGTCTGCTGTTGATCACTCTTTTCTCTCTTATGTTATTCTCCTTCCTGCATTGTACTTGCTGCTCTCTATGGCAGCAAGGTTCTCAACTCTATGAGGGCAACTTTCTTCCCCTGACCACTTTTCAATTTAAGATCTTTTTTTTTGTCAGACTTACAAAACTCCTGGCAAATGTATTTATTGGTCCTATATTTTAATCTATGGTCCAGAAATTCAAATCCAATTTTCATATACAATCTTTTTAACAAACTATTCACTTCCTAAATCTGCCTTTCTCTTCTGAAACCCTACCTTCAGTTGGTAGTTGAAAATACTACAGGTGTTCCTAAAGTCTTTAGTGTTTTGCCTAGGATCACACACCTCAATCTCCAGCTACAATATCCTTCTTGAGATTCTAGAGGTACCCCTGAGGGGCTAGAGTATCTTTTTCTAATGCTAATGGCCTAGAGCCCCCATTCCAGTGGGTTCCCTCACTTTTAAGGATGTCTGTGATTAACACCCACTTCAGTTTAATCAATTAACATCCATTGAATTTAATCAATTTCACATCAATTAAAAGAGATATTTCCTTCTAAGACTATCTTATCTATCTACCTGGCAGTGCCAACATTTTGCCTCAACACCTGGGGGGGCACCCTCTACCATCATCTTGGCCCAGATTTAGCATGGTTTCTACACACTATTGGTCCTACTAAGTTCAAATCCAAAAGTAGCATCATTGCTGGATGATTCCATCTCTGGATCACTGTTGGGCTGAATTCCAAAGGTCACTCTTGTCTTGGGGTCTCAATTCTGGCCTGGCTGGCTGAAAAACCAAACACAGATTATATTCCTGCACCTCCAGTGGCTCTCCTGGAGGTCTGTTCCCAGAGCATCTGAGAAATCTCATCTGTAAAATGAGCTGGAGAAGGAAATGGCAAACCACTTCAGTATTGTTGCCAAGAAAACCCCAAAAGGGGTCATGAAGAGTTGGACACAACTGAAGAAGACTGAAAATCCCAAAGCATCTCTTGAACCCTTTTTAATTACTTTTATTTTATTCCACTCTTTATAAAAGAAAAGCATTGGTGTGATTAATTCTGGTATGGGTAGAGATTAGGAAAAAGGATTGGATCTCTATAGGACAGGAGACAGCTGCCTGTTTCAACAATCTGGATAGCAGCTCTTGTGGGGGTGAAAGACCAACACAGGCCCAAAAACAAGCATGCTACCAGCATGCTGCAAAAGCACAGGTTCTTTTGATCTGCTTTAGTAAGGAAAGCAACGTTAAGGGGTTGACAAGCTTACTTTAATTCAGCATACAAATATCATTCACTTAGTTCAGGGGGAAAAAACAGCATCCTGAACTTCAGAGCAAAATACAAAGTATACATCGACAGACAGACCTTGTCTGATTCAAATCCCAATACATAGTTACCAGAGTTTAACAAAGTCCCAACATCCTGGTTATGAGCTGGAGGGCTCTTAGCTACAGCTGCCCGGAGTCTCCGAATCAGCGCACCAGCACGAGTGAGAGCCCTAAACAAATTACAAACATCGACAGACATACCAAATACAGATTCATAGTTACCAACATCTAGGTTCAGCCTGGGAGCTCAAAATGAGGGCTGGCCCAGAGTCATGCGTGCCACCACTACTGTGGGTAAGAGCTCCAAAGAAGAGAAAGCCAACCCCTGGTTTTATATCTTTTTCAGGGTCAGGGGTGAGTCACACATGTGACTCATCCTTGTGACCTAAAACTGTCACAAAGAAGCGCCTTAAACCCACTGGTCTAAGAGCCTCTGATGTCCCAAACCTATCACTCAAACTCATGTGTAAACTAGGCCCTCCCTTAGTTAGCCCCATCTGGGGCCCCACCTTGGTTACCAAGTCACACCCACATAGGTTTAGCACCTAATTGGGATTTGGGCCTGGGGCTTAGCACGTAGTAAGACTCAAAGACACTTAATTAATCATTTTAAAACAGTAAGAAAGTCCAAACTCAATTGATATGACACTGCTTCAGAAAGACTAAGGGTGTTTTCATGTGGAGGGGGGAGGTAAGATTACAAGAGGACCCAAAAAGGCCTTTGTATAAATACTTGATTTATAGCAAAAACAATTTCAATTGAACTTTCAGACAAAACTTGGAAGTCATAATTTCTTAGGTTACAGCAATTGTCCAACTTCTTAACCTAATGCAACTTGAACAAAATTTATACTATAGAAATGTAATAATGCCCTAAACATTATTATGTATGTAAAATTTGAACTACTCATTTCAGTCTAGGTAAATACATTTCTAAACCAAATATGACAGTTTAAAATTACCAAATTTTCATCACATCCTTTAAAAGCACCCAATTCACATATATCAAACTCAGATTAAAATCACATAATGGTCTTCTCAAATTACACAATCTATGAGAATTTTAGAAATACAATATAATTTTTAGAAATACAGAAACAATAAATTCCAGATGACATCAATTGCATTTCCAGGTTATCACATATAGGAATTGTTGATCCTGTTACTTCTGGTATTTCTATATTAATACATTAATATATAAATACATGCATAACATATATCAATACATTAATATCTTTAATATACTTTATTTATTTAGCTGTATATTCTTCAGCACCCACTACCTCTGGCCCAAGTATTAGGAATATTTGCCTGGCCATGAATGAACTTATAAAAGAAAAGAAAAACTTTATTTCATATCATTATCTGCTTTTATGAACCATGCAGGTTTGAATTTGGCACCCCACTTTCTCCAAGCTTCATCTTATACATACTGGCAATTAACAAAATGCCTAAAAGGATTCTAAGGATTTTGAGGGGGCAGGGGTGCAGGCACTTCTCTTCCAAAAAAAACCTTTTGAACTCTTAAGAAAGATAAGAGGGAGTAGTCCTTAAGAGCACATGGGTTTGCAACTCCCCCACTCATTCTTTCTACCAAGCTAAAATATTTTTCTGTTTCCCCTTCATCCTGCAGCCTCAGATAACATAGAGGAGAAAAATCCCTTTCAGTTGCCCTAGGTGTATTACATTTGGGCCATAAGCCTTTCTAAGAACAAAGGAGCAAATTAGATATCCCTAGCCACTAGTATGCGGCTTCAAATCATGATTTTATATAATCTCTGTGAAAACAAAATTCAGTCATACCTTACATGGGCAAAGCTTAATGATTATACAAATAAAAATCTTTCTTATAGTAAAAACCCAGATTCAATAAAACCTTTCATCACTAACTAATCAGCCCTATTTTCTAATCAAGTTACGAGTTTCTTTTAGCTTCAGCTCCCCATAGTCTTTCAATGTGGAGGGTGGGGGAAGGATGTGGCCAGGAGCACATGGCAGGCTAAGAGCAACAACCCCCCACCTAAATTCCTTTATACAAGTTTCTATCTCTCTCTTTCCCAAATTTTACTTTTAGCCTCTGCATTCCAATTTCAATCTTTCTTCCCTAATCTTGACCCAAACTTCCTCAAACATTTAAGTGAATAATAAATTACATACTCACCCAGCTTTTCCTTTTCCCAGCTGCTTTCTTTTCACCTTAAAACTTAAAGGTTAAAATGACCAACAATTTTTAATCACATCCTAAGCAGACCACTGAACCTCTTTAAAGTGGTCATCCAATTTTTTCATACAGACCCCTTTACTTCTCCTCTACAGTTTAAACACTTGCCTGATGTTAGATAGACTAACTCAATACAAAATACACAGATTTTTTCCTTTAGAATCTAACCAACCCTTAATTCAGAGCCCATTTATCAATTTAGGTGAGCGAATTTCTTTTTTTTTTTTTATTTTTAGTTTACAACACACAGTTCTACATAATTTTGAGTTCCAGATTTTCTCCCCTCTCCCCACTCCCTCCCCAAGATGGCATGGAATCTCATATAACTACCACGTATAACTTCACATTGAATTAATTTATACACTAGTCAAGTTGTGGAGAAGAATTATGACCTATGGAATGAATCACGAGAAAGAAGAAACAGAACCAAAAAAAAAAAAACCAAACCCAAAAACAAAAACAAAAGAGAAGAAAAAAAGGCGAGCATGAAGTGTGCCTCAATCTGCATTCAAACTTCATAGTTCTTTCTCTGGATGTAGATAGCATTCTCCATCGTGAGTCCTTTGGAGTTGTCTTTGTACCTTGTGTTGCTGAGAAGAGCGAATTCTGTCAGGGTTGGTCCTCACGGAATCCGTATATCTGTGATTGTGTATAATGTTCTCCTGGCTCTGCTCCACTAGGTGAGCAAATTTCTAAACCTCCACGTGAAGAGGTTAAAGTAAAAATGATGATAGGGAAGGGAACCATAGGTTTCTAGAGGTGCTCGTGACCCTAAAATACCGATACACCGGGTCCTGCCGAGAGAATTCGACTCAAGCCTTCTCAGCCAAGGGAAAAGAGAAAGTTTATTAGGGATTCACCATAATGGGTTGTCTTAAGAAATCCCACCCTTTGTGACACCTGTTTTCACAAGCGGGCCAGGTTCAATCTGAGCTGAGCTAGATTGAACCTGAGCACCTTCATGGAAGCAAGATGGAGATTATATACACAAAGACTGTAGGAGGGATTGAGGGGTGGTCTGGGGTGACTAGAGGAAGGGTTTAGGGAGGGTCTCGAGGAGGAGTCTAAGGAGGGCGAGATGAGATAAGAGTCCAAGAACCAAGAGAATGGAATTAAGGGTTGGAAGTAGCTGAGGGCATGGATACTGATAGTATCAAGGATGGGAAGTAGTTGGACAATAAAGGGCGAGGCTAGGTAGATTTGGGCCTAATGATAATGTAAGGCCAGATCTAGTTGGAAGATTCAAGGACAGTTTAAGGGGGCTCCCAGAGACTGCACTCCAGATTCAAGGGGGTTCCCAGAGACTGTGCCCTCATCACATGCCCAGAGAATCTTTCATTTAGTCTTAAAACCACCAGATATATTCTCATAATAAAAACTTTTTCACATGGAAATCTGTTCTCATGGTTAAATATCAGTATTATGAATTATTCACTTGTTAAAACCACATATAACAGTTCCAAATTTTATCACTTATAGAAATTGTTCAACTTATTATTTTTGGTATTCAAAAACCACTTCAAAGGTTAACAATTACATTAAATCAGAGAGAGAGATAATAATAATGTTGTGTCTAAAATATAAACAACCATCATTATTTCCCTTTACAAATCAGGAAAATGCTATTCACAGGCCCAATCCATTCATCTTTCCCTTCCCCCACAACTGCAGAAGTTACTGAGCCTAGGGCAGTTTGCAGCTGCTGGGGACAGGGTGGGCAAAATGCATAGGACCTGGGTGTCTTGGGTGTTTTTTTCTTCCAAGGATGGGCTACAAAGGTACCCAGGGGCACAGGACTGACTGTCAGTTTGTGAATTTCTGTCCTTCTCCTCCTTTTGCCAGGTGGGGAAGGGTGATTTAAGTTTTCCCTACAGTTCTCCTGCATTCTCTTCTAATCTGATCTGGGAAGAGAGGAGGTTGTTTTTAACTGCTCTAACTTTTACTGCAGCCCTGGCTCGGTCAGAGACAGGACAACAATGGTGAAAGATCTCAAGGATTGTAATTCAAGTAAACTTCACCTTTTGCTCACTCCTTAAAAACCTTTTTGCACTTAAATCTAAGGGAAAAGATTCCCTCCTAACTTTGGGCAGGCAGTGGATCAGGGACAAAAACAAACACGGAGAGTCTGACTGAAAACTTTAACCATATTCCGTATTCACAGATAAACAGAGGTTTTTTTTTTTGTTTGTTTTGTTTTTTTTGCCAGAAGGCATTCATTGGGAGGAGATGTTTCAGCAAGAGTGCACTCCTGGAGTGATTTTACAGTTTTCAGGAGTTCTCTCTCCCAAAATTCAACTAACCAGTTTCCAAACTTTTTAACAAGTAAAACCCAGAATTTGCCAAAATTTTAACCCTATTTCCATTGTAATTCCAAGTTGACCAGACAAGAAACCATAAGGAAAAGAATATTTGTTTCCCTAGTTGCAGCCTGAAATCTCTGGCTGCCTGCATTTCAGATTTTTAACAAAATATAGACACTTCACAATTTTGACATAGACACACGGACACAGACAAATTCAGAACGTACAGAACAGAGAACAGAACCAACAGCGTGGGTCGAATTGAAGGCTAAACCGAGTCTTTCAGAGGAAAGAAAAAAATAAACCAGATTTCCTCTTTAGGGATAAAGGCCTCCAATCTTCCTCACACCCCAATGGTGAAAAGTCGGCATCCTGTACCTCACCCTCTGCACACATGCCTGCGTCCAGGTTATCATGTTAACAGAGACCAGATGGCTAGCCCAGAACAGAAACCTTACCTCTAGAGGTCTAAAACCAAAATTTCTCCATAGGCCAAAAAGGGACAAATCAGCAAAGAGCCCATTCTCCGAGACCGTCACCCCACATCAGAGTCCTAGGAAAGGAAATCCCAGGTGCCGGCCCTCCGAAGTGAGAGAAGGTGGATCAGGGCAGAGACTCTGTTTTAACAACCCAGCTAGCAGCTCCTGTGGGGGCGTAAGATCCCCCCACAGCCAGCACCCAGGAGGCTGCCGGGACACCGGGAAAGCACAGGTTCTTTTTATCTGCTTAAACAAGGAAAGCACGGTGAAGGGGTTGACCAGCTTTAATCCAGCATTCAGTTAGCATACAGACAACATTCATTTAGTTCAGGGGAAAACACGCCAGCATTCAGTTAGTTCAGGGGAGCAAAGAGACAAGCATCAAGAGATATACCAAATACAGATTCATTCACGTACTTCAGGGGAAAAAACCAGCACCCCGAGGTTCAAAACATTCATTTAGTTTGGGGGAAAACAAACCAGCACCCCAAACCTCAAAACCAAAATACAAACAAATTACTAATATCAACAGACAGACCCAATACAATTCATAGTTACCAACATCTGGGCTCAGCCCGAGAGCAAGGGCTGGCCCCGAGTCACGCTCCCCACCGCTGCTGCGCCAACCAGAAAAGGAAAGGGGATCTTCAAGCTGTCCTCTCCCCTCTTATAGAGTTTTTGACATCATCAAGCGCCACCTGAATGACCAGAGCCAATTGGTTCTTGAGCTGGCCCCTCCCCCTAGCGTAGACCAGGTTAACACCCAATAGGGCATGGCTCTGGAGTTAAACCTCCCCTCAGCCAGCCCCATAACTCATCACACAGGAAGTTCTCTGATTCCTGGCATGGTCGCTGGGCTTCCTGCCCTGGAAGAGCAAGCCACAGCATCCAGCGAGGCTCAATGAGGTAAGCTGAGTCATTCAAAGAAAACAAAGGCCATTCTGGTTATAGACTCCCTGCTGAGGTCCGAAATCCTGTGTGTGTCTCCCGGGGCGGTAACACAAAATACTGCCTCATCTCGGTGGGACCTCCAAATTGTTATACCAAGAGCGAGAGAGACACGCCACAGAGTATAAGTTTTAAATGGAGAATTTTATTAGCCGGTGACCATTTGGGGTTCTACCCAAATCAGAATAGCCCCGAGTTGGGGTGAAAAAGTCGTTTTTATAGAAAATACAGGATGCAGCGGTTAATTATCTCTTGAAATTTAAAGGCCAGGTCACAGGGTGATCCAGGGGAACAGGAACAAAGGTCCTGACAGATCAAAAGATTCTGACAGGTTATCCTTAAGTGGGATAATCTTATCTGTTGACATTCCTTGGTGGAGTCGTGGAGGAGCCCCAGGGACATTTGCTAAATGCCAAAAGGTCTGAGTCCATTCTTTATTATGCAAACTGGGGTTTTCTCAGGGGTCTCCTTAGCAATAACTGATTTTTCCAGTACCACAAATGTGCTAAAATCTACGGCAACGTGGAGTTATTGAGTTATTGCATCGAGTTCATGTGAATCTTGCAAAGCACATCAACCTTTGCATCACAAATGATGGAAATCATATTGAAGATGTAATTTGTTAATATTCCAGTTAATGCGGTTGAAAATTTCAATCATTTCATTTCTCGAAAATATGCATTTTTGCCTGTGTCCAGACTTTAGGAACATCCTGTACACGCATATATGTATATACATGTAAATTTGTACTGTATATGTTATATGTTTCTTACTAAATTAAACCCTTAGGCAAAAAACTAAAAAACAAGGCCTGGCAGCTTAGAGTCCCTTGGTAGGCGGAAGCAGTCAGGCCCCCTGAGCCTATTGCCTTCAGGTAGAGCCATGCCAGGTCCATGTCTCCCTTATTAAGTAGGAGCCTCTATTACCTCCTGACAGTAGCAAGGAGTGAATGAGAAGTGATGGGGTGAATATCAGTAAAGGATAGAGAGGTCCCCCTTTCTATGAATTTGGCTGAGAAAGGGAGGATCGATTTACGATAGCAGCCTGCGGGAATGTTAGACTCAAAAGGGGAATTTTTTTAAGGATGGGCATGTCCATGTCAGGAGGCGGCCCGGAAGGAGCCAGTGACTGGGCGGGGACAGGGAAGATCAGAGACAAGGTGATGGAATGCACTAGTCGCCCGGTGCAGAACGCAATACTTCGGCCGGCTTTGCGCAGGGCAGAGAAAGGGGCTGGATCCAGGCAGAGAAGAAGTGGGTCCTCTATGGGGCACTGAATGCCGTCACACGTATCCCCGGGCAAGAGACTGGCAGCTCCCGACAGGCCTGCGGCATCTCGGGAGCCAGAAAATACATCGGCCAATCACGAAGGGCGGCGCAGAATGGTGCACCTGACAGCCAATCCTGGGCGAGCTCTCGGCCGGCTCGTCTCCGACCAATGAAGTGCCAAAACGCCGTCATCCTGAGCGATCGTCACCCGCCTAGATTCCAGGCCGTGTTTTTGGCACTTGGCTGTTGGCTTCTCCCGCAAAGAGGATGACAGCGGGATGTAGAGGCAGGGCTTGAGGGGCGGCCCTATAAAGGGTGGGACTGGCCTCCCTTATCTCGCCCGGCCGCCTTTTCCCAGTTTGGCCTCCGGACCTCAGGCCGCACAGAGTCCTTTTTCTGATCACGCCTGCGCAGACTGGAAAGTTGTTTGGTGTGGTGTGTGGAGGTGCGCGGAGGTGCGCCTGCGTAGACTCCCTTCCGGAGGGCCCCCCCCCCCCCCCCGCCGAGCTGCGCCTGCGCAAAGGTGCCGGGTCGGGTCTGCAGAAATGCAGGCGCTGCTGATTCTGTGTGCTGTGCAGGTTACCCGACACCAGAAACTGCCATGTCGGGCTCTGGCCTCCCTGTCTCGGGAGCTGTACCCGGCCTTATTCCAGGCCGCTTTCATGTACGGCAGAACGCTGGTGCTGCTGGCACTGGTGCAGACATGGCCCTTCCCGCGCCTCAGCTTCTGGCAGCTGCTGCCCCAGCCCAAGCAGCTCGGCTGGCCCCAGCGGCCCCTGAAGGATAGCGTGCAAGCCGTGATCCTGGCGCTGCTCGCCGCGTCGCGTAGGTAAGCCAAGCCGGGGCAAGGAGCTGGCATGGAGAAAGGGGATGCTCTCTTGGGGATGCTGTTCGAAGAGCCCTGTAAATTCCTCAGTCTGCTAGAGAGGGGTGGCATAAACATGCATATAAACACAGCAGAAAGCCTGCTCTCCAGGGTCCGAAAAGACCAGGTCAGTGGGCTCTGCACACAGAAAATATTTAATAAATTGTGGTTGAATGAATGAACAAGTGCGGCAAGAGCTAGGCAATTTTGAAATTGCTTGGCACCACAGGAAATATTAAATAAAAATGATGGTTGAATGAATGAGCGAGTGGGGCAAGAGGGAAGCAATTTTGAAATTGCCTGGCACAGACGTCTTGGGCTAGCCCCTGGAGCCTTCCGTTTCAGCCTCTGAAGGACCAGGGTGTGGTTCTTCCAGGGGCTGCCTAATGGGGGATCACTTTGGCCAAGTATTTGTTGGTTGGGGAGCTTTTTACAAGCCTCTAATAAGCTGTCGGTGGGGAAACTGAGCTATCTCTGAGCAAATTCGGTTGTCTAACAAGCTTGTCATGCCTGAGGCTGGGCTCATTCTTAACACATCTATTTGTGCTTTCCCAGCAGGTAATCTAACAGCAGGTACGGTCCCCGGCCACCATCCCTTTTTCATGGCGTAGGCAAAGAAAGGGAGCCTGACGTGGTACTGCCAAACTAGGGACTGAACCAAGGCCGAGTCCCTGGAGCCTCAACATCTTCCTCAAGAGCATCTCTTCATGTCATTTACTTGTCGAGGTCTTCTGGTTTGGAGAGGAAGTGGGGAAGACCTGACTCTTCCGTTCCCTTCCAGCTCTCTAAGTATAATTAGCATTTTTATGGAGCTTTAAGGTTTGAAAATTATTTGACATATGTTAACTCATTTTAATCCTCACAACAAGCCTTTAAAGTAAGTGCCATCATCCCCATTTTTACAGATGAGCAAACTAAGGCAGAGAGAAGTTAAGTTGATTCGAACAGTCACAAGGCTATGAGTAAAACTCAGGTCTTCCTGATTCCAAGTTCTGTGTTCTGTTCTTTGTGCCATCTAATTATGGATCTATGAGTCCTTGATGTCATTGCATCAAAGATCTGTGATTGAACTCCCTTCACCAAAGACATATCAATCCATCTGTAACTTAACATATGTGATGGATTAATTTTAGATGACATCCTGGAAATAGGGTGCCGCTAGGTTGTAAGAGTCCATGGAGGTCAATGGTAATAAGTCATAGACTTGAGTATTGGAGGTGGTTGTGGAGAAGAGAGGATAGAGATATTGTATAGATAGAAACACTTAGGACCTGATAATTAATTAAATGTGAGGAGTTGGGGAACTGGAGAGCAACACCAAGGAATCATTGACAAAGGGGTTTATTGGTTGAATATTTATGTTGTTCCTGGGATGTCTGAGGAGTGTCCCCATCCCTTATTTGGTTAAATTTTGTCTTTACTTCTGGGGGTTGGCAGGTTTTCACATACCTTCTTGGGATCTGGCTGTCAGGGTGGGGATGGAGAAAACTTTAAGGAAAGGAAGGAGGTACTCAGACTAGAACAGGGGTGGGTAACCTGTGACCTCGAGGCCACATGTGGCCCTCTAGGTTCCCAAGTATGGCCCTTGCAATCCAAACTTCACAGAACAAATTCCCTTAATAAAAGGATTTGTTCTGTAAAATTTGGACTCAGTTAAAAGGCCATACCCAAGGACCTAGAAGGCCACATGTGGCCTGGAGGCTGCAGGTTCCCCACCCTTGGACTAGAATCTTGAATGCTAAAAAAGGAAGGAAGAGTTGGGTCTGTGACTAACTAGATATCTACACACCTAGACTGTGGTGGGAGAGCATTTTAAGTACTGGGAGCAGGACCTTGAGCTAGAGATGTTTGGGGAAGAAGGCTAGTTAGGCCTGGGGCCCCAAAGTCCTGATCTTCCTCTGGGACATCTGCTGGCCCTATTTTCCTAACCAGAGTAAGCTGTCCAGATCATGGTCTTAGCCCTTCTCACCTTTCTCTCCTTGCAGGACTCAGCTTCAAGTGTTGGACATGACTGGCTTCCTGGATGCCAGCTGCAGGGAGGACCCCACAATTAGGAGCATGTGGACTAGCTTAGTGGCAAAGACCTGTTTTGCCTCCAGGACTCTGGCCAGAGCAGCTCAACGCTTGGCCAAGCACCGAAAGTTGGATCCTCAGGTCCCTGTCGCTAGTCCTGTGGAAGTGCACATTGACCTGCTGGTGAACCAAAATTCTTACAGTCTCCTGAAAGTGGCTCTCCAGGCCAGCACTTGTGGCCCCCTTCGCCTTCGCTGCAGGGGCCTTTGCGCTGAGGCACTGTCGGGTCCTAGCACTGTAGCTCTCTTGGAGCTGTTGGACCCCGTGTGTCTGCGCCAGGTGGACCTTCTCACCTACAACCTGGGACTGTCAGACCTGTGTACTCTCGTGCCCCACATGGCCAAGTTCACCCACCTGTTGAGCCTGAAGCTATAATACAGCAATGTGGATGTGCGGAGGCTCACAGCTGAGGCAGAAGGCAACTTCCAACTTTGTTTCTATAATTGGCCAGCTGAGGAGCCTCAAGGAACTCAACATGGGTTCCTCTCAACTCTCAGGCCGCCTTCATCAGCTCCTTAGGTGAGTGGACCTAGGCCCCAAGCACTAGCCTTTTTATCATGTGGGAGAGGCAGGTGAGAGGCCCATGCCTCAACCTTGGTTTCTCATCGGGTATATTTTCTAGGAGACAGATAGAGGCAGCTAGGTGGCACAGTGGATAAAGTGCTGGGCCTGGAGTCAGGAAGACAGCCTCAGATATTTAGTAGCTATGTGACTTGGGCCAAGTCACTTAACCTCTGCTTGCCTTAATCCACTGGAGAAGGAAATGACAAATCACTCTAGTACTTTTGCCAGGAAAAACCTATGGATGGAGTTTGTGGTCACAAAGAGTTGGACATGACTGAACAACAAATATTTTCTAGCTCTTTTTTGGGAAGAGAAAAAGCAGGATGTCTCCAAAGGATCACAGGATGGGGGCTTAGTTTGGCCTTCTTGGCCCCTGAATTGGAAGCAAGACAAGTTGGAACTCAGAAAGTAGGGTATTGAGTAAGGGAAGGTAGCAGCTGCTATTTGATGGTGCATGTGTTGTTTGGACTTTACTTACTACTCCCCATGAGTACTTGGGTTCTTGTAGGATAAAAAAACAACCCCAAGTAGAAGTTTGGTATTTGGGGGAGGGAGGAAGATGGTTAACACAGTAGGAAAGAGGCATTCTCAGGGTGGTATGGCTTGGGGAGATTGGATAGGGACAGAATAGATCCAGGTACGTATGGTCTAGAGCTTGAGGCTTCCGCACAGCAGGAGGGGTTAGAATCTCTAAGAGGAATGCTGGGATGGCACATGCCTTTTCCTCCTAAAGCTCTATTTCCCTAGGGCCTGGTTTGGGGGCTCTAATTATGGCCAGAGGGAGTACGGGAGTAGCCTGACCTAGCCATGAGTGTCTGTGTATCTCAGCTCCTGTTCTAGAATTCTCCATTGAAATGACCAGTGCCTGTATCTCTTCAGCAGTCTACAGGACCCTCTGGAAAGCCTGGAACTTCCCTTCTGTGCCCTTCTCCCTGGGGACTTGAGTTACTTGGCCCAGAGCCCCCATGCCACCCATCTCAAGAAGCTGGACCTCAGTAGCAACAAACTATCTGGTGACCTCCTGGCACCTTTTCAGAGACTACTGAGGGAAGCCTCAGCCTCCCTGCTTTGTCTGGATGTTACAGAGTGCCAGCTCATGGATGTCAACCTTGTCTAACCTATGCTGCTGTACCCATCTCTGCTACCTTAGTCTCTATTGGAACCCTCTTGCTAGTGCCGGAGTGAAGAACTTGATCGAACACTCCCTGGCATTGCCTGAGCTCCAGCTGGTTGTTCACCCAATCCCTGTGGATTGCTACAAGGACCTGCCATGGCCACCCTCTTCAGCCAATCTCCTAGAGGGTAATGTGGATGAAGAGAGGCTTGCCAGTGTGCAAGCTGAGCTGCAGTAGTTGCTACAGGCCAGACGGCGCCACAGTGTGCTATGGAGCATGGATATCTATGGCCACAACCGTTTTGACTACTTCAGCCTGTAGTATCTGTATATTTATATTTATGGAGTAGAAGGGTGGGGAGGAGAAGTGCAAAGAGAGGCAGTATTCCTCTGCTTTGCTACTGATGCAGTATTATTCCAAGGAGGTGAGTGCCTCCTTCTCTGAGTTTTGGCAGAACCAGAATGGGCCATACTCAGTATATGCTCCTGGATGGGTTGTGTAACGGGGTTATAGACTTTCTATGCCTTGTCCATGCCAGACATAATGGCAGAGTTGTTCTAGGGCCAGAAGTTCTGACTTTCAAGGAGAGGGGAACCCTCTGCTTTCCTGGGGGTATTTATTTGTATGTAATAAACTCACAAAACCTGAACTTTCTTGGTCACTCCCCTAGTGTTCTTCCCCACTCCCCACCTGTCACGACAGATGCTCACAGACCACAACACCAAAAATAAAGGCAACATCCATGTAAAGGTCTCCTCTGTTACAAACAGTCCCACCGAACCCAGATTCCCCTGTTCAGCATTCCCTCAGCCCTAACCCCACTTCCCTCACTTCCAACCCAGTACGTCTGAGGGGCAGGGTAACTTTTCCATACTGCTCGGTGGGCCCATACCCTGAGAGCTAAGGACAATAAGGGAAGGGGGGGGTCCTTCCCCAACCCTATAGGAGCCAGGTATCTGAGTGGCGGGTACAATAGCAGGCCTGAAGTAATAAGGCGTGCAGTTCCTTATAGGCCTGCTCCCGCCAGTGAGGCAGCAGGGTCTGGTTATTGAGGACTCGAAGATTAGGGGTCCCGCGGCACAACAGTGTGTAGAGGCAGGCCCAGCGGCTTTGTAGGGCCAGGCGTGTGCGGCAGTTGAGGATGATTCCCCGGACTGTCTTCTTTACCCGAAGAGCTTTAAGTGCCGGCAGGTCAAGGTGACGGAACACTAGGCCCCGGCTCTGGGATACATCTAGAGTTTCCAGGGATTGGGACTCGAGTGCGTAGGATACACCCAGGTCTCTGACGGGCACGAGCACGTGCAGGACTAGGGTCTTGAGGTTGGGCAGGGCCTTGGTCAGTTCCTGCATTCTATCTGGGCACACACCCTTGAAGCTCCAGAAGTACTTGAGCTCCAAGGTGCGGAGCTGCTGAAAGCGTGTGAGCAGCGCCACGGATTGGGCCGACCAGTCAAAGGGCAGCTTGGCGCGGCTGAGGCGGGGTGCCCGGACCAGCAGCTGCTCCAGCAGCACCTGGAAGTTGTGGATCTGGTCCAGCTTGGCGAGGCTCACCTGGGTCATGCTGCACACGCCCGGCGGGTAGAAGTCCGGGGGCTCCAGGTGCGTCAGGGTCCAGTTGAGCTCCAGGTCCCGCAGATCCCCGCAGTGGACGCCCTCCAGGAAGCCGCTAAGGAAGTCCGCCCAGCGGGCGCCCTGGTCGGCCAAGTTGAAGCTGGCCCGGAGCCGCAGCAGGCTGGCCCCGCGCGCCATGAGGTGGTAGGCATACTGGTGCACCCAGGCCTTCCAGCGCTCGAACTCCCGCGCCGACACCAGCACCACCTCCAGGCCCGACTGGAAGGCGCCGAGCCGCATGAAGTCGGCCGTGCGCCACAGGCGGGGCGTGCGCATCAGCTGGCTCCAGGCGCGGCACACCTCGGCTGCCGCGCACTTCTCCGCCTCCGTCAGGAACGAGAAGATGTGCAGCTGGCAGTCCACGGGCAGCAGCCCGAAGGGGAACACGCCGCGCCCGCCGGCACGGCCCTCCTCCGGGGTCGGGGCGCCGCAAACGCCGCCTCGTCGCCGCCGCTTCCGGGGCATCCCTGCGGCCGAGGCTTTCCGCGGCACGGCGGCGTCCTGCGAGAGGGCATGGCGGGGGTAAGGGGAGCCCAACGGCCCCGGCGCATCCCTTCCCAGGCCCCGCCCCCAGCGCGGCTTCCCGCCCCGAGGCCCCGCCCCCGAGGCCTGGGCCCGCCGCTCCACCTCCACCCCAGCCCAGCCCATCTCGGAGGGAGTCACCCACCCTACAGCGCGGCCCGCCTCACCATGGGAACACCGCGGCCGGCCCCTCCCTCCGGCCAGCCGGCTGGTCCTCCATCCCAGCTACCCCCTACCTGGCAGTTCCGGGCACGGGCGATGCCTTTTCTCTGTCGCGGCGCCAGCCTAGCGCGTCTCAGAAACCGCCAGAAGAGGGAGGAAGGAGCCAGGTTGGAGCCCTTCAGGAGTCGGCAGTCGGCGCGCGCACTCCGCTCTCACTTCGGAGCAGACGAGTTCGCAGCCTAGAGCGACACCTTCCCGCCCTCTTCTGACGGAAGTGACGTAAGCCGGAGACTAGGGAGTCTCTGAGGCTGACGGGGTAGTGCGAAGGGCCCCCTGGCGGGGTGGAGTGGGGGGACTCAGGAAAACGTGAGAGCCTCGGGCTACGGTGGGAGTGATTTCCGGCGACCCATCGGCTCGGGAGCGCACGGCTCAGAGCCGAGGCAGCTAGGAGGCGCTGTGGTTAGAACGCTGAGCCTGGAGTCAGAAAGACCCGAGTTCTAATCCAGCCTCAGCCACTTGCATGGCCTTAGGCGAGTCACTTCACCTCTGTCTGCTTCAGTTCCCTCATCTATAAAATGGGCATATTAATCCCACCTCTTAGGGTGGTTATGAGGATCAATATTTGTAAAGTGCTTAGCACAGGGCCTGACACGTAGTAGGTGCTGGATAACTTACTCCCTTCGAACACCCAGCCCCTTCCCCCGGTTTAGAGCTGGCAGGGACCTTAGAGCTGGTCTGGTCCAGTGAGGAAGCCGGGGCTGCCTCCTTTGAGAGAGGCGACCGTCGGAGGAGTCTCGCCCATCCCTGCCTAGGGCTGTCTGCCCAAGGCCTCCGTTGTGCAGGGGCCCCCACCCCCACCCCTATGGCTCCCGTGGCTCTACTGAACACGGCTGTAGCTTGGGCACCAAGTTCCCTTTGTGATCAGCCGCAGTCTGCTGCTGCTGCTGCCCTGAAACCCCTGTCCCCCTCCCCCAACCACACCCCGTCAGTCCAGCCAGTCTCTGGGGTCCGGGGCAGCAGCCCTTCTCCCCTTGTGCCTGCCCAGCCCGGGGATCCCGCGGCTTCCGCACCCCACGTCTGGTCTCTGCATACCCCGTCTCTGCACACAGGGGTCTCTGCAGTACCCTCTCCATTCTGGTCTCTGCACACGGGGTCTCTGCAGTACCCTCCCCACGTCTGGCCTCTGCACACAGGGGTCTCTGCAGTACCCTCTCCATTGTGGTCTCTGCACACGGGGTCTCTGCACCCCATGTCATGCCCCATCTCTGCACACGGGGTCTCTGCAGTACCCTCCCCACGTCTGGTCTCTGCACACAGGGGTCTCTGCAGTAACCTCCTCATTCTGGTCTCTGCAGTACCCTCCCCATTCTGGTCTCTGTACATGGGGTCTCTGCACATGGGGTCTCTGCAGTACCCTCCCCACGTCTGGTCTCTGCACACGGGGTCTCTGCAGTACCCTCCCCATTCTGGTCTCTGCACACGGGGTCTCTGCAGTACCCTCCTCATTCTGATCTCTGCACACGGGGATCTCTACACCCCATGTCATGCCCCATCTCTGCACACGGGGTCTCTGCAGTACCCTCCCCATTCTGGTCTCTGTACATGGGGTCTCTGCACACGGGGTCTCTGCAGTACCCTCCCCACGTCTGGTCTCTGCACACGGGGGTCTCTGCAGTACCCTCCCCATTCTGGTCTCTGTACATGGGGTCTCTGCACATGGGGTCTCTGCAGTACCCTCCCCACGTCTGGTCTCTGCACACGGGGTCTCTGCAGTACCCTCCCCATTCTGGTCTCTGCACACGGGGTCTCTGCACACAGGGGTCTCTGCAGTACCCTCCTCATTCTGATCTCTGCACACGGGGATCTCTACACCCCATGTCATGCCCCATCTCTGCACACGGGGTCTCTGCAGTACCCTCCCCATTCTGGTCTCTGTACATGGGGTCTCTGCACACGGGGTCTCTGCAGTACCCTCCCCACGTCTGGTCTCTGCACACGGGGGTCTCTGCAGTACCCTCCCCATTCTGGTCTCTGCACACGGGGGTCTCTGCACACGGGGGTTTCTGCAGTACCCTCCTCATTCTGATCTCTGCACATGGGGTCTCTGCAGTACCCTCCCCATTCTGGTCTCTGCACACGGGGGTCTCTGCACACGGGGGTCTCTGCAGTACCCTCCCCATTCTGGTCTCTGCACATGGGGTCTCTGCAGTACCCTCCCCATTCTGGTCTCTGTACATGCGGTCTCTGCACACGGGGGTCTCTGCAGTACCCTCCCCATTCTGGTCTCTGCACACGGGGGTCTCTGCAGTACCCTCCCCATTCTGGTCTCTGCACATCCCGTCCCTGCTCGCCCCTGGGCTGCCCCCTCCCCACCCTCCCCTGCCCTCTGGTCCAGCCCAGGCCCTCAGCAGTGGATTTCATAGGCAATCTGTGGCTGGAACAAGAGGCCCTGGTCTTGCAGGGGCTCCGAGCTGGGGACCAGGCCCGGGCGGCCGGCGGCCGGCCCCTCCCCGGAATCCTCGTAGGTGGGGAAGAGGGGCTTGTTTCGGTTGATGACGAACATCTCGTGGCCCCGCTCGTCCCGGTATTCTTCCAGCTGGGCGAAGGTCGTGGGCCCGTCTGAGTAGTCATTGACGTACAGGACACTCTCCTCCTGTTTGGCTTTTTTCCTTTTCCGGTGCTTTCTGCAGATCATGATGGTCAGCAGCAGGGCGGTGAGGGCTAGCAGGGAGATGCCGGCAGCTATGGCCGTCTGCGTGGCCGTGCCCAGGGCGTGGAAGTCCATGCTGCCCGCCTCATACAGGGGCTCCCGGCTCACAGCTCCAGAGGCCGGGGCAGGGGGCCGGGGTGGCTGCTGCTGGGACAAGTTCACCAACAGGTGGAAGGGCACGCGGGTACTGCCTCCGGGGTTGGTGGCCTCACACTCGTATTTTCCAGCATGGGCCATAGTGATGTTGGTGAGGGAAAGCATCCCGCTCCCTGTGTCTGAGGCCAAATGCTCCCCTAAACTCCCCTCGCTCAACCCCGGGACCCCACCCACCAACCGGACACTTGCTCTAGGCAGCCCCATTCGGGACTGGGCCACTTTCCTCCAAGTGACCAGAGGCTGGGGGTAACCCGAGGCCTGACAGGAGACCCGCAAGTCATCCCCAAGCCGGGCCATCACCTCCAGTGGCTCCACGTGCACTGTAGGGGGAATGCAGATAAGGCTGTTGCCTGAGATGTCCAGGAGGCTCTGGTGGGCCAGGCGTGGGGGCTCGGAGCACACAATTTTCTTGTCCAGGGAGCTGAGGAGTCTCTGACCTCCTTCCTTGATCCAGGTTCCGAGCCAGTGCAGAGCACAGTCACAGCGCCAGGGGTTCTCTGAGGGGAAAAGAGGCAAGTCAGTGAAGTTCACTCCCCCACCCCCCACGTACATCCCCACACATGCATAAGGTCCTCCCCCTATGTCTTACTGCCACAAGTTCATATCCCCTGAAAAGCCTTTCCTGACTCACCATCCTCTTCCTCCTCCTCAGAGACAAGTGCATACTTCTCACCATTGACAAAAACAACAAAGCCAGGCTAGACCTGGGCCCTATGCTACTCCTCGCCCCCAACTCCCTGACCATCTTCACACATCCCAGCCCCACATCACTCTCTCTGGGACTGTCCTCATTCTCCGCCCCCCCCCCCATACTCTTCTTGCCTTCTGCCCTCTCCCAGTCCCTTCCCTGCCTTAGGACTGTCTTTAGACTCACCCCGGCTACACAAAACCCTCTCTGAGATTGTCCTCATTATCCTCCTCTGTCCCACATGAACTAGGACCCCCAGTGCTGGACGGCCTGATCACAGGATGAGGATCACTGTGGAGGCTCCAGGTTAAAGCCTAGATCCTCACAGAGACAGGCAGGGCAGTCACCCTGGTCCATTGGAGCAGAGGCTCACATCACTGCTGGGTCCAGCACATCCACAGGGGTCTTGATGGGAGGCAGGGGACTGGGCTGAGCCCGATTTGGAAATCCCAATGGGCTATGTATGACTGAGTCACTTAGCAAAGAAATAGATTGCATGGGAGAATTCAGTCGTTTGTAAAATGGTGAAAAGTGTTCATGAATTTGTTCTTTCCTGGTAGACCAGAGACAGTTCTGCAAGCCCCTGCTATCCTTTTAGTCTTCAGGGGTTATTTGGTGTCAAAGCTGTAATTTAAGTCCAATAAAGGTCAACGAATCTCATTTTCCCTTTGGGGATCCAGCTCTGCCATCCTCAACAAAAAGTGTGGGACATTGGATCTGGTCAGAGAAGCTGGGCTCTTAGCTACCTGTTTAACCTTGGACAAGTCACATGACCTCAGTTTTCCCACTGATAAAAATGGAGCTATTACTCCAAAGGCTTAGCTACTTCCTCTGTAAAAAGAGGGGTCTGAACTAGTTTATGGCTAAGGCTCCTTCCAACTTGAAATCTAATATTCTATAATTTGCAATGACCTCCTTCCCAGTATTGTTGGGAGGACTGTCCTCACTTTTCCCCTTCAATCTGAATGTGCTACAGAAGAGTGAGTTACTGTCGTTAGCCAGTTCAGACTTGGCCCCTTCGTGTGTGTGCATGTGATGTGACAGTCCTTCAGGGGGTGTGTGTGTGTCCATTTTGTGACTTGTGATCTCTGCTAGGAATGGTAGATGTGTGGAAGGAGGGCCAGGGAGGGTGGTTGGGCCCTGCTTTCTCCTCCTCTGCAACTCTGCTCCTCCTGCCCTTAATACAGTACCAGTGAGATGCAGTACCTGTGAGACGGAGGACCTGCAGGCTGGCCAGAGGGACCAGGGAGTCCCGGCTGATGGTACTCAGCTGGTTCTTGCTGAGGTCGAGCAGCGCCAGGGAGGAGAGGCCAGCCAGGGCCTGGGCTTCCAGCAGCTCAATACTGTTTTCCTGCAGATGCAGCTCCTGCAGTCTCTGAAATGGAGGGGAGGGACCATGGAAGGAGGGAAGATCAGCAAGGAAGTCTCCTCTGTGATAATCTTCACCAGCTCATATTGCTTCCCCTCCTCCTCCTTCCAAAGACTACTTGGGGATCACTGGCAGGCAGGGGGGTTGGGAAAGAGTTGGAGTTTTCCCCCCTCTCACATCTGGGGACCGAAAAAGGCCTTTTTTTTTGCTGCTCAGGACTCAGTGTGGCCCGAGTCAGTGGCCTGGTCAACAGGCTGCAAGCTCTCTGAGGACTTGGAAGCAGGGTTTGGAGTTAGAGGACTGTGGTTTTGCCCCTGGCACTGCCATTGTGGTCACTGTGGCCTTGAGTAAGTCACTTAACCTAGGTCTTTACAGTGAGGAGGTTGACCTAGGTGGCCTCAGCGGTGCCTATGTGCACCTGAACATTAGTGCTCTCCTCCCAGCACCCTCTGGTCTGCAGGGGCTCCTTTTGCCAACCAAGTGAAAATCAGGCTTCTTCTTAGTGCTTTCTCACAGCTCGGTAGATAAGACTGCAGGCACAAAAACTTGAATTAAAATCCTGCCTCAGACTGGTGGTAGTGGCAAGGCATTTGACCTCAGCCTCGGTTGTATTGTTGCCTGCCTCCCAGGGTAGTAATGAGAATCAAATGAAACCACACATAGAGAGCTATCCCAGTGCTAGAAAACAGAGAAGCATCTCTCTGTTTATGTGATTGTCGTATCCCCTCCACAAGCATGGGAGCCATCAGCCCCTGTCTCCGTGCTTGTTGGAGGGCACTCAAGTACTGCACGGCACCGCCCTCTCTCCCAGCCTTGCCACACGCTCCCCCAGCGCTGCCCATCTCATGCGATGCTGTCTCCAGCCTCTTTCCTCCTTCGTCTTCTTCTATCGTGTTTCTACCCATTTTTTATCAGCTCAACTCCAGCCTCCTCCATGGAGGCTTCCCGTGTGTCCCTAGTCAATAACAATTTTGCCCTTAGGCCTGGCTTCGAACTTTGTTTTGTGCCTCTCTGGATCACTTTTCTTGTCCTAATGTATATTATGCTTATCTGAGTCTTATTTCCTTATTAGACTGTGAGTTCCATGAGGGCGGAGATGGTCTTTTATTTTGACTTTGGATCTCCTCTAGAAATTAGTGGGTACTTAATAAAGATGTGTGGAAATGGACTGAGTTGAATTGCTCTGGCTTTGGTTGGAGCAGTGACTCCCTAGATCCCCCAAGCCCTCACCCTCATCCACTTCCAAGTTCGGTTGGGTGCCTGCTGAGGCTACTCTGCTTCCCTGCTGCCCTCTACCGGGCAGGGACGGATGGGTGGACGGGAGCCAGGGGGAGAGATACCGTTCAGAGCTGGGCCTGGCTGGAACACCATGGAATGCTCACCGTCAAGTAGCAGAAGGTGAAATCAAGGAGCCGTGTGATCTGATTCCCTGCCAGGTAGAGCACCCGCAGGTGGTCCAGGCCCTTGAAGATGCTGCTGGTGAGCAGGTGGATGCGGTTGCGATTGAGGGCTAACTCCAGTAGTTGCTGCTGGCCGAGGAAGGCGCCTGGCTCCAAGGCCCACAGGCTGTTGTTCTGCATGTAGAGATACTGCAGGCCCGAGAGTGAGGCCAAGTCTGCCTGGTGAATCTGCGTAATGCTGTTATCCTGCAGGAACACTGTCTGGGGAGGACACATACACACACCAGGGTCAAGTGTGGGATCCCTGCTCAGTCTGGGAATGGGGAAGGGTAGCAGTCATTCAGTGCGAGGGAAGCCAAAGTGAGTCACCTCCCCCTCCGAGCCACAGGCCCCAGACCTCATCAGTAAAAAGAGGGTAACTTCTGCATGATATAGCATACAGGACTATTATGAGGAAAGTGCTTTGTAAACCTTAAAAGACCTATGGGAATGGGAATTCTTATCATATACAGTTATGGCCTGGGGTATTCCTGGGCTGGATCCCACTTATTCCCCAGAGATCTAGGGTCCCAGCCAGGCCCAGCCCAGCCCAGCACAGCCTTCCCTGGGGATAGGAGCCTCTGGAGCTCCAATACTGTACCTGAGTGATGGGTGGAATCCCAGGAGGGACCTTCTGTAGGCTCAGTGAACCACACTCCACAGTCATGCTGTAGCAGCGACAGGCAGTGGGGCAGCCCTGGCCCCTGAGCAGCAGGAGGCTCAGGATGGGGAGGAGGCTGGACAGCATGGACTCCCCCAAGGCCATCTTAGAGGAGCTGCCAGAGAGAACAGAGGCTGTCCCTTCCCATCCCCTGGCCTGCCCTTGGAGCCAGTACCCTCACACACATATACAACCCACCACCCACCCCCAAGGTGCTAGCTCTGGTTCTTCTGCCCCAGGTGAATCTGGGAGGAAAAGGAGAAGCCCTCAGTCACTGGATCTCATAACCACTCCCACACTCCCTGCCCAAGCCATTCACCTTCACACACTGCCCATACTGTCTTCTTTATACTAAAATCTGGGTTGTTTACTCTTTAGCCTGAAAGCCTTTGGTGCCTCACTACTGCATGCCTAGCATGCAGGGCCCTCCCCAACAGGGCACCACACTGACTTGCTAGGCTTCTGCACAGTCTACACTCTCACCCAGCTGGACTATTCCATCCCCCCCCAAACATACACTGCACTGTCTCACTGCTGCACCTGCTGATCCCCATGGCTGGTCCTCCCTCTGTCTGCTGACCCTAGCCTTTAAAGCCTGGCTCTGCCACTTTCATGAGAGATTCCTAATGTGCCCACTCCATTGAGACCTGCCCCCTTGGACCTCACACGCCTTTTCTCTTGCAGCTCCATAATGCACTTAGGATATGATCATGTGGAATATAGTTGTCTGTATTATCCTTCCCCCACTCCCACCCCTCCCCCAGCCTCAGCAGTGAGAGGGCAGGGTCTCTATCTTATCTCGTCCTGTTCATAGTAAATAACTAACCAATATTTGTTGAGTAAATGCTGGCCTCCACAAATTAGATGGACACCAGCTCATCATCCCAGTTGCACTAATCTAGGGATGAGGTCAGGAACAGCCTCATTCAGGGTCAGGATCTCACACCCCAGAGTCTGGGTTGATGCCCACTAAGTCCTCAGACTAGCTGGGTGACCCCAGACAAGTCAATTCTGTTTGCCTCAGTTTCCCCATCTGTAACACATAGATAAGAATAACTCACACAGTTGTAAGGATCAAATGAGGTATTAATTGTAAAGTGTTCAGCGTGGTGCCTGGTACCCAGTAAGCACTAAACAAATGTGAACTATTACTGTTGTCACTGTACCCTGGGCTCCCAGGCTGGTCAGGCCAGAAGCTTCCCCAGCTCCAGGTCTCTCCCCAAGCTGCGTCGCACCTTGTCAGACGTGGTTTGGCCATGAGACTGAGGAGGCCAGAGAAGGTACTTAATCTGGACTTGTGGCCTCCATCAGGGCCTTCACTCTCCACTCCAGCTGAGGCCACTGGTGGTCTATGCAGAAGGCAGGGAGTGAAGGCAGGAGGAGTAAATCTGGGGCTGCTTCCAATCACAACAGTGAAGAAGTGGGGCTGCTGGAGGAGAGAGGACAGAGGAGGGGGAGAATCCTGGGCTCTTCTCTTATGCTGAACCCCTTTGCTTGCTGTGGACTGCTGTGCTCTCGGGGCCGCTAGGTGACAGTTGACAGAGCATGAGCCTGGGGTCATGAATTTGAATTTGAGATCCAGTCTAGCCTCAGTTGCTTCCTAGCTTTGTGACCATGGGCAAGTCACATAACTTTGGTTTTCACTCCTCTAAGATGGGCCTAATAGTAACATCTTCTTAGGGTTGTCATGAGTCTCAAATGAGGTGATATTTATAAAGTGCTTAGTACAGTGCTGGACACATAGTAGGTACTTAATAAATGCTTGTTTCCTTCCTTCTGCTTCTCTTCTCACCCCCCAGCCCAGGGTCATTTCCCTTTTGGCTGCAGGTGGGGAGGTACCCTCACTGTCAGGAAATAAAGTAATGTTTGCAGACTCTCCTAGCTAAAAGAGGTGTCAGAGCAGCTGGTACACCCCACATAAAAGTAGGAATCTTTATAATCTGACACGTGACTCGGTGCATGTTGGGTTGGCCATCCTGGGTCTTGCTGAAGAACTGGGTTTCTTCGAGATCCCGATAGAACTCAAGGGTCTGGGATGCCTGGGCTCCAGGACTCCGGAGAAGTCCCTTCTCCCATGGTCTTCCTTCGCCCCTTAGCCAGGGCCAGTGTTGCTGTGATTCTGTCCCTGTCTCTAGCACTACAGAGTCTAGATCTGGCCCCTCCCATACCCTTCTTTAAAGGCAGGAATCTCTTCCCCAACCCCCATCCTTTTCTTCTAGAGGCCAGAAAGCTTCCACAGAAACAGATGATTAGCCTAGCTGCTGGAGATGCCTGTATCCAGTGACTGCTGGGGCGGTAAAGAGGGAGAACTGAGTAGCACGTGGCTAGGATTCGCCAGATGCCAGGCAGGAGGCTCCCCTAGCCACAGTGGGTCCATATGTGGGCACTGCCTAAGCACCTGCTAGGAGACTGCCCCCACGCTGGGCCAACTTTCAAAAGGAAGCTCGAAGGAGGCAATGAAGGCACCTCCCCGAGGGACGAAAGTTGAGAGCTGAGATGATTTCTGGCTTTCTCTACTCATTGGGTGACTGGGGGTGGCAGCAGCTGAGCTAGCCCCAGCTCCCACTCCCATTTTTATAGTGCGCTTCTGACTCCTTAGCCATATTTACAACCTGGGGGAGGGAGGGAGAGGAGAGAGACAGAGACACACAGAGAGATAGAGAGAGCATGGGTGAGAGAAGAGACAGAAACACAGAGAGATGGAGAGCGCATGGGTGAGAGAAGAGAGACAGAGACACAGAGAGAGTGTGGGTGACAGAAGAGAGACACAGATGCATGGGGTGGGGCAGGTGAGTGGAGAGAGAGACAGAGAGAACATGGGCAAGAGAAGAGACAGAGACACAGAGAGGTAGAGCATGGGTGAGAGAAGAGACAGAGACACAGAGAGGGCATAGGTGAGAGAAGAGAGACAGAGATGCACGGGGTGGGGGGGCAGGTGAGTGGGGAGAGACACAGACAGACAGAGACACAGAGAGATAGAGTGTGGGTGAGAGAAGAGAGACAGAGATGCACGGGGTAGGGGGGGCAGGTGAGTGGGGAGAGAGACAGACAGACAGACAGAGACACAGAGAGATAGAGTGTGGGTGAGAGAAGAGAGACAGAGATGCACAGGGTAGGGGGGGCAGGTGAGTGGGGAGAGAGACAGAGAGATAATAACATTTATACACCATCCAGGCCCTGCGCAAAGTGTTCTACAATCATTATCTCATTCAAGCCTCACGACAGCCCTGGGGGGCAGGTGTTGTTATTATTATAATTATGACTATTATTATTATTCAGTTTTACAAATGAGGCAGAATAGAGACTGCGTGACGTGCCCATGGTCACACAGCTATCAAGTTTCTGAGGCTGGATTTGAACTCAGGTCTTCCTAACTCCAGGAACTTCCTAGCAACTCTACTCACTTCACCACTTAGCTGCTCCTACACCCTCGCTCCACACCCCATTCCCCTCTGGCTCTAGAAGGATTGGTGGATAGGATTGATAAGTCCATGGCCGTGATCATACATAAACTCTGGAGAATAGGAGCAGAAAAGGACAAACATCCTTACCTACGAAAATCAGGGACTGGCCTAGAGGGATTAGGATGGGGACTGAACCTGGGTCTCACCGGTATAGAGAACTTCCAGGTGAGGAAACTCCCTTCACTAATGCAGGTTCTTGACCTTCTTTGTAGCTTAAAGAATTGCCTAGAACAGGGAGACTGAGGATTTGTCCAAGGTCACATAGTATGTGTAAGAAGGGAGACTTGAACCTAGGTCTTCCCATTTTGGAGGACAGCTCTCTATCCAGGGTGCCGTGCTACCTGCCAAATAATACATAATAAATGCATGCAGGTCGATTTTTTAAAAAGGGAATCAAATCAGTTCGCAAACTTCAGGTCAGTGAATTTGGCTTTGATTTGACAAAATTACAGAACATGTTATTAAAGGAGCAGTTAGTGAACATCTAGAAAAAGAAATGGTGATCACAGAGGCTGAGCACAGCCTTATCTGGTCAGGCCAAATTAACATTCCTTCTTCTTTATGCAGAATGTCCCAAAATTCTTAGTGCAGTTTCCGCCTTAAATGGCTTAGCCGTTAATGGGTCCTTAGATTGCTAGGTTAAAGCAACGCTGTAGACAGGATTTGTCTATTTATTCTAAAGAAGAAATGTGGTCTCTAATCACATTTCCTTTTGGTTTACTCCATGGATAGATACAAACAAAATTAGGAGAAGAAACAAATTGGAGAAGAAGAAGAAATGAAATGCAGTTAAAGGATCATTGATTCAGAGCTGGACGAAACCTCAAAGTTCATCTAGTCCAATTGACCTTGTTTTTATAAACAAGGAAAGGGAAGGCTAGGGAAGTTAAGATCCCACAGGTAGTAAGTTTAGTGGGGGCAGAATCTGAACCCAGGTCCAGAGGTCTTTCCACTGCATCCTGCTGTCTCATTGGTCATCTTGCCCCCATTCACAGCACAGTGTGTCTTCCACTTCTGTGCCTAGTACATAGCACAATTCATGTCGTAGGTACCCAGTAAATAGCCCTTGAAGCCAATGGCCCAGTGCCTGGATTATTTGTAACAAATGTTCAATCTCAGCCTTGTTTTCCTAGGCCAGGATGAGGTCTGACCATTTAGTAGCTATGTGGCCTGTGTCAAACAAATCACCTGATCTCTATGCAGCAGTCTGCAAAATGGGTTTACCTAGATTTTAGCTAAGAATTTCAAAGAATCTCAGAATTGGGGGTTAGAAAGGACCTTAGCAGCCATCTGATCCAACTTCAGCCCGCAAGGAATCCCACCTATAATGGAGCCAATGAGTGGTTATCCAGCCTCTAGTTGAAGAACTCCAAGGAGGCCAGCTTATGACTTGTGGAGGCAGCTTGTATCACTTTTGTCCAGATCCAATCAATAGCAAGTTGTCCCTGACACCAGGTCTATATCTCGCACTTTGTAATTTCCACCCATTGCTCTTGGTTCCCCCTTCTTCGGGACAGCCGGCCAAATGCTCACAAGCAGCTCTCCTATCTTCTCCTTCTTCCCTCCCCCCGTCTTCCCTTTTCCAGGCTGGTCTTCCCATAACAAGGTCTCGAGGCCCTTCCCCATCCTGGCTTCCCTCCTCTTAACATTCTCCAGCTTATCAATGTCCTTCTTAAACCCCGACAAACACACCATTCCAGCTGCAGTTTGACCAGGGCAGAGGCCTGTCCCTGTAGATTGTGCCTCCTTAATGGGGCTCAACATACTGCTGACTCATTGACTGCTTGCAGTCCATTGAGATCCCCTGATCTTTTAAAGAACAACTCCTATTTCACCAAGCCGCCACATTCCATCTTGTACTTGTTTAGACAATTTAGTCTTTATATCAAGACTAAATTTTCCTTTTTCAACTTCCATTTGGCACTCTGTTGTCCAGTGTGTTAGCCAAGTTTTATGAGCGTGCCCTCTATCCTTTTATCCCAATTAGCAATTAAAATGTTAAATGAAGCCAAGTACAGATCCCTGGGGTGCTCCACTGCCACATCTGCCACTATGACATCGAACCATTAATGAGTCTGAGACTGGCTATCCAACCTGTTCTGAAACCACTGAATTGTATTATTGTCTAGTGCCCATCTCTCTATCTTTTCCACAAAAATATTGAGATACTTTATCTAAAGCTTTGCTAAAAATCTAGATATCCAGAGCATTCCCCTCATCTCCTAGTTCAGTAATCCTGTCAAAAAATGAAATGAGGATAGTCTGGCATGACCCAGATTCCTGCCTGGGCTGCGTCTTCCCTCTCCTCTGCTCAGCACTCCCTCTCCCTCTATGCCAGAGTCTTGTCAGGAGGTTAAATTACATGTGATTTGGGCCAAGAAGGAGCTGCAGCTGTCCAATTAGGCTAAGCAGAGGCCAGCCTGTCAGTAGGGAAGGGAAACCCTTCACCAACCCTCCAGCCTCCCCTTGACAATCTATTTTCTTTGCTATCTCAGGCCTCCCACTTACTTCTCTCTTATCCCCAGGCCTAGGGGGCTTGCTTTCCTAAAGTCTTAAATGGCTGAGCAGGCCCCAAAGAATATATAAATTCGACTCACAAAGGTTCATGTGTGTTGTTACTAGACTGAAGCATCTTTAAGAAGGGGATTGGAAGCCACAGAAAAACTTCCAATGCATTGCACTAAACTGGAGCAGGTTTTAGATCATGGGAAGGTCTCAGACTGAAAAACAGGTAACACATCGGAGGTGGAGAAAATCCTGAGCAGAAAAACCAAAATGTTTATGGTATAAGGGGTAGTTATTTGAGGATAGATTCAAAGGATATGGCATCTACGGTGTGGAAAAGGGATGGGATGGTCCTCTGTAGAGTCTGAGTACAAACCAGGAGGACACAGCAGGCTTTTTATCTTTTAGCCTCCAGCCCTGGCCTCTTGACATTAGCTCATCTGACCCCCAAGTCTGGCTCAGGTTCCACACTGCACCGCCCCCACCTTTCCCTCAAGGTATAATAATCATATCACCTCCGAACTGAGGCCTGGGCCTCACCTGCTATGACTGCGACCATCTCACTCTAAGGTCTTGTAGTCAGGAAACTCTTCTCCAGGCAGAATCCCTGAGCCCTAAAATGCCTAGAGGCAGACTCTCTTCCCCTGCTGCCTGCCACTTCTCCCTTCCTTATCCCCATCCCCATCATCCCCACGATTCTGGCCAATCCTTCTCTTCTGTCCTATGGAACCCAGTTCTCTTGTTAATAATCTGCCATTTATATCACACCTTTAACTTATCCCGGAAGACTTTGTATCCTGGATGCACTTTCTCTGTGCCCTCAGACACCATGGACCAGGAGGAGCCACCATGCTCCCGATCCTCACTGCCACCTTGCTCGCCTGCCCCTACCACCGTTATTCAGTCACCTTTCCTCCTACCCTATCTAGATCCAGGTAGCAGTTGTCTACCAGCTTCTGGGCCATCCTCTCTCCTTTCTCAAGGCACTCAGTCCTTGGTTCACACTTCTTCTCTCCACTGCCACCCAAGGACTTCAGCATACATGCTTATATGCCTTCTGGGACTCTTGCTTCCCAGTTACCATCCAGCTAATCTGCCATGTGAGTTGACCTCTGCCTCTGAAGTCCCTCTTTCTTTCTTTTTTGCATTGGGGAAGGCAGGGCAATTGGCATTAAGTGACTTGCCCAAGGTCACAAAGGGCAATTGGGGTTAAGTGACTTGCCCAAGGTCACACAGCTAGTGTGTCAGGTGTCTGAGGATGGATTTGAACTCAGCTCCTCCTGACTCCAGGGCTGGTGCTCTACTCACTGTGCCACCTAGCTGCCCCTAAAGTCACTCTTTCTAACACCCCTCCTAACAAACAAAACAAGCCAAGAATATCCCTGAGGCCTGGCACACCCTTTTCTTTGCCCTCAGGAATCCCCAGCTCCCTTCAAGATTCTGATCAAGTCTTATTTTCTGTAAGAAGACTTTCCTGACTCCTCTAGTTATTAATACTCCCCCTCCCAAAATGACTTTATTTTATACATATTGGTATTTACTTTTTTGTATACATTACTCTCCAATTAAGTGTTATAGAATGAAGCTTAATGGGGATGAATGTCAAGTACCACAGCAAGGTTCAGAAACCATCAGCTGTGCAAATACAGAATGTATGACCAGACAGGAGCTCCTACAAAAAGAATCTGGGGGTTTTAGTGGACCGCAAGATCAATGCCTCAACAGTGTAACATGGCAGTTGAAAAAAGTAAAGCACATAGTGTCCAGAATAAGAGGGCCATGGCAGATCATCTCTAGAGGACTATGTTCCTTTCGCTAGTGAAGTGTCACTTTCCGGGAAGGACATGGATGAACTGGAGTACGTCTAAGGGCGGGCAGCTAGAATGGGGAGCAGGCTGAAGACTTTACTCCCTCAGAGGATCAGTTGAAGGATCTGGACATGTTCAGATTGAAAAGGGTCAGGCTCTCCTGTGGGGGATTCGTTCTGTTCTGCCCCGGAGGACAGAGTCGGGAGCTGGGTGATTGGCAAAAGCAGACGTCAGCTCCATAAGAGCAAAACTTCCTAACAATGAAGAACTGTCCAAACGTGGAATGGCTGGATTCCTGAAGTTGTGGGCAGAGTATAGCGGAGAGAGAGAGCGAGAGAGCTCTGGACTTCAAAGCAGGAAGACCTGAATTCAAATGCCACCTCAGACACTGACGTTCACAAGACATAACTTCTAAGAGCCTCATCTGTAGAGTGAGGGCAACAGTAAAACCCACCTCATCCATTTGTGAGGATTAAGTGAGATCACACACATATGTGTATGTACGTGTATATATATATGTGTATATATATATATATACATACACACACACATACATACGTACATACATACACGTCACATAAAACACTTGCAGACCTTGACACATCCGACAAGGTGAGCTAATGCTATCATTATCCCCAGAGGGCTTTGGGAGGAGCCTGGATTTGGGGCCAAGGATGTTGTGCCACCAGGTGGTACAAGCCAGAAACATCATCACGTACAGAAGGGGCTGCTGTGCCTCAGAGTCCAAACTGTGCTTTGATGGCCTCCCCCAACTGTGGGCTGAGAGGCAGCTGGTGCCACAGTGGAGAGAGCTGTGGCCTCAGTTTCCTCAGCTGTAAAATGGGGATAATAACCGCTCCTACCTCCCAGGGTTGTTGTGAGGATCAAATAAGATAATACCTGTAAAGTGTTTAGCCAGTGCCTGGCACACAGTAGGTGCTTAATAAATGCTTGTTCCCTTCCTTCCAGCCAAATTTTTCTATTCTAACATTCCTTAGATAAAGGACCGAGGGAAGAAAATGCTCTCTGATTTTGAGGAGCTCTTAGAGAAGGAGAGGTTCTCAGGAATATTGCTGTTCTGTTCTCTAAAGCTAATTTTCCAGAGAAGATCATCCCTAACAGCAGCCAGCACCATGGAAAGCCGGGTCAGAGTTGCTGAAAGACACTGTTTCAGAGAGGGAACAGGTGAGCACGAGTGGGATTGTGCAGTTGTTGTTGTCATTCGTCCTTCCTTCTTGAAGAGAACCAATGACATCAGGAGGGTGATGTCTTGACTTGCAAGTGAACTGGATTTAAGTGAGGCAGAGTTGCACAAAGTCATCAGCCCCACTCTCTCCTCCAGTGTCATCAGAGTCCAGTGCAAGACACAGGGCAGGATGACTGGTGTTGGCCCTGAATGCAGTGTGAGGAGAACTTGGCCTTTTTAAGCTCAGGTCTCTCCCAGTTTGTCTGAGGCAACACCCATTCAATGATTAAAGGCTAAGAACTGAGGCAAAAGACAGCCTCGTTTGACTTCCCAAAAGGATCAGTGTGGGTAGGGGAGGCCCTCAGAGTTTCCAGCCAGAACAGAAACAATGTGATTTTGGAGTGAGGGCAGTCAGGAAGAGCAAAGGTCCATTTTGGCTGGAAGGCACCGGGGTAATGATAAGTCAGGGTTGTTCTGGAGCCAGCTCCTACAGGCTCCTGATGGACGTTTTCAGTGGTAGCACTCAGACCTTGGGAATTGACAAATGCTACAAATCGGCGCTTGATTTATTGCTTTGTCCAGACTTAATTGATGAAGAAAATGTTAATAATGTAGATTAAACTTCAAATGTGTCCCGTAAAAAACAAATCTCCATTTTTAAGCTGGTGGTTAAACATTTACCAGCATATCCTGATACTAGCTGAAACTTGTACAGTGCTTTAAGGTTTGCGAGGCACTGTCCATATACCTCAGCTGATTCTCACAACAACCATATTGTGGTAGATGCTATTGTTATCTGCCTTTTACAGATGAGGAAACTGAGGCTGAGAGAAAGTAAATGACTTGTCCAGGATCATACAGCTAGCAAGTGTCTGAGGCAGGATTTGAACTCAAGTCTTTCTGACTCCAAGTCTAGCCTTCCATCCATCGGGTTACCTAGATTCAAGTGTGATGCTCAGAAGGGTACTGAACATTTCCTGTGACCCACTGTTAGGCTCAGCCCCATTCTCTATAGTGTAAAAGGACCTGGGCTAGCTCTCCCCTCTTGGGGTGCCCTGGTCTAGGCACTGCCCCCACCTTTTTCCTCTCTTAAGTAGGGGAGTAGATGAAACCAACTTGATGCACCAGGTCTCTCTCTCTCCCCAGACCACCACCAGGACAGGTGGTTGGGACTCAAGTCATTGCCCTCTCTCTTGCTGGGTCCCCATTGAGTTGGCAGCTGGTGAAGACTCTGCCTGTTCTAGCCTCATCCCTTACAGAGAGACTGGAGAACAGCACTAGGCCCCAATAAGGCACACTCAGGATTATATTTCTGAGGGGCTTCTGCTACCACTGCAAACTGGCTACCCTCAACTCTCAGAATCACCTCTGCTCCACAAAGGAGTGGTGTGTGTGTGTGTGTGTGTGTGTGTGTGAGAGAGAGAGAGAGAGAGAGAGAGAGCGCGAGAATGTGTGTGTGTGTGTGTGTGTGTGTGTGTGTGTGTGTGTGTGTGTGTGTGTGTGCATGCGTGTTTCTGATAAGGTAGTCCCTCAAAAGCCCCTCAGGCTGGAGGGTTCTTGAATTGGCAGCTCTCATTCTCAAGACATCCTCTTTCCTTCATACTTTGTCTTTTCTGCCTGATGCTTTTCTTCCTGTCTCCTTGGTCACTACACAGGAGGATTCAGGGAGAAAGGTTCACAGTCCTTCCTTTCATGGCTGAGTGTGCTATGCACATAGGCTTGTCCCCACCCCCACACCCTATCACACATTTTTAATTCATTTTTTTTTGTTCTGGACTTAACAAATACCAAGTAAAAGCATATTTCTGTACACATGGTAGAACAGAAGAAGATTGTACATGAAATTGGGAATATCATGTACAATTTGCTTTTCTTTGTAAGTTTAGAATAAATTCAACACGAAACTTTCAAAGCTTTCTTGCTTGTCTGTGATGCTTTCTGGTGTTTATTCTATTTCTGTGCATTCTTTAAAAAGGCCAATAGGTTTTCACCAGCCCTTGTTATGAGCTTCTGACTTTATCCGGACAGCCCAAGACAACTGCTCCTGTCTCTTTGCTCTAACAATTTTAGTCTCCTCTAGAGGAAGTCCTTAATGATTGGTTTCCATGGCAGGACCTGCTCTCTCATTACCCATACTATCTGACAGAAAGAGAAGGGGGCAAAGCCTTGAGAGCAGCTTCCTAAAGCGTAAAGAAAGAGCAAAGTTGGCAGTGGGGGAAACCAGGAACCCGAGCCAGCCGCACTATGAAGGGAAGGTCTTTAGGCCCTGCTTGGCCTTCACAGGCTGTGGAGGGAGTGGGACCCCAATGCATTTGACAAAGGAAGCATCCCCATGCTTTGGGTAACCCTCCATAGGAGCAGGTGGCATCAGGGCTTCTACTTCCTACCTACCACCCGTGGCTTAGCCTTTTGCTTGTGTTCCTGAGGGCAGAAGAGCTCTCCTGGGGTGGAGTCCCAGTGCTGAAGAGGATTTGTAAGAGGGTATAACTAATTCCAGTTTGTTTTGTAGTCAACATTTTGCTGTCAAACTGCAGAACCAGCTGCAGCAGCAGGTTTCCTTCACTGTCTTCTTTACTCCCCTAACTGGTACGAAAAGACTTGATTGGTACAGAAGGGAGACTTTGACAGTCCAAGGAGTGTTCCTGTCCTGTATTCTGCCTGACAGGTGACATATAGTTAGTTCCTTTTAATTTAGTGCAACTAGCTCTGCTAACAATGACATATTCCTTCTCTATCTCCTATAGCTAGAGATATAGCTTAATGAGAACACTTTTTTTAAGTTACCTGGTATAAGCAGCCATCTTTTTTGGTTTGTCACACGTAATATATAAGTATTACTAGCTGAATCATGAATGACACGCATTTCTGTCAACTGCTGGTGCAGTGTGTCACACTCTGAGTGAGTAAACTGTAGTAAAAGCTGTCTCTGGCTCATGTTGGCTTACTGGCAGTGGCTAGTCAATGAATTCATGCAAAAAGTTTTCCCACAAATAGGTCCTATGGAAGAAACACTTTCTATTTCTTCATTAAAAAAAACCTACTGTGTTTCATATTTAAGTACGTTTTAAGTAAAAATTTGTTGTAAAATAAAACTCTACCAGCCTTTAACACAGGTCAGGGTTGGTTAGAGGTGCCTAGATGACTTAGTGGATAGAGTACTGGGCCTGGAGTCAGGAAGACCTGAGTTCAAATCCAGCCTCAAACACCTAACTGTGTGACCTTGTGCAAGACACTTCATCACCTTTCTTTGCCTAGGAGGCAGCTAGTTAGCTCAGTGGATAGAGGGCTGGGCCTGGAGTCAGGAAGACCCGAGTTTAAATCCAGCCTCAGATAGTTGCCAACTGTATAATCCTGGACAAGTCATTTAACCTCTGTTTCCTTTGATACCCTGGTGAAGAAGATGCAAACCATTCCAGTATTTCTGCCAAGAAAATGCCATGTACAGTGTGGTCCACAGGGTCATGAAGAGTTGGACACAACGGAACAATGGAACAACAAGGGCCGGTTAGAGTTCTTGGGACTTAAGAGACTATGCTTTGCATGACTACACATGTATAACCTGTATTGAACTGTTTGCCTTCTCAATGAGGGGAGTGGGGAGGGAAGAGTAGAGAAAATGTGGGACTCAAAGTTTTAAAATGAATGTTAAAAATTGTTTTTACATGTTACTGGGGAAAATACAAGTAAAGTATTAAAGGGGGGGCAGCTAGGTGGTGCAGTGAGTAGAGCACCGGCCCTGGAGTCAGGAGGACCTGAGTTCAAATCCGGCCTCAGACACTTGACACACTTATTAGCTGTATGACCTTGGGCAAGTCACTTAACCCCAATTGCCCTGCCTTCCCCCTTCCAAAAAAAAAAAAGAAAGTACTAAAAGGGAAAAAGAGAACTTCAGACAATCTCCAGGAAAGCCCAGAAAATCTTTACAGTGAGTGCTATTCAAACTCAGAGTTAGACTCAGAGCTCGTTAACTAACTAATAAGAATTAGTAAAAACAGTACAAAACAGTAGCTAGGTATTTGTTATTTCTTTACATCTTGCTCTAAATTGCGTATCACTTTATAGGAATTAGAGAATACTTATCACATTGAACAGTTTCACTAGTTTCATTTTTTATAGAAAAAAATAGGTCTTGAGTGGAAACATGTATTATACTGAGATACCCTACTGGGAAACTTGTCCGGTTTCCTTGTCTCCCTCAGTGGCAGCTACTCAAACTCCAGGAACAGACCCTTGGAGACATAGGGGCCATACCATGAAAGAAAATAGCACAGGGCCTAAGGGGGAGAAAAGGTTTGGGTCCCCGAAAAATTTGGTGAGATTTGGCAGATTGAAGGAGGGCGGGAAGCTCTCATCGTGGGATCTCAGCCCAGAGGGGTCTGAGAAAGAAAGAGCAGAGATGGAGCACGGTCCAGGCAGAGGTGAACACACTCTGGTCTGGGGGCCTGTCTGCAGGCACATGCAATCTTGCAAGGATGATGATTGCCTTGTCTTCCCTTCTGAGCAGTCAGCATCACTCCCGTAAAAGGAGAGAGCCGGCTTGTACAGATGAATACAGCAGGCTGCCTGCCAATGAAGTGCTTTCACAGACCCAATATTCTCTCACATGAGGAGGGGTCCAGTAATACCTGGCCATTCACTGGATCCTGGTTCTCTCCTTGAGCTGCATCAAAACATTGGCCCTTCCTCTATTACAGTTTCAGGCTTTCAGGTTAAAACAACAGAACAGTTTTGTTTGGTTCTGATGTATTACTCATCAGAAGGCACCTCACAGCTCAGTGCAGTTCAGGAGAAGAGAGTGGGCGAGGATGGAAGGAGGGGAGGATGAGTTGGGGCAAAGCTGCCAACCACCAGCACCCTGCAGACAGGACGCCTTCCCAAAGGTGAGCCAGACAAGGTTATGGGGAATAGGCACATTTATGGTGAGTTCTTTCTGCAGCCTGGGTTTCTGTCCTCTATACTAATACTCTCTTCTTTGCCAGACAGGCAGCTTCAAGCACTCTTCTGAAGAGGTCACTCCTTCCACAACGAGAAGCCTAAGGGGACAGTACAGCTGCTAGGGCAAAACCCTTCTGAGCAGGACAGATGTCAGTCTCTGAGGCTATCACTCTAACTTCTTTCTCTAGCAGTGAATCCACTAATCCTGACTTCTGAGACTGCAAGCTCAGTCAGGAGCCTTATAATGTCATCTGCTTTGCTGATGTTATTTCTGCACAAGGGACCTTTCTGGCTAGATCAGAAAGTCAAGCACAGCCTTGGAGCTATGAACCACACAAAATAATGAGAAAAAATCCAGCAGGGTAAGCAAGCTTGCAGGGCTCAGGGGTAAGGTTCCCACCTTGTGGTGCATCTACTGACCACTCTAGAGCTCCAGATTACATTTTATAGAGTGTCCCACAGAATTTGAGCATTTCACACTGTCTTGTATATGACTCTGTGTATATTGGTCCTTTCTCCCCAATAGTGTTGTTGGCTGGTTGTTGGCAGGGACTGTTTTATGTTCTGCCTTTCCAGGATACTTATATGGTCATATGGATGGCTATGGTTTCTAGGACAGGTGGTTTATATGGCCAGAAACACTGAAGGGGACAGTGCAATCCTACTGATTCCTGCTATAAAGGAATTCCGGCTGAGGTCTCTGTCTGACTGACAAAAATGAACATATCTCTTCTCCCCAGCTTCCTAAGGGATCATTATAACCATGATCTTCCTCTTCTCTAACTTCAAATGCATTGTGCAAACCCCTGTAACTCTCACTAAGCTGCCCTAGACTCTTCTTCTTGACCTTCTAAACTCTTTCCCAGGCCCCCTAAAAATAATATTTTATCAGAACTCCATAGGTCATAGCATGAGCACCACTGAGAGGCAGCTGGGTTCTAGTCTCACTTGTTATGGGTAGGTACTCACTGTGTTTGGGTGGATAGGTAGGTCACTTCTCTCTGGGCCTCAGTTTCTCCATGATGGGATTGGAGTAAACCCTTCCAGCTCTAAAATAAATCCTAAGTTACTAAATAAAATGCAATTCTTGGCCAGCCTTGGAAGGCTTGGAAAAAGAAAGACTATACACCTGAGTTGTCCTTGGAGCCAAGGGCTTTTATATGGTGATCTGAATACTGGCCTTCAGATTCAGATGGGCCTCTGGATGAGAGTCTCCAAAGACACAGCAAATTTCCATTACTGAAGAACTCAGGAGAGCAGGTGAAGATACAATACAGTGCCTGCAAGCTGTCCAGCTGACAGCCAGCTTGGCAGGAGGCTATGTGCCTAGCACTAGCCATTCCTGTAAATCCAGGCTACATCACATCGCTTACATGTCAGGGTTGAGCCTTAGCATCTGAAGGAAAACAGCCTCTGGCACTCTGACTCCTCCTACCTTTTCTGAACCAAGTGTATTTAATTAATTCCTTGAAGTCCCTAGAACCTTGGGGGGTAATTTACTATCCTTTCTCCAGAAACACCTTCAGACCCAGACCCCTTTACTAGCCTAGGATATTTGGCATATCCAAACTTCTGGACAGCCACTGAGTGGAATACAGGGAAGACTTATTCTGTTTGGCTCCTGAGGCCAGAACCAAACACAATATAAATTGCAAAGAGGAAAACTTAGGTGGTATATTGAAAATCAAGCAATAAGAGCTATCTAAAAGTTGCCTGGGGAGGTAGTGAGTTCCCCCTCATTTGAGGTATTCAAGCAAAGATTAAATGACCACTTATTGGCTGTGATGTAGAGGGAATTCTCATTCAGGTACAAGTTGGCATAAATGGCCTCTGGGATCCTTCCAACTCTTAGCTTCTAAAGGAGACACAAAAGGGGCCGCTGGCCAACAGCCCCACCTCTCTTAGTCACACATCTACTAAAAGCTACTTGGACACAGAATCCAGGACATATTTATAGTAGCAGCCCATCAGGACACCTAATGGACTTCTGAGATAATCTCTGGGGATCAAAGCGTGCTTGTCTGACCATCCTGCAGGGCTGGGAAGATGAAAAAGCCACTGAAGACAGGGCACATGAAGCCTGGTGTTACTGACTACTCATTCATTCATTCAACATTTCTTAAGAACCTACTATGCATCATGCACTGCGATGGGAAGGGGTAGGGAGGCCTGCTGTTCCCAGACTACAAACATAGGTCTCTTCTCCAAGGGGCTTGAAGGAGGAACCAGGAGGCAGCTTTGCCTGAGTGGTTTTCTGCACCTGACTCTTGTTCCAGGGACAGCCACTCCCTCTTGCCTACATTTAGCTTTATTAAGGATGGATTCAGCTAGGGAAAGGCTACCCAAAGCATAAAGGTTGAGTGGGGGCAGAACAGCTAGGAGAGAAACCAGAGATAGATGGCTGCCCAAGGGACCAGGGTCAGATTATCATGAGCAGGGGGAGGGTAGCCAGAGGACAAGTGTTTAGATCAGAGGTGACAGCCCGGCGAGGAGTTGGGGAACGTAGGGGGATGGGGAACTGGGCAGGTGCCCAGGGAACCAGGGCCAGGCAAGAGAGCTTGAGTCGTTCCCAGGGGTGGGGGTGCGAGAATCCCAGATTGCCGACAGACTGACCTTGGGCTGGTCTTCCTAGGCGCTGCCCTGGAGCCTAGGGGTCCTCGAAGGGAGGGAGGGGGCCTGGGGAATGCTGACACCCCTCCCCCCAAGCTCACCCTTGGGTGCCCTGCTTTCCCCTCCCTAGAGCCCTCCCGACCCCCGGCCCCTCACCTGACAGGTCCCCCGGCGAGTGGCTCCCGCCATGGCCCCGCGGCACCTCGGCCCGGGCGGGCGGGGTAGGCAGAACCGGACCAGACAGGACTGGACGGGACAGAAACGGGAGGACGCGGGCCCGGCAGACCGGACGCAGACTGGTCCAGGGGGAACGGGTCGGGCCACGCGCCCAAAGGCCCGAGCCGTTGCGCGTGTCTGCGCGTGTCGTGCGTGTGAATTGCTATGGAGGGAGGGAGCCCAACGTTCCGAGCGCGTGCGGGTAGATGGAGGCCAGCGCGCGTTTCCAGGCTCGTCCACCCCTCCCCCTTCCTTATCCTCGTCCCAAGCTCCCCCTTTCCCCCACCTCTGGTCCAGTCTTTTCAAGTCTTGAGCCCCCCGTGAGCCGCATCATGGGTTCGCCAGGCCAATCGCAAGCCCGCCTCGTGATGTCAGGGCCACGGGGGTGGGGGTGGGGGCCCTCTCTCTTTAACTCTTCCCACACTCCATTGGGGTGAATGGAGTCACTAGAGGCGATCCGGATCTGTCTCCTATTCCCTCTCCCCACTAGGGAGCCTGACTCCAGGCATGTGACTGGGGTGTCCAGACAGATCTTGGGAAGGTGGGGAGTAAGGCGAAAGGAGGTTTTCCATGTGTGAGGAGTCTCTGAGGAGGAGAGCTATCTCTCATGGGCATATAGGAGAGGGTGGTCACCGCTACAGCTTCTCCAAACATATCATTCAGTAAACTGTAAATTCCTTTAGAAACTGAAGCCACTGTCACAATAATGTTGGGGCCCCATTTGGCAGGGAGACTAGGTTAGGGGCTTCGAGAGTCACATCAGAACTAGGCTTCCCTAACGGCATGTGATCAAGTCTTGCGTTTCAGGCCTGGAAAGTCATCAGCACCACGGACAGCACCATTGCAGCTGCGTGGAACATGACAACCACTAAAGGGTGTAAAGTGGATTGGAGTGTTGGGGAGAAATGAGTGTCTAGGGGAAAGGGACCAATGGCCCTTGAATTTTGGGGGCCTCCCTCCTCCTCTATAGATCCCACTGCCAAAGCTTGACAAAAAATTCAGAGGGAGGAGGAAACACAGAGGAAACATGCAGATCCAACTAAGTTAAAAGATATGTAAAAAAAACACTCATGCGGTTACATAAAGCAGCATATACATGTTTGGATGCATGCATTTACACAGATGTGCAGATATAAAAATAAGGATACAGATGTGCACATAATGCACACACTGCCTTCTGCAAAGATTGTTGTGAAAAATAAAAGCACTTTTATGTTTACAAAATACTTTCTTCACAAGAATTCTAAATGGCAAGTAGAACAAATATTACTTTTTCACATTTTACAGATGAGGGAACTGAAGCTCAAAGATGGCAAGTCATTTACCCCAGGGTCATACAATTAATGACACAACTGAGACTAGAATCCAGGTCATAGGAACATAGATGTAGAACTGGAAGAGACCTTGGAGATTATTAGGTCTAACTTCGTTATTTTACAGATTGGAACCTCAATGTTATAGAAGTAGTAAATAGCAGAGCCAGGATTTGAAACCAGATCTTCTGATTTCACTTCTAGTACTCTTTCCACTGAACCACTAGATTTTCAAAATAAAATTTTTTTCTATTAACAAAAATCTATCTTTCCCACTTCTTCCTGTCATTAGAACAAAAGAACCCTTGTGATGACTATGTAGTGAAGAAAAACAAATTCCTGCATTGATCACATTAAAAAAAAAAACCCGTTTCATTCTGCATCCCAAGTCCATCACCTCTCAGGAGATTGGTAGTAAGCTTTGGAATAATAGCTGGTCATTGCATTGATCAGAGTTCTTAAATCTTTCAAAGTTTTCATTTTACAGTTATCGTGCAAACTGTTTTCATTCTGCTCACTTCACTCTGCATCAGATCATACAAGTCTTCCTAGGTTTCACTAAAACTATCCCTTTCATAATTTCCAACTCCATCACATTCATATAATGTAATTTATTGAGCCATTTCTTAATTGATGGGCACCCCCTTAGTTTTCAGTTGCCATTACAAAAAGAACTGTTATATTTTTTGAACATATAGGTCCTTTTCTTCTTTCTTTGATCTCTTTGGGGTATTGAACCTAGTACTGATATTCCTGGGTCAAGGGGTGGGCAGTTTTGTGACTTTTCAAGCATAGTTCCAAATTGCTTTCTAGATTAGTTAAAATCATTTCACAGCTTCACCAGCAGTGCATCAGTGTCTGTTTTCTGCAGCCCCTCTGATGCTTGGCATGTTCCTCCCCACCCACTTTGCTAATCTGATTGGTTTAAATAGGAAGCTCAGAGTTCCTTTAGTTTACATTTCTTTAATAGTAATTTGCAGCATTTTTACAGCTATTGATAGATGTCTTTCTTTCAAAACTGTCTGCTACCTTTTGACCACATATCAATTGCCAGATGGCTTTTTATTATAATTCTGAATCAGTTCCCCCTCTGAAATGAGAACTTTATCAGAAAAACTTGCTGTAAAGATTTTTTTCCCCAGTTACCTGCTTCCTTTTAAATTTTAGGTGCAATGGTTGTGCAAAAACTTAATAACTGTCCATCTTATTTTCTCCAATCCTTTCTATCCCTTGTTTGGTCAATTTCCTATTTATAGATCCTTGATCCACTAATTTATGTTGCCATTTATGTGTAAGTCACATACCCATTTTGAGATTATCTTGTGAAATGCTGGTCTATACCTAGTTCCTGCCAGACTATGTTTCAGTTTTTCCAGCAGTTTTTTTTTTTTTGTTCTTGTTGTTGTTGGTGAACCCTTGGCTCAGTAATTGAGGTCCTTAGGTTTACAAAACCCTATGGACTGTATTCATTAGCTTCTCTTTGTTGTGAATCTAATCTATTTCACTGATTAATCTATTATTGAATACCAAATCATTTTGAAGATTACTGCTGTATAGCATACTTTGGGATCTGGTACAGCTAGCTTCCTTCCCACTTTTTTTTTCCATTTCCCTTGTGACTCTAATTCCAGATGAATTCTGTGTTTTCCTGGCTCTATAAACTATCCTTTGGCAGCTTGATTGATGGCATTATAAATTAGTTTATTATTTTCATTTTTATTTACTACTCACGAACAACTAATATTTCTCCAATTACTTAGTCTTTGTTTCTATAAATAGCACTTTGTAATTGTATTCATATAGTTTTTATGTGTCTTGGTAGGTGGACTCCCAGTAATTATTTTCAAAGGAACTTCTTTATTTCTTCTTGCTGGGTTTCCTTGGTAATATACACATACCAGTTGATTGTAAGGTCTACAAAGCCATGGGCTGGTTTTTATTTTTGTAACCCTAGCACCCAGTTTTGCCCACAGTAGGCATTTTGCTTGCTGGATTGAAAAAAAAATTGTACCATTTTCTTGTCCTTCTGTATCGAGGCTACCTCTGTTTCTAGGGCTTTTCCCATTAAACTAGTGCACTGTAAACTATAAAGTGCTATATGAATTGGTGTTTTAAGACCCTTACTAGTCATAAGGCTGTAAATTACTTTCCTCTGAGGTCCTTTGTTTCCTCATCTGTAAAATGAGGAAAATATTTTCAATACTTCCACTAAAGGCTTCCTCCTATGACTCTTCATGGCACGAAGGCAACCAGATTTTCAGACTGCCAGAGGTGTACAAATTCTGGCAAGTTTTGCTA